>NC_092424.1:95364412-96108787 GCF_036169615.1 Heliangelus exortis | reverse complement strand
CTTTTTATTTAGTCTGTTACATCAGTACATTTTTAATGTAAAATATAACAGATCAGATCCTGTGGAAAGGAAAAAAAAAAGATGAACCAAAAGCTGCAGATCAAGTACATAGGACCAGAAAAAAAAACCTCAAAAACCAAACAAAAGTAACCAAGCAAAAAAACCAAAACAGAATAGGTCTGAAAATCAAAAATCCAGGCATATAAACTGGAGAAAATAAGAAAAAAGATAGGAATCATGGTGCTATGGTATCACAACTGTTCCAAGAAGAAAAACCATGCATGATACTGTGGAGCTGGAGGATGCAGGTGTGCTGGAGGGTGTCCTTAAGAAGACATTTTTATTTTTCTGAGATTCATATGCTAGCACTTGCATTTATCCTGTGTCTTTGCATCAGTTTCTGGGCTCTGCCCTGTCTGAAAATTTGGCTCCTTTTGCTATATGATTTAGGCTTTCAACAAGACGAGCTTTAATCTTAAATTTAATCTTAAATCAAATGTGTCATGCTTTTATGATCTGAAGATAAGAAATTCTTAACATTGAAGTCAAACAATGTTTCTCCGAAAAAAAGCAAAATTTTCTCCTACTGCACACAAACATTAAGGTTGTGCACACTTCCCATTGAGCACATGTCTGAGGAGCAACAAACCAGTCCATTGGAATTACTGATCAAGGTACTTTCTCCACCCCCAAAACACTGTGTGTGCTATGTCACCTGTATATGTGGGCACCTATAATTGTGCTCAAGCACTCAAATTTCATTTTGCATGTGAAGAAAAATTTATTGTGCCTCTGAAGAACAGCTCCTTGAGCCAGGTTATCTTCTTTGCCAGATCCTGAAGCTTTATATGAGGGTGTCTTCTGTTCCTGACTCCTCTAGTTGTACTTCTGTGCCTCAGCAGCAGCTCTGTGGATTCAGGCAGGGTTGTGGCCATGCAGCAGTTTCAGGGACACCTGGAGCTGCAGCAGAAAGCCCAGCTGGGGTGACTGCAGCACTGACTGCTTCAAATACTTTAGAGAACTACCTTAGTTCAAGTCCTTTCTATGGTTATTTTTCATGAAAATGTGGCATCAATTTATATGCAGTGATTATTTATAATGGGAACAGTATGAGTGGCTGCTTTTTTTTTTCCATTTTTGTGATGATCATGGGCTGGCTGTGGTTATTTTTAAATGGTTTGGTTACTTCAATTAATATAAGTAAACGTGTTATGTTCAGTAAGATCTGAGCAGTGTGCTGTTAGTAGCTAATATGGTTTATAAAGAACGAGCTATTCAGTTTCACTCCTAACATATGGAATTGCTTCTACTCCATTCTTCATTGACCATAGCTTTTATAAAGAGAGAACAAAAGTGTGTAAGTTATTACTGGATTAACACATTAAGAAGACATAACAAAATGAAAGCAGGTTTTGAGATTTTCACACATTTAAATCTTTCTCTCTATGGACCATGTTTTCCTTGCCTGAGACATTCCTAAATAGATTTATTCTCCACATGCATGAAACTTGATATTTATTTTTTTCTTGTAACATTAGCACAGAAGATGAGTGTGTGTACAGGCACATAATCTTAACTTGTGAAGTGTGCTGCCTCACAAAAGCCCTGGCCGTGCCCCAGAACCCTCAGGCTTTGCCCAAGATGTGTGAGCCACACTCAGATTTTATCAGATCAATGCTAACCATCAGACATGTTTAAGCCTAGACAGAAGTAAAGTCTTCACTCTCAGATGAATAATATCTAACCCTCACTGCTAAATTAGATTTTTCAGCTCTTCTGATTACACATGGCAGACACATTTTTAGAGTTAATCTGAGTAAAAATGGTAAAACTCTAAGATTTCATGTTTCCTAAGAAAAGATGGATCAGGACAGCCTTTCTGTGGTATGCCTCTTGGATCAAGAAAGAACTTTAGCTTTTAACTCACATTTCACTACTATTTTCAGTAAACTGCAAAACCAAGTTTTCATTAAAATCTAGTTTTGCTGCTCTACCCAGGGAACTAGCATATCAACAGTAATAGCACCAAATTTAACTAATTCAGGCTCTCCAAAACAAACTTATTTCTGTCAGGCATCAATTATTTTTTTACT
Source organism: Heliangelus exortis (assembly GCF_036169615.1). NCBI lineage: Eukaryota > Metazoa > Chordata > Aves > Apodiformes > Trochilidae > Heliangelus > Heliangelus exortis. The sequence goes on along the minus strand of NC_092424.1, from coordinate 96,106,694 downwards.
CATCTCCCTAGTTACAAGTTACATTCATTATTTGGAAAAAAAATAGTTTTAATATTTCAAATTTCCCTCCCCATTATCTCACCCTTTCTCATTTACACCATTCATGGTTATCAGAACACATGTGAGGACAATTTCTAAAAATAATGTAAGCTGCATTTGCCTCCCAGGAGGCAGGTGCAGAAGAATAATTCATTCCAGGAGGAAGAAAGGAGGGATCTCTTTAAGCAATTGTTTTTAATGTAGTACAGCTGATACAAAATATTTAGAAAGTTGTGATATGCATATGCATAAAATTACTAAAAAACATATATTGTATGATCAGCTGAGCTGCTGAGATTTTGTGGTCATGACTTTTATGACTGTATATTAATATAAACCATTTTGAACTAACTGGCATAAAAATAGAATCTTCTTTTCAAATAGGTAAATAAGCAAGAGATGATAGTAATATTCATGGCAAGGGTTGTGCCTCTAATTGGATCAGACGTGCTGGTTCAGGTCAGGCTGCTAGCATTGCACATGACCTATCTATAGATAGGGATCATGCAAACCATCCCATGGTGCATCTTGTCTATACATGATCAGAAGCTGTCTGAACAAAGGTGCTCAGCACCCAGGAAAATTATTGTCCTTACACGCTTCAGTTTGAAAATCCTGAATAAACCTTATTTTTCAAACTGCAATTTGAATTCACCCACTATTTCCTAAGAAATCTCATGCACATAGTGCATAGATAAGTGATGATTGCAAAAAAAAAAAAATCCACAGATAAATCCACAGATATATATGCTACTTGTTATTATTGGGACTTACTTAAGCAATCTGATTTAAACATACCATATACCTGCCCTCAAAATCTCACTGCAGTCAAGAGATATTGTGACTTTAATGAGCAGGACTTCAAAATGTGAATGTGACAAGGAGCTGAGCTGGCTTTGAAGAGGATCTGCCTAGGTGTTCTCTTCACAGTAAGCTCTTTAAAGAAGACCAAAAAGATTTAAAAACCACGAAAAGACAGGTTTTGAATAAAAGTAGGAGCTTTATTTTTTAAGCAGGGAATGCTCAGAGCAGCTAGAAGAGAAAGAAGAGATTGTACAGATGTCCCCATGTGCTCCTTGCAAGCATGTCCCTACTTCTGAGCTCACCAGTGACTTTCTGAGCCACTGATTCAGCCCCTGCTTTACACCCCTGGGTCCCAGGGAGCTCTCTGAACCCTCTCTGCCATCAGTCTCTCATCTCCAGCTCCCCAGGCCCCAGGGTTCACATGAAGGAGCAATCCTGCAGCTTCTGTGCCACTGTGTTTCACCTTCCTCAATTTTTTTTTAATAACACAAATTTCAAACAATCAAATAAAAAGAACACCAGGACTCAAAAACAGAAAAACACTCAAACTCTTTATCATGTTTGTTTTTTAAATCTAAGACCTAAAAACTTTGCCCTTTGGAAAGGACAGGGAAAATATTAAGACCGAAAAGGAAAGTCTGAAATGAAAAATTTATGACTGAGTCCTTTTAATTCACTAAAGTTACGAACTAAATAGTAAGAATATGTTGGTAATGATGATCTTACAAATTATACTGGGATTAGTTGTTTGTTGGGTTTTTTTTAATTTTTATTTTAAGGGTTAGTACTAAAATGACAGTCAACTATCATTTTGCTAATAGATTCCTGTGAAAAAGGACAAGGTTTTTTTCTTATCTGTTTGTTTCTCCACAAAATTCTCTAATAAACTTTAACAGTCTAAGTTTCAGTGCAGTTATACTTCAACATAATTGCAAAAATACTGTGCAAATTATAATATGCAATTTTGTTACAGTTTCATTGTTTTCAGTGGGAAGCAAAGACATGGATTAAAGTTTCAGATTGAATATGTGATATTCAATGTGGTACATCTTTACCACAGAACATCTCGAATGAAACATTTTAATTGCATGGGATTTTTTTTTTTAATATTTGATTTTTTTGATAAAAGAAAAAAATAAGTCTTTGGAAAAAATCCTTCCTCCCTACCCTTATTACCTCCTGACATATTTTTTTAATTGCTATTGTTCTGCTATGAAAAAAAAAAAAAAAAAAAAAAAAAAAAAAAAAAAGACAGTGAGGAACATAGTCTGAGAATTGACAATGAAAGAAAAACAAAGAAAACCACAAAATCAACAGAAAAAAAAACCTGAAAGTTGAGAATTTTCTAAAATTATTTCGACTAAATAAAGTATGAAATTATATGACAAGGCTAAATAATAGAATCCTAACTCGTGTAATTCAGCCATTTTTTTAAAGATACCATCATTTCCAGTCAAAACTAGATGGGAGTAATTTCATTTTCTGAAGGCTACACAAAAAGAAACAAACAAAACCAAACCAGCCAAATGTCCATTTTATGGATGAGAATAGGATAGAATGATTATTGAAGGATATACATCCAGGATCATTGAGAATAAAATCACTGTTTATGCAAGTGAAGAGAATTTTATATTACATTACTTTGCATGCAAAAGGAACCATTATTGCCACAGGTTTTAGTAGTGGTTTTTTTTCCCTCCTTTTGTTTCTTAAGCTTTGCATCTAGGAAGACTGGTTTGCTCTCTATTAGGTCATTCAAAAAAACAGGGGCCAAAAGTAAAAGAACATAAGCAGCAGGCATTAAATTTTTTGTCACAAGACAATAACCCGAGTTACATATCAAGACCACTTATTTAATTGCTACTGTTACAGGGTTGGCAACTTGGAGCAAAGAACGTAATTTTGTTTTGCTTTCCTGTTATTACTTATTTGTCTGTATTCCCCTTCCCATGGATGTCTTACTGTCTAAAATGACTTAATCTTAACCAGAGACCCTGTAACAAACAACAACATAACATCAAAGGTGATTTAAGGAGAAAGATCAAGCAGGAATTAGGCAACCCAGACAGCAATTAGAGGACATCAAAACTACCCGGAGGGAGAGAACAGGACTGAGCCAGCCCACCCCAGTGTAACAGTGCTACTGACTTTGGGAAACATGGAGGAGTTGAGGGAGGTCTGCAGATAGCCCAAATCTCAGACAAACCAGCTGAACCCTCTTGCCTCTTAGTGTACTTTGGTATCTGACCCAACAGACTGAGAAACTCTCTCTTTCTCCTTCATTCTTTTTAAACACAAAATTCTATGTGGAAAAATTAATTAGTTTTTCTTATGATTTCCCATTAAAGTATCAAATTACTTCTGTTTTTTTCAGAAGGCCTCCATTTAACAATTACACTATGTTTACTCTTACAATAGCCTATGTTTACTCTTGCTCCAAAAGAACTGTTGCATTTCACTGGAAGCTAAAACCATGGTGACTAGAGACTGCTCCTGTATCAGATTGTGTCATACTGGTAAAGTTGCTAATGAGTCACCTTTTAGGCTTGGGAGGCATCTTGCTCAGATAGTCACCTAGGGCAAGTCAGCTGATGAGAAAACCACAGAGATGTTGTCTGGAGAGGATGTCTGGAGGCCTCTTGGTCAGCCTCCTGCTCAGACAAGGACTATTGCCAGTACTATCTCTAGTCTAATCTTGAGAATCTCTCAGGATGAGGATTCCCAGCATTTCTGGGTAACCAATGCCAGTGCTAAACTACCATCCTGGTGGAAAATATTTTTACCCTATGTCCAACCTAAACTTTTCAATCCATTACTTACAAATATTTCATGTTGCTATATCACCTGTCACTGCAAAGAATTGTTTCATTTTATTGGGTTTTCAGTCTCATCAAGGTGTCACAGGTTTCTGTTGGATCATACCTTGTCCCCACTTCTCCAGAAGAAACAAGCCCAGATCCCTCAGCCTGAGCTCATAGATCAGGTACCAGAGGCTCTTGGGCATCTTACTGGTCATCTTCTGGGATCCTTCCACTTTCTCATCATTCCCTTTGATCTGGAGGACACAGAACAGGACATGTGCTTCCAGGAGGGACCTCACATGCACCAGCACTGGAGAAAAGCAATTTCCCTTGATCTGCTGACAATCCTGATGACCCTCATTCCTTTAAAATTAAGAATAGAAATATTAGCCATGCTCTGATGAGTTCAACAGGGCTTGTCCAACACTGCCTCTGGGACCACTCCTAGTATTTGGTATCTGCATGGCTGAGAGCATCAGGGGCTCCCCAGGGTGGCAGGGGAGGGTCTGGCAGGCAGTGCCCACCTCAGCTGCAGGCCAGGAGCAGCCTCAGCCCCAGGCATGGGGCAGCTCCCTGGGGACAGGCACAGGCCAAGGCTGGGCTGGGGTGGGCAGTTAACCTGTGGGTTGGAGCTGGGATCCGGAGGGAACTGGGGTCTGTTACAGGCTCAGGAAGTCTGGGCAGAGTTGTGGGGGAAGAACTGGGCTGAGGCTGGGCTGGAAATGGCAGCTTCAAAGTGGGGCTGTTTGTCCTCACAGGGGATCTTGGCTTTCCCCACAGCAGCTCCCTCTCCTCAGGGTCCCTCTCTGCTCTTCCCAGGATGCTGCTGCACCCCAGTAGCCAAGCCCCTGGGCTCAGGGCAAACAGGACCCCAATGTACCGGGAAATTAGTACAGTCCTACTGCATTTGCCTGGCTTTAGAGAAGGCATTGGGGTTTATTTATGTCTGTAAAACATCTGATCCTGGCTGAGACCTTCAGGCACATCTGTAGTACAAATAATAGCCTGGAATCTCTTCTGGGTGAGGTATTTCCTCCGTGTAGGCAAAGGATTAAACTAATAACACCCAATTTCCCGTTTTACTGATATTAAGGAAAGCTACTGTGTAGGAAACCAGGAGCTCATTGGTTCAAGTACACTTTCCTTTGGAAAAGTCTCTTTGGTGACTTTTTTATTTTCCTTTACAGTTATAGGTTTACTCTTCCATGGCTTTTTTGATTTGGGGTTTTGGTTTTGTTTTGGTTTGTTTTTTTGGGCGGTTTGTTTGTTTGTTTGTAACTTACCTTTTTAAAATCTAGAAAGATAAAATCATCTACTTTTCATGCCTGGCTTAACTCACCAATACAGGCTGATAAGTACTTTACTCTTACAGTGTTATCTATGGTAGTTGTGTGGGATATATGTATTAAAAAAAACAAAACTAAAACCAAACCAAAAAACATTTAACTACCAAATCCATATTTTACAGTTACTAAAGAAACAAAACTTACAGGGTGTTGCCCTAAATATCAGTCAGTGGGTTAGCAAGGTCCATTTCCTATATCTACACTCAACAAACTCTCTCTGTGAAAGAGAGGACACGTTAAAAACATTAAAACACATTGCCTGGAAGAACAGAAATATTTAGTAAATATCATTTATACTGGCTGATACTTGAACACAAACACTAGCACCAGGTATCCTGGCTGAGGTGAAGACTCAGAGGTATATTGGAAGATAATATTTTCTGGGGGATTTTTTTGCCAGTATATATAGAATTGTACCAGGAATTTCTTGTTATAAAAAAACTAACAATGCGTGTTCAGATGATCGGCAAGATAAAAGGCAATTAAACCCTAGCATGTTCCAGAGAATGATACCCTCTTGTCTGAACCTGGAAGGAACCTTTTGCATAATGTAACCAGTAAAGGAGTAGTTTTCCCTGTGAATTCATATTGTAGTCAGGAAAGGAGAAAGGCAAAGCAGCTTTTAAAAATATCAACAACATCACTTTCCCAATTGAGAAAAAGAAGAATTTGTGAGTCTGACTTGCAGACAATACTCTGTCTTTGCTGGGCCAGCAGATTTCATGAACTCTTGAATACCTACAGTCAGAAAAGAAGTTGCATTGTTTCTGGCTGATCTGACTATGAAGCAGCATGAGGTAGTTTAAGTACGTATCTGACTATAGTATAATCTTTCCTGGGTAGTTGAGAAAATATTATGAACAAGCATTCATTAATTTAAATAATTGATTTACCTGGCACCTTGCATTTATCACACTTGCTGATATGCCATACAGCTACCCCATGACATTCAATATTCATATATAACAGAAATAAAAGGCAGAATTATGTGTTATCAAAACCATTCAGAGTTTTGCTTCTGACTTTAAAAAATTAAAGATCAGATGTACTGAAGCTTTAGAGCCCTGTGTTGGCATACTATAATAAAAATGCTTCAAATAGAAGGTTTTTTTGTGGTCCTTAATCAGTTAGTTTGACAGCCTGCTCCTCTTCACTTTTACTGTTGTTAACCACAACTAAACTGAAGAGTATTTCAGCTTATAGTTCTTATATCTGTATTTTTAGGAAAAAACCCAACCAACCAAACAAAAAACTAAACCAAACCTGTTAACTATATTTGATCTTTAAGAAAGTTTTTTTTGTTACTTCAGCAAATAAAAAAATATAAAACTAAGTTACTGGTATGGAATAAAACCAGCAAGTGGCAGTATTTGACAAAAATCTGAGAGGTAAGTAAGAAACTTTTAAAAGCAAATGAAGATTTAGCACTAAGATTTACACTAACTATAAGGTGAGTACCCCTAGCACTCAGAAAGAAAGATCTGTCATTTCTAGCAGAGATATTTTTTGTTAGGTCAACTCGTCAGAGAAATCAGAAACAAAAGACAAATTTCCCATGGATATTTATATGTGGGGTCAACAAAATGATCCTACACACTTTAGAAAAATTCTTCTATAAAAAGTGTCTAAGAATAGAGAGATGAATCAAAAAACATTTGCAAGTCTTATCTCTCAGAAATCTTCCCTGCCAATGATTTATGCTAGTATGCAAGCAAATCTTTACACAGTTGTTTGGTTTGTTTTGGTTTGGTCGTTTTTGGATTTTGTTCTGTTTTGTTAGGGTTTTTTTGTTTGTTTTTTTTTGTTTTGGGTTTTTTTTGTTTGTTAATTTGTTTGTTTGGTTTGTTTTTGTTCTGCAATGCATTTTGTAAATGCATTGTAAAGGAAAATAAGATGTAGATAACTAACAGAAAAAATAAATCTGTAATTTTAAATCACAAAAGAAGTGTCAAAAGCCAAAACCAATGTCAACATTGTTAAAAAGTATAATTATGGAGTGATGTCTAGATTTTCAGCACCAAAACCACGCAAGGAACAGAAGATCAAGACTTAAATTAAATCCAAAGCAAAAGTTTCTCTCCAATCTTTAAAAACTATGGTTTTATTAGTACCATGAAAGATCACACAGATTAAGCCTTTGGGCCTGATTTTCCACTTACTGAATTCATTGAAGTTTCATTGATCTCAGCTCTAGTAGCCCTGAATAGTTTGTGGCTCAAGTATGCTCAGGACAAGCTTCTTATTCCTGCTATTTTATTACAGAAAAAAGTCTTCAGTTAGATAAAAACCAAAACAAAACAACGAAACAAAAAAGAGTTGAGGTTGTAAAATGAAACAATAAAAAAATCAGGAGACACCAGTCTTCAATTACTTAATTAAAAAATATTTTTCCCCAAGTTTCCTACTTGATTTAGTTTAAAGAATTAGTCATAATCTGGGGATGAAAACTCCTATTCCAGAAAGTTTGTGAAGAATAGTGATGAAACTGAGGACTCCCAAAAGTTAGTTCAACTTACACCACATAATAATGTAATTACCTTTCCTATGTAGCTTTACCTAAAATGGATTTCCTTTTCAGCCCACTCTCTAAGTATCTTTTGAAACTCTCTATTTACTTCTGAAAAAAATATCCTTAAAGCTCTTTTTGATCATATTCACCTCTGCAAAGACTTTTCAATCTACCCATATTTCTCCCCTCTCTTCCCTGCCAAACTAGCTTTTTATAGACTGAAAACAAGATGCAATCCTTTCCTTCAAAAAATGTAGCCTTGAATCTTTAATCAGAGGAGTGACAAAGAAGAAACTGACCACTGTCTCAGCACCTCAATGAATGTCAAGATGATCTGCATTATATTTTAATTAGAAGCGTTAATATTGGATCCAATGTCTAGTGCTGAGCTAATTGCACACTACCTCATACCCTAGCAGATTCCACAAGGCATGAAAAGATGTCTAACTTAAATTAATTATGAGGCATAAATAATATATTTGCCAAGAGCCTGGAGGTTACATGTAACTTAAAGTAAATGGCAAGAATACTATATAGTATGTTAAGGCTAAAGTGCCAAAAAGGAATGAAAATATATATGCACTTTCAGTCTCACTCCCAGAATCATGTATGTAGAACATAGCTAATTCTAATGTAATATAGTACAATAAGCTAGTGAGCCCCCAAATGCTAAAGCTTTTCAGAACAATTCTAGTTTCCTATGGAAAACATTATCAGTTTTGGTTATGTACTTTATGTTTGAAAAGAATCATTATAAAACACCAAAATGACACAAAATAAACTCATATGTTCATAAATGCTATCAATATCCTACTTTAGTGATATCTCTGTATTACTGTGTCTAATTATCTAGCTTCAGATGTTCTGCTGCTTTTGGTGTGGGTGCTGCAGGATGACAGGTTTACAGCCATCAAGATGCTCTAATGTGAGTGGCATTTCCGGGACAAAATCTTACTTATGCCAACACTTGCACTTTGTAGGTCAAAAGTGCCTGAGCTTTTCCTGGACCAGGAAGCAAATTTAATTTTCAGATTAAACCATGCACACAACCAACACTGATTACAAATGCAGAGAGGGTGATATACATAGCAGCTGCTAGCTGTGTAGACATTGAAGTGATGCACATCTTAAATTGCTTCTTTTGTAAACTCTACTTCGGACTGTTATCCTCTAATGTAAAACAACTGATGTGTATGTAAATTTCTGACCAACTGGTGAGTTGAATTAGCAGACTAAGCCCAGCTCTGCAACAGTATTTTGAAATGTATCCAACTTAGAATTGTATCTAACTGGTGAGAATCTTCTAGTAGTCTCTTAGTACCCTAGAAACTGTGTAAGCGCACTACTGATTTTATTTCATCAGCCCTACTCTAACTCCAGGATCAGACTGAGCCCACAGACCCCAGGTCTCCAGCTCACTGGGAGGTTGAGGAATGTTTTAAAGAACTCAGGGCTCTTAGAGAACAAGAAAAACACTTCTATGCTTCTGTTAGCAAGCTCCTTTTTAAGATATAGGCAGTCATGACTTGCTTTAGAGAAAACTGGCATAGTGACTCAGGAAAAATGTAAAAGTATTTTTGCAGAAAGAAATTGCAGATAATAGCTCATCTCAGCATATTTTGATTCTGGGCCCATCAATGATTTCCAAGTTTACACAGTGACATTCAGAGTAGGAATTGCTGTAGTTAAGCTCTAAGCGACAGTTTTGATTGTCCTTTGAAGAAAAACTCATGCAGGCAACCCTGCAGAAGTGTCTTAGTTTAGTTCTGAGATGTAACTGGGGGTGCTGACACCCATCATTTGCAAAACAATATGTTGTTGTTATACTTAGTCATGATTACTGTTATTGTCATCAGGCAATTTATTTAACAATGTTTCACCTATAACAGCCCAAGCATAAAGTGGTGGGAGAAAAGGTATCTATCTACTGTGGAAGTGACACCACAGGAGACAACATACTTAGGCCCCTGATAGAAATGTCTAAGGCCATCTAGTTTTGTGTTCTCATGCAAGATTTGTTCTGAGAAAGTGTTGATCTTGAGTTAAGGCTGCAACATTGTTCTTGTAAGCACAATTATGTACTGGTGGTTCTTGGGCACTCCGTTGCCAGAGCACACTCCTGCCTGATAACATCAACTGAAGGTAACTGAGGGCAATAGAACAGATTTTCCTGGCTCAGCATTAAAAGTTGCAGCACTAAGGGGGGTAGTCCAAGGGTTGTGTATGTGAGTTTTCAGACCCGGGCAAAACCGGGACTCGGTTTGTTGAACTTGCTTCTTCCCATAGGTTTCTCTTCCCCCCTTCTCCTTTTTCCTTCACTTCTTCTCTTTGCTTTCTGCCTCCTTTACTCTCCTTTCTGTTAACTTTTCTTCCCCTGTCTTTTCCCTTCTCCATCCCTCTCACTTTCCTTCATTTTCCCTTCTCTCCTCTCCCGGGGGTGCACGCACTGGTCCGTCCCAGAGGGTAACATCGCTCCCTCCCTTCCCCGGGGATGTAGGCGGGGGACGGGGAGCAGCAGTGCGGGGGCGGCGGCGGAGCCCCTCACTCCGGAGCCCGGCGGGGCGTGCGCAGGGCGGCGCGGAGCCCCCGCGGCGGGGCGGCCGCCCAGCCCGCTGCCGGCCGGGGCGGGCCCACCGCCGTCCCCTCCTCCAGCCTGCGCGGGGGGACGGGATCGCCCCGCCGCCGACCAGAGCGGCAGCCGCGGCCGGGGAGCGGAGCGGGCGAGACGCGGACCTGCCGGAGCCCCTCTCCTCTTCCTCCAGCCCCGCGCCCTGCAGCATGGCGCGGCTCTGCCTCCTGCTCCTGCTGCTGCTCCGCAGCTGGGGGCTCGCACCCCCCGCCGCCGCGCAGCCCCCCCCACCGCCGCAGCGCGGGAGCGTGTGGTGCCCCAGCCGCTGCCTCTGCTTCCGCACCACGGTGCGCTGCATGCATCTGATGCTGGAGAGCGTCCCTGCCGTGTCTCCCCAAACCACCATCCTGTGAGTAGCCGGAAAGAGCTGGGTCGACGGGGCAAGCGGCTGCCCAGCGGGCAAGGAGGGGGGCGGAGGGAGGGCAGGGGAGGAGGAGGGTATACCTGGGGTGGGAGGCACTTTGGGTGCCGGTGGAGCCTCAGCCCTTTGTCTGCGGCCGGGTGAGGAGGGGGTTGGACCCGCGGCGATGGCTCTGCCCGGGAGCTCCCCGGCGCCCCCCGGCTGCTGGCGGGGTTGGGCTGGGCTGGGCTGGGCTGGGCTGGGCGGTGAGCAGCGGCGGGGAGGCCCGACTCTGGGCTCGGCTCGGCGGAGCTTGGCTCGGCGGGGATCGGCTGTGCAGGGCTCGGCTCGCCGCCCCCGGCCCCGTTGCCCACTCGGCCCGGCGGGCGGTACCGGGGAGTGACGGTTCCCCGGCGCGGTGCTGTTCGGCTTTGGCAGTGCTGGGTGTGTAGAGAGGGCGGGTTTTGCGGGAGTGGATATTCTGTTCAACCTGGGGACACTGGGACTCCAGTTTAATCATCCCTTGAAGAATATTGCTGCTTCCTTATTGTCCTGCTTGAAAGCATATTCAGTTGGCAGGAGGATCGACAGGGATGCTTGTAGCACTTTCTGTTCAGTTCTGGGATACGGTGGGGGGTGTATGAGCAAGCCGGGACCCTCGGCTGGACTAAGATTAACGTGGTTCAAGATCTTGCAAAAGACTGAAAACATTCGAATTTAAAGTTCTCTGTCCTATTTTTTAATTTGGGTACTAATGTGTCAGTTGAAGTGCCCAGCCACTCTTCTGTAGGGTCCAGCACTTCTTTGAGTAGGGTTGTGTTGGTATTGACAAAGATTAAAATCTATTTTGTTCACAATGATTATACAGAAAATGACCTTTCTAGCCCCATTTCCCTCAGTTAAACGAGACGATCTAAACGAACTCGACCACGCTATTTTGTTTCGAGGTTTACTGTGAGGAACAGATTTGTTCCACTGACCCGCTTATATGTTGCTTGAGCTCAGAAAGCTCTAAGCACCGGCCCTGTCCTTCCTTTACAGACACGCAGCAGTGGAAGCTGAGCAGAGCTTGGCCCTGGGAATTGTCTGCAGGGCCTCCTGTAGTAAATTGGCTTGTGACTTTGTCAGATATTTTAAAAAGGGATCTGTAAAGCCTTGTGTTTTTAAGCTTCCAAGTATTATTTAATGTGAAGAGTACAGTCATTTAACATTAACTGAGTCCCTCTTTGGCAAGAAGTGCAGCCTTTTGGCAGAATGGGATTAGTCCTGCAGTACTTGTAAACCTTTTAGGGAACAATACAGGAAGTGGGTGGTTAATGTTTCTTACATTTTAAACAAAGTACATTTACAGAACACCTTTTGCTTGGAGATTACAGGAAATTGTGTAAAGCTAGTTTTGAATCATCTGAAATGGGGAAAAAAAATAAAAATAAAATCTTTAGAGTAGTGAGTCACATTTTTAAATGTGGAATGGCCCACAACAGTACAGAGTATTGGATCAAACCTAGCCAGGGTGGAGCTCCCCTTACGGTGGGTATTTATAATCCGGCAGTGAGTCAGAGGAGAATGTGTGAACAATGCAAGCATTATACTGGTCTAACCCCACTAATATATCAAATTATCTAGTATCAAAAATCTGAATTATTGTTTCACTGTAGTTCAATCTAAAATGCAGCAGAAATAATGAAAAAGAAGTTAAAACCTTTTTTCAGCTTGACAAAGGAAACTAAGTCTCAAAATAGGCCTGCAGATGACCAACATTCTCAAAACATAATGGTGGCCTTACTTGTCTTCTGGTGATGGGTTTTCTCTTCTTTCACCAAAAAATTGGGGACTGTTATAATACATAATACTATGTCTGCACATGCATGAGTATTCCTTCTGCTATAGTTCGAATGGCTGTGAATGTGGAGAACATGAGCCAGAAGCCAGCCAGGCAATATGAACCTGGGACAAAAAGCAATGGTACAATTTGTTTAGTAAACACTGGTTTGAAGGTGCCAATTATACATAAGTAACTTACCTATTGTAGATTAATTGCCTTCCTTTAGCTGTAGGATGTACTTTCAGAATAATTACTACATGTCTGAGGTATTCATTGAATTACCACATGGTTTACCACTATTTTTTACTTTACTGCTATGTAAAACTGCAGTTCTACACAGCTGTGTTATGCTGCATGGAGGTAGCCTATCACTCCCAGGGAAGTTGTGGCTGCCTCCTCCCTGGCAGAGTTCAAGGCCAAGTTGGATGGGGCCTTGAGCAACCTGATCCATGGGAAGGTGTCCCTGCCCATGCAGGGGAGTTGAGGTCCCTTCCAACCTTATCCATTCTGTGATTCTAAGGATTGTTTTTTTTGTTTCAAGTGTGAAAATGAAAAGCAGTTATTTCATCTCTGGTTTTACTCTCACAGTTTGTTTTTCATGTGGAGCTTGTATATGAAATGAACTTTCTTAAGTGGAGATGTTGTTAGGTAGATAATTAGAAATAGTGAATTAATTTTGATTGAACTGCTTGCCCTTTAAAACATGGATTTAAAAAAATCCTGCAAAGTGTGTTGCTGATGGGTTAGCCCATTTTTATTGGCATTGGTAAATTCCAGTCTTATCTGTTTTATTTGTGCCTTAGGACAGACTGACTATACAAAGTAATTTTGTTAAAAAACAACCAACCAAACAAAAAACAAAAACCTGCCACCATGTGATTTTCTTTTTCTATAAGTAAATAGTTATATTCTTTTTTTTGCTGAGCACTGTTTCAGAAAACTCTCCCATTTTGTAATCCGAGCTTTTACTTCACATATAATTTGTTATATGGATTAAAACAGCATGGGACCCAGACCAACAGTGCAGTCAAATGTTTTTCCTCACATATCAAAAATGTCTATTCTTAATCTTAGGCTTTCTTTTGAAAACTGTTCATAACATTGGTAGTGGCTGACTCTGCCAGTGCTACTTCTGGCTGTACATTTTCTCACTCTCTCCTGCTTCCCTCACTTTCTGTCACTTCCCCCTTCCCTGCCACAGGCTGGGATCCACAGCCTAGATTTCTTTAGGATGAGTTCTGCCAGCTTTGAAACTGCTTGTGGAGCCTTGTGTAAGACTCTGGTTTCACACAAGATGAGATTTTTGCCTAAACTCTGCAGGACAAGGGCCAGCATTCCAGTCAGCAGGTCCTGTGCTGAATTCCCTTAAGAAAGGAGACCCACCTCCAAAGCAGTTTGCAAAACCACTTCATGCCTTAAGTATAGTCCTGGAAGTGCTCATGTATTCATGGAAATTGCTGAAACATATTTGTATTAGACCATTTAAACAGTTGAGGAATGTAAAATTCTGGGTACAGTACTGCTGCTGTCCTCAGTTCCCTGAATTGTATCCTCTTACGGTTTTTTTAGGGGATTTCTGTGTTTTAGCCATTTCTAGTTCATGGTGCTTGTAATTCTGACGTAGTTCCTTGAATATCACTGCAACATAGTACTATTTGTATCTTGCTTTAGCATTTAAAAATCCAAACCTGTGTACAGCACTAGTTACACATACTCAGACCAATCCTAAAATTTGTTCACAGTTTTTCTTGGCAGCATCTGGATGCTCCCTGAATTTTTCCTAGCTATACAAGCATAATTGAATTCACTGCAGCTGGGTCTTACAGAGTGAACAAGAATAGAAACTACTGTTCTGTTATAAGTAGAAAAGTCAAAAATTGTCAATTCTTTTTTTCAGAAAAGAAAGTGGACTTGATTTGCACTAGGATTGGCATGCAAATTATTGATGGGAAAATTATGGCTTGAAATAAGTCATTTATGATAACATTTGCTATGGATAATTATTATCCTGTGTGTCTTTTATAAATAAAACACTTTTATGTGAGTATAATTTTAAGTTATAGGACTTTTTTCTACTTGCAGTCATTCCAGGTGAGTAGCTTCTGCAAGCAGTCACTTTGAACTTAAAGGCAATGGTTGTGGTATTACTTGTTACTGTGACACATTCTCCGAATTGGATAGTTTACTTTGCATAGCTACTTATTTATTTATTTATTTGTTTTAATTTCTGGTTTGTAGTGTAAGTCTACAAAGTAAAAAGGATCTATCCAAAGGGAATTGTCCAAAGGGAATATCCAAAATGTAAAATATTAGTAGTTTCATTCTATGATGAGTTTTGAGACAACTGTATTAAGTACGTAGATTTTTTAGCTCCATGAGAATTTTTGTGGAATCTGAGATGTACTCAGAATGGCAGTGGAAAGCATTAATGATGCTTTTCAAAATCTTAACATAATTTAATAGATTTCATTAGGATTACACAAATCACACATCTCTTTGGAATGTACATGAATTACCAAAGAGATAGGGGTAACAGAAATGTAATGACATTTTTTATTTCATTGTTGGTTTGTGATAACATTATGCCTCTTAAGAAAGGCATTTAGGGTAAGAAATGGGTTATATGTATGAAATTTGTTGATACCAGAGTCTCTGGTCTATTATAGAAGAATTATGTATGCTATGAGCAGATCTACTGTTTGCAAATGATGCATTGCTAGTTAGCAAACCACTATCCCACTCCCATATGATCTCTGCTTTTGATCAAAACTTTGAAACTGTTAATAAAACATTCGGTACATTAAAAAATCAAGACAGCAAATAATTAAAGCTTGACATTGCAAAGGACTGTAGTCTCAAATCTGGACTGTGAGTAAGCTGAATCACTTCAGTGCTGAGCATCAATTTACATACAGGAGGCAGTCGAGAGATAAGACTGGTATAACATTTTAGTTAAGACACAGAGATTTGTGTTTTCAAAAAAGAACAAATACTCAAGGTTTAATTGAAGTGTCTGGGAATAACTGAATATGGACAGAAGTTTTGACAGACTGTTGTCTGGGCAGCAAGCTGCATTAGATGCTAGTGGTGATTTGCTTGAGTTACACAAAGCAGGCAGAAAGCATTTTTGGAAATTCTGGAAAGTTTATGACCAAGTGCAGAATTCAGTCTGAGATTAAAATACCTATATTTATGTCTCTATAAACAGGAGTCCACAGTTGTGCTTGGTGTCTGAACTTCCTTTCTAGTGAGCAGCAATTTCACCATACAGTCCTTAGTACCAATAGTGGGACTTGGCTCACCACAAAGGGAACATCTAAGACTTGATTAATTTGAGTTGCACCACTTGAATTCCCTTGAGAAAATAATTTGTCTCCTCCAGCTGTCTGTCCAAAAGTTTTCCACTGAGCCTGTGTCATACCTGCTTACTCCCAACAGATGTCTCAGATAGTCTAGGACATCCAAACCAGCAGCAGGCAGCACCACTCAGACAACTCAATTGGGCTGCTACTCTTTGGGCAGTTTAAAAATTTATTCATTCACACCTTCTCCAGCAGAAGTGGGTTGCCTAGTCTGCTGTTGACAGTAAAGAGGAGTTTAAAGTCTGTATCTAGATGTTTATATTTATTTAAGAGAATGTTTTTATAGTAACAAAAAGCAATTACTTGCAAAAATTGAATTAAGGAGTCACATGCAATACAGAAAATAACTTACTTTGAAGTATGTTAATTGTTGTTAAAAGGAGAGTATTTCTTATCCATTGAGCCCTATTCTCTGAGTACCAACAAATCAAATGGATGCTGCAAAGGATACCAAATCTCTCCAGCAAAGCAGCTTTGAGGTGTGTGAGGATGTGAATCCTGCTAAAGCCATTCCGGGACAATCTGTCTGTACTGCAAATAGAACAGGCCAGGACCCAGGCATGAGGAGACATTTACAGAGCTGATGGTATCTGCTTGGTCCTTAGAAGGGGGCAGAGGGACACAACCTTGATAGAGTATTTTGCACATTTACTGGAAGACATTAGGCAAAGCTTCTGAGGGATGCAGCAGAAGGCCTAAATGAGTCTTCATTTCAAGAACAGACCTGCAAGTCACTGGATACACTGGTGGGAAGGTATTTTTGTCATTTGAGAAGCAAGTTGGCCCTTATCAAATTCTTCACTGAAGAATGGGAAAACGTGGAGCAGAATCATACCCATTATTTCCCACAAATATATTATTGTGTATTTAAGACAATGTCATCAGAGTTATACATTTTCTTACATTACAGTCAATAAATAAGATTTCTGGTTTTCATCTTTTTTTTTTTACTAAGATGCATTTTTGACCTGTAAATACTTAACCTTTGAGTGTTGAAATGCTAAATATGTATTTATTTACAGAAAGATGTCTGTAATGAGTAAAACCAAAGACCCGTTTGATCTAATATCTGTTTTCTGAGGGTTATTGGAAGTGTAACTTATAAACAAATAGACAGTATAGAGCAGCATATAGTGATTCATCTCTGTAAGAATGTGCAGCTTAGGCATTTTTTGGGCTGAAGATAATTTCCATGTTATACGTAAATAATAATGGGTATCTCCTCCACAAATTTTTAAGCTCTTGTTTTTTTTCAACTAATTTAGCTGTTACTTACACTGATAACTTGGTGACTAGGAGTGCTGCACATACTCTCTGTCTCTGTTATTTTGAAGCCTGCAACTTGCTAGCTTCACTTCATGCCTCCAATTTCTTCTGCTGGAAGAGGCAGTGAATACTCAATCCCTCTATATCACCTAAATGCCAGCCATGATTTTATGACTTTTTATTATTAATTTATTTTCAAAGTTAAAGTGTCTTCTAACTGGAAAGTTGGTGTTCTTAAACTCTCATAATCTGATTTGTGTCTTCCCTTCCCTGCTGTATTTTGAAGTGAGGTTATTATAACTTTCCCCAGTAATTTTCCCCAGATGGACAGATCTGGTATGTGGGCTGAGATTTTATAAAGAAGCAATGTTTTTATTTTCTAGTCCTTTCCTAATAATTACCAACATTATATTTCCTTTTTGTGAACTGCTGTTTTCATGGAATTATCAAGTGTACTGTAAGATCTATCTGGTCTCTAAGCAGTACTCATCAGTTCTAGGCCCACCATGTCTTTTGTAAAGTTAGATTTTCTCCACTTTGTATTAATATGTACTATGATTGCATTTTAGTAGCAGTGGACCATTGACAGGTCCTTCTGCTCTTCTTCCTTTGTTAAAATACATAATATCATGACCAAAACTTTGCTCTCTCTGTTCCACTTAGAATAAATTGAACAGTGCAGAATGCAACCCAGCTCTCTATGAAACTCTACTGGTGACCTTCTCCCTCTATGTAAAATTGGGCTGTCTCTTTATATGCTGGTGTGGACTGTGTAGGATATGTGCTTTCTAGCTCTTTCAAAAGACTGTCTTCTAATTCCCCAAGCATTGGGAATTTGGACTGTGGTCAGCATAAGATTTTTTTTGTTTGTTCCACTGAAGTGTTTTAGAAAGCCGTGAAAGCATTCTGTGATTCTTTTATGCAAATTAGTGGATTGCTTGGTATTTCTGTCTAGGTTCACAGTTGAAAATCACAGTTTTAAACATTATCCTGTCTTTCTGATTCTGCTCACAGATTGCTTCGGTTTCTCTACTGCTACTCAGTTTTCCCAAACAACGGCAAAAATTAAAAGTGATGAGTTACATCAATTTGCAGCATTGAATAAGGGACATTGAATAAGGCTTTTTTGAGTAACAAATACAAACATGGGTTTGCTCATTGGAAAGAGTAAGGAATGGACACTTGGGTGTGAATAAATACACTCTTTCCCAAAGGAGGCTGGTGAAAAAATAACAAGGATACGCCTATCCCATTCATCATCAGGAGGATCTGAATCTGAGACACAAGGAGTGTTTCATCTAACATTGTGGTAAACACATGCCTAAGAGAAAAATATGGCTAAAAAGTATTCCAGCTTCCTCTGTTTTTCTGAGTAGTTCTTATTGACTTCCCTCCCAGGTAATGTCAGTGCTTATTAAGAGATGAGATGGCATGTCATTAGCCAGCAGAAAACTTGGTCATTTAGATATTAAATAAATGTTAGGCTGCCCAAGTGTGCTTATGAATTGGCTTTTAAGTAAATTAAATTCAAAGTTAAAGGTTGAAAGTCTAGCAGAAAACATGAATGTATAGCCAGTAATGAAGAGAACAGAGCTCAGTGTAAAGAGAGAATGAAGCTGTGGAAAGAAAACAATATAATATAAGAAATTGCTGCTGTTATTATGACATGAAAAAATACCACACAACTATTCAGAAAATACCAAAACAACAAGAAGAAAAATAGTGCATGATGTGTAAAATTGCATATTTAAAAAAATTTTTTTAATTGCAAACTGCTCTTTTGCAGGAATATTTTACAGGTATAATGGGTACAGAGAAACTGCTAGATTAATATTTTCAGGCCACAGTTCTATTTTGAACAATTTACAAACAAACTAGATTCTCACCCATCTTGATTAAACTCTCCAAATATTATTTTTTCAATTATTTCTTTTTGTAATCATATTTCTCAGACTTACTGTAGTTGGTTTACAGCATTTTTCTCCAGTTCATATATTATTCTGTGATCAAGTATTTTGTACACTCTAGATCCCATCTCACAAATGTGAACTAATGCTTAGCTTTGTATACATGGTTCATTCCCAGGCTTCTGATTCTTTCTGGGCTTGGACATTTGCTGAGTGTCTTTCCAGCAAGCTGAAGTGTTTACAGCTTTATAGTCTGAGATTTCACTTACAGAAAAAGTCTATTTATAAAGGTGACATTTAAAACCTATATCACACAAGCTAGATATTTATAGTTGCTTATCTCTCCAAAGAAGTTTATGTATAAAAATAAGTTAAAATTTTAAATACTTGTGTGTATTTCTGTGTTTATATATATATATATATATATATATATATACACGTTTCATGTATTATATATGTGTGTGTGTGTGTATAAACAGTAAAATGGAAATGGCTGAGGCAAATTGTCTTTATCATTTGTTCCATTTGGATTTGATGAAACAAAACAGCAAAACCAAAACACAAAAAGCTTTACAGGTTTTATTATTATAAACTTGGGCGCAGTTTCAAGACAATCCAAAGGCATGGTGCAACCAGAACTGGCTGAGCTGAAATGGAACGAATCAAAATTTCCTTTTCCTTCCTTTGCTTATCAGGCTGCCAAATTTTATTTCTTTTTGGTATGAAATTACTGCTATTGCTAAAGAGAGTCAAGTGATTCTTTAAAAAAAAAACCCTGAATGAATGTTTAATTTAGTGTAAATAATAAGGATTCTCAAACCTCTTGAGAGAGACACTGTGAGGAGGGAGAATATAGCAATATCCCAGTGGCTGACAAACATCCCTTAAAAAGGCATTCTGCTTTGATGGGCAGATTCCTGGCAGCAGCTCAGTCACTGTGTATTTTTTATATACATAAGCCATACCATCACACTGCTGCTCCAACTTTTTACATTATCAAGGCAATGTAGTGTTCTCTGTTGTTTCTGGCTTTCGGTTTTATTTTGTTTTGGTTTTTTGAGTTGTTTTCTAAGACTTACTAAGAAAAACAATGAGCATCCATATTTAACTACAAAATCAGTTTTAATGACTGTGACATTGCTTCCTCTTTTGCTGTAATCTCTTGTTGTTCAGATTTCCAGATTTTTAATTCTCTTTCCAATTGCCACTCCCTGGAACTTTCAGAAACATTTTCTTTCAGCATTCTTTCCTTTTAAATCACTTACTACAACAGTCTGCTCATTGCCTGGCTGGTCTAAAAAAGGAAAAGAATACTACTTTGTACATAGCATTACCTTTAACTAATGACTGGTTTTGGTAAGCAGGATGGAGACTGCTAAGTGTCAAGTTATTATCCAGACTGATTGAGTTAGTAGCCTTTTATTAGCCATACTGCTGCCAGTTTCCATTGTAGGAATAAAAGTAAAGAATAAGCAAGTCCATACTTGTTTCAAAATATATCCAGGCAGTGTTAGCATCATAGCTGGGGCAGGATGAAATTCTGTACGGACTTCTCAAAACATTTATATTCAGAGGCTTATAGTGTCTGTCCAAACTCCACGTGCTCTACAGACCGTAAATATTTTGGTTTTACAAGGTTATGATTGACTACTTCAATATAAAATCTCACTCTTTGATACCTTGTGGCAGCTTCTATTTAATGACTGATTATCATGATAGTCAGATAAATTTAATAATAATCAGATGAAATTTGTCATCAATATTCAGATCTTTGAATATGCAGAAAATGCAGAAAATGCATCTGAATCAAGGCTTATAATATATTAATAGTGAGTGAAGAAACTTTTTTCCTTAAGGCTTCACAAATATTTTTGAAAATATATGGGGCAGGGTGTAGTCTGGTGCAGATAATTGTAGTGAGCCATTCAAAACTCAAAATAAATACAAGTAAATAAAGTGCACTCTCTGCTAAGATAATTACCATTACCATTAACTACTATTCTATGATAATGTAAAAAGTTGGAGTAGCAGTGATGGTGTGCCATGTGTATATAAAAATACACAGCGACTGAGGTGCTGCCAGGAATCTGCCTATCAAAGCAGAGTGCCTTTTTAAGGCATTTAAGGCTGCTTATCAGTCATTTGGGATAGTAACTAATTTGTGTTCAAGGAGAAATTTTGTTTTGATGGCATTTTGATAAATTCTCTGAGCAATTTGACACGTGGAAGTATTTTAAGTTATTTTTTTTAAAAGAAGTTAACTGAATCATAAAATTCAGATATTTAATTTATGTGATAGTCTCCAGTAAAAAAAGGCCCAGGCATTTGGTTTAAAGTGCCAGAGAAAGGATAACTTTCATCGGGCAGGAAGAGCTGTGGAGCTGTGACAGGGCTGCAGGAGCCAATTAGAGTAATTTGATTATGTGAGTAGATGGTTTGCTCAGTCCAGATTCACTTTATTAACTTTCTGATTTAACTTTATTGGCCTGGGCAAAGCTTATGTAAGTGTAATAGCACCTTTGTAGGGGGTAGAAACAGCTAGACTAAACCAATTAAAATGTTCACCAGTTAGACTGTTATGTATAGATAAAACCTGCTTTACATGTAGATTGAAGACATAGCTGTCAGGAATGTAAATAGCAATTATTAAAGGTTTTTAAACACCTTTCTTCATATGGAAACATCGCCTATCCTATATTTAAAGACTATTCTTTTTCTTTAGTGCTCTATCAATAAGGTAAATCACGTGAAATTTCTAAAATTTTTATACATGCTGAAACATCTGTCTTGGTTCAGTAAAGCAGTTTTGAAAACTGAGGCAGAAAGTCTTATAATCTTCCCATTATGACATGAGTATTTTCTGAGATGTTTTATCCTGTGTCAACGTTATGTTCTTTCTCTAGTAGATGTTTTCCTTTTGACATCTTCCATTTTTCTTTTACATTTCTCTTATATATTGCATGTGAAGAACTGCATACAAGTAGTGGAAACAGAAGAAATATTGTATAAAATATAAAAGGAGTCTGATACTATATTCTTTGAGATTTCAAACTGAGCAGTTTGTCAAAGCAATTTCAGTGGCAGAAAGCAAGATTTATAATACAAAAACCTTAAGCAACATTCAGATTTATCTTTATACTGATCATATCTGTATAAAAGGTATCTATCTCTAAATAGATGCTGGATATAAGTAGCAATTTTAGAAAGTTGTAGGTATGCTGAACACTTGAGACAGTACAAGGTAAGTTTTCTATTCCTGATGAACTTGCAATATGAAGAACACTTAGAAAAGAGATATAAAAGGGAGGTAATAACTTAAGTGCAGCCCAGACACTTGGGTACTTAGGTGTATTACTTAGGTCAGTTTTGCTAGTCTATGGCATACATTCATAATCCCTTATCCCTTCCCAAACTCTTTTCAAGAAAATTTGAAAAAAAAAAATGTTTCATTATTAGTTTATAATAATAAATACAGCTTGGTCTGTTATCTCAAGTAGAATTTGCATGTATAGGATACTTAAAGTATTTTTTACTTCTTGGCTTTTGCAGGTTGACTTTGCCTTGAAAATATCCTTATTTCCCTGTAGGGATATTTCATTTTTCAGAAGCCAATTTTCTGGAAAGAATAAACAGAAAAAACAACCAAGCTTATTATTTGGGTTAAATTATTTATTTTTATTTTTTACCTTTGAACTTAGGAGATCATTGGACATCATGGTAGATGCCTATACAATGAATTATTTGTAAGATCTGGATCCACATATAAGAAATTTCTGATTGCACCAGGATCTGAAAAACTTGAATGCCTTTGTGAATTTAAAGTCTGCTTTTTTGTTCTCTCAGTATGTGTCTCTTTTCTTCAGTAAATCTGTTGGTTTTAACTGCGTAGTGACAAAGCTTCAGTGAGTGGGAAATAAAATGTCCATTCATCACAGCCTTATATGCCCTGTGGTTTGGGCATGGGAAGCCTTTGTGACTACAAACACCAGAGCAAATGTACACTCTCTCTTAAATAGAGATTTCAGCTTCATACTATAAGCACTATATCTGAGGCCTGAGGAAGCTTTTCCAGTAGAAATTTGCATTCTTAAGACATTAAGTGCTTGTTTTGTGGCTTGCACTCTTAAATTCTACTTAGGGTGTCTTACGTATTTGTGGAAATCCAGGCCATATATTGTATTTAGATTTCTTTTTTTGAGACAACTATTTATACTGTATATAAAAAGAAAATAGTAAGTCTAATGTATTTAAATAGCTGGTCTAATTGGTATATTAATGCATGTATGTACCTACTTGTTTTGTTTTAATTTTCTGTTTTAATTTGCAAAGTAGAGATTGCACCCCTTTGCAGTTAAAAAACCCAACCCATAAACACCCTGTGAGTGGTAATTGGGTTTCTTTTGGCTGCTGGATTCAGCCTGCCCTTGGTCTTCTCAGTTATTTTTTGGAGCTAGCTGAAAAATAAACAGGGTAAGAACATTTGGTTTACTTCTGAATGATATCCCTGATTTTGTGGCCTGTGATGGCCATGGCCACTTGTGAAAAGCCTCAGTGAAAAGAGCTGTCCTGGCAGGGAGGAGCTGCTTCCTGAGCAAAGCTGCTAACCTGTCCCTCCAGCCTCACCCAAATAAGCCTCTCTGTCCTCAGGGAAAAGCTTAAAAATAAGATGAGTTTGTGATGCAAGGTGAAAAGCCAAGTTCTGTGCAAACAGAGATCTGTAAATGCCCCTTCTGAGACCTCCTTGCAGAACCACTCCCCTTCCATCACCCCTCTGCAGGGAAAGCAGAACTCTGGGCTTCCCTGCGCCCTGCTGCCCCCATCCACAGGATGAGCAAATGTTTTACCTTGGCAGTGTTTACATTTTTTACTATCCCGATTAATTTTTAATTAATCCCCTATGAATTGAGTTGGAAATGATGAATATTAGTTATGTGGATAATTTGAAACACTTGATTGCCCAAACATGCAGGTATGTGTTTACCTCAGATATTTCTAGTATTTTCAATCTACTTTTACAGGACTTTTTTAAACTTTTTGCCTTTTGTTACACATACCTGTCATTGAAAACATTTGTTTTCCTGTTTGAACTCTGGGAAAGACCCCTTGAGAGTCCATGTTAACTATGATGTGTTACTGGGAATCATGTGAAGTTGCTCTCCATGTGGCCCAAATGGTATTTATATGGCCTGAATGAGAGCTAATTTGTTACTTAGTAAGGAGTGATAAAAACAATTTTAAGCATGGAAACACTGGAAAAAATAGATTGAATTATAAATTTTAAAGAGGTGTTTAACTGTGAAGCCTTTAGTAGTACAGAGTTGCCTTTGCTTATATTTAGAAATGAACTTTTTTGTGTCAGGAACAACCTGCAAGTGTGTAAAAAACATTTTCTGTCTGGAAGTGTTTCATGCTTCGTTTTGGTGTTTATATTGCTTTGTTAAGGTGGTGAAATGATTAAAGAGAAATTAAAAAGTACTTTCTGATTACTTTCTTACTTAATAGTACCAATATTAGAACTGCTAGGAAGAGGGTGCATGACTTTAAGCAAAATAAATGTGCTCTCCTGAGACCACAGGAACAACACAAAAGACTAGTAACAGTTTTCTTGATATTTCAAACACATCTATAATTTACAGCACTCCAACTTTCCAAGTTGTTTTTGGTTTTGCTTTTTTTTTGTTTGTTTGTTTTTTAATCTGGTTGACTGAGATTTACTTCAGACAAAGAAATAAGAAAATAAATGTTCAGGAAAATAAGTTGTAGGCATTTTATTTAGTCCAGTTCTACTTTTGCAATGAGAAGTAAAATGAGATGGGCATTGATTGATTCAAGTTACGGAATATGATAATTATGTAGAAAGATTACTTGTACAAAGACAGCTTGTTCCCTAATGAGCAGGAAGCAAAATTTGGAAATGAGTAGTAAAAAAGTGCTTTAATTTTTTTTTTGTTTGTTTTGTTTTTTGTTTTTTTTTTTGTTTGTTTATAATTATGGTATTGATGTTAGGATGGACATAATAAGAAGGAAAAGGGAGGAATTATCTATGTTCTCAGAGATTCCCTTCCCTTAAAGTTATTGTTGTTTTCTTTAAGGGTGAATGTTTTCTAGTAGTTGCTTCCATTGTTTTTTGCAGGCAAAAAGTAGCTTCTCTTCTCTCAAGAGACAGGAACATGCAGATGCCTGTGCTCAGGCTGTCTGCACTGATGAGGAATGAGGAGACATATTGGAGGAGTCCTAATATAGCCCCACCACTCCCACTTTTACTTTTAAGTTTGCTTTGCAAGGAGCTTCAGGCAGAGCAAGAAAACATCCAATTTATCTGCTCTGGAAGCCTGTTGTTAACATCAAGAAGCAGAAAATATGATTCCAAGAGCTGCAGTCTTTTCAGTGAGGTGACTTGTGATTTTCCATAAAGTGAAGAGAAGAGCCATTTCTTTCTCTGAAACCAGGAAGCTTAGCTGCAGCCAAGTGATGGAGTACATGAATTTGTTTTCACTCTTTATGCAAGCCAATAGTGCTTTCCATATTAATAGTAAAATGTCCTTGGCATTCTATAAGATCAAGTATCCAGATAAATTCTAACTATGCTTTTGAATCTGTTTGCATTTAATACAACAATCTTTGTATTGGAAATAACTGGAGAGTACATAACAATTGGAAGCACATTCTGAGAAAATCCACCTAGTAGAGAGGGAAGAGTGATGCATAGGTTTACAATGAATAAAAGCTTTTGAGTCAAATTTGTGTTATTTTTAGGTGCAGTAATTTCTTCAATTTTCTACATTCTTGATTGCAAGACTTGTATTGCAAGACTTTTTGTATTGAAGGAGACAAAATGGGCATTCTTTAGTAATGTCATGAGCATTATAGATCCTGGATGTTAGTTATTGGTATAATAAATGCAATGCAAGCACACATGCACTGCTCCAGTGAGGCTTCCAGCTCTGAGGAAAGAAAAGCCTCCAAAACTGCACTTCTGGGGAAATTACACTCTCATTCTGGTATATTCATTTACCTGCCCAGTGCGTTAACTTCTTTCCCATCCTGCCCTCACGTCCCTATTTTCAGTTGTTGCATCTTCTCTTGATGAGAGATCATTGCCCTCAGCTCTGCGTGGGTACTCACCCGATGCAGGGTGTATCTGGCAAGGCACTCCTGTGGCAGAAGGGCTGAAGAGTCAGAGCTAGAAGGAAGTCTAAGCAGCTCTCTGACCTCTGGCACTCTGGTAAAATGCAGGTGACTCTTTTTCATCAGTGCATATTTTTTTTAATGATTATGCCTGCTTCCTTGCATTGCACCTGCATCCATTTTGCTGGCTGTAGAGAAGGAAGGAACTTACCTCCCCTAGAACAAAATCAGAAAAGTGGCAAAGAATTCTGAGTGTACTTTTCCTGCCCACCCCTACTGGAAGAGTTAGTATTTAGTTCGTTACTTATTTCACAATATTTAAGAACTGCTGCTGCATAAAAAATAATCAGGTATGAAATTTAGTGCCTAACTCCTCTAGACCTGTTTTAAGAAAAAGGGTCAATACTGCTTCATCTGTAAGCAAAAACACTTATATCTGTTTACTTCTAGAGATCAGAAACTGAAGATAACACACTCAAACTTGAAACAGAGTGAGCCTACCCATTTTTAAAGTGCATATAGTTAACTGCCAGAGTGACTTGTGCTAGGGTTTGCTTGATTCATGGTCTCTTTTTAATCCAGTTTTATAATTTTCTCAAAGGGATGATTCAGCTCTGAAAGCATTAATTGCCTTAAGACAGGAACTTCTCTACTGTTGAATGACTTATCCTGTGTGGGAGGTCAGAGGATGTTAAAGTAAGTTTCTGGCTTTCAGTTCTTGCCTCTGAGAATATCAGTATTTCGTTGATGTAGATTTTAGACTTAAGCCTGCCTGTGAGACAGAGAAGTGCAGAAACATTTGTTTTGCAAAATGGTAGATTGGGAGAACAGGAATTTGTTACTGTAGCATAAAAACAGTATTTCTGTGCGGATTTTCACTATGGTAATTCAGATGACTATTAACTACAAAGATAAACAAAGCTGTTACCACTTTTTTTCCAGTGGCTTATGATATGCCATCAACTAGTCAGCTGCCCTTTTGTAGGCCTCCGTAGCCTACTATAGAAGAGAAATTCATTTTTTTTGATTGAAAGGTACAGCTGAAACAATAAATATTGAGAAGGAAACTGTGAAGAGGTTGCATCTCTAGCTGCATACACAGTCTTAAAAAAATTCAGTGTATCAGTATTGGCAATGTGCCAATGATCAGTTGGCTCCATGCTTGATCCAAGCACATCCTGTATTTCTGTTAACTTGGCACTCATCTGCAGCTGTTGTGCCCTATTTCATTTGGCATCACACAAATGCAGGACAAGAAAGCAGCTGTTTCCAAAGGATATTTCTGTCAAAAATAATCAGTAATTAATCAAATGGCTGTACTGTCTACAACCTTTTCATTGCTTCTGAAAATAGATCCCCTTGAGGGAAATAAAGACAGATTTAACCTTTTCTTATTAGTTATTCTAACTGCGGAAACAGCCATACAACTCTTACGGTTCTAACCATACAGTTAAAAGGAGAGGACTTCTTTTACTGTGGGTTTTGGTTGTGTTTAGGTGGTTTGGTTTGGTTTGGTGGTTTTGGTTTGGTTTTTTTTTGCTTTTTTTTTTTGGTAATTTTTTATATTATGAGAATTAGAATTTCAAAATAAAAATTGTATTTTGAAAACGTATTTCTGTAGTAGATGGATTTTGGAAAATACTGAAGGTAGATGAGATAAAGAGCCACAATCATGCCAGACTAAATTTTCCATGTATAATTCTTGACAATTAAGTTTACGTGCCTGAAACTTTGAACAACCAAATCCCCCTTGAGTCCTATTAGTGGCTCTGCGTATCTGGTTGGCAAAATTGGCAGCAAAGGCAGCAGACGGATCTATGGACTTAGTAAGACAATACTGTATTGCTTTTCACTGAGTTCACATTTAAATGCTTTCCTTTCAACTCTAATGGCAAAATAATTGTTAGTTAAAACAAATCCTTAGCTTTGGGGAAAGATATATCATGAGCTCTCCATTCACAAATGCTGTAGCTGAAAAATATATTTTTTAAGGCTTAAGAACTCAAAGTTCCTTTCAGCAAATCTTACATCTTGGTTCAAATCAGGATTTATTTTAATTGGGTAATTGATAGATCATCCAAATATGATTGTTAGTGTTTTCATAAGCATGGCTTTATGACCAAGGTGAGTCCTGCCAAATATTCGAATAAGAAAAATCTCTTGATTTAAATTCGAGAAAATCACATTTCTAGTAATTATGTATCTAGCAATGAGACTGGGGGAAAAGTAATCCAGAAAAACTAATTGGCCAAGAAAGAGGAGAACGATGTAATTTTGTTAGTAAGATAGTCACTAAGGCTACATCTTAAAAAAAAAAATAAATAATAAAAAAAAAAAAAAAAAATATATATATATATATATATATATATTAGTTCCTCTGATATTCCAGAAAATGTTATGTTCCTAGCAGTGAGGATTACTGCAAGTAGTGCTGAAGCTGTAAGTCGGGTTCAGTTTAATTTTTTTTTAAAGTGGTGGCCTCTTCTTTGTTTGTTCGACACAGTAACACATTTTTGCACAGGGCAGTAGTTAAAGCAGCATTAAAGTGCCATTGACATCATCCAGTTACTGCACTAACTTGATTATATAACCTCTTTTGTGCAATTTTCATGCTCTGCTCTGTTTGAATGTTTTTACTATGCTGATAACTGTTTTTCATTTCCTGCTGGGATGACCTTGAATAAAAAAAGAGTAAGAATAAAGTAGACATAAGCGATGTAGTCTTGCTGGCATCTGCAGAACTTTTGTTCTGTGTAGAGAAACATAATAGTTTGGCATTTATGGTATAGGGTGTTTTCCTGGGTAGCAATTAATCTTCAACAGTTAGAAAATATTAATGTTTTTCTCTTATTTTGCTTTTGAATTTGCCAATGGCAAAGTGCTACAAAGTTCTGAGTGTTAAATGTTATGCAATACTTCATGTAAAGTTAATGTTCTAAACACTTTTGCATTCAGGTTTAAGTGCACTATAATTAATTCATAAAAGACTAAGTAGTAAAAAACCTTGAATAACCTTTACAATTAGCAAGAATGCTTCTAGCTGTGGTAGCAGAGTTGAAGTTTTTGTAATTGCAACATTTCTGTCTGATGTGTGTGACATGTAGAGTTCTTTACTGATACCCTGTTTGTGCTTTGCATATGTACATTATATTCCAAGAGAAATGTTTTTCAGTAAATCATTACATTATGCAGTGCTCTATATCCATGTTAGAACTGGCTAATTACATGTATATACAGACTGAGTGATGGCTATGAACGAAGGAGTAGTTTAATATACTATTTGCTTTTCCTTCTTTTATTCAAGATCTTTAATATGATGTGTTTGTGCCATGATAAATTTTTCTGACACAAGTTAAAATTGGAAAAACAGAAGATGTCTCTATATTCTCTCTCTAGCAGTGAGGGTATCTCAAGAAAAAACCCCAGACCTGATGAAGTTGTAGGGTACCCAGTTCTCAGGCAGAGATGAGAAGGATGTGGCTGGGGTGAAGCAAAGAGAAGAGGTTTCTTTCTTCCCCAGATGTTCTTTTGCCCCATTAGGATGTGTTAATATACCCATGGATTTTATTACTGTGGACTGTCAATGCAAACTTTAAACAGAATATTCTGGAGTGCCAGGAGCTGCCACGAGCTCATTGGTTTGTACAGTAACAGCTGCATGTTTTTAATATTTACATATGTAGAAGTTTTATCATGTCTAATTAGATAAAAGTATTGGTAAAAGTTAATTCTCAATGCTAAATTGAAATTATTAGTAATTTACTGTAAAGAATGGGCAGTTTAGAGGGGAGGGGAGACTGATGGATACAGTTAGTTCAAATAAGGATTTTATCGGGAGCAAAATTTATTTTCATCCAGACAAAAAGTGTCCACAGTACAGGTCTTGTTTGCTTTGCCATAGAAGAGAAAGGATATGAATATCATATTTATTTACATGCCATGCATCCAGAGCTTAAAGATTTACATAAAACCTTGTTCACATAGGGACACATAGGAAGCCTGCTAAGTAACTGTGTATATGCACCCCACGAGCTGCGTATGACTTGGCAGCCACCCTGACCTATGGCCATTCACGGTGCTGTGGGACCCCGACCGCTCCCAGGCTCTGGAATGTGACTCTCAGGGGTGTCCAATTGCTAAATTGTCAGCGTGCTCCCTGGCACGTTCTTGGCCCATGCAACCTTGCACTCTGCTGAACATTTCCTGGCTGTGCTCCGTGAATTAGCACAGGCCAGATGATGCTGGGCCAGGAAAATGATCCTGAGAGTATTCAGTTTACTTGGCACCGTCAACATGTTGTTATGTTTGTGTTATTCAAGGGAGATGTAATGCTTCAGTGGGATGGGCTTAGCCTCTGTACAAGTTTCTGTGGCTGATGTGTGTGTTTACAACTTAAGTCATTAAGCTGTGAAGGACTGTGAGGAGGAGGGAAACGGTATCCATTAGGATCTTGGATGCTTTCATGAGTTGACAAACATTTTTAGGGCTTTATTATTGTAAGAGGAAAATTCCATTTTTTTTTGAATGGCTCTTCTTTTTAAAAATATACATATTTTGTATTGTAGGATGCAAGATAAGAGATAACATTGTTAGCAAATTGTATTGGGAGGTCAGGCAGAATCTCTTTGAAGGAAGATGCTTAGATGGAAGACTACCAGCTAAGAATACTTGAGAAAAGAAAGAAACAGTAGCGTACTCTTTCCTAAAAGTAGCATTATTTTATCTCAGTATAATTCTAAGGATTAAATATTTTCACTGTGAAACACCTAATAAAGGAGACAATCTGAATTAGGAATTAGATGTACTAGATTTTTATTTGAAAAACGGAATTCATGACATTTAGGTTTGGGCTATTAGGCAAAATATTAAGTTAATATTGTTAGTAGTAATAGTATTTTGAGGCTTTTGAAAAATACTCAGTTTTCAGTACTGCACTCAGGGATTTTTGCATTTTTGACACTGGTATAAAATTTAAAATTTTTTATTGAAACATCAAAGTTTATACTTTCAGATAATGTAGAAAAAGCTCCCTAAAGTACAGTGGAGTGACACTTCCAGTGATACTTACAGGAGGGATCTGCTGTGTCTTTTCTCAGTGCACCCTACATGCAATGCTTGCTTAGAAAATCTTGACACCTGAGACTCAGTTACTCACAGGCAGCATCTCTTCCTCAGCAGAGATGTGTATTTCATGTGTGATGAGTATTTCTTGAGTGAGTGATGAACAAAATGCAACACTTGAGCTATAACTAAAGAACATACTTCTGCAAAGAACAAATTTAAGTTACAACAAATGGGGCTTCTAAATCTGGAAGTCCTCAGCAGGGAGTTGAGCAAGGGTTGTCCTGCATGTCTACAGGCAGTTAAACTACACATTTAAATGAAGGATAGAAGTTTGCATTCCTCCTTTATTCCAGTCACTGAGCAAATATTTTGGTGGAGTGAAATGCAAACAACTACTTGTCTAATCCTTTCCTTACAACAACATTTGGCCACATCCTAAACCACTTATGTAGAAAAAGTCCTTCAGATGCCATTATTCCAGAGCTGAATAAAACTTGCAGGGCTGATTCAGGAGGAATGATGCTTAAGTATGTGCTTTGCAAAAGACTTCAGACAACTGTACCCCACACCAACTACAAAGACAGTGAGGCTACATGGGATTAGTATGCAGATGACTTTTTTGACTCCTTTACTATATTTTCTCTGACTAAATACCTAACTCCAGAATTTTTGATTGTATATTACCTATTAAAATGCAATGCATATTTATGTTTTAACTAGGGCTGGTTTTGGTGCTAAGATTGAATTTAAGACATTTCTATGTCCTACTATTTGAAAGCAGTTGGTTTGTGTACCTTCTAGAAAGGACAGTGAAGTAAGTGTCATCATAGTCATTCGGATTTTACTTACTTTCCATTTGCTTCCTTTATATTCACTTGCCAGAGACTAAAGTCCTGGTGACCTTGGTCTGCTGCTAGGAAGAATTCAACAGACCTGCTGCCCCCCCTTCCTTTCGCCTGATCCTGATCTTTAGTCACCTGTGTGGCCTCCCAGGAAGCCCATTCAGTTTGTTCATCAGGCAGAAAATTATTTCTTGGTTTGTTTTCCTATGTATGGTTTTATTGCTTGTCCAGACAAATTGGCTAAATCAGATTCTGAGCCACTGCAAATATGAAAGCTAATGTGAGCAAGCAGTAAGACAGTGCAGCTTGGAGCCAGGGAAGACAAGATGGTCAGAGATAAACCAGACGTATTACAGCAGGGGAGAGGTGTTGGACTGGCAGAGCCATGGTGTTTTCTCACTGCCCATGATGCTGCCACCTTGCTCCTTGCTCTGCTGAATCTTGATGGAGAAACTGGGTTTTCCCTAATGGTGGAGAGGTTCTCATTAAACTATGGATACAAAAGGAAACTGGAGATGGTAAAAAAATAAGAGAATATAAAGTTAAATAAGAAAGTCGATAGCTTCACGCAGCTGGATTTAAATTGGGCACTTAAATGTTTGTTCTAAAAGTACATCATTCATCAGCACAGGGTCAGCTTAGATACAGCCTTCAGCTTTCACTCCTGAGGCTGGATTTGGTCAATCCTTTGCTTTAACTTGTCAGTCTTTGGATTTCTTTTGCCTTCTCCTCTAGTCAAAAGCTATGGTTTATGAGCAGAGGCCGGTCAAGCTGGTAACAGAATACTTGTGCTTAGTTTGTGTTTTCATAGGAAAAAATACAGGTTTTTTAATGACATAATTCTTCTTTCTTTATTCTACAGAGACCTAAGATTTAATAGGATCAAAGAAATCCAGCCTGGAGAGTTTAGACGGCTTAAAAACCTGAACACGCTGTAAGTTCTTTTGCAACTCGTAGGCTCTTTCCCCTTTTTATTTAATATGGTTTATTTGATAATGTGACAAATTTGCTCATTTATCACAGGTAAATAGTCTTACAAATTTCAGCTGTAATATTTATATAGATGAGGGTCGTGGGCTTTAGGCCCAAAGTATCTGAAAGCAAAACCAGGTATATGTATATTAAAATAAAAAATGTGATTATTTACATATTAATGTTTTATTAATATTCTCTAATTGGAAGGATGAAAAATCTTTGCTGTATAATTTTTTCCAAATTGTGCTAAATGACTTTGGTGAAATATCACATAATGAAATCATGAAGTTACTGTAAAGCTGTTTAAAGGCACAGATCTGTAAGTATGTTGCAGTTACAAAATATTTGACAGACTCTAATGGTTTGAACTTTCCTATTCTAATGTACTCACCAGGATGGGCAAAAGTTCAAGGCTTTTGTTCAAGCTCCTACTGAGCTCTCTTTTATGTAGGTCTTTTTTACTATATATTTATGAAGAACAATCCATGTTTTCTAGACTTTTTACAAACCCACAATGCAACTAGGATATGTATTATATATCTCTTCTGTCATTCATATTGTATTGTCTAATATATTAGCAGATGTGAGGAAGAGTTTAGACAGTTATTTTTACTTTTAAATGTACATAATTTGTGATTGTAAATCTGGCTGTTTTCTAGAACACACGTAGTGTGAGAACAGAAATGCAATATTGGTATCAATCAGTTCTGTATCACAATTATCTGTTTATCCTGCAAAGAGATGGTAACAAATGTACTGAGATATCTTTCATTGTATATTCACGCCAGAAGAAATGATAGGACTTTCCCCAAAAAGAATATGGTCCAAATCTGTGCTACTAAGACATTTTAATTGGCTATTCCTGCTTCCAGTCACTTTTACCATACCTCTGTTTGCAGCTGATCCCCAGTTTTGAATTACAATTTCTGTCAGGTATCCAAATTCAACTTCTAATTTTCCAAATCACTGATCTGAGATCCACAAGTCCTGAATAAGGACAGGATTCATTAATTTGGATTCCCTTCTCTTTTAAATCACTGAATGAGGGAAGAGTGCAAATCTGCTAATCTGTTGTGTTCACTTTAATGCTCCTGCTAATAACAAATCTTTGTGAATATCAGTTTTTATCAATTTAAAATTTATGTGTAGGTTTGGGACCAGGATTTTTTGCCTGTCATCTTCATCTTATATTCTTGCAAAAATCCATATTGTTTTGATTTATAGATTACTTTTTCTTTTTTATTTTGACCAATTGTTTTAGAATTTTCTCCAGCAAGGTAGTGGCTGAACATCTGTGAGCATGTAACTTTCTCTCCTTCTAACAGTTACTGGTAGGGGAAAAAGTGTGTTTGCTCTTTAATTTTTTAAAGTTGTCCTTTTAATACTCTATTACACCTGCTGTATATTTTCCCCTACTGTTCCTGTATATTAAAATAAACAGCTGTTCATTTCTTTTTATAGGCTTCTAAACAACAATCAAATAAAAAGAATACCTAGTGGGGCATTTGAAGACCTTGAAAATCTGAAATATCTGTAAGTTAAATGAATATAATTTTTTTCCATCTGTGTGTAATGGAATTTCTTCAGTGTGGAAGTCTTTTAACCTGGGATTTTATTTTAATCTGACTCACTATTTCAGGAGATAAACAACACTGAAAATCTGAGAAATTAATTTATAATGTGGGACAAACTGTGGGTCTGGTTTTCTATACATAGGTTGTCTAAGAATTGCTAATATAAATATCACTACACTGTGATATTTGTAGTGCAGTAGATTTTAAAAAACTGAGTAGTTGCTTTTTACAATTTGCGTCTTAGAAGACAATTTTAAAAGTGATAAGTTAAAAGGTTTAGGAATTCAGTTTAAAGTTCACTGAAACCTTCATACATGGTTCTTTTAAATTTGTGTTTTGGCAAGTGGTTTAATAGCAGGTAGTTCAAGATTTGTGTCTGCAGAAGCTTGTAACTTATAAAAGCTTTTTAACTGCTACTACATCATAGAATCTTAAAATTATTTTTGTTGGAAGGGATTTTAAAGGTCATCTCGTTCCAATTCCCCTGGATGGGCAGGGCTATCTTCTATTAGACTAGGTTGCAGAGGGGTTTGATGAACACAGTATAAGTTTGTAAGAGAAAAATTAAGTCAAACGAAAAAAGTACCTATATGGTTTGCCATAAATTCTATGTCTGCCCCCTATATATTTTAAGACTAACTTCTCCCATTTTTAACTAACATAGCACATGTATTAATTATGCCAATAAACAAAAGGCATATAAAATGTTCATGTTATCTGTATAAAAGACAAAAGCTGAAGAGTAAGTTGTTATGGATTCTCAGCTCTAGTCTCTGGAGTTCACCTTATGAAGTGTCAAACAGAGAAGTTTCACTCTCTTGTCTTTCAGTACTGATCATTTCTTGAATGCTGTACAGAAAAATACAGTTAATTTGAGATCCCATTGCTTTGCAAACAATTTGGTAGCTTAATTTTCCATCTAGTTTTCAAGAATGCAGTCTGAAATAGCTCTAAGGAGGTAGGAGAAGGGAGGACAGCTAAAATCACTTAAATTTGTACAGTTATATTACCCGTTTTTCCAAGTTGTGTTTGATTGCATATCCTGGTTTCGGTTTTGTATATATTGTCTTTCAGTAGTAAAATTGTCTAATCTGAATGCAACAGAAAGAAAAAGACTCTTGAACAGATTGTTCCTAGGGAGTTATATAAAGTCTATAGTGATTGTATTTGGTATGAGTTTGAATGGTGGATGTGGTAGTGGAGTCTGCAAGGTCTACTAATTCAGGATGGCTAAAGCTTCTTTCCATAGTAAGCAGCTGTGCAGAAATACTACTTGGTTCTTATTAGTTGTTTTCAGATGCTTGCTTTTGTCTAGCCTGTAGTAAACCTGAGCTAAAACTCAACTATGCACTTTGTTCAGCTCAATAAAAGAATGAGAAGAGATACATGAAATATAATTTTTTTCATATACACATAGTGAGCGTTTTTATTTGAATCTATATTGTTAAGAGAAAGATCTTTTATTTTTCCTCTTGTTCCCTGGAAAATTTTAACATCAAGTTCAATGTGGTAGTTTATTCAACTCTTCTTTAAAGCCACCCCCCCATTTTCTGAAAACAAACTTCAGGAAGATCTTTTTGACTATATCAATGGCTGTGATATAAAAATTTAGCTTTTAACAGTGCAGCCTTAAAGTTAGAAAAATACTGGCACTGTTCAGATATCAATACAGAAGGCTTAAGTGAACCAAAACCAGTTCATCTGTGAAAATTTCAGGTGAGTAGGTGTGTGCTAGTTGTATTGCATGGGCCAAAAAAAAAAAAATTTTTTCCCAATCAGGGAACAGAAGAAGAGATTGAGGAGGAGAGATTGTACAAAAGTTAGAAATACTGTTCAGAATTTCATATTCCAAAAGCCAAATTATCTGGAATAGTTGAGGGGTTTTATGGCCTGATCCTATGGATACTTGCAAACCTAATTTGTATTGTCCTGTTTCATAAAATGACATCATTGGTCCATGATGTTACTTGTGTTCTCATGAGAACTCAGGTACTGGGTTGTAGGTGGTTCTGAAAATGTATAATTCACTGAGTAATTTTAGAAAACTTGCCATTTCTCAGTGGCTTTGATTTAGCAAAATATATGTATATTTAAATAAAATAAGTGTAACTATTGGTAAATGCGGATGTATAACCATGTATAAAATATTTGTAACTATATAGTTATGTACAAAATATGTAAGTATAAAACCACAATGCATTATAATTATTTAAAAAACAAAACACAACCAAACCAAATAAACAAAAAAACTGCAACCAAACCAAACAACTACAACAACGAAAACCAATAAAAAAACAGTATCTGAGAGACAGATATAAAGACATATTCCTGTACCTCTGCTGCAGGTCAGGTTTTGTGCTTTCAAACAATACTTTTTTCCAGCAAGTGTCAAAGAAGCCCTAGAATTTTCAAATGCTTCTTTATTCTACTTCTTTCTGAAACTGATGTTAGAGTTCTATGTTTTCAGAATTTTCAGTATATATATTTTCAGAATTGCCTGTCTGAAAAGCAGATTTTGTCAGAGTAATAATAGTTCCTCAATTATCTGTGCAGTGCAAATATTCAGAATTGTAAAATCTGTCTTTACGTTATAGAAAGAATATTATGTGCATACAGTTTTTGAAGCTTATTTTAGAAATATTTGTTATCTAGTTCTTCACGTAATTGAAATTTTGACAGTTCTATTAACAGTTTTGCTTGATCTTGCTGTGCTATGTGGTCTTTGAGTTCATATACTAAAAGTTGGAAAGAAAGAAATGTCATCATTACTGTTTTTGTATGAAATTAAGGGGATACTTTTCCCTTGTCATTCTGCGTTTCTGTCTTTCTATCTTTGTTTCATATACCTTATTGCTGATAATATGTTTCTCTAATAAGGATCAAAAAGGCATTAATAGCTTGGACCCCATCTATAATACAGTTTCTTTCTTCACTTCAGTGATTCTGTATAATTTTTTGTCTAATATTCCCTCCTTCTGCAAATATTACTGTAAACACTCCTTTCTAAAATAAACTTTAAAAGTTGTCTTCATATGAACAAAGTATTTGGCAACATGTTTTTAGTGTGCTGCTCTTGTTAAAATATGCAGAAGTATTCTTGATGTGTGTGATGCATTGAATATGTTTAATTTACATCTTTGTGAGTTACTTGGTTTACTGTCTAGAGGTGATATTGCAGAAAGATGAGCAAGAAAACTTTCCCAACTGTACAATATGGATCTAGGAAGATTTATGGAAACTTGGTAGGATAATCCTTCTTGATCCTGAAAGCTGACAGTTTATTCTCCAAGCAAGAAGATAATTGGAAATTGAAGGTGGATTCATACTACAGTTTTAACATGTAGGACACTATAAAATTTGGAATCAGCAGTGGAAAAAATGAGGTTAAGTTAAACAGAAAGAATTCGGGTAAAAAAATATAGAAAACTATGAAATATAGCAATTAAAAAAAAAACATTTCAGATAAATAGAAAGTCCTTGTTATTTACAAAACAGTAAGCTAGAACTAAGTGCAAGAACTGAAAATGGAAGATGAAAAAATAAGTTTGGCAACAGCATTGAAACGTATTCACTTTGTGAGAAATGGAGAGCTGAGAAATCAGACATGACAACATTGAGATGAGCATTTGATAATTGGAAATTTGAACCTAAAATTATTGTCATAGGGGATCTTCAAGGTTAAGGATAATTTTTTTTTTCTAGTTCTGAAAACTAGAATTTTTTCTAGTTCTTTCTAGTTTTTTTCTGTTCTGAAAACTGGTTACTTATTTTTTAATAAATTTTCCAAGTATATGACCAGTATATGGCCTCTATCAGTCCTACTGGCACTTCTGCAAAACATTGTTTTTACCCCTTCTGAAAACCGAATTAATTGCTAGAAAATAATTTAATATCTTAATGTAACATATCCCATTGTCATCTTAATCCACTATTTATTAATGCTTTATAAAATTCTAATGGTTGAATTGTGTAGAAGAGTGTTAAGATAAATAAATTTTTTTTTTTCTCATATATAATATATTTTAGATCCATTTTCTACTAATGTAGCTGGGATAATTTTTGAGAATGTTTTTGTTAAAATTAGTGCAGTGTTTACAAGAATTTACTTGTTAGGCACAGTAGCATTTTAGAAAAGCATAAAATTTTTTGTGAGTGCTACTTATTTGCATTTTGTATTCTATAATTTCTCTCATTATTGGGCAAATGTATTTTTTTCTTTCTGTTAATATCCTCAGGGAAACATTTACACAGCTAAATTAAAGTCTTGTTAACACATCTTCCATAGGACACAGGTTTCTGTAGCATTGGGATTGCTGGGGTTTCTCTGTAGGGAGGACATGGTAGACTGATGTCAGCTGAGTATCCTGCAGCTGGAGGTTTTCTGATAAGGATGGATGAAGCTGTAGTTTAAATTTTAATCCCTAATCTAGTCTCACCACAATGGCTTGGTAAGAGCTCCAAAACAGGACATGAAAGGCTTCTCCCTTCTCTGCAATATGGTGGTAAAAATCTGCAAGAGTACAAATTGACTGTTCCAGTCTGCCACATCCTTGTGTCACTGCCTTACTTTGTCGGCAGCAAGTAAATAAAAGTTACATGAATTATTAAAAAAAACAAACAAAAAACAAAACAAAGAACCCCCAAACAACCCAGAAAAAAACAAACCACAAAAACCAAACAACTTGGATTGATTCAGGTTTCTTGATTAAAATTATTCAAATGCTCACGAGAGCTAAGTAACTGAGCTTGGTTGTTAAAAGTATCTTAGGCCATTCTAGTTCATTGATCAGCAGGTTAGTATTCAGAGGAATAAGAAGAATTTCCACAGTTCCAAGTTAAGGGTAAATAACAATTCAGCTGCTCATTCCTTGGAATTTTGTAAGGTGTGAAAAGAAATGGTGTATTTAAAATCCTTTCTGGAAAATAAGTTTTAAATTTAATATTGTGCAGAGTGGGAAATTAAGGAAAGACAAAATTGTAACAGCTGTGATCCTCAAATTAATTGGTAAATCTGAGACATAACAAATGTTTCCATATCCACGATATGGATACCCAAGTATCCAAATAGTATATTTTTAAATAGAATATATTTTCAAATAATATATTTTAAATAGAATAAAAACCAATTCCACGTCAAATGTAAGTGAAGAAAATCTATTCTCTCTATTCCAAGTTATTTTTCAAGTTTTTACAGTACTGTGACAGTAATTTTTTTCTGGTTTAATTTGTTCAGAATTTTTAACATTCTAAAATCTCAGAAATTTTTGCTCACTTGTTCTGTTATTAGAGAAACTGCTTTTTGCATCTGAATGTCAATGTGAACATCTAATGTTAATTAGGCACACTGAGTGTCTGTATATGAATATATTGGAACCTGACAAAGGAATGCATTGGAATACTAAACTTAGACTCTAGAGAAAGATACCATTCCACATTGTCCTCCAAGGTTGTCATGAGCTGAACACCAGATAGCTGCAATTTTTTTTTTATTGTGGTCTATTGTGAAATATTGACCATTTTCAAATCAGTGTAAAAAATTTCAACTCCAGCAGAGCTGGTATTTTATCTCCTGCTTCAAAAGAAATCTGTAATACTTCCAGTAGCTTACTGAAAAGTAATAATAGAACAGTCAAAACCATTACTAATAAAATGCCTGCTAATAAAGCCCCTTGTGTTCCAAAGTCTCTTCATCCCTTTTTCATAGAAATCCATGCCTGATTAACTGAATTTCAAGTCATTTGTCAAATAAGTGTGAGAAAGTTCTTACATCAAGCCTGTTCCTAACCTATCACAAAAAGAGAGTGACACTGAACCCCAACAGTATTTTTATTTGCTGCCCATATGCAGAAACTGCAGTCATCACCATATCTGTGGTTTTTCTCCAACAACCTCTCAACTAAACCACCCTTACTGTTAAAAGTGTGATGAATATGAGCACATACACTGATTCAACCTGATTAATTTTAATTCTCTAGAAAAGGTATAGACAGCACATGTGACCATACTGGTACTCTGCATATGTCTATTCTGTTTATATTATAGAGTATCAATGTGGACCTAATGTCCGTCTTGTACACAGTCATCCAACAAATATACAATGCTCTTTTATGGATGCAATACCAATATTCTAACTTATATTTTTTGGTAAATATTCAAAAGGTTACACAGGCTAATTTATAGAAATTCTCACAGTTTGTTCTCCAAGTCCGGTAAAAAGATTAATTCCATCATAATTTGAATATTTGTACCAGTATCCAGATTAGGTACTTTAAAGAAAGAGGCCAATGGCACCACTGGTGTGTTCTGGTAAAGACAATTCAGATCCAGTTTTGTCCTATTAAGCTGTATTTATTTTGACTTTTGAGAAGCCCATCTAGAAACTGAGGGGCAAAGAAACAGTAAGTACTAATAGTGAGCACTGGGACTCCCAAAGCATCCCAAAGCCTCAGAGCCTTCAAGGCCCAGACTTTTGCCTTTCCTGGCAAATATTTAAGATGAAATTTCAATGACAAAGTATTTGTATGTGTATGTGTTTAAATTTTGTTTTCTATTTTTTTTTTTCCTAATGTGTAGTTGAAAAACTGTCTTCACATGTCAACTTAATTCTTCTCTTCCACCTTCATGTAGCTCTCATTTGTGTACTAATATTACTGATTGTTTCTTGTTTCAGCTATTTGTACAAGAATGAAATCCAGTCAATTGACAGGCAAGCATTTAAAGGACTTGCCTCTCTAGAACAACTGTAAGTGCCCTTTCTCTTCTGTGCTGTCATCTCCATGGTTCCCCTGCAGAGGAAAAGTGCACGTCTTGATCCATACACCCTGCCTGCATGCTGTGCATGTCTGCACTCCCTGGGTTGTTAGGCAGAGAGCCCCAGAATCATTTGCATGCGGAAACCCAAAATGGATCTCTGTGTCAAATTCTTCATTTCTATGTTTGTCTTTTATTTGTGATTTGCATTCCTGGTGTTCCTACCCATTGTCATGTAGCTTTGATGAAAAAGAAGCATTATTGTGGAATATGTTGAAAACAAATGTGTTTTGTTTAGAGAGAGATGCTGATTTAATTTCTGTAGAACATCTTAGTTCCTTTGACTGTAGCACTTACTGTTTTATGCCAGCTCTTAAAGTTTAACTCAGTTTTGTTTATTTGAAAATGAGAAGAGGTTTTAAAATCAAAACCTTACTATTATTGATACTTGTGAATCATTGCCAGACACAGATGTAGAAGAAAGTTCATCACTCATAATGTGGTTGTTTCAATGTCTTCTAGAAAGAATGACTAAAACCATACTCCTCTATACATAATGGCTGAAGAATAATTGAAAAAGAATGAAAAAATAATCATTATCAGCATGACAAAACCTGATTGTATTGATTCTATTAAATTTAAGTATGTTTTGTTTTATAATCAGAACAGTTTGTCTGCCACACAACAGAACTAGACAGATGAGTGTTCTAGCATATACATTTCAGGGGCTGAATATCTTTCTTCTAGGATCAACATAAATTTTTAAAGTCCTTACAGTTACCAATGTATTATAATTTTTCTTTGATATGTATCTACTTCATTGTTACTGCAAAGGTTTATTGAATATTAGTGGACACAATGTGTATCTTAAATAACACCACATGTCAGATAGGTACAAAATCACAAGCTGATTTTAGAGGGTAATACAAAATTTTTGAAAAGATTTTAAAAAAAACAGAAGTGATCATTATCAAACGTATTTATTTATGTCCTTTGTTTCCTTATTGCCTTTCTCTTCCCCTTCCTCCTACTCTAGAGACAATTACTGCAGCATATTGACAGTAACTGGTAGGGCTTACTTGCATGCTAATAGCAATTATTATTTTCTGTGCAGAACTTGAAATACTGAGGCCCACTTATTGAATTACTAACGATTCCACAATAATTTTTTTCCACCTGATACAAGCTGGTGTGCTGCAAGTAGCAACAGTTGTCCTTTTTTTCTTTTGATCTGTGTTATGAGTGAAAAACAGAATAATTTTGGAATATTTACACCTTCTGAATGTAGTTTTTTACTAGGTTGCAGTTAAGCCTTTCTTGTCTGCATTAAGCTCTACTGTGAGACATAAACATTATTCTTTATGAAATTTAGTTTTGAAAAAAAGGACTGAATCTCATTTCTAGCTCAGGAGCCTGGCATACCACTGATGAGTGCCTGTCCTTGTGTCACGGCCTCAGCTGCCACAAGCAGCTCCTGTGGCTCTTCTGGTGAGCTGCTGGGCAAGGTTGGTGCCCTGCTGGGGGCACATCAGGAAGCTTCAGAGCCCTTCTTCTGGGCAGATCTTAAAAACAGAGCTCAGTGGAGAGGAAAGTGGAGGAACAGGAAGCCAATGGCAAGGCTGGAAATAAAGTCAATAGAAAGTAGAGATTCACAGTTCATGACAGTTTGTGAGAGATTTGGATTTTATACATCTTTAGCATAGTAATAGATTCTGACCCTACAAAGTGTGCCTTGTAACATTATCTTTGGAGAAAAACTGTGTTCATAAGACAGATATTAGTTATTGTAAGCAAATTCTTAAGTCCTCTGACTTCTGTTTGGAACTCTGTACAGTGTTTCCACGTATGAAAGCCTCATGGCTTCAAGTTATCAACACTACTGGATTGCTACTGGATGTGTTGACTCAGTCAAATGCTCTTCTCAGTGCTTAGCAGAGTTCTCAGAAGGAGATGCTCGAGTCCACGTATCAGAAGATTTATAGTAATTTCTTGTACTCCAGTGAAACACAATGAAATTGCTAGTTGCTTGTGTTGTGGGTGTTTGTGTGTTTGTTTGTTTAACTGAACAGAAAAACAAACACTTTTCAGGCTTTGTGTTGTTTTTGAGATAAACTGTAAATTTAATTTGATTGTTGTATGTATACGGGAAGAAAAAACCCAGCATTTTCTGCTGCTGGAAGGTGGTTCTTAGTTGCTAGTAGTAGTTGTAGTAGAAAAGTATTCACTTGGCAAAAATATCCAAAGGAAAGATATTTTTGGAATCAGATCTTGAAACCTGATTATGCTAGAGTAAATTCTGGAAAAAAAGCTTGAGAGTTTTACATGCTTGAACACACTGAGCCATACATAAATCGTCACCCAAGTCCAGTCATGGCAGAGCATGGAGGAAGGAAGTAACTGATGAAAGAAGCTGCTTAGTACCTGTTTAGAAACTATTGAATCTGCAAGACACTTTGGGTCTGGCAAAGGTGACACAAACTTGGAGGAAAATTGCATTTTTTTGGAGCAGCAGCTGGAAGGCAGCCAGAACACCCGAAAGGCATCAAATGCTACCTCTGTGTTCTTGCATTTAAAAAACTGCTGTATGCTTGGGCTTAGACAACTGAATCCCATCTCAAATGCCAAAGTAATTGGCTTGGGCAGTCATGAGCTTTCTATATCTGCATCCCAAGACTCAGCTCTAAATGCTGTGTATTTTCAGATGTGTTTGTTTTTTACAATTATTTTCTTCAAAATATTTACTATTTTTTGATATCTCAGCTGAAGAGTTGTGTGTGTCAGGGATAAAAAGTGTACTCTGCAGTCCTCTAACTAGTGGGGTCCCCAAATATTAATGGAATTCTTTATGTTTACCTGTTCTTAGTGGAACACTAATTATGCATTTTCTTTTACCCATATTAACATATTAATTCTGCTCTGTATGAGCTCGTATTAGCGTTATGCTGTAGATTGTGTACTTATGTACACATTTGGGGAAAACTAATTAATAGATAAAAATTTTATCTTATGTAGAATGATGCATATTGCTATATTAATTTTATTTCCATTAGTTCAATTTTCAGTTGCTTTGAAATGTTGCTATGATTTTTTTTAACTTTTCTATCCTGATTAAAGCCTCATTGATGCTAAAAATGAATGAAGGAATAATGATGGAGAATTAATTAATAAACAAACAAAAAAGAAACTAATCCAAAAAGAGTCTTGAAAAGTACATCCTTATTATTCTAAAATCAGATCAGCTATGGAAAACTAACCTAGATAGCTGGAAAGAGATATTTATCTAGCCTTACTTTAAAAATTTTTAAAGAGAGGATTCCATAATCTTCTTGCATACCCTGTTCCAGTGTTTATATTTATACTGTAACATCAAATTTAAATATCTTTCCTTGGGGTTTAAACCCTTTACTTCTTTTCATACCCATGGATAGGGAAAGTTCTTTAATAAATGTGGAGAAAATCTATTTGTTAATTTCCTTCAAATAATCAAAGTGGCACACATGCTATTTAAATATTCAGAATATAGGGTCTGGTCTATTAATGGATTTTTAGTACTTCCCCAGATATATGGAAATATTATTAGAAACTAACAATCGGCATATACAATAAAAGTAAAAAAATCTGCAAAAATTGTTATGCTACAGAAGATAATCCTAAATTCAGTGCTTTGAAAAATGCCACTGGGACTGAATGTTACTGTACGTGCTTATCCTCCAATATGAATAATCACAAAAAGAAAATCTGTACCATGCTTATTTGATCAAATCTTTATCTTCTAGTAGGTGTATTTGGTTTGGACTTATTTTTCTTT
This sequence comes from Heliangelus exortis, assembly GCF_036169615.1. Taxonomy (NCBI): domain Eukaryota; kingdom Metazoa; phylum Chordata; class Aves; order Apodiformes; family Trochilidae; genus Heliangelus; species Heliangelus exortis. The sequence continues at coordinate 96,061,725 of NC_092424.1, read as the reverse complement.
AAGTATTTCCTTTCCTTGTGTTTCATCCTCAATAACAAATTCAGAATCAGAAAAGGAGCACACAGGAGTCTTTATCAGTCTTTCATACCTTTTCTTTTAATTTCCATTATGAAAGTCTTTTTGATATCAAGTTAATTGCATCAAACCATTTTTAAGAGCATTTTATACTCTGGACATAAAAGTTATCTGTGAAGACATGTCAGTGTGGGATTATTTCCTGAACATGATTACCTTTAAAGAGTATTTCCAGCCCCAGAAATGCTCATATTAATTAAAATACTAAAAATCCTTGAAAAAAATCATTGATGTTCATATAAAGCAGTTAAGAGTGTTTTCCAGCTTCACTTTATGATTTGACTTTTTGAGCTAGTTTGTGCAGCATGATTTCCAGAAAGGTGAAGTAAACTGATATAGTATGCTTCAGTGCCTGAATTATTGTAGTTGTATCTGCAATAATTTGAGGTTGTAAATAAGGCAAGGTTTATAGCAGAAGTTTTGTTTTGATTAGGTTAATTTGGTCGGAAAATAACATGAGATTTCTAGCACATTAACAAGTATTTACATCTGTACCTATAATAGTCTTGAATACTAAACAGTATATATTAACTGTTGCTTTGAGTTTAGTGATTTGTGTACATCATGTAAAGCATCTGAGAGAGGTGTCCTCTCTTCTTCTGTCTTTGCTAATCTCACCTCTGATTCACGGGCCTGAAGAAGTGATAGTGTACCTCAGTGTGCCTGCTTTTCCCAACTTTGTTCCTGTAGGAGGTATTACTCTTACATACAAATTTTTCTTACCTTGTCAATGCCAAAGAAGTGCTAGAGATTAGTCTATTGAGAAGGAGATATATTTGCAAGGTACTTACAAATCATAAACATGCAATAAGAGTTTAAAAATTAAAACGGAAAACATCCCTTCTGGCAAGAAGTGGTACTTGTAAAAGTTGCTCAGAAGTTGCTCTGTAATCCATTTTCACTGCAGTTACAGATTAAAAATCTGGTTAATTACCACATTAGGCTGGACTTTAGCAGCTTTACAGGATTAATGGCCGTCTAGTATTTGTAGCTGCATAATGTTAATAGCTAATATAAGCATCAACTTTATAGTTGTGTCTAGTTTTTCCCTTGTCTTCTTTCACTACAGTGATCCCTTCCTTGTCTTGCCTTGCCTTCTCCCCACTGCTTTTGATGCTAGATGGTGGGTGAACAGAGCATTGGCACTTTGGGAGCTGTGCCTTCCCACCACACAGCCTGGCCCTGCCCATAGGGCAGACAGCAGCCCCATCCTGCCCATCCTTCCTAGGGGCTAGACCTGACTGAGGTCTTGTCTTCTTTCCAATGGCAATTCAAATGAACCATGCAGGAAGCATCTGCATTTAGATGTCTATCTTTTTAATTTAGGTAAAACTAGCCTGTATTTTCAGAAAGCAGGTGAAGATGAATAATCATACTGGCTCAGCCTGATTATGCACACCTTGTTTCCTTATGCAAACAGGACCATACTCTATGCTCGCCCCGGTTTGTGGGCACACTTTGCACTGGCAGCAAGCACAGCTGGCGCTCTGATGTTCCGGATCACTTCCATGCTGATTTACTGTTTTTCTCTGTGGTTCCCATTCATTTCTCCCTGGCATGGTTGGGCTGGCTGGCACTCAGGCCGTGCTGCTGCCAGTGAGGGATCTGGGTGGCTGCCAGGCACGTGCCGGGCTCCCCCGCTGCAACCGCGCCCGGGATGGCTGTGGCCGCACCACCAGAACCACGGCCTCAGCCCCCGGGTTCCCTCTCTCTGTGGTGGCCATTTGGGTCAGGTCAGGGAGGAGAGCACGTGTGGTATTTCCATGTGAGAGAGTTTCCGAGTCCTTTCCTGTGCAGTGAATTCTTCAGGATATTTGGGGGTCTGAGGTTTTCTGTTTGTTTTTAAATGACACAAGCTTCTTTGTGCTCCAGCCTACAGTGATTTCTACATACGCACATTCTCCAAATGTTCCTGAATCTGTCAGAGGTTAAATGGGAAACTTGAGAATTGGGTACAGTTGTATATAATCAACCAAATTCTATAAATTATTTTCACAGTTCCTCATGAAAGTCTTATCAATTGTTTCTTGTTTTCTCATCTGCAAGTTTATAGAGTACCTTCATCCACAACATAGTGAAGACTGGAATGAGCCTGCCTCTGTAATCCATTTTCACTGCTGTTACAGATTAAAAAACTGGTTAATTACCACGTTAGGCTGGACTTTTGCTTCTTTACAGGATTAATGGCTGTGTATATTTGTAGCTGCATAATGTTAATAGCTAATATAAGCATCCACAAAGCATAGCTGTGATGGTTAATTGTGCATCAATTGCTGGGAAGCCTGTTGTATAAAAGCAATTCTATCAAGCATGTTGTTATGTTACAAATTTGTTTGGCTTTTCAGATAATTCACAGCTTTACAAGCCAGGATTAGTGGACTAGAGCAGGTTACTTCTCAGCATCTTTTTGAAATTCTCACTCAGTGTAACAACAATGAAAACAGTTATTCTAAAAATGTTGTTCTGCTGGAAACTGTAAATATTTTCTAAGTAACCTGAAATATTTCCTGTAAAAAATAATAATCTTTTTTTCCATATATATTTATTCAAGTATGCACAGTAATGGAAGCTGAACTTGGGAACAGAGGGTTCAAAGTGGTATCTCCAAAATCTCTAAAGTAATGGGTTTTGTTGCACGTATGTGTACAAACACACACACATATTTTCTCTCTATATAGTGATCTGTAAACCTTTCTTATTTGTCATGTCTTGTATTTCTAAGATTCAAGTAGAAGATTCAGATGAGAACAGAAGAAAAAATAAGCCACATTTAGATGTGTAAACAATAAGAAATGCTTTATAATATTTTGCCATCATTAAGAAAACTGTTTCAGTATTTTTCTTTTTGTTTAACATATTTTCAGGTATCTGCACTTTAATCAAATAGAAACGTTGGAACCTGAATCCTTTACCCATCTTCCAAAACTTGAAAGGCTGTAAGTTTGTTTTTCTTGGGGTAAGATTCAGAAGAGTGAGCTCACTTCTTTGTTTAAATTGAATAAAAAGTTTGAAGCTAGAAAACAATATTTTAATCATTCCCATAGATTATTTTTTGTCTAAATTTTTTATTGTAACTGCTACATTGTCTTTGGGAAGAACACCTTGGTCCAACTGACATTATAGGCACAAGGAAGTGACCACTGTCTGGGGTATATTCTTCTGCTGAGAAAATATTTTCCAAAGAGCTGTAATTGGTATATGCCTATGGGCTCCCTTCTTTTTAGTTACTTTGTCTTTTTATAACTTATTTTTCCCATATGAACACATCAGATACACCTTGGAGGTCACTTAAAAAATACCAGGGAATGTATTGCTGAAAAAAGTTCAATTTATTTTGTTTTTGTAAAATTACTTCCTCTTAAAGAATTTTCAAAATAATATAAATTAAATGAGTAGATGTCAAAATCTGAATTTTTATACACATATTTTGTGCTTTTTAACAGATTTTTGCATAACAACAGAATAGCTCATTTGACTCCTGGAACATTTAGTCACTTAGAATCTATGAAGAGACTGTAAGTAAATTGAATTATTGGTGAACTAAAGAAAGCTTTATTTAGTTATACTGTTCCTCATCTTGCAATATTTCTCTTCCTTCAAAATGCTGATCATTGTGTAATTGTTCTAAATATAGAATACTTTTTTCCTGAGTTGTACTCCATTTCTGTACACAGTTTGAGACTTTTGTTTCATATCTTACTGTCTTTAGTGACTAAGTCCTTTTATTTGTTTCCTGTCTTGGAAGGAAAGTAATATGGTCATGTTTTGTAGAACAAACAATATGTACGTGTCTTTCTTTGGTTTGTGTGTATGTTTACTTTTCTCCTTCTCTCTATGTCTGGGTGATTCTTCTATGATCTCTTTTGATATCTGATTATTTTGGTATTTTCTTTTCATTGTTTTACTTGTTCTTATCTGATGAGAAACATAGTTATAAAAAAGGTATTCTGTAGTGTAAGAATATAAGAATTACTTCTCACTCCAGAAACCAGTTCTTGAAATGCTACTCACTGGGATATTTACAGGCTTTTCTTAGTCCCTAAGTAGCTTTCAAAAAGTGAATCTTGATGTAACTGTTATAGTAAGATAACTTTCAGGGGATTTTCTATTCCTCACTTTGGACCTCTGCAGATCTAGGATAAACATTCTTTAAATTATCAGAGTGCCTTTTGGAGGAAGGCAGTCATGCCTTCACCCCCCTTTCCAGTAGGCCTGCTGAGGGTATGTTGTGCAGTCAGTCACTGTGCTAAATCTACCAGGAGAGATTGCAAGGGAAACAGCAGGAAGATGGTCCTGCTGGTTTAGAAGACTTGTGAGACCATACCTTCAACTGGGGGTGCAAGGCAGAATAAAGTAAATTAGGATGGTGAACACACCTTCCAGTAGTAGCTGCTTCACACATTCCTCTGTTAACGTCCTGCATACTTCAGGCAAACAGGAGATGCTTCTTCAAATAATGCTCAGGTAAAGGGAGTTTTAATAGTGGCTGTTACTGGGACAGGACACTGGACTAGGCTGACCTGGTATCTTCTGACCTGGCACAGATTATACCTAAAGGTCATGTTGTGACTTTCATGTAAGTTCTACCAACAGCATCTGATATACTGGGAGAAATTTGCAGAGTAGCTTGTAAAATGATTTTCTTTGGTCTTGCCTGTTTTTCACAGGAAAGGAAGGAATAAGAAAATATCTGGACATTTGTATACGAGGTTAAAAACAATAATAAAAGTATGATCAAGAAGTTTTTTACCCACCAAGATAAACCAAACTGAGATTGCTTTGCCATGTATCTTTATTTTCAATTTAAATAGAGATACATTTAATAGTACAATTTTCTGCATTCAATATTTCTTTTTCTACAGGGCCCTCCATCAGGAAGTGCATTCTCCACATAGTAACAGGGCAAGAGGGTCTTCCATTACTGGAAAGAAAATCAACAGAATTTATGCATTCTTGTTATCTGTAATAGGCAGGTGTTTCACCAAGTTACTGGCCCACTAAACTCAACAAGAGCTTAAAGTTTAATAAAATCGTGTGGGTCTTTGCCTTAGTCACCTAATAAGCAAACTGGGAAGCTGTATAAATGTCAAGGTAGCTATAAAAAGCACTACAGTAATAAGTATTAAACAGGAAAAAAATGTAGGGAAAATGGTGTAAGTTTCTTGTTTAAGCAAAACTCCTATAGCATCTAAATAAAGCCTGATTTATTCACTGAATGCCTGGGTTAAAAAGAAACTTTGTTGAGATGCTTGCTATATTGAGCACAGTAGAAACCATGAAGTAAAAATAACATGCATTTTTGTAATAAAGGTTACCAGAATGCATATAAGCAAGTGACTGTCACCTGTATTCCCAATTGTCCCTTGTCTCTATTCACAGAGAAGGATGCTGCCGAAACAGTTTGACCCGAGAAAAATAGTCAGTTTGCTAATGTGTTGTGACTGCTTCTCTTTTTGTTACAGGCGTTTGGATTCAAATGCTCTTCACTGTGACTGTGAAATCCTGTGGCTGGCAGAGCTGTTGAAAACGTATGCAGAGTCGGGTAATGCTCAAGCAGCAGCTACCTGTGAGTATCCACGAAGGATCCAGGGAAGATCTGTGGCCACGATAACACCAGAAGAACTTAACTGTGGTGGGTTTGACACTTCCCTGCTGGCTTCCTTATCATGTTAAATATACCCAGGCTGGTTAGGACTTTTGTGTTGTTTGTTTGTTTTTGTTGTTGTTGTTCTTGTAATTTGTTCATCTGTTCTCTTCAATAACACTGATCACTTCTGGTCGATATTGATTATTTCCCTATGAAATCTCCCTGTGTTCTTAGGTTTTGTCTGCTTCTGCCAAAACTGATTGCTTTTACCTCTCAGCCTGCCTATAGTCAAACAAACAGTGTTTGAAATGTCTCATTGAGCAACTAAAAGCAGTTATTCAGAGTTTAATTTTCCTCTTCATATGCCATTTTTGAGCATGAAAAGTTTGTCAATTAGGGTCTTTGGTGTAATGTTAATATTGTTTCATGTTCTTTGTTTCCTTTTGTGTGAGGGAAACAATCACACAGCACCTACAGGATGGACAGGGGATCAGAATCAGCCAGCACAGGGTTAGGAAGGGCAGGTCCTGTCTGACCAACCTGATCTCCTTTTATGTTCAGGTGACCCACCTGGTGGATGAGGGGAAGGCTGGAAAAGCAGTTAGCCAAGGGCTCAGACAGGAGCACTCTGGGTTAGGAACTGCTGGAGGCCACCAGAGAGTGGTGCTAAATGGTGCTGATCCAATTGGCGGCCACTCACCAGTGGTGACCACAGGGATCAGTGTTGGGCCCAGTTCTGTTTAATATCTTCATTGATGACTTAGATAAGGGGATGGAGTCCCCTCATTAGCAAATTCGTGGATGACTCTAAGTTGGGGGAGAGTGTGGATCAGCTGGAAGGCAGGAGGGCTCTGCAGAGGGACCTGGACAGACTGGAGAGTTGGGCTGATTCCAATGGGATGAGGGTCAACACGGCCAAGTGCCGGGTCCTGCACTTTCGCCACAAGAACCCCATGGGAAACTCCAGGCTGGGGACAGAGTGGCTGAGAGCCAGACTGAGAGGGACCTGGGAGTCTGGATTGACAGGAAGCTGAACATGAAACAGCAGTGTGCCCAGGTAGCCAAGAAGGCCAATGGCATCCTGGGCTGTATCAGGAACAGCGTCACCAGCAGATCCAAGGAAGTGATTCTGCCCCTGTACTCAGCCCTGGTGAGGCCACACCTCGAGTACTGTGTCCAGTTCTGGGCCCCTCAGTTCAGGAAGGAGATTGAGGTGCTTGAGCAGGTCCAGAGAAGAACAAGGAGGCTGTGAAGGGATCCAGCACAAGTCCTGGGAGGAAGGGCTGACGGAGCTGGGGGTGTTCAGCTGAGAAGAGGAGGCTCAGGGGAGACCTCATCACTCTCTACAAATTCCTGAGAGGAGGGGTAGCCAGGGGAGGGTTGGTTTCTTCTCCCAGGCAGCTACCAGTAAGACAAGAGGGCAGGGACTTAATCTCTGCCAGGGGAGGTTTAGGCTGGATATTAGGAAGAAATTCTTTATAGAGGGGATTATCAGGCATTGGAATGGGCTGCCCAGGGAGGTGGTGGATTCTCCATCCCTGTAGGTTTTTAAGAAGAGACTGATGTGGCACTCAGTGCCATGGTCTGGTAACCACAGTGGTAGTGGATTAAGGGTTGGACTTGATGGTCTCAGAGGTCCTTTCCAACTTGGCTGATTCTGTGAAACAAGAAAGAAACCATACAGAATTGCTCCTGACTTCATAGTCCTCATCGTTAAAACTCTTGTTGATATTATCTGAACTGAGGTTGGGCCACTAGATATATGTTTTGCTCAGCTATATTTGCAAGGAGTGACCTGTACAGGCACTGAAATCCTGTCACTAAAAGCTTAACAACTAACCTCTTTTATAATAATCTTTTTGTTTAACTTTATTTTTCCAGCCTAGGAGTGCACAGACTCCCCTGTGGGCATTCTGGGGCTCAGCCCTGACACCTCTCCTGTTCCAAACCCAAAATGCAGATTTCTCATTGTGCAATGGGCATTTACCTGCCCAGCCATGTCATGAAGTGAAGATATAAAATAAGTAAATATTCATTTTGGTTACGTGTCAGGTATAATTCTGAGCATGAGAACTAATACTGTAAGCATTTAGAAGGTTCTGGAAAAGGAGAGCAAAAAGGGGATTTGATACAAGAGTAATTCACATGGCATCCTACCAGCTCTCTGCATATCTAAGGAGCCTGAATATGGAAATTAAAGGAAGCAAGCTGGACAAAGTATTCTGTAGGATGCAGGTTAGGCACTGATACTTATCTAGAGGAAGTTATTTTCAATGGCGCTTGTGCTTTTTGCTTTCAAGTTTTTCATTTATAAGCAAATTGAGCCTCTGTTCAAATAAATAAACCAGCTACTTTAGAACCTGATACAAATTTGTACAATCCATTTCCAGTCTGCTAAAACGTCCTAAGGAACAATGAAGGAGGCCAGAAACTCACAGTCACTTTTGCATGGGAAAAAGTGCATTTAATCCTCATTAAGTATATGCACATAAAGTTGAAATATATGTGAAAAATCTTTCTCTGCAAGGTGTATGGAAATTTTTTTATTTACTATTCTTTTGTAGTTTTAAAACAAGTAAGAGTTCCTTATATGTTTTATTGTTGATACAGAGAGGCCAAGAATTACATCAGAGCCTCAGGATGTGGACGTTACCTCAGGGAATACAGTGTACTTCACTTGCAGAGCTGAAGGCAATCCTAAACCAGAAATTATCTGGCTGCGAAACAAGTAAGTTTAAAAGAGGAAGAGAGAAACTTGATGTAAGTGTCTTTGTCTCTGTTTGTGTACATTTCTGGGTGCATGCTTGCGTGCCTTACTTGCTAGTACATGGTATGATTACAGCAGAAACATATTATAATTAAAAAGTGACAGTGGCTGAGATCTATTTTATTAATAATTCTAAACACTGGAAAGCTGATAATTTTAGAAAACATTAATTTATTACTCCAATACTATTGGTAAGATTTTTCAACTGTAGTTACCTGCAAAGTTATTTGCATCTTTTAAACTGTAAATCGTTTGTATGTATTACCAGGCAATCCAATATGGACATGTTGCACGTGCAGATTATGGGCTTAGATAGTGTTTGCATACTCTGTGCAAGTCTGTTTGCTTTACATTTTGAGACTGAGCAAAGTTTTATAGGATTTAGGTTTCAGAGATGTTCCTTGAGCCCCACCTCCTCAGAGGCAACTTTCCTTCAGAGTAAAGCTTCATCCCAGAAGAAGAGAGCTGTATCAATTTCCAGGCTTCCCTGACCAGTACCTTGAAGGTCTGACAAGGATTACTGGATAAGTCAGATTGGAGGGCATCTCAGGAGGTCTTCAGTGCACCCTCTGACTCAAAGCAGGATCTTACCAGCTTGCTCTATCAAGTTATATCTTAAGAGCTTCCAGAGACAGAGGCATCTAAGATCTCTTGTTTCCCCTCACTGCTTAGGTGATGGAAGGAAGGGCCTCTAAAGCATGTGCATTTTTCAACAGTCCAAAAGCCAGCCTGCTGTAGAGTGGCTACTCAAGCTCTTCCAAAGCCTTGTTCACTCCAGCATCACTGGCCACAACACAACTGACCCAGCCTTGTGGCACCACATTGACCCCCTTAAGCTGATGTTAATTTACAATGTATATATGAATTGTGAGTTTACCTCTAGTTTGTCAGACTTCAGCTCAATAACTGTCTTACACAAATGGAAAACCTGATCTGGAAAATAAATTCTCTCATGTTTTATATCAGGAAGTAAACCATTTTTGTTTGTTAATTGCTGATAAAGTAGAACAACATTGAGTCTAGGTTCTGCATCTTTGTCAGTAAGAACCCCACATGCAGCAAGTTTACAACATTTATTGAGTATATTAAGAACAGAGCCTTGAACTTGGATGGTATAATTATTTCATTAAAATTTTCTTTGGCTCATGTAATTTTTATAATAAACAAAGAAAACATGTATTCAGAATACACATATGAAAGAGTTTTCAGAAGAAATCTGAGCTTGGGGTGTGGGATTATTGACTTTGGCTTATTTCCTGGATGCATGAATGAGAGCAAAGCTCTTTGTGAGGTAGTTGAACATGGCAAGATTTCAGTCAAAAGCCATTGACCTGTTGAGTGGTATGTTGAATAGATCAGCAGTCAGGCTGGGTTTTGAACACAGGAGGTGAGATCTCATCCCTCCTCTGTGCTTTCTGTGCCATGGGGGGGATGGAGTTAGAAACAGCTCTTTTAATAAAAGCCTTAGCTGTTCTTAGTTAATATTACAGAAATATATCCATGACGTAGCCTGGACTTGATCTTAGCGGTCATGAATGGTGATTCTCAAGCAATCCAGACAGAGCTTGACACAAAGATAGGTCTATAACAACTAAGCCCTCTCCTACTAGAATAGAGTGTTGAATTTACATGATACGCGTCCAGCAGAAACATTTTTAATTGATTTTTTAGAACAGCATTATAAGAAATTAAACCAGATACATATATATATATATATTTTATCTATTTTTTCCCTGTAAGCATTCACTTGTAAAGTATTTTTGCTTTTTATCTTGAGGATGCACTATTGCATAGGCAAAATTAATTTATTTGTTTGTTTGTTTGTTTGTTTTTCCTCTTCTCTTTAGGGGAAAACTAAAAGTTCTCTAATATTACCCAACAGAGTAAAACTTCCTCTCTTCCTCATTATTTTGGGCAATGTATTTTGGTTTTTGTTATTTGATAGTTTTCTGTGCTTGTGTTATAAAGGTTTAACTCTAGCAGATTCTTTTCTTCACAGTAATGAGCTCAGTATGAAAGAAGATTCTCGTCTCAACTTGCTAGATGATGGCACATTAATGATTCAGAATACTCAAGAAACAGACCAAGGCATTTACCAGTGCATGGCAAAAAATGTGGCTGGAGAAGTGAAAACTCAGGAAGTTACTCTTAGATACTTTGAGTCACCAGGTAAAGAACACAAAGTCTGAATTTTGCATGCAGAGAATTGTTTTGAAATTAAGATTGCTCAAAATAAGATATTTTGGGTCTTGCATGTTCTTGACATGGAGATTTCTTGTGCTTGGGTGTCTTAAGAACTAGATCACAAAGTTATAATATCCCTGCCACTAAAACAAAAACCACCCAATTAATGAATATTTTTATTGTCATATGAAATTCTGATGATAGTCATGTAAAAGTGTTAGGAAAAGGGGTTGGTGCATTGGGATGCTGTTCAGTGTAAAGAAGTTCTCTCTGGCTACCTAAAAACCATAAGATCCTGAACAGATCATTTATGGAACCTTTGGCACAGGTTATGCAGCCATCCTGACTCAGGAGCTTTTTAGCCTGAATCAGTGACTAACCAGTGCTTAGTGTTTGCAAGCACTAACTTCTGCCCAGGTCTGTAAAGTTTTTAAATTCCAAACTGACTTTGTCCTGACACTCAGTATCAGGTAGATTTAAAATAATGATGCAATGCACACATGTAGTTGGAAAAGCTGCTTAAATGTAGCTTAATCAGTGTTGTCTTTTTGTGAACTTACCTCAATTTTTAGCCAGTTTCTTTCTGGGTCTCAGTTTCTATGCCCCTGGAGAGACCTTTATGAAGATGAGAAAATTAGGACAGAGTATTTCAAAATCACTGTAATGGGAGTTAAGAAAAAATGACAGTGAAATTATATGAGATGTTATGTTTTATCTATTTGTATTTATAAAGGTCTGCAGTAGATTAAGCTTCAGTTAAGCAAGAGTTTGCACCAAGATTAGAAGTATGCTGGAGCAGAGCTATTAAACCCCTCAAGATTTACCGAACTATTGCAATATTCTGTTAAATTATTGCTATGTGAGCCAAAAGTCATATTTAGACATCACTCTTTCCTCACAGCCCGGCCTAGTTTTGTGATTCACCCACAAAATACTGAAGTACTCGTTGGAGAGAGCGTTACCTTGGAGTGCAGCGCAGCAGGGCACCCGCAGCCACGAATTACCTGGACCAAAGGTGATAGAACTCCTCTGCCAAGCGACCCTCGGATCACTATAACTCCATCAGGAGGACTTTACATACAAAATGTGAAGCAGGAGGACAGTGGAGAGTATACTTGTTTTGCAACAAACAGCATAGATAATATCCATGCAACTGCATACATCATAGTCCAAGGTGGGTAAGGTTAAACTAGGAGTGAAGTGCTGGAAAACATATTAGGAGGAGTATATTGCTTCAAATTGTTTGGTTATGAATTGTTTTCTGAATTGTCAGAACTGAACCAATTTTTTTTTTCTATTAATTATACAAGTCTAGTGTAGTCCATAGGAAATATGCTATAAATGTCACCTGGAGTGTGTGTTATATACTTGTTATATAATTGTCTCAAAGTTAGTTTTAAATGATTATTGTCAGAAGTTAATCATTGGTGTTTTGAAATGTATATTTCTTATTTTCTCAGTATATAGGAATAAGCATAAAGTGTCCAGTTTGTGGGGGATTATTTTCTGTAACAGGTAACAATTCTAGAAATTATGATCTACGTCTGAAGCACAAGAAATGGATCTTCAAGTACAGATCTGTGCTTCCTTTCCTTTGTAAATTCTTCTGTGAATGTGGTTACATTTTCTCCTAAGTTTAATGGAAATTCTCACTCTGCCACCTGGGCTGTTAGCACAGCTTTTCTGCAAAACAAAAATAAATGTACTGTAATTTGCTGTGATCACAATAATTTCGGAATTACATGTCAATAGTATGAATATAAATTATTTTGAGAACAATATATCAAAAACTTACTATAGAAAGGGAAACTATTTTTTTGCAAATGTTTTAATACTGCAGCTTTTATTTGCTAAACATTTTGAATAACTTCTAAATTTAAAAGATTTTTCTGTCCTCAAATTTAGTTCTCTAGTTGGCAAACAGTTTAGGTTGCAAATGCTTCATTAGTGAGTTCAATTTTTAAATCTATATGCAACTTTGACCATGTTGTTTTCTTCATTTATCATTTGCCAAGGGATGATTGTGTATTGAAGGCAAAACAAATTCCTTTTCACACTGGTAGTGCCATGATGTTACTGGCCCATGCTCCACTCACTGCTTTCCTTTTGTATAAAGAAGACAAACAGCTCAGGATTGACTACACTGCATTTTCTGCACAACTTAGCTGAGGTTTTTGTGCGAAAAAGAGAAGGTGGTATTTTTAATCAAGGGAAGACTGTGTTTGATTCTACAAGTCTTACCATGCTTCTTATTTTGGATGGATGTCAGTAGATCTCAGAGGCCTCTCCTGAGGCAGGAACAGGTTGTGAGAGAGATGTTCCTGCTGCACAAGTGCTGCCCTAACTCTCTGCCCTAAGGTGATCACAACCTAAGAGAGTCCCATTAGCACCTCTTATCCCACCAGTATGAGCTATCCAAGTCACACAGGAAACTGTACAAAATGTCATGCATTTTTCAGTTGCTTTTTTTTTTAACTGGTTTGTTTTTAATTCTGTAGCTCTACCTCAGTTTACTGTCACCCCTCAAGACAAAACAGTGATTGAGGGACAAACCGTTGACTTCCCTTGTGAAGCACAAGGCTATCCCCAACCTGTTATTGCCTGGACTAAAGGAGGTAAATGTGTTCCATTTTTATTTTTAAACTACTAGGGTAGTTTAGCTGCCATTTTGGAGTCATTCATACACTGAAATTAATTGCATGTATTTGTCAGGTGCTTTAGTTTCTGCAGGAACAGAGCTTAACTCTTTCTGCTTTAGGTAGAAAAGGCAAATGTCCCACAGAAGGTAGCTGCCCAAGCATTTTTTTCATTATTCAGTAAAAAAGAATATATGGCTTCATAACAGACTCCTAATAATAAATGTTTAAGAAATATGAGGCACTTGTGGCAATTCCTAAAACTTCCAGTTTGCTGCAGAAAAAATGGAGATGACTGTCATTAACTGGAGATCTGAAACTTGGTGGGATATGTTCTCTTCAGAAACCTAACTGTATGTCTAACTGGATTTCTGTCACTTAATGCACATTGACAGGAACACTGGGGTGCACTCTGCTGACTGTTTTATCAGGTTGTGACTGTAAAGGTATTATTACAAATTCAGCGGGAAGAAACACTCTAGTGTTTAATCAGTAAGTAAATACTCCAGTTCAGTCAAATGAAGTATCTCTAGCAAGCAAAACAATACTTAGGAAATTCTAAACTATAGTAGGTGAAGCAGACTTTTAGTAAAATCTTGATCATTTTGATGCTAATCGTGTTTCTTCCTCTACCAATATTTCTCCAACCAAAAGAAATGTCCAGAAAGTAGAATAGAGTACAAACACTGATGTGTATTTATTTTTCTGTGGGTTCTCTAGATGGCCTAGGGAGATGAGATTGTCTTACACACATGACAGTAATATGAAATGTACAGTAATAACTGCTTTTGATCTTCTTATGATGCATTCTTGCATTCTCATTTGGATACTTTATCATACTCCTTAAATTATATTTATTTCTACCACAAGTAGAGCAGATATGAAGATTATAATTATGATTGTGTGCATATGTTTGTTTTGTTTTCTTTGTGTGTTTATCTCCTAAAAAGTAAGTATTTCAAACTTTTATTTTTAAGAGGCTTCATTTATTTCCATTTTTTAATCAAATTTAAAATCTTTTCAATTTCCCTTTTTCTGACATAAAGAGACTTTGTTCTGCAGTGCTATAAATAGCCAATGCAATGTGTTTCAGGAGGCCAATTGTCTGTTGACAGAAGACACTTAGTTCTATCCTCTGGAACCCTAAGGATTTCCAGGGTTGCTCTGCATGACCAGGGACAGTATGAATGTCAAGCTGTCAACATTATTGGATCTCAACGAATTGTTGTATACCTGACCATACAGCCTAGAGGTATGTGCTCCATGTACAACTGCTGAAAAAAATATTTTTGGTGACACAAAATGTTAGTATACGGTTATCTTTGTTTGAAACTAATAAAAGGTTTTGAAATAGAGCATGAATAGTGCTTGGTTTTTTCTTCAGGACTTTGGCTGCATTTTACAATGTTTCTAAGGTGTTGGATTTGAATTATAAGGTGTTTCATTAGTTTTTATAAAATGAGCATGTGGGACAGTGTGTCCTGATACACTTTGTTCAAAGGCACTTGGAGACTACATAAGCTTGCAGCTAAACATGGCCTTGTTTGATAAAACCCTGTTAGAATGAGGCTATATCTTTTGTTGTTTAAAAAACTTGCTGTTCAGGGTTTTGCTCACATTTCAAATTTCTGATCATTGTTTCTGAGTGTATATATATATGAAATAACATTTATTGATTCTTATCTGTATTTGCACAGAGTATAATTTCTTTAGAACCGTCTTCTTTTCTGTGAAAGAGGTTTATTTGTTTTATACAGTTTTTGTGAAAACAGGAGGTTTGCTTTGAGGATTTTCCCTGTGCTTGGGAAAATGTTTTGTGGAAAGGCTACTTTCTTATAAGAAAGACTGTTAGTGAAATAATGTTTTTGGTTTCCAGAAACAGAACACTTTTCTTACAACAGCAGAATGACCTTCAAAGTGAGAAGTTATTCTTTATATTTACAATAAGCCAACCCAGAAAAAAACCCACAAAACTACTAAATTTTTCCAGTGCTTTTCTTCAAGTAAATTCTAAGTAAGGTATTTTTACAATTAATTAGATTCAGATTAATATTTATAATTAAGTTAAGTACTTTGCTGTTTAATTAAATTCAAGGAGATTCAGCATTTCATTCAAAGGATTTCTTGATAATGTCCTGATTTTAAGCAATATTTTAGTGAGAGGGGCTCAAAGGTCTTCCTGACCTCAGGTATTTGTTAGAAAAAACTTCCATTTCTTTCTCTTAGTTAAGAGTAGTACTGGGAGATTGATTAGTCAAAATCAAAATTTCTTTCACCTACATAGAACTGTTGACTAAAATTCCATGAAACAAAACCAAATTTTAGTAAGTTTTATAGTCTTCAGCTGTGTTAAATTTTACTGAACTTTACTCAAACCTAGTAATACAATTTTAGTGTAACTCAGATTGCAAAATCCAGTCACCAAAAGATAGTAAATACAAGACTGAAGTTTTCATACAAAGCTTGAAATTGAAGCTGTCCATGCATTTGTAGCAGTGACATTTTCTAGTATTCAAGAAAACTTTTTCTTCTGGACTCCTAACAAAAGGACTGTTCATCTGAGGAACATCTAGTTATTGGTCACTGTGGCTAAATCTGTACTAATGAGTAATGGTCCAGGTCTGTTTGCTGGCATGTCATGGCTCACATCAACAGACAGCTTCTCCTACCACCCAGTGCTGGATGGATGCCTTATTTGAAACTGTCTGATCCCTGGTAGCTATTTGCATACAAACAATTAAACACGGGGACAGTTTTGATTGGTAGTATAAATATATGTTGTGTGGCCAAATATTTCCCTGTAAAAACACAGCCTCCTCTTACTTCCTCAAAATACTGATTAGTTACAGAAGAACTCATAATCTTGTATGTACTTCTGATGATGGTGCCTGAGTGCTAGATTTGAAGGAAGTTAGGATTTTAAAATTAATTCTTTTTTTTCCACACTGTATTTAGATAACGTGTACACCCTGTCATTAAAATTGAAGGTGATTTTTAAATGTTTTAAGGCTTAAAGCTCACTGGGGAAGGTGTAAGAGATCTTTGAAGGCTTAGCACATCAGCCTGGGAGATTTACAGTTGAATGAGTTGTGGAAAGTTTTGCTTTTACTGCCTAAGAATTCTCTGTTGTTATTTTAAAAAAATAATAAAAGCAAACAGACAGAATTTGAAAGGCTATTCTGTCTGGGGACTTTGTACAGATTTAGCTATTTTTAATTCTTTTTTTTCCCCAGAGCTTTTAATTTGAGTGGTTTTGGCAACTACTAGCTTGTTTTATTAGAAGTTAAAAATACTTAAATAAGCCTGAAGAAGACATCAAGAATAATCAATTGTATCTTTAAGAAAAAATTATGAGAATCTAAAAACTTGCAGACAAAACAGAGTTCTATATTAAGAAATATTGGGAAACTGAAAAAAATAAACCTTGTTGACTCCTTTTTAGATCATCTTTTCCACTACTTGTATTTCACACCTTGTCAATGTATCATTTGTTTTTCTAGTGACTCCAGTATTTGCCAGTGTTCCCAGTGACATGACAGTAGAGGTTGGCACAAACGTGCAGATCCCATGCAGCGCTCAGGGAGAGCCAGAGCCAGTAATTACATGGAATAAGGTACTAAATATCTGGTTGCTGGAGAAAGGCAGTGGCCTTTCCATCTCTTCATAAGTAGCTATTTAAAGTGCAGATTGTCAAATTATTGCTTGCTGTGGTATCTGAAAATATTACTTGAATCTCAGTCAGTAAAATATTACTCAGACCTTTAATACAGGGCAAGTATATAGATACTAAACCTGATTATAATTTTTTATATGTATAAAACATATATACATATGGCTATGCAAATCATTATAAAGACTAAATAAAATATGTAATGTAGACTGTAAAAGGCCTGTGTATTTTAGTGACAATTCAATGCAAATGTCCTTTAAATATTCACTCTTAGAGATACAAAGGAATAAAAAAACTGAATTGCTGATCCTTTTGACATTTCAACCAGGAAATATTTTGG
Organism: Heliangelus exortis; assembly: GCF_036169615.1. Classification (NCBI taxonomy): domain Eukaryota; kingdom Metazoa; phylum Chordata; class Aves; order Apodiformes; family Trochilidae; genus Heliangelus; species Heliangelus exortis. The sequence continues at coordinate 96,044,466 of NC_092424.1, read as the reverse complement.
TAACTCTTTAGTAATCTGTCCATATCCTTGATTACCATTGGGGCAATAATTGTTGTATCAAGCTATTAGATTTATTAGCAGAGTTACTGGTAAATTAATGGGTTTCTAATACTGGTCTTCAGTTTTTCTATCTTCTTCTCTCCGATTAGGGAGCATTAGAAAATGTACTCTAATGTACTTTAAAGAGCTTCTAAATTCATAGCACATGAAAAATTGATACTTATAAAGCTCTTGAGATTTTTTTATTTGTTTAATTTTGAGTAAAATCAAGTATATATGTTCTTAAGAGGTACTGTCTTATTTTTGAGTCTTAAACTATGTGGTGAGGACTATGTGGTAACTATTGATTTTCAATTATGTGTACTTTTAAAAGTAAATACACTGTACAATTTAGAATGACACTCAAAACACAGAATCACAGAATTACTGAGGTTGGAAAAGACCTCTGAGATCATCAAGTCCGGTCTATGACCTAACACTAAGGGCCATATCCAGCCTTTCCTTAAACATCTCCAGGGATGGTGATTCCACCACTTCCCTGGACAGTCCATTCCAGTGCCTGATCACTGTCTCCATGAGGAAGTGCTTTCTGATATCCAGCCTAAACCTCCCCTGGTGCAGCTTCAGGCCATGCCTTCTTGTCCTGTGACTCGAAGAGCCCAACTCCCCCTGAATACAACCTCCCTTCAGGCAGTTGTAGGGAGTTTTAAGACCCTCCATGCTAAACAACTCCTCATCTCCAACAGCTCCCTCATCCTCTCCTTATAAGACTTTTCTCTCTGGTCCCTTCACCATCCTTACTGCTCCCCTCTGGACCCATTTCAGCACCTCAATCTCCTTCTTGAAGTGAGGGACACAGAACTGTACACAGTACTCAAGGTGAGGCCTCACCAGTGCTGAGTACAAGGGGAGAATTACACCCCTAGTCCTGCTGACCACACTATTCCTGTCAATCCTGCTGTCAACATCACAGTGTGCGAGTCTTTTTTTTTCATATAAGGGTATCTAAATCTTGTTTACTTTAAATAAAATGTATTAAAATGTGAAAATAAAATAGAAAAAAACAGGCAAAAATTCAGGTTTAAAAGCAGAGTGTTTTCTCAAACATTGTACTTTACTGCAGGATGGAGTACAGGTAACTGAGAGTGGAAAATTTCATGTTAGTCCAGAGGGATTTCTTACCATTCGTGATGTTGGAACAGCTGATGAAGGTCGATATGAATGTGTTGCCCGGAATACCATAGGATATTCCTCTGTTAGTATGGTACTTAGTGTAAACGGTAAGGTGTATGAATCAGAGGTATGAGTTACATTATTAGTTTTATACAAACTGCTTAATTTGTAGGATGCAAAAAAGTTATTTAAATTTCTTCCCATAATCTTTTTTTTTTTTTTTTTTTTTTTTTCCAATTATTTCAGGCAACTGTACAGATAGGAGTAAGGTGGGAACATGTCAGCCAAAATATCACTAGGAGTTAAGCTTAAAAACAAACGATGCTTTGGGCTCCACTTAGTCATACTACTTTCCTCTTGAGATATTATTTGTACCTACTGGTATTTGCTAGTTGAACACACAGTCTGGTCTTTAGGGATAACATGACAAAAAAAGTCCTGTGGCAACTTTGAAGGGCACTTGGTTGAAGATAGGTAAAACAATTCAGGAAAGTCATAATGAGGAGAAAACAGAAAGAAGATGAGAATATTTGGTAGGAATAGTGGCAAATAATGGTTATTCTGTAATAATTGGTAATATAGCATAAAGCAGCCAAAGAGACTAGTGAAACAGCTTTATTAAACAGGATGATTCTAATGTCTTTCTGACTTAGGTAAAAAGGTTGATTCTTCAGATTTTTTTTAATTTATTTTTTATTTTTAATTTTTTTTCCAGACATTCTTATTTTGATGGAAAATATTAAGAAAAAAGTGATTTTTTTAAAATCTAGAAATAGAACCATTGTGTCATAGAAAATAAGACACAAAATTTTTGTACAACTGAAAAATGAATGTTGATCAGTGATTTCTCTAACATTTTAGTTATTGTTTCCCACTGTTCTGATGGTCTGTATTTTTTTGACAAAATTCATAAATATGTATCAGTGATTTTTCTAATGTATTGGTTATGGTAATTATCAGTTACATGGTATCAATAAAACTAAGATATTCCCTAGCTTAAATTGCTTTAAGTGAGCTATCAGTCTGTCCCTTTCTCTATCAAAAATAATATTTCTTCAATCTGTAAAGATTATTTCTGAGAGAAAAACTGTAGAACTGGGAATTATTCAATCATAACTTTTCATTTATGTATATGAAGTCTGAAAACAATGAAAGTCCATAAAAATCAATTGATCTTAGTTACTCTGGGATCAATATAAAACCAAAACAAAACAAATGTTTGGTTTTTGTTTTGTTGTTGTTTTATTTTTAAAAAGAAAGAGATTAGCCAGATCTCAAATCAGTACAATCTTTAATAAAACCATGACTTGAATCATAATCTGAATGAAAACCAGAATCATTCACTTAGTGCAGGTGTCAACTGCTCATTTCCATCAGCTGAAAGCAGCAAGTTACAAAACTTTGTGCTACTGTAACATTTGATTTTCATTTGTTTGCTTTTCTTGCAAACTGTATCATCAATAAATCTAAAATTAGTGAAACTACCCTTGACTAATTTGCATTCAGTCTGAAATTGTAATGATTCTCCTTATAGCTACTGGAATATCAGATACTGTTTCTCTATGATTGCTAAAAAAATTAAGTTGTCATAGAACAAGGACAGATTATAAATACTGTATATTTGCTATCTGGATTTTATTAATAGTAGAACTGACAAGAAACTTGCATTTCAATATTTCTTTTAAACAAAATTAATGTTATAATAATGTTCCTAATGCATAAAACATTTTCTTAGCATTGAGACAGAATAAAGGCAAGTGAATAGAATCTGGGGGACAGGTTTTGCTGGCCATGTTTGGTAATGTTTTTAAGTTGCTTTTCCTTTGCCATTTTCTTCTGTCCTTTTTTTTATATGAATCTCTGAATTAAGCATAGTGGATTAAGTTTTTGTTATTTTATTTTTCTGCACATCACCCCCAAAAGCATTGGGAAAGTCTTGCAGGGAGCTTCAACTTAAAATAATCATCTGCCTAAAAAAAGACTGGCAGAAAATAGCCTAAACAAAAATAAACTCCAGTATAGTTAACATCTGACCAAGGTTTATCTTTCAGCCTACATGTGCCATTAAACACAAAGAAAGCTCTGCAAAACACGTATCTTAAGTGAACATTGAGATTATGTTTGTTGTAGGGCAGCACCAGGGAAGTGGGGTGGGTGTTAGGGTGATTGGTTCATGGCAGACAAGCACCCTCTGAAACAACTAAAATGAGGGTTCCAATTTCTCCTTAAAATAAGTAGCTTATTGGATATTATTTCTTTATGGTTGCTATGAAAATGAAGCTGTCAAGCAAGAAGGATGGATGGTGTTTAGGATACAACAGGGACTATGGCATTTAGACACTGTAGTAAGGGTCAGCTCATTGGGATATCTGGCCTCAGGGCATGCCAGGGACAGATTTATTTGCCCCTATAGATCGTTAAGTTTGATTACCCAGGTGTAGACTCAAACTCATCTAGACACAGCCTAAGTTGCCAGTTATGAAGGAATAATGAAATATTGCCTAGAAAAAAAAAAAAAACAAAAACCAAAAAAAGAAGGGAAAAAATCAGGAAAATGTTGCATACAACATTTTTTATGTCAGCTGGTTTTGTAGATCTGCTGATTTTATTCCAGTGTATTTGCTTTGGACTTCTTCCCTCTTTACCCTTCTTCCTGTGTGACTTCTCCAATCTAAACACACTCTGGAAATCATTAGCTGTTGCCTCTGGATCTGGTATTTCTTGGTTTAGACTGAAAGGAAGGTTATTAGCCCTAGGTACATGGTACAAACATCCAGTTGCAACTGAGAAATGTATTAAAAGGCGGATTAGTGGACATAAGCATTAGTGAGTTTCCAGTGTTGTGTAGAGTTGTTAGATAGCTTTTAAGTGTGTAATTTTAAACACAGTATTAAAGAGCTAAATAAAATCTTAAAATAAAAAACAAAGCAGCGATCAAAGTAAACTAAGTATTTATAGCCTGTTAAAACATGTGTGTTGTTTACTGCTATAATCTCAGGAGAGGAGCATTGCTACTTTACTGTAGTTTTTTTGGAAAATATAAAATTTTCTGCACTTTTTTTTAGTAATTTTTTTTGTGTGTGTGAAATCTGTTTAAATTTATGTAATGCATGCATAAAAGACCAACTAAGTCTGTCATTATTTTCCACTTGTTTTAACACATTCCTGTAAACACTAAATTCTTACATTGAATTCAGTACTGGTTCAGTTCTTAGTACTGATTGAAATAATAGGGAATACTTACCTGCATTGATTTTAATGGCTATTGGTCAGGCACTTGTTATCAACTCCTGAAAACTGATAATTCACCACAAAAATAATCCAAACTTGAGAAATAATTCATTTTTTCTTTGGTAATTTCTACTTGAAATTATAGGACTATTAACTAACTTTATTTGCTTCAGAATTATAAGAAACCTGATTTTTACACTTATATTCTGTTTTAAATGAATTTTGCTCCACTGTAATATGCATTGATAGGATTTCAAAATGGCTAAGAATTTTTCATTCAGAAAAAAATAGTGTTTTAATAACAGGGGTTTACTCTGTACAACTGAAATGATGTCGTGTCTAGACTCTCTTTTATAGAAGTATCTTTTTATGTGTGACCATTTTTTGCAATAACATGTGAACTCCTATTTCTGCAGTCCCTAATGTCAGCCGAAATGGAGATCCTTTTGTTCAAACATCAATTGTGGAAGCCATTGCAACTGTTGACAGAGCAATAAATTCAACACGTACACATCTATTTGACAGGTATCCCCCTCTTTTTCTTTTTTATATATTGAGAAGTCAAAATTAATTTTGCATGTACTAGGAATAGTGTAAGATTTATTTAGAAATAATCCATTATATTAGCTAAGTGGCATTGTTAACATCTAGTTAGTTTTGGGAATACTAGCAGTTTGGAATGTAAGGATTCCTAATGTTTAAATCTCTATTTGCTTCAGCAGTTTTTCTGCTGTGATAATGTGCATTAAATGGCTATTAAATGTTTAATGTTATTATTTTATGATTTTTTCTTGCCTTCCATTTTGAGATGAGTAACCAAGGTATGCACTAATCATGTTGCTGAACACCTACACGATTTATGTAGTGTTGTTATTTTGTAACTCCTATGTACACTGACTTTTTTTTTTCAAATTATCTATCAGTCGTCCTCGTTCTCCAAATGATTTGCTAGCCTTATTTCGATATCCAAGGGATCCATACACAGTTGAGCAAGCAAGAGCTGGGGAAATATTTGAAAGGACATTACAGCTTATCCAAGATCATGTACAAGACGGTTTAATGGTTGACCTGAATGGAACAAGTCAGTATTCTTTCCTTATTTTTTCTGTATTAAAGTTATTTGCCTTCTTAAGTGATTGTACTTCAGGAGACATTTATTTTCTAAGTCTGGGTTCTACCTGCAGAACCATTACGTTGAAATCAGTGAAGTTTTTTACTTTGCAAAACTTTACCTGGAAAGCTGAAACTCACACAATAATGTAGCAATGTGGAAACCAATGACTGAATTGAGTGAACAGATATATTTGGTGAAGTATTTATGTTTTTCCTTACGTTGACTTATTAGAGAAAAAGATAATGATCAGGTTCTTCTACTGGTCAAATTTGGTCTAATGGAAGTTCATAAGGTGTTCATTTTGTTAACTTCCTGTGTGTTAATTCATTAGGACGATTGTTTCATAGCAGAGCAGCTGTCTCTGATGTGTATTAAAAAAAAATCAGTATTTTGTTCATGTTTCTTTAGATAAAACCATTTAGTGTTGGCATGCCTTGGCAAGGAAAAAAGGTGATATAACAACAAGGACTTATATATTTTACAAACCAAGGTTCCTACAAGAGTATTCAAATAATTATTTGCCACTTATTCTTTTAATGCATGTCAATCTAAGCTAATTGTTTCCTTTAACACTGATCATATATAATGAGAAATTTCATTTTTGCTACTTTTTATAAATAGCAGAAAAAAATTGAAGTGCAATGTTTCTACATTTTATTTGTTGAGCTCTAAATTCAAATTCATCTAGTCCAACTGGAGCATGTGTAACTTATGTATTTATGTGTATGGATAGGATTGGGATATAGGACAAGCATTTGGAAATAATGATGGAGTTTTAGATCTTTTGAGACTTGATATAGCCAAAAGATACAGTGAAAGTCTAGAGGATATATTCTTACTCATTATATTCTTTTTTGATGTTTATAATTGAGTATTTATTGCAGCTTGCAAAAACTTTAGCTCTGGCCATGAACTAGGGAAGTATTTGTAAGACACACTGCAAGCTTTGTGAAGAAGTGTAGCATTTGCTAATAAAAGATTACTACTCATTATTAGAGACAAGTAAATAATTTGTAATGAATATTTCAGTTTAAAGACATATTGAAAAATCTTTGAAGGTTTGTGTTTCATGAGAGCAACCTTATTTAATTCAGTTCTCTAATTAGATGCATATGCAAACATATATATCATACTAGGAATATATGATATCTGATGTGTTAGAATTGACTACTTTTCACTGGGATTTATAGTAGTGAAATTCAATCACCTCAAGTTTACAAAAAAAAAAAAAATTGGCATTAAAGCATAAAAATGCAAATTAATGAAAACAAAATCACACAATTGTATTTGATACAGGAAATTCTGTTCACAAATCAAGCTTGCTTCTCAGTCCTACAGGATCCATAGAAACCTGGCTTTTAGGGAAAACTGAATAATAAAAATAAATCTGTTTTCATTTAAATAATTTTAATACTGATATTTGTCCTTATTTGGTTTTCTTTCAAAATGCAGAGCCCTGTTAAAAAGCGTTATTTAGCACTTAGGACTGGGAACAGTTGAATAACTCAACAATTTCCCATTATGAAACTATTTAAAATGTACAATCTTGGAATATCCCAAGGAGACACTATGGAGCCAAATTCTCCTTTTCAGTGCCAGACTATATAACAAGGAGAATGTCCACAAATTGCTATTTGTGAGGTTCAGATTGGATCTGAGAAACAGTTTCTAACCAGGAGGCCAGTGCAGAACTGGAAAAGCTTATCCAGAAGGGCTGAGGAGTCTTGGTACCCCACTAGACAGGGGTACAGCTGAGCTGATCCAGTGCTGGACACAGCCTTGTTATAAGCAGGAGCTTGGTCTGGGTAAAGGATCCCTTCTAATCAGTATTTCTGTGGCTCCATAGAACATCTTAGTGCAGTTTGGGGGGAAGCAAAAAAAAAAAAAAAAAAAAAAAAAAAAGGAAAACAAGGAAAATTACATGAATTGAACTAGCTCTTCTAACCAGTGGAAATGCTCAAAGCCCTGGCCATTTAGAAAGCAGAGACAGAGTTAGTACCTACAGTGCAAGGGATAATTAAGATTCTGAGACTGGCATTTATGGCAGCCTTCAGTCTGCTCAGAAAGCCAACACATCAAATTCATAAATGAGACAATGAATCCCACCTGAGCTTCTAAAAGATAAATCTTTTATTTTAAATTGGTAACAAAGATCATGCTACCCAAAACATTCATGGTTGAGTTTTGCTCACAAGGTGGTTTCTGAAATGATGCTGTTAACCAGGAAAACCACAGCAGACAAATATTTATGTAAAGACTGCATGAGTAATGATCATATGGAAATAACTCCGTGATAAATGAAAATAGTTTTAAAAGGAATGCTATTATAAAGACAATATATTTTCTGTGTGTAGTTTTAGAATTAAACTGCCCTGGTAGCCAGCATGTTATAAAATTTTATCAATTATACCCTCAAAGAGAACTTACTGGTTTTCTTCCATGGTTTGTTTTTCCCTAGTCTGTAGTATTTTATAAAATAATTTATGTATGTCTACAAGACCAGGCTAGTTTTGCCTACTCTAAGCAATAGGTCTCTAGTGTCTTTGCTTTGACTTATAAACCATGTGGAGTTTGTGTAGCCCAAGGCTGAGAAAACGTAAATCCCCCTGACCAAATACAGGTCCTGTCCCAGCTGAGCAGCTATGAGCAATCCAGTCCCTTTCAAGGCAAAGATGAAGATTGATGTAGGTGGTTTGTTTGACATTTCCCTGCATTGTAGAAACTGGGAAAATGCCAAGGTGTCTAGCACACATTTATGTGCAGAAGGTAGATGAAGGTCAGTGTCTTTGCAGGCACGTAAGGACGGGGCTCAGAACTAAAAGGAACATTTCCCTACTGTGTGCAATTAGCCTGGAACAACCTCTTGCAAAACCACACTTAATTAATGTTCTCAAGCAATTGCCACCATGATGGGAATGCCACAAGCCTGTGGGAACAGAGTACTAATATACTCACACTCATTTTTTCCTTCGGCCTTCATTCTGCTTGTTTGATTTCACTCCCAACTGCAAGTTTCCCAGATCAAGAGCCATGGCTGTGTATGATGGCTCCTGGTTAACTAAAAGCACATCTACAGTGCCAAATACTCCGCTTCCAGGACTCGTTCCTGGAACCTCACTCATCCACACTGGATAACCATTCATGTCTCAAGCTGTGCCTATGTTTGGATCAGCAAGACTCATTCATAATGAATCTCCCAGTGGTACCCACTTACGGTGCTTTGGTGTGAGTTGTGGTATGGTCTTGGGCAATGTGGATACTTTTCAAATCAAGTGAAAAATATGGTACAGGGCCACATTTAGTCCAGGAGAACAAAGTAAAGTTTTTCTGAAGTAAACATTTTCCTCTTGCACAACAGATATAATAAGGATGTCATTCTCAACATCAAAAATTTCCCTCTGCAGACACATTTCTGTTGCTCTACACAAGTGCCTAATGTAGGTGTAGCCCAAATTAATGGCTTTTTTTTTTCCTGAAATGAAGTCCAAATATTTCTTAAATCCCTTTTAGAATGACATCTAGAAGGCAGACTGAGTATTCTGCAATTTGCAGTCACTCAACACTTTACTAGGGGGCCTTGTTACAGTCTTCAGTCCTTGCACATGCCATCATACCCCAGCAGAAATCAGCAACCTGTAGCCTTAGTTTGAAGTTATAAAAGCATTATTCTAATGAATTAACAGTATATATTTTGTATATATTATTTTTCTCTTAACTGAGAAAAAAATGCAGGAAAGTGATGTGCTGTAGCCCCAGAGGTGAATGGTGTGGATTGCATAGTGTTGCACAAAACCCAATGTTCTTGAGAAATTAGTCCTGGGTAACGTGAATGTGAATTATTCCACACCATATGTCCTACAGATCACCCTTCTGTTTAGCTGTATCAACAGTGGTTATTTTTTTTGTGGTTATTTTTTTTATGGTTTTTGTAGAATTTTTTTCTTAAAATTCTTAAAGTTTCACTGTAATAAAGCAAAACAAAATAGTAGCATTCAGTGAATTTTCAAGTCGCAAAATATACAGCCTTGAAATCTTTGTAAATGTTACTGACAGTTTTTTAAATGCTTTTACTGACATGGGAAAAAGTTTCCCATTTTTCGAATTACGAGGTTTTTATTTCTGAAAATATCTCTTCTGTCTGAAATGTACAAATAAGAAATGAGCTTCTTTTGTAAATGTTTTGTAAAAGTTGTACTTGAATTGACAAACTTCACAATTTTTGAAAACTTTACTCCTGGACTAGTAATGGTTGTTGCTTAAATGACCTAAAACTCCAATATACATATTTGATTATTGTTGTTCTTTTTCAACATTACCTACAGTTAATCTGGTGGAAAATGAAGTATAGTTAAATTACATTTCGAATAAATTTGTGATCTGTGGGGTCCATGAGTTTATGAAATTTTTGATTTTCTCTCTGTCTCTCTTTTGATTTCAGGTTATCATTATAACGACCTTGTATCCCCACAGTACCTGAATCTGATAGCAAATCTCTCAGGCTGCACAGCTCACCGACGAGTGAACAACTGCTCAGATATGTGCTTCCACCAGAAGTACAGGACACACGATGGAACATGCAACAACCTTCAGCATCCCATGTGGGGTGCTTCTCTGACAGCCTTCGAACGTCTGTTGAAGTCAGTCTACGAAAATGGATTTAATTTGCCTCGGGGCATTGAACCCAGGAGGCTCTCTAATGGCTACGCGCTCCCAATGCCTCGCTTGGTTTCCACTACTCTGATCGGAACAGAAACAATAACTCCAGATGACCAGTACACTCACATGCTCATGCAGTGGGGTCAGTTTCTTGACCATGACCTGGACCTCACCGTGGCTGCCCTAAGTGAGGCCAGGTTTTCAGATGGTCAGCATTGCAGCTCGGTTTGTACCAATGATCCCCCGTGCTTTTCGATCATGATACCGCCAAACGATCCCAGAGTTCGGAATGGTGCCCGCTGCATGTTTTTCGTACGCTCCAGCCCGGTTTGTGGCAGCGGGATGACGTCCCTCCTGATGAATTCTGTGTACCCACGAGAACAGATCAACCAGCTGACTTCATACATAGATGCATCCAATGTGTATGGCAGTTCAGACCATGAAGCACTAGAAATCAGAGACTTGGCGAGTCAAAGGGGTCTTTTGAGACAGGGCATCGTACAGAGATCTGGCAAGCCCCTTCTTCCATTTGCTACTGGGCCACCAACAGAATGTATGAGAGATGAAAATGAGAGCCCAATTCCCTGCTTTTTAGCCGGTGATCAGCGTTCTAATGAACAGCTGGGTCTTACCAGTATCCACACCTTGTGGTTCAGAGAACACAACAGAATTGCCACAGAGCTACTGAAACTCAATCCACACTGGGATGGTGACACAATATATCACGAAACACGCAAAATTGTTGGTGCAGAAATGCAACACATAACTTTTAGCCACTGGCTACCTAAGATCTTTGGAGAGGTAGGCATGAAGATGCTTGGAGAATATAAGGGTTATGATCCTAGTGTTAATTCTGGAATAACTAATGAGTTTGCAACTGCCGCTTTTAGGTTTGGTCACACACTCATTAATGCTTTTCTGTATCGACTGGATGAAAACTTTGAACCTATTCCACAAGGCCATCTACCTCTTCATAAGGCATTCTTCTCTCCATTTCGGATTGTAAATGAAGGAGGCATTGATCCACTTCTAAGGGGATTGTTTGGTGTTGCTGGTAAGATGCGTGTCCCATCACAATTACTCAATACAGAATTAACAGAAAGACTCTTCTCCATGGCACGTACTGTGGCTTTAGATCTGGCAGCTATGAATATTCAGAGAGGCAGAGATCATGGAATTCCTCCCTACCATGATTTTAGAGTTTACTGTAATCTTTCTTCAGCTCAGACTTTTGAAGATCTGAAAAATGAAATTAAGAATCCTGAAATCAGGGAGAAACTTAGCAGGTGAGCCTGAGGTGAAGAAAACCAATAAATCATCTAAATGTGCATGCAAAATTATTTGCTAAATGTCTTATCTAGAAGCAGTAAAGGTTTTGGGGTTTTTTAAGAACTTCTTTCTGTACCAGAAAATAGATGCAGAAAATTCCCACGTGCAGATGATTTCTCTACTTTTACATTTCTATGAACAATAAGTGAATATATACAGTATGTGTTTGTGAAATTATCAGTTTTAAATGTCTGGTGTTATAAATGCTGTTAAGTGTCAATGTTATTTCAGTGTAAGGTCATACTTAGCACCAGTCTCATGGAAGTATTTACATGTTCAGTTCGATCCAACCCACACACTAAAATAAACAGGAATTTCATTCACTGTATTTTCATATGGATGCCCTTCGCTACCAGTAATTTGTTCTTCTTTAGAGCACTGGTATTTGAAAATAAGTCTCCAGTTACCTGCTACCCCTAGCTTATCTACACAAAATCAAGCTATTAATTTCAGTTATGGTAAAAGAAAAAGTGTGTAGACAGGCACAAAAGCTGTTTAAAAAAGAAACTGTTCCAAGAAATCAGGAAAAAGTTACTAAGAGAAAGAAAATTGTGGGGTAGACCTTCAGACCACTGTGATGTTACTCATATATGAAACCTGCATTGCAGGATTTCTTGCATGTACACCCACAGGTTGTTCACAAAAGATGTACCATTGTCACTGTCATTTTTACTGTGAATTGTTCATAGCTCTTACCCTTAGTTTTACAACTTGCTGCTTCTTTTGTTAATGTAAAATATTTTATATTAAATATTTGTGTTTTCTGTTTGTAGGTTGTATGGTTCCCCACTGAACATAGATCTATTTCCCGCTCTAATGGTAGAAGACTTAATTCCAGGGAGCCGACTGGGGCCAACATTGATGTGTCTGCTAAGCACACAGTTTAGGCGTATTCGGGATGGAGACAGGTACATTAAAATAATTTTAAATTAAAGTTGCTTAATATGAGCCTCATGGTCTTGTTTCTAAATCACACTGCATTATATTTTCATTTATGATTTCAATATATAATTGAACAGATGAAGAATACAGGTTTAAAACATTGTAAGTAGCTATGATAATTTATTTTTTAAACCTGTTACTTTTTATGGGGAATATGTCATACTTCATCTCTGAAAAGAACAGCAGCCAACATATGCTGAGTTTCCTTTTACTGGTTATTCAAGTCACTTACCTTTCTGAAAAGTAAATGTTATTCATCTCTTTTCATTTTTTTAAAATTTTATTAGCAAAGGAGTTGTGGTAGGGACACTTTCACCATCTCTGTTACTTACGCATAGGTTGGAAAATTATCACTCTGCACACATAAGCATTATAGGTATTTCAATGTCAGCAGTCTGTACCAAAAGTGTTAAAAGCAGACAAGTTATCCCAAAGAGCACAATTTTATAATTGTTTTTAAATTACTTTTTATGCACATTATGAGCTGTTTTTCAGTACCTGAAAGCTTTTATTACAGCAGTGAGATCTCCTTTGCATACTTTCAGCTCACTTGTTCAGAAGCTGAAGATCAGCATTTCCCTCATTTTAGCATGATGTGTGACCTAGAACCCTGTTTTTGCATTAAATGAGAGTAGAAAGACTGACACTAGTGTTTCTCATCCTAGCGAAAAGGAAACAGGAAGAATTAGGAAATTAGATACTTTATCAAATGTTATTTGCTTTATGTAGTTATAGAATAACTAAGTATAAAGGCTTTTTTTGTATCTATGGTAAATAACACGTCTTTTTGTAAGGTTTTGTAAAAAAAAATTTCTTGCATAAAATATGCTGAAAAATTAAGTTGTGAAACTGTTGGATACAGTGTAAAGATGAGATCAGGATTTATGGAATAATTAATTTCATTCTGAATACAGTATTGCAACACCTCTGAAAAACAGCATGTTTTGTTTTGGTTTGTTTGTTTTTCACTATCAAACTTGTTTTTTCTGTGAGATTACAGGTTATGGTATGAGAACCCAGGTGTGTTCACACCTGCTCAGCTCACTCAGATCAAGCAGACATCTCTTGCCAGAGTTTTGTGTGACAATGGTGACAACATAACCAGGGTGCAACATGATGTCTTTAAGGTAGCAGAATTCCCACATGGATATAGTAGCTGTGAAGACATTCCTAAACTGGACCTCAGGATGTGGCAAGATTGCTGTGAAGGTCTGTATGGAGGTAGATTTGGGCATATTAATGTGCACTTAATTTAGTGTCTGTTCATCTTATATTAGAAGATATTTGCCCATTTTTCAGTTTTTGTTAAGGTGTTACAAACTCAAATCTAGAGCACAACCACCTTTACGTGAATGATCATTCCATTATATATTAAATAGGCACATTCTGAACATAGCATAGATTTGAGCATTGCGTGGCCAAGATCACTCTTTTCCTGTTTTCTTCCTTTCATGGAAAAATACTCTTTCTTGATCATTGACACCTCCTTCAAAAGTTAGAGCAGTGGGGTAATTTTTTTTCTTCAGAAATAAACTTTTTTTTTTTTTTTCCTTCAGAAATAAGGTTTACATAACTCAGGGAAGCACAGAACACTGCGAATCCCATGTTGCATGGTAGCCTGTATGTTGTCTTCCATCTCAGATACAGATTTTTTTTGCATGGCCTCTTTTTAGCTATTGTCACATCAGGTTTCACCACATCTGAAACATAATAAGAAGAACCTTTCCCAAGAGAATCTTCTGAATCATGTGTATTTACAGAATGGGTGGATTTCCGGTAGCATCAACAACAAAATAATTCAGAGTACATTGGCCCCTCTTTATTGAGGTCTCCTTGACAGTGTTATCCTTTTCTTTTGATAAAACTCAAATGGTATGCATTGGTTGAAAAACCATATTCAAGAGTTTTGGGAACTTCTCTGTGGAGCCCTGATTATCTAGGAAATACTATCAAACAAATTGCTTACTGAAAAAAAGTCCTCTTATTAGATCATCAGCTTATAATCATTAAAGTCTTGCAATTTTATAATCCTACAATTATGTTATGAGTGTCTCTTTCAATACCAGGATATTGCAAAGTTCCTGGTGAAATGTATCTAGATCTCACTTCATCATCTTTTCAACTGCTGTTTCTCTTGAGTTTACTACTGTTAAGTATGCTGTTCAATATTCTGTCAAAAGATATGTATGAATAAAGAAGTGGTGGATTGTGATTCTGACAGACTCTTCCACTGGTTCTCATGTAAATGGTGAGATAGCATTGCCCCAAATGACAGAGTCCTTTAATGATATAGCTCAGAATCTAAATCAGTATTTAAAGGGTAAAGTGATGGAGGACATATCCCATCAAGCTGGTACAGAGAGAGTAAATACTGAGGAAGGATTCTAACTAGTGTGACCTTATGATGAGAACATCCTCAGGTATCATTAGAACTGAAAAAAATAGATAAAATGCACTATTCAAAGATGTTGCACAGTTTAGCTTTTAAACTGACTGCTGTATTCTCTTGTCCAGTAAACATCTCTTTAAGTAATAGACCACTGTTGAAGAAAATTCCCCCTTGGAAAATTTGGTTGAAAACATCAGTTACCTTTATGAGACAAGGAGTAATAAATGCTTCAGTTTTCAATGAGATCTTGAACAACTTCCCCCAGATATAATTTCTTTCTGGTATAATTCTAATTTTTACTGGTTTTTTTAAGATTTTAAAACAATAGTTGCCGGGTTTGTAATTCCCAAATAGATTATAATAGCTCATAAAACTCTAGGTATGGTTGACACATTGTAATTTTACTATAAAGTCTTCCAGAATCTCTTCAAAATAGCCCTTACATATGCCAGAAGCATTGACAGGAAATCAATTATCACTGCTTTACGATAAGCAAATAAATCATATTCTATTAGTTGAGGGAAATTTCACTTTGCCACGGTTCATGAAGCTTGACAGTCTCACAAATACATTCATTATATCGATTTGGAAATATTGTAAAGCTGCTCTGAGAAATTATGTGTTGATTCTCTAAATATTATGTTATCATTGAGCCTTCTAGAGCAGATGTTATCTTTGGAAAGTCTTTAGAGTATGCAGCCATTCAACAGCCTAGCTTGTATTTTCATTCAAGAATGTTACAGCCAGGTTACTACTGGATGCAATACGATTAGACAATTGCCAAGAAAAAGAAAGGGTAAATAACTAATGTTCTTTTAAAAATTTCCTATATGTATTCCCTTCTTCTGAACTCCTTTGAAGTCTGTGCAGAGGTCAATGAAGAAGGAATGAAGTACGCATGGCTTGAACTGCTTTCTTGCACGGATGAGTAGGTGTGACATTTTCTGTGGAAATCCAGGTTTAAGCAATTAAACTAAAAAAAGAATTTCATACTATGACAGTAGGGACTCACAACTACTCTGCTGCAGTGGAGGAGGCCATACACAGCACATTCAGGAGCTGCATTTCCTTTAAGTTAATACATTGTGGGTTTTTTTTTCTTTGAATTTGTTATTAAAAGAAAAAAAACCCAAAATATTTCTCCACATTTCAAAGCTTTCTGATTATTTTATAATTAAAATTTTCCTAAGTTAAGTTTACTTTTCCATATGAAGAACAGAAAAATGTCTTAGTTGCAAAAAGGTACTTCTTAGATTTCTTGAGGAATTTATTTTTTATAAAGCAGAGCATTATTCCTTTTTATAATAGCAATACCAGATTATCTTTAGATTTCAGTTAATTGAACATACAACAGTGCACTGAGGTACACATTTTTTTCTTCTTGTTTATTTTATTTTCTACCTTTCTTTCTTTTGTTAGAGATAAGTAATTGCTACAGATTTACTGCAGGTTTTCACTTGAGAGAAAAAGCAACCAAGTTCAAATTTTCCACACAAGAGACTTTGGTGTTTTTTTCAGGCTCTAGTGGAAAAAAAAAAATAATTAAAAAATAGTTTTAGTACTCAGTGCGTGCTTCCATGTATCTGAGTTCTGAGCCCAAAACCTCTCTTCCTTACCTTACTGCTATGGTTATGCTAGATATTTTTGTGAGTCGAATTATGTTTAAAAAAATTACTAGAAATTAGGTACAAAGACATATTGGCTCAAATGGAATAATGGTTTTACTCCAAATATATAAATAGGAAATATTTTCCCCTATGAGTGTTTAGAAGCTTCACACTTGGTTTTTTTGTTAAGTTGAAATGAAAAAATTTGTAGGCTTTTTGCTTTATGTCTATGGAAGAAGTGATTCAGACAAGATGCAAGTTGTCTGCATGAACATAAACTGATTCAAGCTGATTTTTCTTATCTGATTCCCAGTTAGCAACCAATGTACCTCCAGTATCAGATATTTTTCTTTTCTTGTTTAATTCAGGACAACAGCTTTATACAAATTATGATTAAACATGTTTAAATTCCACTGAATTTCGGCAGAAGAGTGAAGACTCACTGTTAACCTGAGTGCATTTACACATGGTCTTCCAGCAGGGTGGACATGTATTTATTAACTCCTGCATTTTAAGACGAGACCAACATGGCATGTATTACTTCTGTACTGACTGCTTTAATCTCTTTGATTTAAGCTTCTAGAAATGCTTCTAGAAAGACATCATCTATTGTTTTAACAATTGTACTTATTCACTAGGAGATGCAGTCCTAGTGCATCTACTACATTTTATTATGAGCTTTGAATTATGCCCTTTCATCGTCAGTGAAAATACTAAGCAACACTGGGATAAGCACTAAATGCTGTTGAAGACTAATATTTTAACATGCTGTCTCAGTGTGAAAATTCAAGATCTTTTGTGACAATGGAAATGGCTTACAAAGTGCTTTCCAAAATACCAAAATGATACAGTTTATGCCTGAACATTAGCTTCTAGCATGTCATGTTTATTTTAGTTTTCTACATTCAAATGTAACTTTTTATGTTTATATTTACATTTAAAGACAGTGTCTGTGAGCTTAGTGACTATTCAGACTCTGCCAAGCTAATAAAATAAAGTTCCATGATCTGTAAATTTAAGGACTTCATGACTTTTTCTTGCAATAGAAGTACATTTCATATAGTCTAGCATTTCTGTAAGATTACACATTTTATTAAAAGTATCAGTATTTTTATTTTATCCAAAACAGAAATATTTTACCCCTTCCAGATCAGTAAAATACAGTTGTAATTGATAAACATAAATAAAGAGTCTAAATCTTTGATATTGCTTCATCTTTTCTGCCAGGGGTCTCATTTGCCATCTCTAGTCAAAAGTGACAGGGAAGCAACAGTCTGTCATTCACTGTGTTTAGACCCAGACTCCTGAATGAGTCCTCAAGTCTCAGTTCCCAGCCTGCTCAAGTCCTGCTGCAGGCAGGAGAGAAAGAGATGCCTTGAGAAGACAACATCTTGTGGTGTCTTTCTATGCCAATTTCCACTGACTGTAAAGGAAACGTGGGAAGGCATCCTATTGAATGTGCCTTGGTGATTTCTGCAAAATTAGGCAGCTGGAGGATTCTCTAGCACATGGTTTAGTGTGCATGGTGGCACTGAGTTCATGGTTGGACTTGGCGATCCTAGAGCTCTTTCCCAGTCTTCATGATTCTGTGGTTCTGTGGTTACTGCCTTTCTTAGACACTGATACCTTCACAATCTAATTAATAAGTCAGTTCTTAGCAACATTCTTTTTCAAATTTCCAAATATCTGTGGATTTTCAGTCTGTCTGAATATATATTTTTTCACTGATCATTGATAATTATATTCCTAAAGATGCATGGATTTTACCTGAAAATCTTCCTAACTAGATCTGTTAAATTTTTTGGCTGGTGTGGTTGGATTTGATTTGGTGTCAACCTCATGGTTTTCCTTTATCTTCCTGCAGGCCATCCAAAACCTATTCAGATCATGAAGACATGTTTTTGAATTACTTTAGGCTATCATTATCCATATCTTAAAAATTTATGTAGTCATGTTCTAGAAGTTATCTGGATTTCTTCCAAATTATGTCTGAGCTTTCTGGTTTTGGTAACATCAGTGAGCTTTGAGGTCAAATACAGAGAACGTCTTTCACATTAGAATTCCCTGGTGTGTCAGTGGGGAGGTTACAGTCTGAGTCGTCACTATTTTCTACCTCCTATACCATCATTTTTGTCCAGATGTTTAAATAATGTTTATACAAAGTGGATTTGTATAAACAAACAGTGGATTACTGGCAGATTTTAGATCAAGGTATTACATTTTTTTGTTGCTATTTAATTTATTATTTTTGGAAAAATCTTACTCAACAGAAGAAATTAAGAGGTGCAGTGTCATGGGGAGGGATGTGACCTATTAAGCAACAACAAAATTATTTATTTTGAGTTAGGGCTTCATTTGGAATGGAAAGTCTTTTCCTATATTGTGTAATCTTTGAGTAGCTGCTTTGTGAAAACATCTACTCATAAAAACATTTTGACATTTCAGACATTTTCAGTGTTTCATCTCCCTTTTTTTGCTCCCATGGCTCCACTGTAATTCACTACAATAAATCTCAGAGAACTGAAGTATTACGAAATAGAAACCATAGTTACATTATGTATGTACTTTTCTACACAGTCCCTTAGTTTCTCAAGTTTGGTTGTTTTTTTTTTTTAACCTGCTCTTAGATTAATTCTCCTTAACCTAGATTTTGAGAGGTGTTTCAGTGGGAATTGAGAGACCTCTATACTTACAAATGTCAGGGTTTTTTTTTTGTAGGCAATTTGCCTTGTAGGTAGATTTTCAAAACCTTGAGGGAAAAAAAAGGGATTTTCTGAAGATGTGATAATGTCTTCCATACCCAAATAGATTTTCTTGACACTTGCAGTGTAACAGTATCTGGTTTCTGCAAGAAAACATTGTCAGTCAGAAACATTCTTAGATTGCTTTGAGACACTTGAAACCAAGAATGAACAAAAGTAGTTCATTTGCTAAGGTGATATATTTGAATCTTTAAATAATACAGAAATATCAGGTCTGTGTACTCAAAGCTGCCACTGAATATATGATTCTCATATTTACCAGGGATTTTAGACCTTTGTTTCTATAAATCAGCCTAAAAATAAAAAAAATCAAACAAAAAAACCACCAAACCACCAAAACCAAAAAGGACCATTGTATTATTGTAACAAAACAAAACAAAACAAAAAAAAACAAAACAAAAAGAAATCTATATCATGTGAGATGACCTAAGCAATAATTAAATAAAGGACAGCAGAAACTTTTCACAAATTGCTTCCATAAGACTCTAGAATTTCTGTGATATTCAGGAAAACTTTAAGCAACTTTAAGCTTTTAGAAAAAAATTTTTCTGAGCAGAACTTGTTCTTTCTCCAGTGGCCCTTCAGATTGTGACCCATTTTCTGACCATACTAAATACAGAAATGTCTAAGAGTGATCAAAAATGCCTTCATGCCAATCATCTTGCAGACATAGCAGTCTGTTCCTATCTGAAAGAGCTTAATTTCTGAGTGTGCAGCAGGAAGATTGTGTGAGGAACAGTAGAACACAAAAGAAGAATGAACAACATGTTGACAGTAAATATAATCTAGATTTTTGGTGATGCTGTTGTTATAGGAGAAAGGTAATAAATCGGCTTAAGAATGGGACAAGCTGTGAGAAAAGAGGAGGAAAGGATGGGTAGGGTTCAAGAATGATGTGTAGGTATTGATTTTGAACTGAAAATCAGTCAGTACTTTTGTTATTTTTGGTCTGGTCAGTCTTTTGTTTTCCTCTATCTAAATTGATGTAAAGCCATTCACAGATTAACTTTTTCCTAACAGGTAAATTGCAATAATTTAAGTAAAAGTCCAATACAATTAAAAGTAGTCCAAGATCCTTATTTTTGTATAATCACAGAGCAACTTTATATATATTTCTCAAGTTGTTCAGTTTAACTGTATTTTTAGGGTCTTTTATTTAATAGAAAATTCTGCAATGGTTTGTGCTAAGACCTTAGGTATTGGATCTATCTACTTCTAAATTCCAGAGGAATATATTATTAAATAGATTTGTTCTGGTACATGTTAAGAGAAAAATTGGGGGAAATCGCTTCTTCTCCTCTTCAGTTTCCTTCATGGCTCTTTTTGCTAATACCAGACTCAGCTGGTATACGTCCATGGGATTCTGTATTTCATCTTTCCTTTCTGTTTTCTTAGTAGATTCTTTGCTTCTAACTGCTGAACATGCTATTGGTTCCTGCTGCAGCTTGGCCAATTTCAACTTTTTGTTTTAAAGCTTCTGTGAACAGAAATGAGAAAAAGTTCTATTTTCTCTCTGCCTCCTGTCCAAAGTGCTGCTCAATTTTTGTTTTGTTTTCCTTTCCTTATATAAAATGGGACTCATTCCAAATACTGTCTTTGGAAGGCTAAATAGTGTGTACTGAGGGAAAGACATACTTCATCCTGTGAAGACATCCTTTGAGGATGTTAGAACAAGATTTCTATCATGATTATGCTCAGGCTTGAGGTTTCACTGTGCAGTGGGAAATGTCTCGGTGTCTTAAGTGACTGGTGATACCTTCAAATCACTCAAATTTGGAAATAGGGCTGGTCAACCAGTAAAGCATTCTCCAAGGTTTAATTCAGATGCCAAAAATAAAAAATACTAATGCCTTTAATAGTTGAGGAAGCACCAGGCTGTTTTTTCTGTCACTATTTACATCTATGTGTAACTACTCCATTCCAAAACCAGAAAAGTACTGAAAGCCATGAGAATGGAAATTTCAGAACTGAGAAGAATAGTTAAAGTAAAACTGATTTATTCTTGAAAATAATCTTTATTCTTCTGTTTCATACCTAAAAGATGATCGGTGAATAATCAAATTCTCTGCATCCAAAGGGGTTAAATGTTGTATTGCTGGGACACATATTCATCTATCATCAAACTGATTCCAGAAGGATCAGATTTACCTTTGCCAATTCAAAAGACATTGTAAAACCATAATAATATTAGAACTGTTGAATTATACTTTAGTTTCTAACGTATCATATCTTGTCTAATTTCAGACTGTAGAACTAGAGGACAGTTTAATGCATTTTCATATCACTTTCGGGGAAGACGTTCACTTGATTACAGCTTTCAGGAGGATAAGCCCTTGAAGAACATGAAAATATCCAAAGCAGGAAGGTAAGATTTCTTTTTTGGGGGGTTTATTTTCAAAATGGAATGAAACTGATAATTTCTTTGTAAGTGAATAATACTTTTCTTCCAGTGTCTGCTTTTTCAAGTTTATGATGAATGTATTCTATTCTTACACTTCTGCATAAATGCTAACAGAAAAGCCCTTTTTTTTTTTCAAGCTCAACTTTGTGTAACACCATTTGTGAGTGACACAACACAGTGATTTTGTTCTTCCTGTGCTTGTCGTGAAAAAAATTCAGTAACGAAAAATAACTTGGGGCAATCAGCATCCCCCATTCCTACTGTTCCTGCAGTAACTAAATTGCTTCCTTGCCTCGTCAGCACTCCCAGGTCTGCTTGCAGAAGTAGGAGGTCACAAAAAGTGTTGGTAACACTAGCATAAAAATTTGCAAGGATTGCTTCTAGTACCAAAAAATACTCAAAGTAGGAATGGAGAACTACAGTGCTACTGACAATGTTGTTGATAAATCTGTAATGCTCAAAATGCTGTAGCAAGGAAATAAATCCCAATGTCAGTCACAAATAATCAACAACACAAGGTCCCTGCAATTTCCAGGGAATCAAAATTTAACTGTGAATTAATGAAATGAAATGAAATGAGTTCTACTTACACAAACATTTCTTTTGAAGATCCTTCTTGGTGAGTGAATTTGAGACTGGTTTTGAACTATAGCTCTTATCATATGTCATGTACTTTTTTGGTAAATAAAATTAACTCCTTGACTGAGACAACCAGGCAGACTCTACTCACTCTGGCAAGGAAAGCAAGTAGACAGATATGTAGACAGGTAAATTTATTTCAGCATTTTCAAATACTCATGCAGATATTATAGTACCTAAGAAACATTATGTTTCACTTAAATGTTAAGAACGTGTCCTGAAGTCACAGAGTCTTTATGTGTTTGAGATTTTTAGACAAGTGAAGACAGGAGATGAAAGTAAACTTGCTTACAGACAATAGAAAAAGCAAGGTTCCTTTGAAGTAATTCTTTAAGAAGGATGTTTTATCTGTCTTTGCAAGTTAGAAGTTAGAAGTTTTTAACAAAACAACAATTAACTTTTAAAAGATTCTAGTCTCAAAATTCTAAAACTGCAGAAGGGTTAAATTAAAGTGAAAGTGAGAAAAAAATAAATGTTTATATCTGAGAAGCATCTTGTTTTCATTAATTTGCTGTAAATCTACAATAGTGAAATTAGTAATAAGGACTACAAAATAATAATTTTACAATACTTTATTATAGCTTAAATAGATCTGAAGCAATTCTTTAACATTCTCATCAGTTCTCATGCTCATTGTTGTATTGTGATGAGACGACTTTTCTCTTTTTTGACCTTCTCATTTTCAGTAACTTGACCAAGTGGGGAAGATTGAACTTTGCTATACAACAGCAGCTGCTTTACTTGAATTTTGGCATATTATGTTGTTTAGAGTTCTTTTTCTTTAATTTAGATGAAAAACCATGGGGAACTGAGTAGCTGGAACACCTGCCAATAAGTGCTGTTTTTATTTATGCAGAAAGATTATAAATCAGGACCCCTATTATATATGAGAGGATTTCTTTACCAGCTCAGTCTTTGGATATTCCTTATCTCTGGAGAAGACACACTAACAAAACAGCAATGCTTATGTGGATTCAAGGATCTTAATGTAATAGATGACTTAATAATTATCATTATCCTTGATACTGAATACATGGGTTTTGAGTGGTGCCAAATAATATATTATTAGTTATGGACAGTTCCTTTGATAACTTTGATAACACCTCTTATCAGATATCATCTGGAAAGTGCTGTAGACAAAAGATTCTAGATCTTGTGAATGTTAATCAGTATTATTTTCATTTTTTGTTTAAAATTAGAAACAGGAATATCTTCATATCTCCAATTAGTTCTTACTTATATATGAAATTTTCTTTCTTTTTAAAGCCATGTTTCTTTATACACACATTTTGCTAGTGACCACATAGAGGAATAAATTGAAACTGTATGTGAAATGTTAATTTCATGTTTGGAAGTAATGAATGTTTTTTAAGACTCCTTTTTGTCTGCTTTCATACTGGAGGATTAAGAGATTTCTCAGTGAATTTAAGACAATGCTTTACAGTGTCACAGGTGACAAATATGTGTTTCCCCTTGCATAAAATATGTACCATTTTTTCTATGTTGAGAATGTCCATATTGCTACTGATATTAACAGTAATCTACACCTCACATGACCTGAGACTTATCTCATGTATTGTTGACCTGAGACTTATCTCATGTATTGTTGTGCTTCATGAAGCTCCTACATTTGTTGGTTGCTCTTCTTTTACATTTTTATTTGAAGTGGTCTAAAATATCTAGCCAAACATAAATGAGTTAGATCAATAACCTGACTTGGCATTCATTTCTTGCAGTTCTGTGAAACAGAGTAAATATTTTCGTAATGCCACATCAACATCTAAGGAAAATTCAAACATGCCTGCTGTAAATGACTTCAAAGAATTTGTTTTGGAAATGCAAAAAACTATTTCAAGCCTCAGAAACCAGGTGAGGTGCTGTAATGGATAGGTGCTAATTATAAATTTAATTCATAATGTTTTCCTAACATCACTCCTCTTATGTTTTTAATATTTAGACATCCACTGCAGCAAAAACCCACCACATAGTATCTCAAACAAAACACAACACAGATCATGGTGTGTTATTATTCTTTATTTCTATGTTCTTTTGAAATCATACTGAAATATGCTACGATTAGACCCTTTTGGCTTTTGAACTTGAAAACTTGTGTAACCATTTTATACTAAGCAAGGAATTAGTCTTTTTCTAAAAATTAGTTTTTAGAATTAGTAAAATCTTATTTTCCTATCTGAAATGTATGGAATATACGTAAACAATTATTACAATGTAGTCTTCCTAAGAAGTAATATGCCAGACTACAGCTGTAAACATAGTTGAGATCTAGATAACTTGTAGAAGACTTCTATGATGTGGCATAACTAAACTCTTTATTCAGAATAATTCAGCCATAGTGGAATTTAGTTTTAAAAATGTGTACCATAAAGGGCAGATAAATCTAAAGTAGGCTAAAATGTTTGCCTAGAATACTTAAGTTCCTCCAGAGCAGCTTTTCTATGTAAATACAGATATGAATCATCTATTTTTTTACATAATAACTTGATTCTATCCTTGATTGTATTAATTAAGCATTGTTGTACTCCCAATATCACAGGGGAAAACACTTTGTTAAGACTTAGTACATCTCAGTCAGTTCTTTCTTTATTTAATTTAAGTAAGGCTGAGAGACAGTTGAAAATTGTGTCTTCCTAATAACTATTCCAAGAAGCACACAAGCAACGAGATAAGCTGCTCACATGACTTCATTTTTTGTTGTTAAGAAAAACAGATAGTAAAAAATCCAAGCAAACATCATTATTATTATTATTATTATTATTATTATTATTATTATTATTATTATCATTATCATCATTATCATTATTATTATTATCTTCCTTTCACTCATACATTTTGAAAGTCTAGACTTGTATTTCCATATATGTCAAATGTAGTTTGCTTTCCTTTGCATGATCTAGTTGTGTATTCCAATAGTAGGAAAGATGTGTCTCAGTTATCTTTTGAAAGGTTGCTTTTGTACATACTAACTTTTTGCAATCTTTTAGCATTATGGATACTAATTAGTGAGAATTAAAACCCAGACAAGTATTTATTATGGATTATTTAGCATAAGATAAAAGACAGAATACCTTGCACAAATAAAACCTTTTTCTTTTTATTCACTTATTAACTTTTAATATGTTTTCAGATAAAAAAACTTGAATCACGCCTCAGTAAAACTGATTGCACTGATGAGAAGGGTAAATCATATGCCAGCAATGAAACTTGGAAAAGGGACCCTTGTACTGTATGTGAATGCAAAGTAAGTATATGGAAATCCATTTTAAGACAGAATTTATGTTAGGTTCTGTTTCTAAAAGAGCTGTTCCAGTTTCCTAACTGCTAATTTCTGGGTAATAATTACTACTTTTCTTTAATGGACCTTTGATTTGTTTGGTACAAAAACTATGCTCAGACCATGACACTGGTTTCCAATCCAGCCTTTAAATAATTTATTGTATTTTCATTTATGTGCAAATACAATTGTACTGGCAAAATTAGCTGCAAAGTAAGATAATTATTTAATAAGTCTACTGAAATGCATAAAAATCAATAAAAGCACATCTCAGTGCGAGATTTTTGTTTTCTTTATCATAGTGAAACTTAAAAAAAAGGAATTTACTCAGTATCCAACGTTCCATGGCAGGTCATTAGATAAATTAGTACACTACTCCATTAAAGATAGTATAATATAAAGAGCCTTCTCTGTATCAGTCTACACTGAAACAGACTATGTGGAGTTAATGATCCTAGAGGGATAACTCAAAACATGGTATTCAACAAAATGAAAAGCATATTTATACCTGGAAATTGCTTCTAAGTGTGTTGATTTTGTTACTTTTTTCCTTATGCAGGTTGGTCAGATTACCTGTTTTGTAGAATCATGCCCTCCAGCTGACTGCAAAGCACCTGTGAAGGTGAAAGGAGATTGCTGTCCAGTCTGCTTAAAACAAAATATTAATAGAAAGGAGCCATAAGTCTGCTTTTTAAGAATTTAGGGTGCATATTCCTTAAATCATATCAATACCTGCTGATGGCAAAAACAGGTAACTACAGTCTTAACAACAGCAATAAATCAAGATTTACAACTTTGTAATGGTGCTGTAACTGTATAATATAATGTATTTTATTTTCTGCTCATGAAGGTAACCACAATGCAAAAACTAACAAAAGGGAAAACAGCAAACAGGTCAAATTTAGTTGTCTGTTAAACTTCTCAGGTTAGACAAACTCAAACTGGTGCTACTTTAAAAGAAGGTTGTCAGGTAGTTTTATATATCCAAAATGACTGAGTTTAATCTTACTCTAAAATGATCACTTTGTTTCCTATCTTTAATTAGTAACATTAAAAGTTTACTCTCCCTTTTCAGTACCAGCCTGACTTGATATTTAGCTCTTCGTTATTATTTAGTAAATTCAAGGATGAAGAAAACACAAGGTCACTGTGCCCAAATCCATGCTGTAGAGGGCCAGTTTCTGCAATATCCCACCTGTTCCTGGAAATTCTCTTGAACCACACTGCATGTGGACCTGCAAGGAAACAAAGAAAACTACATGACGCTTTTCAACATCCTTTCATTAATTCATGGAGTAAAATTAATCAAAAATTTCAACACCAAAAATCTAGAACTAGTAAGGAAATATAAATAAATGTTATTAGGTGATATGAAAAGCAACTGATGGTATATTACAGGTGTAATTGACAGTGTTTCTCATTCTAGGAAAACATGAAGGACAGAGTAGCATTTGATCTTAATCCAAACATAATCCTTTTTGTCAAAACATATGTAATTGCTTGGCAACTCCTTTGTTTCACTTATTTCAAATCATTGTAACATGACCATCCAGCCCAGTTTTAAAGCATGCTTCTCTTGATCTCAGATCAGTTCACATATTTATGTGGCCCTGTTTCGAAAATGTGAAAAGATGTCACATGCCATTTTGTATACAAAGATTCCTACTGATTCATTGTACATATTGTCAATGGACATGTTCCTGGTTATATTGTGGCACTGTTTGTTGAAAAAAAAAACAAACAATCAAAATCAAGCATAATGATAAATTGTGAATTGACTACTTTTTCTGACAAGATATTTGATTTTTTAGGTTTTTTTCCAGTTTCATGTAATGCATATATATTTTTACCTCAATATTTTTGTCATTCATGTTAAAAGTTTTCCAATGGACTCTATTGCCATTTAATAAATGTTTAAGTTTATAGAGTGTATGTCTACACTAGCTTTTCAAAGTTGTATACTTCTTCGAGTACAAACTCCATGGTTTTGACCAGGAATTATATATTATATTCAGTGAAGGACAACTATCATACCTCATCTTACAGCTTCTTTGTGTTTATTCAGAATTGATTCCCTCCCTTAATACTTAATGTGTTAGAATTTATGGCCCTGTTCTTAAGTCCTAAGTCAGGACTAATGAGAACCAAACCTCTTCTGTAGAAATATAGTTCAATGGCTTCTAAGTTTATTGTTCAGATTTAGGGACTAGAGATTTGAGTATCAAAGAAATCTGCACAAAATGAAACATTCTAATCTTGAATATTTCATATTATTCAAACAGACCGAATACATAATTATTGCATGGTAAATCAAATGTTTGTCTTAAAAAGTAACCTAACACAGCAATATGAGTTCAACTAGAGTATTTTGGCACATAATTTCTCTCATTACTAACAGTAATAATTTCTAATTTGATAAACTGATACCATGGCATACATTCAAACTTCGATATATCTTTAAAGCTTACTACAGAAATTTGTTTCATACTATGGTAGGAGAAACATGTATATGTGTGTGGTGTGTTAAAGGTGTGTGGTAGAGGTACACAGTGGAACTACAATTTATACTTTTAAGAATATTTTAATTGATTTTATATGCAATGTTTTGACTTATGTAATTTTCTATGTTAATGCGTTTAGAAATTTTGTGTGGCAAGCATGTTTGAGTATCATATGGTTCCTAAAAGTTGTCATTCCTGTATTTCTTTGATACTCTGGTATTTTGTTGACTTTTGTTGAGTCCAAACCACATGTCTCGTCCTGTAATTCCAACTGAGATGGAACTCCCATTGACCTGTAGCAGGAATTCCTCAAAGAGGAAAGATTGCAGAGCTAACCCAAATATAATTTAACTGTCTAAACAGTTAAACAAGGCAATAATACATTCAGCTCACTACTACTTGCATTCTTTTATTCCAATTATATATAAATAAACTTTCCCAAAGTTTCTGCTTGTAGGAGAAGAGAGTTTCCATTTGTACATTATAAAATAGTACCTTATATCCAATTGTTCCTTTTCTCCAGCCTCCAGAGTAAAGTGGGAGGTTTTCTTTGTTGTTCACTGTTTATTCATATGGTATATAAAATGGGCTTAGGAGTCTGGATATGCTTAAAGAAATGTAATATTGAGTTATTTTTTGCCATCTGTCTGATTATAAACCATTCAGGAAAAAACAAGTCTTTATCCACAGTTTAAAATATAATCAGTCGTGGGTTGTACTAGTTCAGTTTTATTGCAGTGTCTGCAGAATCAGCATTGATTTTATACTTTCTGAAGCAGTGGCCAATGGCTAGATGACCATTTCCTTGCTATCCACTGTGAGAATATTGCTGTAATATGTTGCAAAATTTACATATTTATTTTCTTTTTTAGTGTTACCTTAAACAAAGTGTTGTTTTTCTCAGTCAGTAAATTTACCAAAGAACTGTTTGCACTGTATAATGAAAGCTTTTCAGTTAAAATAAAATGGGCCACATTTCCAAGTAAATTCCAGATGATTTCTTCTTCGTATGTGTATTGTTTAGATTATTTGCTGAAGATCTGAGTGTGAAGGTTTTTATCAAAGATCCATATTACTTATCTAATGCAGGATTGTCATGATCAGGACTCAGAATTAAACAATGAATGAATGAATCATGTAGATTCAGTAGGTTCTTTAATGTTGTGACACATAGAATGAAATTATCTATCCACTGTTCTGTTTTAGGTGATAGGAAAAAAATACATATATACTCAGAAATTATATTTAAAAATACAAGTATTTCTTAGCATGAGTGTGTTTGAAAACTCTCAGTGCTGAACAGGTTTTTTCATTTTTTATATGGGAACATCAGAATACATACAGCCTGTTCTTACACAGATTAACTTCCTCACATGTTCAAATAGATCCAGTCTTGGCTTGCCTTCCAATGCCCTTGATTCTACATTCACTCATATCTTTTCACAAATGGAAATCCAGGTTCATTCAGTCTCAGCTCAAAATGAGACTCCTGTGCAAAAGAGATCCTCTTATTTGGGCCTCATCTTGTTTCTGCATCACAGGGTATGAATTACAGCTGAACAGGGTGAGTTACTCTACTCATTTGTTGAGGTCTTTGGGTCTCTAGGTCACTAGGTTGTTTCTTTTGTAAGGTTCACCTGAGATTCATCTGTTTCTTCATGAATTAAAACATTAAAACATTTTGTGATACAAATTGCAACATGCAACATAATTGTTGCAATTAATATAATTCTAAGCTGCCTCACAGTGAAACAGGAGGAGTTAAAGATGGACTCCAATACGCAGAGTTAAGAATTGCTTTCAGGTTGCAGTTGTGAGAAGTGCCAATACTGCCAATTACCGTAGGCTCAGGCACATTCCTCAGGGAAGCACATTTCATTTATCTTCTTTCAAGACTGGGTGTCCAAAGAGTAGGCAAACTGTGGGTGCAGTTACTGTACCTTTTCATTCCCTAGTCCCGACTGAGTTATCCCTCCCTTGTTTCCATATTGGCTGAGTACTCCAAGGTTTGCAGCCTACCTGATGTGCCTAAACTTACCACCTGATGTCCCACCCCTGTTTACCTTGTTCCACACTCTGCCTATATAGCTTGCTTAGTTGTTCTTATTTCTTCCCTTTTCTGGGGGGTTACACAGCTCTCCTACTTTGACTCAAGTGCCTGGATGATCTTCTAACCACTATCTTGGTAAGAACCATTTTTCTCTCACACAAACACTGAGCAATGTTGCACAAGCCTTTGATTGCACCTTATTTCCAAGTAATCATTTCCTCTCTGCCTTTTACCTAATGAAAGACAGCTTCAGCTCCTGCAAAAGCAGTATTAGCTCCTCTCACACAGTTGAGTGGGCTTCACTTTACTTTGTCTGAGTATTTCATAAGGCAAATCTAGAAAAGCAGAACTGCAATAGATTGATACAGGTATTTTCCAGAAGACTGCTGAAACATCCTGTTGCTCTTCCAAAATGATGGGTAGTATTCAGTCATTCTCCTATAAAAATTTGATTTTTTTTTTCTCAAATGTAGAAAAAATAAGTTTGGAAAAGTACTGGCATATATTTTTCTATAACTTAGATGGGTTATGCATGTTTTTTAAAGCCTAATGCATGTTTTTTTCCTAAGCCTAATCCCGGCTGTTTCATTTTGGGCAATAGTTCCTTTTCTTTCCTTTTTTTCACACTTAGCCTGATGTGGTAGGGCAAGAAAACCTCTGCACCTCCAAAATATTTTCTGTTTTCTGGCCAACATCCTTGCTCTCCAAGAGCAGTGTTGTGAATGGTCCTTTCACTGCCCTTTAGCATTCCAGGCTGGTAATGGATGGAGCAGGGTACAGATCAGATATGTCTAAGTTACAAGAACATCTGGCCAGCTGTGTTTAGCTGAAAAGCCAAGAATTTAATATCTCTGTTTAGATTCAGAAATGGAACAGTACAGCAATCCCTGTGATAAAGGAATAAGCCTAATTGTTGCATGCAGTAAAGATATTCATGTCTGTTTGATTCCTCCCTCAGTGATACAACTTTACATTCCCACAGGTCACATGCTTTAAAAATGTTGCTTTGTTGCCAAAACAAATCCTATTACCTTCTTATATCTTTATGAGATGTTGTCTGTTGTTAACCTGGCTCATAGCCATTTTAAGGATCAGCACAGAAAAGTGCTTCATGTTTTCTTTCATAGAGATTAGCATGAAAAAAGTACCCAGAGGGAAAAAAGTTATCAGGAGTTATCCTGAGAAAGGAAAAGAAACTATTGCTTTCTTCTGGTGAAGAGGGAAAAAAGAAAGATACTGACAAGTACTCTGAATTTTTTTGGGCATAATACAACAGTTCATCAGGAATATAGGAAATTATTAAATATACCAGAGCAACACATATACTGGACTGCGACAGAGTCCCCAGGCACTGGGATTCAATTTCACTGAATTTCATTGGGAATAATTTTCAGTAGTAGGGCTGGCTGTTAGAGAGGCAGTGAAGGAAGCTTTTAATCCTCTACCTGCATTCTGAGGCATTGCCTTGTGCAATGAAAAATCACTTTTTTTTTTTTTTTCCCCTCTTCATTTTTCAGAGCTAACTGACTTAGATATGAGCTCAAGACTACAGGCCAAAAAGCGAATCATCAGCCTGACGTCTCATAATGAGGCCCTCATAAAGGGCCTGTCTGGTGAATGAGGACACAGAGGCCTGACGGGGATGTTTTGGAGGAGGGTTCAGCCAGCCAGTTAGAAACATTACCAAAGGGCCATACTGAGGTTCCTGTCCTTCTCCTGCATTTAGGTGCCAGATTCAACACTGTCTCATATGAGTTTCCATAATGCGAGTTTCACAGTTCCAAGGAATTCTGCAAGGAGACATCAAGCTGAGGGCTCCCTCTTTCCTAAGCCACTCTTACTGTTGTAAGTCATCTTGCTATATGTGAGATGCAAGTGTGACACCTTCTATTTATAGAGAGCAACTCCAGTTACTGAAGTACTCAATCTGTTTAAATTAAGTGTTTTTTCTCCCTCTAGGTGAAATCAAGTCATTTTGCAACCTACACTTTATTTATATCCTCAAATCTTTCACAGAAAATGCAGACTTTTTTTAAAGTCATCTTTGTAGAGAAGGCCTTCTTGAAAGCAGGGCAGCAGGCTGAAGACATTGTAGATGCAGAATAAATGTGGTGGGATTTTTTTCAGCTGAATGGGCTTGGCATGGTTGCGTGCAACCTTGCTTGTTGCCAGGCTATTCTCTTATATTGAAAACATTTAAATGTTGCCATGGGATCATTTGGATTTTTGTTTATATCACCGGTCAATTCAGGTGATAAAAACAGCAGTGGCCTTGAGGTCATAAGATGACATCTTGCTTCTGATGCAGGCAAATGTTAATGTGGATTTTAAAATTGTCATCTTATGTTCTTTCCTTTCTGCAGTGGATGCTATTGTTACCCTACATTTCACCTCACAAGCAGCAAATGTTTTCCATTTCAATTTCAGCTGCATTCAGGAAACGTTGCCTTACTTTTTTAAGATTAAGTATCTTGCACAATCAGAATGATAAAAAGGGATATAATTCCTACCTATTGCTGTTGATTAAAAGATTTTTAAAGCCAGAAGTCATTGCAGTCCTATCTAGCATCTGCACATGTTAAACTCAATTCATCCAGTGTTTCATACTTTTAAGACACTGTCTTGTGTTTGTAAAATAACTTAAAGAGACATACAGTCTTGACTGAAAATTTTTAAATGTTACTACTGCATCACCATAATGTAAATTTTGATAATTGGTTACTAACTTGCACAGAATTTCAACCTACAATTGTTTATGTGTCTATGTGCAGGTATTCAGCTTTTGCATTGTGACCCTTAGTTTCACCTGTACTTGCAAACTAGATCATGTTTCTTATTTCTTATAAAATTTCAAGGCTTTATGGTTGCACATTTAGAGTTTTAGGTAAGTTTTATTTATTAAATCATACAAATAATTCATATTCAGACAGATTGTAGAGCTGCTAACAGGTAATTTATAGCCCAAAATTTTGTATATAGGAGTCCTATTCTCTATTCCCCTGTTCATTAGCTTGCATAATTGATAATTCTCAGTTGAGAAAGCAGGCGAAATTTTATCTGTAATTATTTTAATTTTCGGTAGAGAAAGTAATTTATTTAAGGTTTCAAATTATTTAATCTGGTTTAGATGTTCTGATGCAGCTATGGGTGAATATGCCTGATAATGCTTGAGAGAGCAAGAAAGTAAAAGCAGAATAAAGGCTGGGTTGCTTCATCCTTTCTGTGGTGCAAATTTGATTACAAAAGGAAAAAGGCTGGTAACAGTCCCTCTTGTTTTTTCCTATGTGTTTCTATTTACTTCACTCTTGGTGCACTGTTTAAAACTACAACTTTGAGAGAGAGGCTTTGTTAGGAATGTCAGGATTTACACTATAGTACCATACTGTGTAGGTTGTGTGGTCCTAGTGATAATCTTGTCTCTCCCTTTCAGGCCACAAGTTTGTCTGTATTGCATTCTGTAGTTATGTCTTTAATTTAAATTAAATTAAAACAAGAATATCCCACACTTCTGAAAGAGCAGGAGAATATGGTTGGGGGAAATGTTTATATTAGATGTTTAAAGAGTTTGGGCTACTTTAAGATATAGCTGTAGTAAGGAATTTTGCATATTTTAGTGTTGGATTTGTACCACTGGAAAATAAAATGCCTTGTTGGCCTGCTGAACAGCCGTGGTTTGCAGATGTGAGAATTTCCCAGTTCCAGTGAACGCCTCCACAGCTCTGGAAAATTATTCAGACACAGATGAAGACCTGAGTTCATATAAGCCTTGGTGTCTCTATTGAGACTAACACTGCAAGTTACTACCAGTCTTGGTAGGTTTTCTGAGAAGTGCTTGTTAGCAAGGAAGTAGAAGGGAATAGCTAATTTTTGTGAACAATTGGTGATAACAGCTTTGCTTCTTCAGTAGAAACACTGTAAGCCACTTTATCTGTCTTAAAGGAGCATTCAGATTAACAGGAGTATTTAAGTATGGCCACTTTAAATCCCAGAATATTTATTATTTGGAATACTGGAACAAAAAGTTGTTTGCATGGTATTTTTTATTATTAATTACTACATCAAAGGGCCAACAAAATAAAAGGTACATTTTAGACCAGAAAAAAAAAAAAGTAAATATAATGTAAAATGTAAATGTAAATACAACATCAATCACACATTTTATTTTGTAAGCTAAACATAAACATAATTGGCTGGTTACTACTAGAATAAAAGCTAGAGTGTTTGTTTCAGACTTTACAGAAAATAGTTTAGTTTAACTTTCACATGTTCTTGTTGTGCTTGGGTTTTTTAGTGTTAAGTCTGGTCTGAAGATAGCTACGGGCTAATGACTGTGCCAGCTAATTTCATCTGTATTAAAACATGTTCTTTATTTTTCTTATGGGATTGTGGAAAATTTAGCACTTATGATTGAAGATTTTAATAAGGTAGGATCTTGTAAAAATGCTATAGAAACTGCTTTTCAAAATATGATCCATTATTTTTCTGTTTTGCCTTCCTATATTCAGCCACCCAGGTGTGTTCTTTTCATCCTGA
This sequence comes from Heliangelus exortis, assembly GCF_036169615.1. Classification (NCBI taxonomy): domain Eukaryota; kingdom Metazoa; phylum Chordata; class Aves; order Apodiformes; family Trochilidae; genus Heliangelus; species Heliangelus exortis. The sequence goes on along the minus strand of NC_092424.1, from coordinate 96,009,847 downwards.
AATCCCATAAAAGTCTGTTAACAAGAAATAAAACTCAGGACTGGAATCTTGTCTCTGCTAACCCAACGTGGCAATATTGGCACTGTGTGTTCAGTTCTGGGAAGGACCCTAGACAGGATTTCACCCCAAATAATCTAATTTTATTCTTGTAGGGCTGGACTTTGTGTGTTAAATAGAGAAGGAATTTGTTTTCTAAAGTGCAAGATCAGGTGATTACTTTCAATGTCAGTCTATATACTACAGGACAGTATGACAGCACTGAACTATGTTTTAATTATGAAGAAATCCTATGCTCTGTAACATCCCAGGGCTGACCCTTTTTTGTTTTCTCTTGTGCACAGTATAACAGAGCTAAATAAACAGAGACATTATGATTGCAGCTTCTGAAAACAGAAGTAGCCCAAGAAATATTTAAAAGCAATTTACTTACGAATCTTTCCCACTTAGACTGCCAGGGATATTATGTGACTACAGTTTAAGGGCAGGATTTCACTAAAGGAATTACTTTTACTGGAGACCATCAAGTTTGTCATTTTATAATAATGCCTTGATGATATTACTCCAGAAAATATTTTTCAGGTTTTTTGTAGGTCATTTTTTATTATATGAGGTCCATCCCAGTGAGTACTAGCAACAAATGTAAATGAAATCCAAACTTAAAGGGTTTTGGCCAGATTTCAGGAAATCATTCACTCATTACAGAATACCCATAACTCTCCCAGCAGACACAGCAAATTCTCCTAGGCAGCTTGCCAGACTGTCACGATGATGGCTGCTATCTCAGATCTCAGTTAGCACATTTTGGTCTTCAGTGAAGATTCCCAAAGCTTGTTACATCAGTCTTGGCACAGCACACCAAGGAAGCATGCACAGGATCATGACTTACATGAATGCATTGCTCTCTCAGGCCCTGAATAAAATCTGTGGCAATCAGGCAGAAAAACCACACTTCCCTTTTGTCTTGTAAACTTGAGAGCCAATTAGTTGAAATATCTCTATGGAATACATGAATTTCCAGCTGCAGGCAAGAGAGAAACTTGTACTAAATATGGTAGCCCTTTATTACATGTATTTGTGTTTAATTATTTAAAAAATTATATTATTAAAGGTTAAAGTCTTTTGTGACTGTGATGGTTAGATGTACTTATTTCTAAAATGCATATGGTATTTCTTATGCCTACAAAGTGATATTTATAGCTCTCACTGGTGACACTGCACCTAAAAAAGGGATCCAAAGTTCTGTCCAAAGCATTATGTCACGGGGGGTGGATCTAAGGGAAAAACAGCATTTATAGTACTGCAGGGACTGATTTCATAAGGGAGGTTAAACAAGCTTTTCCCAAACAACTGTAATGAAGTGACCAATTAAGACAACAATTCACAGTAATTTCAAAGGAAATGTTTGGAAAAATGGAAGTGATTGTTTGAGGTGATTTAAATAGAATGTAGTTTTGGAGGACAAAAAGAGTTACTGAACATTGAGTAACTATTCAGTTCCTCAAAGTGTAGAATAATCCCTGAAGTAAACTGAAAAATAAATAAATAAATAATGAATTACCTTTTTTTTTTTTATTATTTGGAATGTCAGCTTTTTTAAACACATCATGATCACAGCTGCTTTTTTTTTGGTGCTGATTTATTCAGCAGTATCTAGAAAGTTCCATCCCTTGTGAAAGATTACTACCACAGTTCAAGAACTATCTGCAGTACTTGAAATGGAGGGCTTTTTAGGTGTTATTTCTACTGTGTTACTAAAGTGTATGCTCCCTTGCTAATGATGTTGTCATGACAGTATTATCCAGACTCAGAGTCTTGTTGTGGTTGTTGATATTAACTTAAGGTTTTTTTTATGTATTGATCCATATTTTAGTTTCTTTTCAGTAACAGGGTTTTTTTCTCCTGTTGTCTATAAAAATTCTGGTTCCTTAACCTGAAGGCAACACAGAGCTCTATACTGAGAAGTGGAAATGAGCTGTTTGGAAGTACTCTACAGTCACTATACAATATACTGTTTTTTATGTGTTTTATATAAGTGATGTAACTAAAATCAAACTCTTTTTGTTTTTTTTTTTTTTTTTTGTTTTTTTTTTTTTTTTGTTTTTTTTTTTTTTTTTAAAGTAAAAGTCAATAGTAGAATTATTGTCCAATCTAGAAGAAAGAGAGAAAATTGTTTTAACTCTTCCAGTCAAGCTGTGATCTAGCCCAAGCAGTTAAATGGAAATTAGGAGGACAGTTTGCTGTTACACACATCAAAATGGCTTGTGTTTTGAGTAAGTCATTTAAAAGGGTTTGGCTTCAACATGTTCGTAGAGATTTATTGTCAGACGTGCTCTAAGTAAACCATATGGACTGCTATATGGTTAGAAATGATACGTGGCTTATGGAGCTGCTGGCCCTACCATCTCCAGAGTTGCTGGATTCTGCATTGACACGATTTGTCTCCTTCATCCCAAAGAAGTATTCTGGACCAAGCTTCAAAGAGGCAAAAACTCGATGGTAAGCCAACCATTTGCAACACTCTGTGAACTTTTAACCAAAAGGGGAAGTTGAATTTGATATGGTCTGATTATCATAGAAGTTTTCCAGGCCTGAGAGTGGCTGATAATGCCATTGGGGTGCCTGTCATTTCCCACCAGATGCTCTGCCGGGGACATTATAAGTTAAAAGTGGCATTCTCTGTACTTTCTCCTTTCCTTTCATGTATGTGGAATTAGGCATACAGAGAATTAATAGTAGTGAGACCATATTTACAGACATATAATTTCTATCATCCAGACCATTAATTATGTCAAACAGGAACATTATATGGTCTATACTCATTTATGCACAAGGTGATTGGTCACAGGTACTATAACTTTTTGGCCTGTGTGTAAATAAGAGATCAAAATGGCAAGTGTGAAGGTTCTAGGGATCTACAGAAGTCAGCACACCAGACAGCAAATAATTTGAAAACATTCAAAAGCAAGTGCCTTAAAATGGAAGAGCTTCCTGAATTATTTATTATTAGGTCCTGAAAAATATGTCTGAAACATAAGGGTTGGATATTAAGCTTAATATAATGCATAATGGGAGTTAAGAAACTGAAAATGTGAAATATGCAAAAGAATATGCTGAACAGTAAGCAACATACCCTAACACATAGGGACACCCTATGAGAATAAAGTGATGTATTAAATACCACCCTGTCAGGACTATATTTTTCATTTGCCCTGGCATCCCAAGCATCATTCCTTGTTCCAGGGAACAGCACTGAGCATACACTTTAGTCACTGTTTTAAAACATTCACTTCCGTGAAATTTCACTTTCCTTCATATAGAACTGAGGAAAGGCATGCAACTGCTAATTTTCAGCTATTTGTAAGCACTTAATTTAAAATACTTCTAAGAGTTAATTTTTTAGTGCTTTTACAATAATTTTTGTAAAGTGACAGAGGAGTACTTAAGAGGCTGAGAGCTAGGTTTTGTCCAATATTAAGTATTCATGGAATGAAGGTGGAGAAATGCAGAGCAGTGGCAGTACTGTCACTGTAGAGACTTGAGAACAATTTAATTCCAAGGCCAGGCTGCTGTAGGTGCAAGAACAGCTGATCATAAGCCAGGACACTGATGCTGACATGCAGCTGACTCCAGGGGATCAGCAAGATGAACCTCTGTATGGTCATAAATAAAACAGTGCCAGGATCTATACATGCAAACATGTTCTGTTAGAAAGAACTTGCACACTTTCAGCTCATTCCAACTACCGTTTTCCCAAAAGTTAGCAAAATAGGTTGATATTAAAGAGTGGCAGGTTGTAGACTTTTAAAACGCAACCGACTCGATGCCTGGGGTAAGTGGTAAATGTGTGGGCTGCTTGAAGGTTACAATTCTTCATAATTCCCAGTTTAGCTGCCACTCCCTAGTTGGATCTAGTCCAGCTCCTTCTGATGCACCCTTCAATTCTCCTTCTCTACTGCACTATCATCTGCTGTTTTCTCTCCTTGCATCCTAAACTCCACATCTTGATGTACTTCCATCAGCCTTTTATCTAAGTCCTCTCATCTCACTCCCACTTTGGCTCCAAGTTGGACTTAGTTACAAGAATCAAACATGTCAACAAGCCCCAGCAGAGTAATTTTGAGTCTACCCTAAGCAGAAATTTCCTGTAAACCTGATACCTGGATTATTTCCTTGTTAGAAGAATGACAAATGGCTCGCTAAATAATGGGCTTCATAAATACATTATCATTTCAATGAAATGTTTCATAGCACCTCTGAAAAGGCAGTAAGAGGTGAACTTTAGTGTAATTCTCTGCTGAGCTTCACAGCCAGACCTATTTCTAGGTTCATGTAAGATGCTGAAAAACAAGCTAGGACATGATATCATCACCAGATGTTGGATATATAACTTGATGCATTTTTTTGTGGTTAGTGGGCTGAAGAGCTGATCAAACCATTATTCCACTTTGTGTAAAAGAAGTGATACATCTGTTAGAAATTGCACTAAGACCTTTGGGATTTGCAAATGCAGTAATACAGTTTTGCAGATGTAACTAATTATACTTTGAGAGATAATGAACATTGTACTGCTTGGGTGTGAGGGGAGAGGAATATATTATGGATTTTATTTGTTAGTATTATAACTAAATGTCTTCCTATTCCAGCCCACTTTGAAGGGGCCAGGCTTGAAAAAGAAGCATTTTATTTGTTTAGGGTGCATTTTATTTGTTTAGGGCTTTTTGTTATTGTTTTTTTTAAAATTTATTTATTTATGAGTACCAGCTTCTCTAGCATTGATCCCTTTACACAGCACTTGTCATACAAGTGTCATGATATTTTGAAGATGAGATGAACTGACTGGTCTTATGCAATGGCCAGCACAGTGCAAGAATTTTGTTCAAGTTGCACAAAGATTTGTGGCAAATTAATGTTTTAATATTGCTGTTTAATCTCTAAAATGCAGAGACAAAACAAAGCTTCAACTAACCTTGTTTTTCACTTGATGATTGATGCAGACTGTTTTCTTTGAAATTTCATAGTTCCAAAAAAAATCAAAAAATAATTTCAGTGGAAGATACAGGGCTAAAACCTAGTTTCTTGGAAATCCCATGTATATGTCTTGGAGCTGAGCTGCAGCATGCAAAGGAGTCATGATGCAGCAGCCTCAAGGTGCAAACACAGCTGGTCAGAGAGATGTCTCTTCTAGAATATTATCTGTCCAAACACAACATTTATAGGGCAGCAGGTTAGGATGTTTGGTGAGGCATCTGGTTTTTACATTTGCTGCTGAAATGTGTATATCTTGAAGAAAAACTCTTGTATTTTTCAGGTGGTTTTTGCTGTATATACTAGCTCCTTCCTATTTTCAGCAGTAGTTAGGAAACACCTTACCTCATTTACAGTGCTGATCTTTCAGGTTGATTTGTGAAATAGGCTCAGGCAATACCTTGTATATCTCAATGTGGGAAAGCTCTGGCATTAAATATGAAGACATTTTGATAGACATTTAAAAAGTAAAAACTTTCTCCCTGACCACCTGAGAAATCTGAGAGTCAGCTAGAGAAAAATAGCTATGTTTTCAGTTTCTGTCAACAAAAGAGAAAACAAAGATCAGTCATTTGCTCATCTCACTTGATTGTAAATCTCATATTCGGAACATATAATGCATTAATTTGGTTGCTCATAGCCTATCAATGGAAAAAAGCAAAGGTAAGTCAGGCAGGCTCCAGTTTTGCAGTTTGGGATAGTTTGTTTCGATGACAGCTGTGCACATCCAGCCTCAGTCCTGAAGGGTAACGTCCATGGGAGGCCATGTGGCTGAAAGTTCTTTTTTTTTTTAAACCACAATCATGAAGAATTATTTCAAGACAGAGCAATAAAGGGAATCTGAAGCAAAGGAATGAGGCAAGAATATGGTATGTACTAGAACATGGGCAAAATTGAGAGACATTATAGGAGTGCTTTAGAAGTTTGAACTACATATCCAGGTTCAGCAGCAATCTGTGGCCTCTGCATATACAGGGACATTCATTATACACAGTTAAGAAATAACAGCTACCTAAGAGAACCTGCATCTTGAGCCAGCTTTCATGTGTCTTTTTGTGGGTGCCAACACCCTCTGAGGCCATGGGACCATATGTGAGCAGAGCAGCAAACAGGGATCTTTGAGCCCTCTGCAGTTTGGCAGGATCTCCTCAGGACCTCCTGGTCCCTGCCTAAGGTTCTGCTGCCACTACATAGCTGCACTTGGTAGACAAAATTCATGAAGTTTGCTTAGGGTTGCAGTTGTCCAGGGCTGCAGGACACAGTGTTCCTCTTTTCAGGCAGACACACACCTGCCTTTCAAAAGAAGAAATAGGGATTACAAAGTATTTTGCCACATTTCATTATGTTGTGGAGAAGGAAAGGAACACTTCAGCAAATGATATGGCTGGTGATGTTTGTAGGTATGAAGTAGTTTGCCTGTTAATTTCAAGGACATTTTTAACAGGTTGAACATCCCTCTGCCTAGATAAAAACCCATTATCTTGTCTGCTATTTCAACTTGGCCACTTTGGTTTGCAGAGATCTATTTTTCTCAACCTCACGTGTAAACTTCAAGTGTGTCTTTTCCCCAGTGAAAGAATTGAAGTACTTAAAGCAGCCTCGTGAATTTACTACAACTCCTGCTAAAGCAGCCTAGTTTACACCGAATTGTGCACATATATGAAGTGTTGCTCTCTTCAGTTTCAGGTTTGCAGGAGAGGTCTGAAAAATACATTCCTAAACCCTTAATGTCCCCCCAAAACAGGACATTAAGCAAGCTACTGTGTGTTAATTTTAAGCTTTGCAAGTCTCTTGACATTTTTATTTCCTTGAAAGGAAGCAGCAATTATATGTTTAGCCATTTGTTTTGCTGTAAAAAAAATCAGAAATATTTTCTCTCTTATTAACCAGACCAGTTTGCGGACACCAGGGAGTCCTTATAAACCAGCTTCTCTCAATATTTTACTTTCTTCCAGGTGGCTGAGGAAAATAATGCATCTGTTCCAAATCTCAGCAGACCCACACATTACAGACGTCACTGGAGCCCTAAAACAAACATGTTGTGTAAAGCTGGAAATGTTTCAAGAGTTCCCACAATAATGAATTCATCTGATACTCACTTGAGAAACATAACAGCTTGGACCAAATCATCTTTTCTAAACTAGCTAGATGTAGCTAGATTTTCCTCTGTGCACAAAGGGGTAAGAAAGCAGCAGGGTAGACAGATGGGTTGAACTTTGTCCTGCCCAGAGCCAAAAAGGGACAGAGGAGGTTCCTGGCAACTCAAGATCTATAACTGGGAATGAGGTAATAAGTTAACCAGCCTCAGGTTTTACTCTTCTCTGGCTGTTTGAGTTATAGTATTCATTGATTTAAATTGCCAGTGCAAGATACATTAGGAGAGAGCAAGTTCTCTATAACTCAAAGCAGATCCCTTCTGCCAGAATTAACTCCCGTGCTTACTTTATTGAAACTATTTATAAATTATTTCATCAGGAAAATCCCCCTTGTGACATACTTCATATTTTCAAGGAGGTCCTGGGAAATCATTATGACCTAATTGTGGACATTCTAGTATGTTTGTACCTGGGACATAGCCAACGTCATTCACACATTCTGTGACAGGGCATTTTATAATATTTTTTTTAAATTTTCAGCAACATTTTAACTTCATGTAAAAAACAAACAAGTTCCCCTTAAAGATACCAGGATGTTTTATTAAGGTAACCTCATTTACAAATGCTATTTTACATTATTTGCTTATCTTTATAGGTGACAATGTTTAAGCAATTATATCTTCATAAGTGTCTACCTTTTTAATTGTATTGTTAATATTTTGTGCTATATTACAGTAAAAATTATTGTATCAAATAATTATTATATTAACTTAGTATTTAAAAATTTCACCTCTTTTCGAAGATCCAGAATAATACCATTGCTTGTCAGTATAATTAAAAAGAATTTTTTTAAGTAGTCTAAACTATGCCTTTCTGAACATGAGGAAAAATATCTGTGAGGGATAGGACATGAAGGAAATTACAAAACAAAATAGAATCATAGAATCATAGAATCATAGAATCATAGAATTGGCTGGGTTGGAAGGGACCTCAGAGATCACCAAGTCCAACCCTTGACCCACTGCTGCGGTTGCTAGACTATGGCACTGAGTGCCACATCCAGCCTGGAAAGACAAAACAGGGAAAACAGGGAAAGGAAAGAAAAGGAGTGTTTACTGTATAGTAGGACTTAAAATAATTTAGTCACCTTTAAAAAGAAGCTATAAAAATGCCTTGGCTGTATCAAATTAAGTCCCATAGTTGGAACTGATATCAGCTTGTCTTTATTTATTCGGGTTTTTGTTTTTAACTTATGTCTGCTTCAAATTTCTGTTTTACTGTGACCTCTTTTCAGTAATTTTGTATTTCTTTTCCCTTATTCTGCAACCTGCCTTTGGACAATTTCTCCAAGGTTCTCCCAACAATTTGTTAGAAGTAATGAACTCCAGAGTAACTGGTGAATGAATACAAACTTCTGAACCCAAAACTTTTCTACTGACTGATTAATTATGTGTTCGTGTAATTGAATTGACAGTTTTAATTGCCTGATAACCTGGGAGACCTAGGGACTTTCATTGATTTTGTAAAGTACACAGACAGACCTCATGCTATTAAGGGATGAGTAAGAGAACATAGTTTTGATAAAGAGAAAAGGAGATAAATTGTGCATATGTCCTTGTTTCGAAGCTTTGTCAAAAATGGATCTTCCCTCCATTCTCTTCCTGCTGTTGCTAACAGTGTTTCATTGCCATGACCTTTCTGAGACTTGTGTTCTCCAGTGGGAGAAAATGAGTGTTGGCAAGTAAATAAATACATCAAAATTAAATGTAGGGGGTTTGTGTTGTTATTTGTTTTTTTTAGTTCCCTGTTTCAAGATAAGACAAAAGAAAAAATTACTAAAAATATCTCATGTGGTGTAAGAAATGAAAAATATAATTTATGTTAAAAATATAATTTATGGATCTGGAGAGCAAATTGGTAGATTCTGCTAACACTTCTACAATGGAGGCTAGTAGTGAATTATTTGCATAAGCTGTATTAACCCTGTTGTGCAAACAGTTCACTGACAGCCCATGTTTTGGATGAACCAGACCTACTGCAAATGTACACTTTTACTCAGAGAGGTCAGTCTGAGCAACACGTATGCCATTGCCTTCATGTGTCCTGGATTTGTGTCCAGCTCATTCCATTTCTGCTGTGGAGCACACATGCTTATTTCTGCCTAAGAAATATCAGTCTGAAACTGCCTAGGCAGCAGTTTGTCTTACCTAGGGTGGGAGGAAAGGAATTTTCAAATCCATTGGTCTCAAAAGCTTTGTTAGTTGAGTGAGGTACATCTGTTGCTGAAATTCTGGAAGTGGATTTTTCTAAATTTGTATTTATAGCAAGTGATTCCTGGATCAGAGGCATAATGTGAAGGATCCTTTTCAGTGGAAGTCATTGCTCTGGTGAGCTGCAGATGAGAGCTCTTCAACCTTTATAGTGAGATGCAAGAAAATACTTTTAAGCAATCATGTATTTGATAGAAAATACTGTTTAGCTAGCTTATGGGATGTTCAATTAGTTATTTAGACATTTATTAAAATCAGGTATATTTATCTGCCTATGAACTGCAGGAATGTTACATAATACTTTGCTTTATTAGTTGCTTTACAGTCTGACTTACATAGAATCATGGTTCCCATGTTTTAGGTCCCTGGAAAGCTGTTTATTATTACAATTAATGCAGTTATTGTCATATGTTAGTGACAGTTTGATTTGGTTTGGAGTATAGTGTTATGTTTTCAAAAACTCTATTTGGCATATATGTTTTTAAGTGTTTGGTACAGATATGATGTTCAGTTATAAAATCATATTATGAACTTCAAGTATTATGCCAGGTGTTCATCTTCCCTAGCTAGTTCCTCCAATTCTCTGCTGAACATTCATGCTCCAAATCCTCTTCCTTTCCCTTGTGTTCCTCAGGAGTATTTCCTTCCTGCTCTCTGTGATCTCTATAGCAGAAACAACATGATTCCCTATCTTCAGCACACCAAGCTGATCTTTTATGCATTCAGGAATGAGCAATTCATATTTTTTATTTGTGTAAATTCACGTAAGATATTGCTGTGATGAGAAATTCAGCTTAGTGAGCTCTCACAGGAATACTACAGATACATTATGCTGATTGTAATAAGTATTTTTGTCCTGGAGTAAGGAAATCCCACTCATGCCTGGCAGTGGCTTGGATGTACCTCTAGAGATGACTGATGTTGGTTGCTAAGCAAAATGAGATGGTCATGGGAGAAAGTGAGAATGTAGCAAGTGAAGGAACAGCAGCAGAGCCACCTACAGTGCTTAGGAAGTATTTAGAGAACTGCTACTGTGTGGTAATTTTATTGTGATAATTTCATTACTTAGAACCATGGGACTTTTTTTCAGAGGATAACAAATTAAGATCCCTGGAAGAGGACAGATTAGTCTGTGAAAGCCTTAGCACTATCAGGGAAATATTAATTACAGGCTCAAAACTACCTCTGTACTTCAAGCCCCATCAAAAAACCACTGAGCCAAGGGCCAGCTCTTTACTTTTTCGCTCCCTCTGTGACACTTGGATCTCTGTTCACATACTTAAAGTTATAATCACAGTGTATGCTATTGTTAGGAGGCTGCAGAGATCATGCCTTTTCCTTGCTGTAGTCAGGAGAGGTCTGGTTTTCTCATAGTATTTTTTTCCACTTGTCCTCAGAACAACTTATTGTTCCTGTGGTTACCATAGGGACAGAAAGATATTCAGCATATTCTTCCACAGTGTTTTTGCAGGCTGCTCTATGAGCCTGCACAATTCTAGTAGCATGACACCATGTTATCTTTGTTTATCTAAGACTTTATCTCCTCTTCTAAGGAAAAATGCATTCTGAATTCTGGACAACTTCACAGGAAGCAACAAGCAGCACTAGACTTCTCAGTAGCTTTTTTTTTTTGGGGGGGGGGGAGGTGAGGGGGGCTGAGGGTGGGTGGATTTCCATTTAAAAAAAATCACTTCCACCCTTTTTAAAGTCTCTGGATCCAAAAGCAGAGATTGCCCTTAAGCTAACAAAGTTATAATTACTTCTGTCTTGCCCTCCTAGGCCTACAAGGCATAGAGTTGTAATCAAGATTAGAGAAGGTTAATACAAAGGCCATTTCATTTGTGTTCTGGGAGTAGCAGAACAAGAATCCTTCCCTGTTATTAGTCATCAGATCAAAGCTGCATTATGCAGGAATGTTGTATTTATGTTCCAAACTTGGATTTCACCCAGTAAATGGCTTTAGGCCCAAGCTTTGGTGATTAAATTAGGTACTTAAAGTCTGATTAAGCACTTTAATGAAAAAAAATACTTGACCTGTATTCACATTTATTTCTGCCCTTTTTTACTGAAAAGAATATAGGTTTTTTTCAAAAGTACGCTGGTGAAATGCAGTCTTGCTTATTTCTCAGTGCACTTAATAATTTACAAGTCAAGTGATTTTGGATGTTTCAGTGCTAGGGCAAAGAGGCAAGGTTCTTTAAACAGTCCTCTGGTTGGCCTACACAATTTCAGGGATCTTAAATCACACAGCAGTTTAGACTCTTATTCTGTCTTTAAAATAATGCCATCTTTAAGTGGCAGCTTGTTGTAATATAGTTCTGTGGTTCACCCAGTAAAACCCCTAGCACTGATATATTTTCTTAAATATTTTCCTTATACTTGCTAGGCTTTTGTATTGTATGAAGTTGTATTCTTTGGAAATAAATATTTTTTGAAATAAAGGGAAATTGAAAAAGATCCAGAAAGGCTCTAATCCAGACTTGTCTATTCTCTGAAGTTCACCTTCTTATATAAGTAACTGTATGTCTCAAACTAAACATTCTCTAAAGCTGGCCTTCCCTGGGTATTCTTTGTAAAGATGACCCTGGTTTTCTTCTTCTCTGAAGGCATTTAAATGCTGTTTATCAGGTGGTTCTGCCAAGAGAAAAGAAATAAGGCCTAATTTCTGGGGATGGGTCAGGAAACTATGGTAGGCCCAGTAGAAACCTCCTATTTAAAGAAAAATTCCTGCAGGAAGTGAACACTTCTAAGATACTGTTACAACAGAAATGTGACTGTCTAAAGTGCAATGAAGATCCACCTTTCCCCACGCACTCTCCAGGCCAGTGCATTTTTCTCTGTGCTGCAGAGAAAGCTGTGCCATACCCCAGCAACCATTGCCTGTCCTGCTTCCCATTTGAGTCTTACAGCGCATTTTGCCCCTGGATTGCTATATGCAACATATGTTTGTGTGGATAATGTAACATCTTCAATATCTGCTGGGCACTCAGCAGGAATCCAGTTGTATGCTTAATCTGACAAACCCTCACATCCCTGATGCTCTGAGTGGTTTGCACTATGAGGTTACGTGAGAATTCATGCATACTTGGATGTGATGGGCTTCTAAAAATATCCCACTCCAATATACATGCACATTGACAGCAGAAATGCCAGACATTCCTCCCTTCTCAAGGCTTTTTGGTTGAATGTATGTGCATAAGAAAAAGAAACCAGTTCAAGAAATGAAACCACCTCCCTCGCAGTAAGGCAGTACTCTAAGAGTTCATTCAGAAGGGTTTCTTTGCTAATTGTACACAGATTCTTTGTTTCAAATAATTGGTAGCTGTATCCTGAAGCACTGTAGATCTCCTGCCCTTGTCTGTTCAGTCAACTTGATCGTGAGAAAAATAAAAGGGTGGCGGAGGACTGCAGTCAAAGGAACTTTGCTACTGAAACAAAAGTGAATCTGCTTCCCTGACAGACTTTTCATAGACAAAAGGGCATTTGTTTTCCCTTTTGGTACCCACAGTGGCATGGCTTTCATTAAAAAGTTAGCAGGCCAAGGTTACAGCTGTACAGGACTGCCAGCCAGCTTTTGCAGCCAAATGGTCTGCAGAAATCTGTGAGGGCACAGCTGTCTCATAGTACTGTAAGGTGAGGAACACATGATGAATAGCTAAGTCTGTGTCTATGAGTGGAAGGGGGAAGAAGAGATCACAGAGGCTATTGCAGAATGCAAGCCATACAAATTATTCTGAGAATTTGCTGTCAGTTAAATGAGCTGTGCATCTGATAGTGCCTGAAAGAACAGATGGATTGAAACTAGGATTTTGTATCCAACTCATTTTATCTGTGGCCAAGAAGGGGAGGGAAACGTTAGTATTCCCAGCTTCAGCATTACTCCTGTGTTTATGGTTCCCACTAAGATCCAAAAAGCTGGAAGAGTGTTTCCCACTTGAGATGCAGTCAGATTGTCAAAAAAACCCAAACAATTCTCAGGAGATTTCATGATATATTTGCCAAGACCAAAGAACGGTTAAAAAAGAGTTTGGCACAGTTGGTTCTGCCACCAATCAACATCATAAAATTCTGGTAAACTTAAATCTTTAAGCCAAGACAAAAATATTTCCTTCAGCTAATTTTTATCAGCAAATATATCTGATATTTTGCTGTTCGAATTTAATAGTGGTGAACAAATCATTACATTTCTGGAATTTTATCTGTTATTTTTAGGACTTAAAAGCATTATGTGGAATCAATTATTTTAAAATAGAGTTGTTTTTTTTTTAAATCAGTCAAGTGTGTATTAAATCAAGTATATGTTATTTTTTGTTTCTTTGGTACTTTCCAGGGTGTTGGCAGCACCAACCATGGTATTTGCTGGCCCTTCCCACCTGCCACCGGGCCTCCCTTATCCCTGCTTGTAGTCCCAGGAACCCATTTCAACCCAGCCTGGGGCTCTCTGTCCCTCATCAAACTATTTTGCAACTGTGTCTGTTCGTAGCTATTTACCCAGCCGCATCTTTTGCACCTGGTGAGATCCCTTGAATCAACTGTGGACCTAGGTCTGGGGATATTGATGGACCCTGCTACCAGCCTGCTGCTTTCTCAGCCCCTGTAGGACTTTTAGCTCTTTGTGAAGGCATTGCTTGCTCTGGATCACCTTTTACTGCCATGTCCTTAGAGAGCAGCTGGCCCTTGCTACTTTTGCCATCAGAATCAGTGGATTTCTTTTTTGTTTTAGCAGAAGTACATTTTGTGTGCCCCTCCTCAGCAACATTGAAACCTCAGCTGAGAGTTACACTCTGATTCTGCTTTAAAGAAAGAGAGAGATGGCCAATCTTCTTTTTGAAGTGATTTGTGAAACTCATCCCTGGTTTTGACTTAGTCAGCTGTTCATGTGATGTAAACACTCTTTCTACAAATGCAAGATGATACCCAGAATAGGGGAAAAAAGGTTACAGGATTGGACAGTCCTCAGTATTTGGCAGTAGCTCCACATTTGCAGAGATCCTTCTGCCAAAAGTCTCACCCATGAGGGTGAGCTAAACTGTAGTGACAGATGAACTGGCTGGATGGACCCTGCTCCTGATGCACACACATGGGAGAAATAAATCATAGCAGCCAAAAGTGAGGATCAGCACCAAAAATGGCCCTGTCTCTTTGTTTCCTCCTCCTCATTCTCTTCATTACTCTTAAAGGCAGAAATGATTAGGTCATGCCAAGTTTTCTCCCTTTGGCCTTATCTAGATTACCCAATCCTAATTCCTTTAACCTTTCTTTATGGGCCATGTTTTATGACATTCAGTCATTCTTGTCTGAGCTGACTCAGTTTCTTCTTGATCTGCACCACCCAGAAATGGACATTGTAATCCCCCTGAGACCCTACTGATGACAAGTGGAATGAAAAAGTTACTTCACGTGTTTTGCAGACAAAACTGTTATTTACCTATCCCAATATAGTATGTTCTGTTTTATGTAGCACCCTAACATTGAAAAATTTTCAATTTATGACTCACTGTAGTTCAGAGACCCTTTTTGTAGCACAGGAGATCATAATTATTCATCTTGTCACTATACAGTTGATTGCTCTTACTTATGTGCAGAATTTGACATTCATTCTCTCTAAATTCACTGTATTCTCCCTCAGACTATTTCTCTGAAATTGCTCAGTGACTCTGCAGTAAGTCTGTTTTTAGAGCCACTCTTGTTAGTGGAAGATGGCTAAAGCCACTGTCACCGATACGTTATTAACACAGGTAGTATTTCAGTGCCACTTTGTCTGCATTAGGTAGCCCAAACATTGATGGTACTAAAGACACTTCCATGACTATCTTGGGGATAGATATCCACAGGAATTTTTAGTGGTTAAATTATACTGGATCCAGGTTGAGTTGTTTCAGTGCAAAAGGAATATTAATAAGCTGGAGCAAGTCCAGCAGACAAGATCCACTAAGGCAGAGCTATGTCACATAAAGTATAAGAAAAGTGTAAGAAAGACAGGCTTATTCATCCCCGTGAAGAGGTGGAAAAAGGGACGTATCTAATTGTTTTCTTCATCCACTTAAGGAGAAGAACAGAGATTTAAAATCTTAGGTACGGTCACTCAAGGTGAAATTCCACCTGGTAACAAGTATTACGTTTTCCTTGTGACACTGGTTAAGCACTGGAGGAAGTCGCCCAGAAAGGCTGTGGGATCTTCATCCTTGAAACAGTCAAAACTCAACTTAGCAAGACCCTGAACAACATGAACTGTCTTCATTGCTGGCACTGGTTTGAGGACACAGGTCCTCAACCAAACCTTCTTCACAATTTTTTTCATTTGGTAGTCAAAGAGGGAAACTCAGAAGTCAACTACTGTTGCTTAACTGGCAAAGTTTGCAAGACTTATCTGCCATGTGACTTATTTTACTTACCAACAAAATTAATGGATTCTAAACCAACATGCAAACTAAACCAATGCTAGTTTATAGTTTGTTTAGTAGTGCTTTCACATCACTTTTAATTAAGGGATTGAGGGACAGAGGCAAAACCAGAAGGGTAGGAAGAATGAGCAACTGCAGATATTTGCTTTTTTTTTTAATGAGAAAAAGACCAGCCAAAAGTCCATGGCAACAACTGACATTTACTTAATTCAAACAGCCTTAATTACAATCAACAACATTTTTTAATCAAGCCTCTTTATCAAGTTTATGGTGTATTTATTTCATATATGACACTTCATTACTGCCAACCATGACCTGAGAAAATTGACAGATGGAGGAAGAACAGCAGTTCACTGGTAGAACTGGGAACAAAATGTGTTCCTCCTAGCACATTGTTCAAAATTTGCCTGTTTCCTGATGGGAGAGCTCTTTTTTTAACTTCTCTCAGTTTTAATGGATATTCAAAACTAGGTGAATGCTGTGCATGTTCACACTTGGACGAAACATGTTCAGCTTGCTAGGTCATGGTAGAAAGAACTTCATTGGTAAGTGGCTCTGCTGATTAAGTTCTAATTTATTTGTCTGCAATTATATTCACATCATCTGAGCCTCCATATTCCAATGAATTTCTGAACAAAGAAGGAAGGTATACATAGTGTCTGCATTTTCTCCCAAGACTGTGGCATAAGATAGAAATGTGAAGAAATAGCCACCATAGGAAAAGGCTTTTCTGTTCCAGCTGCTCTATTTTGACAGCATGAACCCTTGAACATTCTGTCTCCTGTTCAGCTACTCCTTTTCCTGTCTTATTTTCTCCATTTTGACAGCTAATTTGCTGGCTCAATATTCACTTCTGCCTTCCTTCAGATTTTTTTCACTGCCTGTTTTGTAGCTTGCTGTTGTTTCTGCTCTCATTTTTGGATCATGGTGGTGTGGGTACTCCTGGATGGTCATTACAGTTAATCATGTGCATGTACCAATCTGCTTTGCTTGAAGACCTCTGGGGTCCCACATACAGTGGGATTTTCATTAAGTTTTGACAGATTGAATATCTTACTACTTGACCTCTACTTTTTCATTTGGTACTCAGAGAAAACCAAAAGTCAACCATGGCTGCTTAACTGGCAGAGTTTGCACTTCTTATCTGCGTTTTTATTTCTCCTTTTGGCTGAATGCATTTCTTGTAACTGACTTTCTGGCTTGGATGTATACACCAATGTTTCCCACCTTTTTCATATACATGCATTTGTATGAACATACATGATAATAAACAATGGCTATGACACTGGCAAATTCACTAAGTTAAAGTTGTGAATAATTGTCGGAAATGCTTGTGAAGAATGTTAGTAATGGTGAAAACAACAGAAGATGTTAATTATTGTCACACAGATATCTGTATTTCAGTCCAGGTGTGGCTGGAAGCAGATGTTTCAGCTTGGTGTAACAGACTGCTCTGGCAGATACTACTGATAGGAAGTACCTTCTCCTTCAGCAGCTGGAAGCTGGTTTGTACCTTTAAACCTGGGGACTTGTGTATCAAAGAAAATTACTCTATTTTTTATCCTTTAGATAATTTTACTATTCATACAAAGGTGCAATAATTTTTGGAAAACAGATAAGCTATTTGGCTTCAGTGTTATCATGTCTGAGTCTTGTCAAGATGCATTCTCTCCTCACAACACATAAAACATATATCTCACAACAGAGTAAATTCAAGTTAACAAAACTCATGCACTGGAAGCAGAACAATTTGGAGCAGAAAATGAATTCTGCTAAAGTTGGGAGCTGGAATAAATGAATATCCGGATTTTTTAGTTTAACTCATGGTCAACAAAGAGCATCAGAGCAAATGTGATGACTCAGTGTTATTAAACAGAAATATTGATGTCAGTCCCCAAAGGAAATAGTTTGTTTTTAAACTCTATATCCAACTCCCACTTACAGCAATAACAGCTGCAGCTGAAAATCTAGGGTTGTAATCCAGGTTGCAGCATGTTGGGTGTCCTTCTCTTCTCCCAAGTAACAAGAGAAAATGGCCTCAAGTTGTTGCAGGTAAGGTTTAGAGCAGATATTAGGAAAAAATTGTTAACTGAAAGCATTGTGAGGCCCTGGAACAAGCTGCCTAGGGAAGGGGTTGAGTCACCATCACTGAAGGTATGTATGTATAAGAAGTATAGATGTGGCCCTTAAGGACATGGTTTAGTGGTGAACTTGGCAGTGATAGGTTTGTGGTTGGACTTGATACTAAAGTTCTTTTTGAACAAGAAAAAATCTGTGATTCCTGGACTGTAAGAGAAGGTTACAGATGTGTTAAGATGACTGCTTCTTGGAAAACTGGAAAAAAATAAGCACTCTGGGTAATGAAGATCTTTGTTCTAACAATATTGATCATAGAATCAGTTAAGGAGCATGGGTTCCACTACTGAAACACAGCATAAATGTATGGATTTGTGGAGGAAAACAGAGAAGAAAGACAGCTGGTAAAATACAGTCTTTTGCTGAAGACTGTTTCAGATACAGAACTGTGGCAATTTTGGATGAGATCTGTTCCACCTAAAATATCTGTGGCAATGAATTGAACAGTGCTATAATAATACCAGCTTGCAGCTTGGATGAAGACAATCTACTTTGGAGAGGTAAAATCATGGCTTGGCTTCATGAATGAAGATTTAAGAATTTAAGAAGGGCTCTCCCCACGCTTGCTGCAAGCACACTGAAGGCTGATAATCAGGTGCTGATTTTAGGCAGGCAGACTTCAGATTCACATGTATTATACTTTAAATGTTATTCAAGTAGACTATGCTGTGAGTTCACAAAAATACTCATTTCATAAATGTACTACTGTTATTAAATGAACTTGCAGCAAGAAAATAAGAGCAGCTCCCTGTGTAGACCATTCTAAGCTTGAGAGACCATTTAAAAAACTAGAGTTTTCAATGGTTTTGCATAATGTCCTTTAGAAGGCAACTAAATTTGTTTTACAGTGTTGGGAACCCAGAAGTCCAGGAAACAAAACAAAACAAAAGAAAACAAAGAAAAAGCAGATTATAATGACAGAGAAACGTTCAAGGCCCACTCTAAATTAAGCTTAGCTTTTACAAAGAAGAGGGGAAAGTTATGGCTAATAAAACTGTCAAAAGGCATATATTATCAGTACTGGAATATGAAAAGTGGACAGAAAATGGGCTTATTGTACCAGGATAATTAAACCCAAAGTAGAGCTTAAAAATAGTCAAAGAAAGTGACTTCACTCTGGGAGTTAAAACTCATGGCCAAAAATGTGAGACGTCATTGTTCAGAATTTGAGACATTAATTCTGAATCTGGCTTTATTTGATCTGGAAAAAAGGCTACATATTCAAAGGAAGCTATGTGCCTGAGGCTGTTCCCTGACACTGAGACCCAGTGGCATGGAAAAGAATCCATTCTCATCTTAGCCACCAAAGCAGGTTGGTTTAGATCACTTCAGATCAGTTCCTGGATTGCACTGACAATTAGGCCATGCCTGGAATTGTTTGACAGAGATGTTGTTGGCCCAGGAAAAATGGTGCCAGGGAATGTTCTAAGAATTTAACATGCTCAAGTTCCAGTGCCCAGGAATGTTCCCTGGCACTGCTTCATTTGTTAACACAGAGGTAGCCAAAAGCCTTTTGCTTTAGACACTTAGCATGACATCCCTGCCATAACTAGTAAAGGATAAGCTCTGCACAGAAGTATTCATAGGAGACAACACATAGGGATGGAGAAGGTGGTGGATGAGGGGAAATATGAAAGTTGTAAGTAAGACTTCAGAGTTTTTTGATAAGTCACTGGAGAAGCAGATACTGATAAATCTAATTCAATTTTAAAATTCTGAGACAGAGAATGGGACTCTTTTTAGAACCAGTATTCTGATGGTAGAATGTATGCCTGTCCATTCTGAAGAAATACTGTGTTTCTTTACGCATTCAAACAATGCTGACTATTTTATTTATGTGTTTTCTCTATCATTTTATAGATGTGCCATTTCTACAGAACAATAGACTTGTGCAACTTTAATTCTTATGTACTGAAATGTTCTTCCTCCTTGTTCTTGTTCAGTATTATTTTTTGTATATTTTCCTTTCATTTTCCAGTTTCTGATTTGTATTTTTGTATTAATAAAATTAATTTTCTTGACTTTGCTCTGATTTTATAGCTGCCTTCTCATTCTGTTTGCTGGAGTTTCATTTTTAACCAGATTTCTTTCTTGATTGTGGAATTATGACTTTCTGAGCATGTAGTGAAATGTCCAGAATTGATTCTCAATTACCTTATGATTTTTCTGCTTAAATTCTTTCTGCCATCTGACTTGACTGATAATTCTTTTCAACTTTTGGATATATCTCCTTTCAAAGCACTAATTGCACATGTTACTACTTTGGGTTTTGTTGCAAGCATAATTAATGTTTGTGCTTACATCCCCATTATTTTTTAGTAATATGACCTCTTTACCTCTCAGAATGGGATTTCACATTCTTGACTATGCACTTCCATTGAATGACAGCCACTGAAATTTGAAGGATGCTTAAGTACAGTCAGCATCACATTTTTTACATATCATTCACATCAATTTCTTTATATAATGATTTCTTTTCCTTAGACTGATGTTCACAGAGTTACTCATTCTGCTCTATAGAATAAATCAGAGATTTTCAAAATACATAGTAATATTCAATTTCGTACTATATATTCTAAAACGTGTTTTTTTAAACCTTTACGACTATTATTTGGTGAACTTTTACTTTCTGAGAAAAGTATTACCCTTTATTTTTCCTGTTTCCATAATTTTAATTGATGAGCACAGTTGTTAAGTGCTATTGATGTGAAAATATTCACATCTATTTTTTCTGTCTGTTCTTTAATCTCTATTCTAAAACATGTGTGAAAACAGATATGAAAGTAGCTACTTTTGTACCCATAAATAATGGTTGAAAGTATGGAATTTGAATGAAAATTCATGCATAATTGAATATTTACCTTCTTTTTTAAGGCAGTCAGTTGCAACAAGTAGTAGAAAGATGAGTGTGAACATGTTCACTGTCCATTGCCATAGTTACTACATAAATTCAGATAGCATGGACGTAAAATAATCCAGGTAGTGATCACAGGGGATATGAAATTTGGAGCTTTTTCTAAGACAGAAAGTAAAGCATCATCTAGGGAATTTCACTGCTAGATTCAGGCAAATAGAAGGAAATTTTCTGAAAGCCTGGTTACTTGAGATGGAAGAGAATAGGAAACTCCATCTCATTCCTTGCGTGGGGAAACTTTGATTGGTAGAAAAACAATCAGTAGGTTCTCCTGTTTCTTTTAGCTCTGTGGAGCAGTCCTTGAGATTTTGTCTATTTTAATTGCACTCTTATAATGGTTAAAAATTATACTGACCACAATTTTGGTTACATTTTTTATTCTAATTAATTTTATTTTAATTTATATATATTAATTTTATTCTATATTTTTTATTCTAGTAACAGCTGTATTACTCTGTGAATATGAGGCCTTCCTTATAAATGCCAACATGCTGAAAGAAAAATCATGCATCTTTCTGACTGATTTTAGCTTGCAGTAAGAAAAAAACCAGAAGCAATCAATTTTGGAAGTGCTCCATATACAAGAACAGGAGTGTTGTTGGCCAGAAAACACTGCTGAAGGAATTTTATTTAGATATTTAGAAACTTCAGAACAACTGCCCAAAAGAAGCTATAAACTAATTGTGAACTATATTCATAACCAGACCAGGAGTAATTAAACTAATAGATCAATTCTCTGAGTATTTAAAACTGGCTGTGCCCTGGAAAGTCTCACACTGTGATCTATAATTTCCTTCAATGTGACTGCTGACTTGCTAGCTCCCATTCATGTATTAATTCTTTGCAAATGTTTCTTGGTGCAAAGACTTCAGATGTTCACTCTTGAAAAAGGCTCAGGCTTCAAAGCACAGTTTGTCTTTCCCTCTCACACATAATTCAATGACATTTAAAAAAATTTTTTTCACTAAACAATGTGAGATTTACTGCTCCTTACAAATATCTGACAGTTAATATTGGCAGTCATTTTATTGCAGGAGGGTGCAAAAATATTTTGTGAAAGTTCTGGGACTTTGTTCATCTGGCAGCTAAAGGACTTCAGCAAAGCCTTGCTTGGCCTCAGTCTGAGAGTACAGAAGTTTTAATTGTCCATGTGAACACCCTAAACCAAGGATGAGCCTGAAAACTGAGGGTACTTACCAATATATCTACCTGAGAGAATACATTTCAGAGTTTAGGTGTTCTTGTGAATGTTTCACACTATTTCAGTTGCCAAAAAATGTATTGTACTCTTTCGAATTAATTGAATAGTTAAGCTGTATTGTTATTAACACAAATCAGTTATTGAACTTCCATGTTCAATATTTTTCCAAAAATTCTAAGTCATATAATGTATTTGTATGATTTCCTGTCAATTTTTGATACAATTTCTAATGATTTGCCACAAATTTACAAACGGACACACAGTGATGTTACTGCAAGAAGTTCCACTGACCACAGTAGGCTGTGAATCAGGCACACTCCAGTAAATACAACCTTCTCAAGAAATCCAAATTTTGGCAATTAAAAAAAACATACAAACAAATATCAAAGATGATAAACTATAAACTGTGGCAATGAAGACTGTAATAACATAAAGACACAGCAGGAGTCATCCACTGATGACAGACATCACTAGATAGTGATTTTTAATGTTTTTGGTTTTAGGGTTTTTTTTGGGGGGGAGAGGGTTTAATAGAATATTTAATGTTCCTCATTTTTTTCTTTCATTTCATAAGACACTTGTTTTTCCATCATTTTCCTAGGAATGCTGTACAGACAAACTTACTATGGGGCTAACATAATGCTGTACAGCCATGATAGTTCTTATATGCACAAAGATTTGTGGCCTAGAAACAGCAGACCAGCTGCTTATACCTGGTAAAGCTCCATAATTCTGTCTGTTAACCTTAACATAACCCCCCACTGGGCACCAGATGATTTTGTTTGTGCAAACAGCTGCATTCAGTAATGTCTTCTTCATGTTTGAAGTGAGGGCTTTTTTCCACCTCCCTGATGCATCCATTCAAGTGAGAGAATCAGAGAATCATGGAATTGTTTTATTTAGAAAAGACCTTCAAGATCAAGTCCAATGATAAACCTAACACTGTCAAGTCCACCACTAAAGTGCCACATCTACAAATCTTTTAAATACCTCCAGGTATGGTGACTCAACCACGTTTCTGGGCAGCCTGTTCCAGTCTTTGGCAACCCTTTTGGTGAATTCATTTTTCCTAGTATCCCATCTAAACCTCTCCTGACATAACTTGAGGCAAAAGAATAAACTGAAAAATGCAGTTCTATGTTCTGTCCAGCTCTGTGCTCTTGGACATGAGAAGCATAGAATCAGAGAACATTGGAAATAGGTTTTTAAGTCAATATTTGTAGTGAAGTTTGTACCAACTGGAGATCTAGACCATATATATTAAATTTCTTATGTCTGCTATTTTTAACAATGGGTTTTAAAACAAATTCTGTGTAGGTCTAGGAGAGTGGAATATCATGGAAAGTTAAAGGAAATGGGGTTACATTAATTGTGGGAATTACTTCCCATAGCAGACTTTTAATCTTGGCAGAGTATCTGAGATTTGGTTTGGGACTACAGCAGAAATCAGCCTGATGGTGGGCCAATACTAACGGGCCAATTTGACTACTCCTGCCCTCAAAATTTTTGCATAGCTGCATTTCTATTACATTAATTGTAAATCAAGATTTGAGCACAGTAAATAGTTAATTAGAAGAAAGTGCTGTGATCTGTGAAGAGTTACTTCAAATTAATTATTTCCCATACAGAAGAAATGGTAACAAAGATGTATCCCATTAAAAAAAAAAAAAAAAAAAAGCCAAAAGAGGGAATAGAATCTATATTAAAATAAATTATGGAGGTATTGTATGAAGTAAAATTAAAAATTGGAGAAACAACAATTAGTAGCAGAGATTTGCTGATAATGCAGCAATTTAGAGATGTGGAACCAATATACCTACACATTTCCAGATGCTTGACCATCTGCTATTTTTCTTCCTACCTGACTGATTTCAGATTTGAAACCTTTAGTTGAATTGCTGCAATTGGGATTTTTAAGTTAGTGCATTATAGAATCACATGGGACACATTATTATTTACATAAACAAAATTACATTTGTGTCAGTGTAAATAACAGACCTGTTCCTGCTTAAATGGGAAGGTGAAAAGTATTCTAGAGATATCAGAAGAGTAAGTCTGTGTCAAGAAGTACTTCCTTTGCAATTTCAATATTTTTATGATGGATGAAGAGCTAAGATATTCTATATATCAGCTTTGGATAGGTTAAATTCATACCAGAAATAATCTAACCAAAATTATACATAGATGTGATCAGTATCAATCCCTTGAACTTATTGTAATGCTAGTTAACATGTATTTTTCTTTTTATATCTATTTGCTAAAAGAGAAGTAAAACCACAAAGGGACTGCATTTCTGCTGCTCTACAAAGTAAAAATTTTTGTGCACATTCTCTGGGAACTAATCTGCTTTCTTCAATAAAAGATTACAATGGATAATACCTTCCGTATCTATTCCAAATATTTGCTGCCAGAATGGAGTGACTCCAAATGTTTGCAGGCACATATATTTGAATGTTGACACAATTAATTTTGTGGTCAGTACTACAGATAGTGTAGAAAAAGTCATCAAGCATTTTAGCACATTGCCTCTTGTATGTCTTCCTTAATTATTGGATGATGTATTGCTAGATCTTCAGTCAGCACAAATCAGTGTAGTACAACCAGGAGGATTTTTGCCATCTGTGATCTCTGTCTCGTCAATCCTTGGCCTGTCCACTAAAACAACAGATAACTTTGCCAAGTTGGACTAAGTAGCTTTATTTATATGCTTCTGCTCTAATATGAGGAATGTGAGCCCCTAACATTGATCCAAAATGTATTATTTGTTGCCCCAGGCAAAGAATCTATGGCATAAATTATTGTCTTCTTTCGTGCTTATACTTTTTATTTGCTCAATTTATACAACTCAAAATAGTTATCTCTGTCACTGTTTGTTCTGGATCTTGACACAGCTTCTGTGGAAGTCAAGGGCGAACTCTCACTGGCTGCTGAGACAGAAGATCAGTCACCAAAAGCAATAAAAAACCCTGGAGTACTAGTTCTATGAAGAGGCATACATGAGAAGATGATCACACAGCAACAGCAGTCATTATGTAGAAGGGAATTCTTCTGGGGATGAAACAGCCAGGATGTTTATCAGAACTTTTATCATGCTTTTCCATTGCAAAAGTCATTTCATTACCTGCCTGCCTGCTTGCCAGGTAGGATTTTTGCTTCCACACTACCTTGCAAATTTCCCTGGAAACATTTGTTACTCTAAAGTGTGCCTGAATATTTATCTATTTTTCAATGTACTTGTAAAAAACTGTTGTTTGTTTTCTTTTTTCTAACATAGAAGAAATGGAACTAGCAGAAATAATCCAGAAACAGCAAGGAATTTGGGTAGGATTTTTCAAAGCTTTTTCCTGCCAACTTTGATAGTATTCCTCTGGAGAATTAGGTATGCTTAATTAAGTATATTTCAACATTGGCCTCCTCAGCTGAAACAAAGTTTTGATCCTGATAGACTTTTTGGTTGAGACCCAGAACTTAGATCTCAAAAGCTGTATGCCACAATTATTGTGTGTCTTGAGGTATAAAATTCTACTGCCAGTATCAGAAGGGTTTGCTTGTTTGATATGGACTTCATCCAGAAAGGAAAGGAATTCCCAGAAGAGTGACCCAATCACCTTTTCAAAGGCTGAAGACAGGGAGAGAGAAATTCTAGGGGCAGAAGAAGGATGTTTCCATTGTTGCTATTTAAGCAGACGTACTCAGTTCCATATTCACCTTTTCCAACCTGACTTCCACAATCTATCTTCTTCACCTACATCTTTTATTTCTTCTTGTGATGGACCAATCTGGGACATGTATTATGGGAAGTGGTGTGAAATCTCTATTGTATGGCCCCCACCCTGGCCCCCAGCCCTCATTAGTATTCCAAAGGGGCTGCCTGGCACCTGTGGAAATGGCCTGCATATGGAGGCAACAATAGAGATAAGGGTTGATGAACAACAAATAGAGAGGTCTGCTCCAGTTTTTCAGTCTTAGGTATCAAACATGCTTCCTAACTGGAACAGATCCATAAAAGGAGCAGTGGTGCATTTCAGGAGCTTCACTGACACCAGCTCTCCTCCACTGGCTGGCCCAACACTGGATCCAGCACTGGTGATTTTCTGTTACCTGTCTCTTAACTTCTCTTCTACTCCCGCTTTCTCTTTCCTAAAGCAACACAATGCTTACCACAGTGTTTTCCTGGGTTACACAGCTTGAACATCCATGTATTGTGACTTTTGTGATCTAAATAATCAGCCTTTATGATTGCGCAGCCTGAGCATATATAATAATCCAAGTACCAGCTTTTGTGAGTTATTCCTTGTATAGTTCTAATTAAGTTTTAATTTCAAATACAGACCTTGAGTGCCATTTCACCTTAATCCAATCAAGGGGTATCTGATGGTTGAGCATTTCCTCAGACTGAAAAGTTTTAAGTCACTCTTCCTGGGAGGGCCAGGTCTGACACTATAAGCTTGGATCCAGCCTAGAGAAGGAATTTAGATAAGCAAAGGGTGCAATCTGTGTCTTCCTGGGTTGTGACACTTCTCTAAGACCACTGTGGACAGCATCACATTTCTTGACAGTATGCTGGCATAGAATAGTATTTGTATTATCAGGTTTCCTAAAGGATTTTGAAAGATTTCTCCTATAAAACCAGTACGGGGTATCTAGGACACACAAGACATAAAAATATGGCTAAAAGACCATGAAGCAGAAACATATCAGACTTCCCGTGGTTATGGATATACACAGGATGGTTATTTTTGCATGCTTACTATCCTAGCTGGCAACATTTGGATTTCTGTTTTTCTGATTTGTATGAGTTCAACTTTGTGGAATGCATGTTTGTGCTCTACAGCCGTGCACTTAAAGTCAGTGGTGGGACCTCATGGGTTTATCACATAATAATTATTTCCTATTTTTTGTGGATAGATGCTTGTCTCTAGTATAGAATTTTGCCTTGTTCTCTAATTATTTTTTTCTTTCTTTTGTTCTAGCTGTCACATAAAGGTAATTCTTGCATTTTATGCTCTGGGACTACTCCTAATTAGAGAGTATTTCTCTAAAAAAATGTTTCCCCATTCTCTTGCAACCTTTCTCTCAATAACTCATGTGCCACCATTTGCTTCAATAGATTCAGTTCACTAAGAGGGGTTGTAATAGGATATTGTGATAATCTGGTAACAGGTACACTACAACAATTCATTTGGACTTTGCTGTTTCAGGATTACACAGTCCTTTAAAGTTTATTATTCTCTTGTTTAATCTTAATCTCAGCAGTTACTATGTTTTTCAATTTAGGTCCCTTCAGCTTTTGCCTTCCATAAAGACAGATATGTGTGTACAGATATGAACAACTGTTATTTTAGCATACTCCATTGCACTAAATGCAGAATATTGTTTTTTTTTTTTTTTTTCTCAGAAGATAAATTTTAGGAATTTACATAATTTGATGTGTAAATGAGCCTGGTAGACAATGCTCATTGAAAATGAGTTTGAAATTACAGGGAAGACCAAACTGAGGGTTATTTTGTAGCAGTTCTTTATGACTCACTGCTCAGTGGCATGACATACGCCTCCTGTAATTCTAACTATAAAGGAACTGACTCTTAAATTAAGATTGTTGTATTAACGTTTCTTCATAAGGTGGGAGATGCTGGAGTTTTTTCATTAACAGATAAGAATGCTATTATTTACACCTGCATTTGCTGTTTTCATTTGAACATTTATCAGTAATTTGTTAGAGTCAAAAAGGTCTCAGTTTTTTCAAAATGTATCCTGGGAAGATGATATGACATAGCATCCTGTAGGAAAAAGTTGAAATCAGTTGGAGACATAAAGGATTTGATTATAATCACTTTACAATCAATCTGGACTGTAAACTTAAAAAGGTATCTACTCTGCTTGGGAGTAGTGCAGACAAAATAGGATGTGAACCTATTTAGGTGGGGTTTTTATTCTGAAACCAGTTGTTCTCATGAACGTGGGAGGCATTCTGTGACTTGATTCACATATATTTTGTCAGAACCAGTCTCATGGTTTGAGGGATAATATCATTTCACACGGTGCAGGGGGGAGGGCAGTTTTTAAGTGTAGTCAGTAAAATGTCATTAACTACAGTGAATACAACTAGGCAAACAAACACAAAGTTCTGTGTGAACTGATCCTCAGTTTCCTGTGGGAATGACATCTTCAATGGATTATATTTGAGCCCACTGAGAGTCAGCTGGGATGACAGCTGAGTTAGAAACTGTGCAAGAATATTGGTTGCTGTCTGGTTTCATATATGCTAGTGATACCTCTACTTAACTTGTAGTCTAAGGTAGAGAAAGTAAAATTGGTACAAAAGATGACTGTAAAAGGAACCTGATGTGTGATTCTTCTGGGCAGTTGTAACACTATTGTCAAGATGCTTCCTGAAATGTGTTTTCTATTTACGACCTCTTTTATGGCTCAAGGGATTGCTTTTAATCAGTTGTTAGTACTGGTTATTTTCATGTCTTACTCTTGATAGCAAGGTAGCTTCTCAAAAAGTAAAAACTCTTAAAGTCTAGGAATTATGTGAGTGGAATATGAAGCCCAAAACAGAGATCTGGCTATAACTCTCTGGCTTTTCTATCCATGAATATGTATTTAGAATTGCATTACCTTGCTTCATCAGAAATGGCTTTATATGTAGGGATGGCATGTGAACAGTTCATAGTACTCATGACCTCTGATCAAAAGCATGAGGGTGATGTGTAAATCAGATTGCCTTAGTTCCTTCAAAACTCCTGCCACTAAATAATGGATATTTAGAATTGATCTATTGATGTGAAAATTATAGTGGTGCTATAACTTGCATTTTAAGAAGAAATAAAAAGTTTCAAATTGGAATAAGGTTTTAATATACATTGACACAATTCTCCTGAGCCTTCTCTTCTCTAGACTGATCAGTCCAAGCTTCATCAGCCTTTCCTCATATGTCAGATGCTTATCATCTTCATGGCTCTTTGCTGAATTTGCCCTAGCATATTCAGAGCTGTACTCAACACCACATGGGTCTCACCAGTGCTGAGCAGAAGGGAAGGGTCACTTCCCTCAGTCTGATTGCAGCTCCCTGCCTAATGCAACAGAGGAGGTTGTTGACCTTTACTGTGATGGGCCTTTGCTAGCTCACAGTCAGCTTCATATCACAAGGTCCCCCAAGGTTCTCCTTGCTTTCCAGCTAGACAAATCTTCTACTCTTCCAGCCACAGAGCAGATGATATAGTCTTGATATCAGTCTCCTTGAAAGGACCTGGTTTCACACACAGCTCAAGGAATAACAGATTTTCAACTTAGTCAGCCTAGCTGGGTGTATAAAAAAACCCTATGAATATCCATCTCTTCAGTCTGTGGATATTTTTAACTATCTTGTCATATCCTTACATAACAAGCAAAAAATTATGAGTAACAGCCTCTGTATGAATTGTTAAAAAAATTAATCTGGGAAGGAATCTAAAGAGCAGAATCATGATAAAGTGCTAATGTGGAATGGCTTCACGGGAGTTGTAATGTGCATCCTCAGATCCTTCTTTACAATGAAATGTTGTAATTTTTTTAATTATCACTGCTTTTTACTTGCCAAAGTGACATTTAATATGTAATTAAAAATAAATAACTTAGTAAATACTTGTTTTAAAGGCTAATCCCTGGGAATTATCTTCTTTCAATCTAATTCTATCTGAGGCTTAATGATGGGACAAACTTTTAAATACTAAAAGTATCACCTATTTTTGTGACTGTAGATATCCTCTTTCCAGACTGCCAGTCGGTCAAGGCTACACAAATCCTTCAGTCTAGATCTGGGAAGAGTATTTTTTGCGTCATTGTTTAACTGGCATAGCAGGGCTTCTCTGCAGTCCTAAGGTTGTTTGACCCTGTCACACGATGTGTAGATGTAATGACAAACACCTTTGATGTCTCCTGCCTTTATAAGAAATCACCAGAAGTCACTGCTAATGGATAGCTTGCTAATGAGGAACTGATTTCATGTAATTGATTTTCAAATGAAGTACATTAGAGTGGACTGAACAGTATGAATGCTAACAGTTTTCAACTGTAAAAGAATAATTTATGCTAAAATCTCCAGGATGGAAAAGGAAAACAGAGTAGCCTGGCAGTATAAAATGTTGTCTGTGAAATAGGAGGATTTCCAGCTGACATTATTTTTGGATTTTTATGCTTTGTACATGGAATCAGTGTCACTTCATTCCATGTGTGTTTTTCTTGAATAACCGGAGAATGAAAGGGCCAAACAGAAAACTTTTAAGGTCTTGTTGATTTAGTTTAGGAATAAGTTCTGTGATATACTTCATATGCTACTCAAAATCAAGTTGTTTTTCATAATTTAGCAATATTTTACAATGTGCCTTTCATTCAATGCCCTTCTCATCTTGACTGAGCCTGCATTTTATATTTAGTACATTCAAAGTAAACAAACCCTGTACATATTATACAGTCTAAAGGTACTTCAGATGTAGCAAAAATAAACTTAAGCCCCTCTTTTCATTATATGCATGCTATTGGTCTTTTTGAATGCCTGAATACATGAGACCAGACCTGTATCTATCTTTAAAAATGCAAAAAATGTAAAAACTATGCTATAACAGAGCTCTGCTCAATGCAGCCACTTAGTCTGCCTTTAGTTGGAACAATAACTTGGATTAGGCTCACAAGCAGCCCCTTTTCTTACCGTGAAAGGAAGAAGCTTTGAGACAAGCAGTGCTGTAAAACCTCTCTGTGACACATTTGAAAAAAATGATTAAGGATGTTATGTAAACACTGTGTCTTCTTGCTCTGCAGAGGAATGATCTCTCTGCTCCCAGCTTTTGGTCATCAGTAGGAAATCTGCTGGGTTTATCTACAAAGTATGTTCATCCAGGACTAAATCTGGACAAGGGGTCCAGGTCTCCTGTGTGAATGGATAATGCATATGAAGCAATCCCTGTAACCTTGTGTTCTTCTGTTCACTGATAGTTGAAAGCCTGGATGATACCTCCAAATCTTTGCGGTGTGTAGTTTTAGAAGTCACTGGCAAGTGGCACCGCAAGAATGTAAAGAGAAATAGGGATTCCTTCTTCAGGCACTGATCTCTCTTAAAAGAAAGAAATGCTACAGCCTCCACTGTAAAAACACAGTTGAGAGTTAGCACAGGTGGCCTTTTGCCAGGGTATGCTGCAGGGCTGCATGATCCCAGTGGTTGCCAGCTCCCATGGGAATCATGGTATAGAAAAATGAGGTACTCCCATAAACACTGACAATTGGCTAAACTGGCCTGTCACATCTGGATGCTTGGACCTGGGGGTTTGTGCTGACAGAGTTGTTAACAAGGCTCACCAGGTGAAGAAAAACAATGTACTGTAACAGTTACTTCTTGGGTTATCATATCAAACAGAAAAATGATTTGGAAAATATCTATTAGAATAACTAAGTGTATTGTGTTGGTATTTTCTTGAGTAGATACTGCATGCTCTTCTTGCCTTGGTAAGGTGCTCCTTGATTTGTGTCCATGTTCAGTGCTTGTGACAGAGAGAAAACTGTCTATTAAGGGTGCCTTGGGAAGGTAGGTGATGGTTTTCAGTACAGGGTTGAGATAATAGTGGCTGCCCTTTTTAAGGGGATTTAAAGTCTTTTGGGTCCTTGCTGTCAATGATTTCTGGCAGGAAGGCACTTATAAAATAAAAGTGCTTTCAGACCTCAGTTATTTTGTATATATATCTGAAAAAGCAACATACGCCAGCTGGAGAATGGAATGTACCACACCTGGGTGGCACATAAAATGACTTTTATGTCACATACGTAGTTTCTGTGCCAGCTGCCAAAAGACTTCCCCACAAAAGCAATTGCAATCTGTGCAAGGATGGAGGGCAGGGGGTTGCTGATCCTCTGCAGCTCTTGTTGAATTTCTGCCACCTTGCCTGGCCACTGGCACAGACAGAACTGAGGGAAACAAGTATCCAGATCAGCTTTGCCTGAGTTCTGCATTTATTTTTTGGATTACAGATAAATTCTAAAAAACTGGTGGCAACCTTAGCTTTTTTTTTTTTTTCATTGAACTGAGCAATGAGATTTTAGAGGATTTTTGTGTATTTTGTCTGCAAGATACCATAAAATTCTGAATCTCCTTCAAGGAAAAAGGAGAAAATTTCTGATTATAGTTTTATAGTTGAAATTATTGAGGATGTCTACCTTTTTTCTTATACTCCCTTTTAATATGAAACAGTTACAATGGTTCTGGACTGCGCACAAGTTGCCTCCCCTTAATAAGGCAGAAACTGATAGGTAGGGTCGTAAATAGAAAATCAAAACTTAAGTCACAAGAATTCTTGCAACACATACAAAGACATTCAATAGCAAGGCTTGGGGTTTTTTAGAAAGTCACATTTTAAAAGTTTATCTCATATCATTCACAGCATGTAACTCAGGTTATTTAGTCCGAATTTGGTATACATGAAATGCATTTGTTTTTTTTACATTACATGTGTGCAGGTGGTGATTCATTATTTGTTACAAATGCTAGATCTGTAGACCTAAGTATTGAATACCATATATCTAAGTGTGCCCAAACAAAAATCCATGCTGTTTCTTAGAGGTAACATTTTTTTTATTCATTTAAAATAGCAAGGAAAATTTGTAGAAATGCTTCAGTACAGTACAGATATGATATTAATGTTTGGGTTGAAATTATTGTAATTCATGTTACTCTTTCCTACAACACCCCATGTAATATCTGAGTAGCATATCTGGAGAAAAATTCTTCCAGATACACTATTTTCTACATGTTGTGGGCTCAATAACCACTGCAAAACTGGAAAAAAAATTCTGTATCCAGATGCTCTCTTCAGAGAAAGAAATATTTTTCCATAGTTCAGCAATTTGACATGTGTGGTTAAATAGATTTCTTTCTACTTTTTCTCTCAGAGCATCATTCCCAAAACCTATATAATTTTCTCAAATCCTGTCTTCCTCTCTCTGGATATAACATTATTACTACCTGAAGTAAAGAAATGAAACAAACTCTGCACTGAAACCGAGGTAAGAGAAAACAGAATCAGGCGCTGAGTTTTTTAAGTGCAGCTGTTATGGAAATGAATAAGGAAGGGGAAATGTGGGGAGATGAGTAACAAAACCAGAAAAATGTATGGAAACTCCTGAGTTTTCTCAGGAGCATTCTCCACCCCACAACACAGCATGTTGGCTAACTTCCTAAATCTCCAACATTATTGCACAAAATTGTTCTCTGTCTCTCTCTTTGTACCCAATGTGTCTTTCCCCTGTGTGCCACTGACCTCTGCAAGAATCTCAGTGCATCATTTGAGCTACTAAATTTATATATATTCAATTTAAAGTAAAACAGCTTTGACCCATAGTTAAGATGTCTTGAAGGAGATTTGATACTTCTAGTTACTTAAGCCTGAGGCAAAGAGCTATGTTTTCCTGGGCTAAGCTTTCTTTCAGGAAAAGAGACTTTGCCATTGGCCTAAGCTTTTGAACTCTCAAGCAGGGAACTTGCTTTTGCTTTCTTCTCACCGGATGTTTCTCAGCAAGCAAGTGTATTTATAGTAAATATGAGAAGGAACAAAATTAGATATAAATTGCCTTGTTTATAAGTGGGATAAAACATACAATCATTAAAATAAATGTCTTCAAAATCTGCCCAACTCTAATAAGCTTCATTTTTTAATGCAGATATCTTCCGACTTCTGATACACAGACTATTAAAATTTTTCAAATCAAGTCACAAATAATACTTCAAAGAAATATCAGTACTTAGATCTGAAATAAAAGTATAAGGATTCAAAAGAATTTTGCTAGACCATCCAACAAAGTCACAAACAAAACTCCTTGATTTTATCTGTATTCAACTTGCTTACATATTTGCAGTCATAACTCAAAGGAATATTAATGAAATTCTAGTTCAGGACATGTTTTGACTGGTAAATAAAAAAATGCAGTGTGAGATAAACAAACTCTGAAGTTTTGCAGGACACTAATCGGGTTTGTGAAGAAATTAATTTCTGTTTATATTTGGTGATGAAACTTTTTCACAGGCTACCAGTCTCAGAGCAAGTGTAGGCTAGAAATGTAGGTCTAGAAATTGTATCCAGAAATATTTTGTCAAGATGTGCTTTCTGCAAATAAATGGAACATAGAAATTGAATTATGAACCCATCTAAGATGAGACATAAAGACTAGAGACCTAGTGCTTGAATCTGAGTTCCTCAGGAGGTAAAATGCTAAATGAAGATTTGTTAAAAGCTGATATTCATGCTTCAAACCTTCCTAACACTGGTGTGAAACAGGATGTAGAAATACCTTGTGAACAAGACTGAGCAGCATGGGGAGAGTAAGGCAATACAGGAACATTAATGGGAATGTTGCAGTTTGTTAACCAAACTTCTGCCTGCAAGGACAAGGAGAAGAGCCTGCACCAAGATGCAGTAGATGCTAACATGATGCAGTG
The DNA here is from genome assembly GCF_036169615.1 of Heliangelus exortis. NCBI lineage: Eukaryota > Metazoa > Chordata > Aves > Apodiformes > Trochilidae > Heliangelus > Heliangelus exortis. The sequence continues at coordinate 95,975,338 of NC_092424.1, read as the reverse complement.
GGAGTCTGGAGACTACACAGGAAGTGACCATAATCACATGCCACTGCTAATGCCTTCTTTTATATCTTAATTTAACTGGGCATGAAACCTCATCATCCACTGGTAATCCAGATGTTTATTTTGCAAATGGATGTGAAATATTTTTGAAGATACAGCAATTAGGACAGCCAGTTCTTTACCTTCTCCCCCTGGCTATTTCAAAATAAACACTCGTGAACCCTTCCTCTTCTATCCCATCAAACAAATATATTAAAAAATAAAATACATTTATGTTCATAAAAAGAAATATAACACTTAGACTTTCAAAATGACAAAATGGTTGTGTCAGGTAAAAATATATTCTCCAGGGAGACTCAACACCAGCAAATGTTGCTGTATTCTGATTTTCCTTTAAAAATTTTATGATTTTCAAAGAAAGGGCTGGCTAATTTTGTTACCTGTGCTGGCTTTGTTTTAATATCCCTGTTTGAAGTCAGGAGACCCTTAGGAAGGCTGCAATAACCTTAGTGTGAGCAGAATCATAATGCAGGCAAAGGGAAGCTTTCAATTATTCATCAAATACAGGAACCAGCAGCTGCTCTCCCACTCTCTCATACTGCTGCTGGAGAAACAGAGCAGTAACTCATCACCCTGCACTGAAGTTACTGCATTGCAGTCCTTTAGGCCCATGAATTCTTTGAGGAATGAGCTCTGAATTACTGGAAGGTGCACCTGTACAGGCTGTTGCTAGACAGTCATCAGTTTCTATGCATCAGCACCACTCGAGCTTTTCAGCATAAAAAAATTAATAAGAAATGTGAAATAACATAAACAGTGAATTAATTACCCAGTGAATGGTGCATTTCTTTTGCACTGCACATTTTAAGTCTGACTGCTTATTACAGTGACAGCATCTTTGCAAACCTGGCACTGGCAAAATTTTAAGGTACGCATGTAAAGGATACATCTGAATTTGCTCAGAGAGCGTATCTGGTTTTCGGACAGCAACCTGTGATTTAGACTGTGTGATTGTGCCAGAACAGGAACACATGTCATGCTTTAATCAATCTGAATGTTTAACTTCAATTCATTTAATGTACTATACATGGAAAATATGAAGTACTCTTGATATTGTCTCATGTAAGTGCTGTTTTGGAAAGTTGCCATACCTAAAGGGAATTTATAAACAGGAAAAAAAGAGGGCTCAAAATTTCAGTTATAACAGAAAAATAGGACCACAAAAGAAAAAGGCCCCTCACTGGGAACAGTTACATGATGTAATAGTGTAGATTACCCTATGCTGGATACTGGCTCATCAGTGATCAGAAGGGCCCCTAAAGTTTTGCCATTATTAATAAAATAGACTCTAAGGAACAGAATAAAAACTAGCAGTTAACAAACTAGACATTTCTAGGACACTACTGAGGCACCTCTTTGGTCAATTTGCCTTGGGAGCAGAGTTCATTCCTCAGAGCAGAATATGCACACCACTGCCTATGGGAATTTTGCTGAACTTCTCTGAGAAAATGTTCTTGAGCAGAGTCCTTATAAAAAACACACTCTTGATAAATTTCCCTGGACACTGGAAAGAAATGAAAAAGTCCAGAGTATGTGGAAAAGGAAGGGAAAGAATACCATCAGCCTTTGACACTGTGAATAAGGAAAATGAAGAAAACCAGATTTTAAGGAAAAAAGGAAAAGGATGAATGAAAAAGAATAATGACTTTCATATACATTTCAGAGTGTAAATTTTTTTATTGTTCCTGACTGGAAATTTCATACTGAACATTTCTGGTATGTCTAGTAGCTACCGTAAAAAGGTAATGATGAAATTTTTTACTGAACACAAATTTTCTGCATACTTGATTTGAAAAAAACAGTGAGACAGAAAAAAAAATACCTAAGAAGAATTTTCCTGCCAGGTAGATACATCTGCCCCAGACAGGCAGCCTCAGGAAAACTGAAGGCTCTAAAGAGTGTCTGGGCAAAGACAGGGGCACAAAGAGCACGACATTTTGTGAGGGAGAGCTCTGCACCTGTCCCTGCAGAGCACTCACTGCCAGTAACCAGAAGGCAGAAAGGAGAGAGTATTCTGCCCTGCTGGAGTAACAGAGGATGATGGATGCAGGACAGAGCACTGGTGGCAAAAGCACTGGGATGTTTTTTGTATATCTGTTATTAGAGTGTCAGCCAGAGGGGCAGTATGTATATTAGCCTGTAATTTGCATAATTTGTAACTTCTCCCTCTTTCATTGCTCCTTTTCCTTCCTATTGCCCATTAATATACCCCAGGTTTTTTTGTATGTTTCCCAGGAGTCTGCTGACTTTCTGAAAAGCTATGCCATAGCTGGCATACTAAAATCACTGTAAAACAAAGAGGCAGGCGACACCTGATTTTAGAGTTTCAAAGAACAGCTGTGACTTTTCTGCATTCCTTCTACTTCATTTTAGACATGGTCAGTGCACAGACTGGTCACCTCTTATTTCACCTCTTAATCAGTAAATATAAAGCAACACTTTTACAATTTCATAAAATTAAACTTGTGAATGTCTGTGCTGAGGTGAATCCTCTACTGGATATGACTGCTCCTTTTCCTTGCCTGCAGAAGGCACGAAGGATCACATGCTTGGATGTAAATGTATACCCTGGGGGTATCCAAAGTGAAATGTAATTACTCTCACTGAGGTTGTCCTTTTTGAGCAGACAACTAATGTATGCTTTGTGCCATTATGTTTTACACTGTCCCAGAAAAAGCACAGGATTCAAGAGGTATTTAAAAATGTCTGCTTCAAAATACTCAGCACAGAAGCAAAGAAAGTGTGTGAGAGCAGCCACAGTAACTATGCTGAGTGCCAACTCTTCCTTTCCCATGAATGCTTAAGTCACCACAACATTTGTTCAAAATAACAACAACCTGATTAATATTCCTACAAATAACACAATCTCACTTTTTAGCAGGAATGACATTTTTGAGTGCAGATGGTTTAAGTCACTGGTAAGCTAAATAATCAAATAAGTAAGAGTGAACCAATACAAAGGAAGTTACACCATTAAAATACAGAAAATTGTTGCTCCTATGTAATTCAGTCTGCTAGGTATGTGTGTTTAATCACACTTGGGTAAAAGATGTATCATTCAGGACAATCCAGCTCAGATACTATTTCTAGCATCCATTTGTCTGGCAGTGTTAGACTTGGCAAATACACAGTTTTAGTTCTGCAAAAGTTTGTTTCTTTCTTTCACTGCATGACATCACCTGCAAGATATTTCATCTACCATTTCACTAATTTATTGAATGTATCTCTGATATAGAGTTTGAATATTCATAATTTATACAGTATATAATAAACACTAAGGAGTAAGATATTAGTACAACTCCTGTTGCAAGACAGGGAAACCGAGAGGAAAAATTGAATACAGTGGCAGTAGTCTCCACAAGAATAATTATAACATTTCTCTTTTGCTCAGGTCCCTAAGACCAACAGCTAAACTTAATTATGTCATTATTGATGAAATGTAAAAAGCTCAAAAGAGTAAAACCCAGATACAATATGAGTGATTTCAACTTAATTTGCCATGATGTTACTGGTCTGAGTACACTGAGCTTCCCTGGAGTCATCCTACTGATTACATGAAAAAAGTCAAGCTTAGAGGCAGGTCAGCCAACCCACACGGATTCCTCCAAGCTCACATGCCAGCTAGTGGGCTAAAAAAGGATTACTTTTCTCCAATGTGAGATAAAGTTTTGGGCCTTTTATTTAGGAGCCCCGCCTTCTATATGATTATGGAAAAAAGTGAGAATAATATTTTTTCTCATTTTACCCTTTAGTCTTCTTTGGAGTTTTGTTCAGTGTACCACATCAAGAAAAAAACTGATCAGGCTTATTTTTTGACAGATGGTTGCATGCATAGCCCATGTGGGCAAATGCCTACTGCTTTGGCTGTCTGATTCTCTGAAAACAGACCTAAGCTGATCAATAAACCTCAAATTCCCTTTTCCCAGTTCCACTCTGCTTCTGAGAAAATATAATCCTGTGAGTTGGATTCATTGGTCATAATGAGGGTGTCCAAAAGGTAAATGTTCATACAAACCATAGAAGTGCCCTTCATCCCTGGATATAATTCATCTCATCCTGAAAGAGGCATCCATAGCAAGTCAGAAATGTGCCATTATATGTTGCCTTCTCTCCATCAACAATCTTTTCAGCCCAAAGGGAGAGGCTGAGGGCTTATCTGTCTAAAGAATGATTACATGGCTATGCCACTTTAGCACACTTCTTATCTTCCCTTACCAGAATCAAGAAGAATGTCTGTCCAAAGTTCCTGCATGTGCACAGTAGAGAGATCCGGAGGTCTATTGCACCATGAAAGTTTATAACTCAGCATTTCTACTACTAGCTGATAAAACCTCAGTGGTTGCCAAAAATACCTTAATTTCTTTAAAATATCTTCTCCTGTAGCAAGGGAAAACATATTCCAAAGACATTATTTATCAGGAATGACTGACATAAGGGCAAAAAAATGAAAAATCATAGAAAAAATGAGTGCTATTCACTGCCTAATAATATGGATACATGGGTTGTTATTTATTTCCCTGCTTCTACACAGCAATATTTCCATGTCTTCCTAGTACACAAATGGTATGTTCCAAGATTTTTATCTAATTTTTATCTTGAAGGCAGTTGAAATTGCCTCTCCAGATGTTATTAAATAACCAAAGCATGGTGTAATCAAGCAGTCTAATTCCCTGGAAAGGAAAATAATTTCCTGTACCTTATTTTCATATCTCTAATTTCTTATAAAGCTTGCAGAAGAGACATATGACAATGGTAGCTGATGCTGTTTTCCCACTTAACAACAAATAGTTCAAATTCTCTGCTGGAATTAATTCCATTGACTCCCATCAGCAAGTCTCTAGGGAATCCTGTGAGAACAAATTTTGGTACAAGCGGGTTTGTCACTTTGTAGTGTAAGTATTTAGCTATCCCACAGGAAAAGTACAAGAAGCTGGGTGGAAAATTGACATAACCCTTGTTTCTGTGAGCCTGAGTGCATGAAGAGAAATAAATACATCTACCTCTAAAATACAACTATCTCTAAAAGAGATAGTTGTGTTTCTGCCCTCTTAAATGCTAGCAGGATGCACATGCCTTTAATTGGATAATATTACCCTTGCACACTCCACACTGCTATTTTAAGGGAAGCTTCTATTATATATTCTGAAGCTGTAACTTGTAGCAATAAAAAGCAACTTAACACTTGAAAGTATTGGTATCAAAACATTTGCAGACTTAGACACTTCCAAGTTGTATAACTCAAAATTAAATTCAGTTTCAAAGAGCTAAAATTTGAAATATGTATTTGGTTTCTCTAGTGGACTGCACATACGGAGCAGGACTCCACCCTCTGTACAGTTTTTGTCCCCATCACAGTAGAATGTAAACCAAACCATAAAATAAAAGCACATGTGAATCATCTAGCTGGCATAGCAGACTACCCTGAAACCTATAATTTCTATCTGGATACCAACAGGGAAAATGTAGTTTAGAACACAGTAGGGGCAGTGACATTAGAAAATGTTTATGCATTATAGCTGTGAATGTACAAATCCACCTCAAAGATTGCTTTCACTCTTTTGTTTGTGAACATGTAATCTCAAATCTTGACCTCTACAATAACACAGAATAAAGGGGAGGAAAACAAAGAAAAAGAATATCCTTTATTTTTCAAGTGGACACAGGGCAGTTTCTGTAGCTTAACACTGGAATATGAAATTTGAGAAGCTCTTTTCCCCTTTTTCACTCAGCATCATTGAAGAACAAATCTATTTAGTCTTTTTTCTCAAAATCTGGTCCCTTGAGCCCCCTCACAAGTTATTTCTGTGTTACCCTGTTCCAAGAATTTCTCATTTGTTCAAATGAGGCCTCATTAATGCTTGGTGAAGTCCTGCAATAACTTAATAACTCAGTAGACATGTCATGGGACTTAGTTTACCCTGTTTTAATGCTGCAAAATAACATGCAGATGGTTTATTATGCACAATCACTCCCAGTTCACTTCCCTGACCTATGTCCTATGACATTAAAGTTAGATATTATAAACCTCCAGTGCATTAACATTTGAGAGTTTTCATCATAGCAGTCATGTAGTCTCAGTGAAAGACATTTATTAAAACCAGCTAACACTCACAACAAATAAACTCTCCTACTAATGTTCTTTAAAGGTCAGGGAGATGATGAAGGAAAAATTTTTTAGTAATAATTAATAGTATTGGTTTACATTTACAAAGCACTTTTATTCTCAGTGTTCCAAAGTATACTGAAAACATGGTAAACAAAAATGATTTTCTTTTAGTGTGGCTTGTTGCAGAAAAACATGTATCACTGAAATGGAATTTTGAATAATTTGCCACACTATGCAGCATACCATAACTTAACTTATATTTTTTAAGTTTCCACTAAAATATTATTATGACTGTTTCTCCTAAACATGACAAAAAATCCCAGGCACTAATTCATGCCTAATTTATTATGGCTGTACTCAAATTGGGGGCTGAGATAAGTGATAAAAATAGTGATTTTTTTTTTTTTAAATAAACATGGTGCAAGTTATGCAGCCATTTTATTTTTCTTGCAAGTGCTTCCAGGATTCTGTCACTGGAAATGTTCGCTTGACCTGAAGAGTGAATGAGTCTTCTAATTTACAGGAGGGACATGGATGTTCTGGAACATATCCAGAGAAGGGCCATGAAGATGATGAGAGGGCTGGAGCACCTCTCCTAGGAAGACAGACTGAGAGAGTTGGCGTCATTCAGTCTGGAGAGGAGAAGGCTCTGAGGAGACCTTATTGTAACCTTCCAATATCTGAAGGGGGCCTGTAAGAAAGCTGGTGAGGAACTTTTTAGGATGTCAGATAGTGACAGGACTAGGGGGAATGGATTCAAACTAGAGGAGGGAAGATTTAGATTGGATGTTAGGAAGAAGTTCTTCACCATGAGGGTGGTGAGACACTGGAAGAGGTTGCCCAGAGAGGTGTTGGAACCCCCATCCCTGGAAGTTTTTAAGGCCAGGATGGACAGGGCTCTGAGCAACCTGAGCTAGTGGGAGGTGTCCCTGCTGGGGGCTTGGAACTGGATGATCTTCCAAACCTGAAAATTCTATGATTCTACCTGTGTAGCCTTGATAGCTAATAATCAGGGTTTCTCAGAGAAAAGTTGCTTTACCCAATTTGCTGCACTCTTATGAGGAAACTGTACCTATGTAAAACACACTTCCACAAGAGACAGAGCAAAAACCTTTCCCTCCTTGCAAGGGCCAGTAGCATAAATGCCACATTAATGAAAGCAACAGCCTTTGACATTAATGAAGGCAACAGCCTTTGACAAGTAGCACCCAGCATCGCTGTACACAAGCAATCAGTTTAAGAACAAAAGTCAACAAAAACCTTCACTGTTGGTCAGTCCAGGAGAGCAATTGTCCTGGGAATCACTTTCCTGCTGAGCAGGTCCACTCTTTAGTCCTACCCCACAACTGGAAAATTACCATCAGCTTCAGCCTATTTTGAATAGGGTGTAATTCATATTTAGGCCTGTATACTCATGCAAATGGCAGCACTGAATTCTTGGTGAACATTTTTCTTTTAGCACTGCAGAGACAACAAAGGGGTCTGCAAGAGGGAGTTAGGCTTAAGGGAGGCTTTTGCTTCATCAGCAGGTCTGTCTCCTTTATTCTGACTGCAGTTTTCTTATGGATGCTGATCGCTATAAACCATTATAAATAATTATAAAAAGAAGCTGTTGTTTCAAAACCTCATTTTAAAACACAGTAAAGCCAGTCCTGTGTCACTGGCAAGTCAATTAGCACCAAATGATCTGTTGCTCATTTTGCAGGTTTACTTATCGAACAGAAAGTTCAAGAACAAAGGATCTACATAATAGGCATCTCATTTACATCCTCTGTTTCAGGAAAGAAAGAGAAGACTCCAGCTTATATTTATACATAAGGACTCCAGTCCTTTTTTTTTTTTTTTTCTTTTTTAATTTATTCAATAATACACATTTTGGAAGTGTTCATAAGGTTTCATAATGATCCCTGATGAAGACTAGAAAACCCCATGAGTTGTTTTTGCTATACACAGTCTCCATTCAAAAAAGAAATGCCAAAACAGTAAATTTCTTTTTGTCATGATTTGACTTCATATAAAATTATTTATACTAAATATAGTATATTGTTATGCAATGTAAAGTTTGATTTTAGGGAAATGGCAGAAGAAGATACTTGTTCTTGGGTGGAAAAGGGCTGCCTTGAAAAACAACAAAGACAGAGAAGCAAAGGCTATTGCAACGCTGCCACTTACTGCCTGAAGAGGAAAACATTGCACTTACCATGCACTTTCTGCTTCACAGTGTGTTATAATTACTCAGAGCAGAAGCATCAAGATGTATTACAGCTGGGAGACCTGCAATGTCATGAAAAGAGCATTTTTTTGTCTCACATTTCTTGAGAGCCTAAAACCTTCAGAATAGGGATTGACTACTGCTGTGAGTTTTTGTATAATATGACTGAGATTTCTGAATACAATCCTAAAAATAAAGCAGCTAATAGTCAGGAAAAAGCAGAGAAACGCAGTCACAAAGCTGCTCTTGTCTACGCAGCTGTAGGTTATTTATGGTCATTGATGTTTTAGTAGTGCAGGCAGAACTAGACAGTAAAATAGGGGAGCTGTATATAGAGGAGCTAAGTGAGGTTTCTATGGGAGGGTGCCATGTCCTGCATAATGACAGTGAACTCCAAATGTCAGTGTTCTCTGCTTCCTTAAGGTCTTGACATAAACATAAAGCTGTTCTGCAAATAAAATGGTGACAACTTGGAATAACTGCAGAACATAAACTCCTTACGCCTGTGTGTGTCTGTGCTCTGTGGTCTCCTGGTTTCGTTTGCCCTTTCTCATATGAAAATTTATTGTTCAAAATGACATTTGAACAGCTGGTGATGTTTGGAAATATCTGTTTTGCAGATCAGAAACTGAAAAACACGGAGACCAAGTCCTGTGCTGGCATTTAACTTCCACTGAAATGGATTTAACTGATTTCAGTGTACTGAAGTACTTTAGAAAATCCACAATTTAAAGGCATCTGACCAAATCTCAAAGTAATAGGAGAAGGATCTGAACATTAGTTTATGGATTTCAAGGCTGTCATCAAAATTACCTGTTGACTGATTTAAGAAGATTTCTTTAAATGCTGCTAGTCACCTGTGAATTAAATTCAGCCACTTATTCTCGACCATCATCCATTAAATTCTAATATCTGGGGGCTTTTAAAACAATTCGTTTAATTAAATATATTTATCACATAAGCCACAGAGTCCAGAGTTTAACTAATAGTTAAAGATTTAAAGAAAGAAATAAATCTCATGATGTAATAGACCTTAGGGTCTACTCTACAATCAACAGATATGTGAAAGTTAATTGGCATTTGTGGTAGCTGTTCAAGCATAGCAAAGCAAAAGCAAACCTTTTTATTTTAAATTAATCCGTATAAAAATCTTTAAAGCTCTTTCAGATTATTATTTAAGGTTAAAAAAAAATTCGTATACAAAAAATCCTGTTAAATACACACATAAGAATACACATGTGACTGCTGGAAGATAAATGAAAGATCTACATTTGTACTTAATTTTTTCTGGACTCAAAGACCTGAAGACTGGGTCCAGAAATGCATATGTTTACAGTCACCATTCATTTTATGACTATTCCTATTTATTGCTTTCAAATCATAATCAAGTGAGGAACATCTTGTTTGACAATGCACTTTACTGCATTATGTATTCAGTGTAAACAAAGCATTTTTTTGAACATGTGGGTTTGATGTTTTTGGAAGCTTTCTCCAGTTTCTCTCCAGCTTCTCCTTGCTGTAGAAGTGAGAAAATGAGAAAGATGGGCACTTTCACACAGCTCTGTCTGATATTTGTTACAACTGGTCTCACTCTCCTCTCAGACTTTAGCTTGTTTTGATCAGATCCAGTCACTGGGTTTCATGCCCTTTTAAGCTTCATTAGTCTCTGGATGATGACTGATTGCTATTCTGAGCTTCAGGAATGCCCAACTATTAATCCCACGTCTAACAGCCTTTGCAGTGGTGGGACTCCCACAGTCAGTGTGACAACCTTCCCAGGCCTCTGACTTGTCATTTGGTCATGTCCCCCATCAGGGTGACCTGGGTCTGGAGGTTGGCTTTCTAATGGCACTCTAATGACTGGATGGTACATCATTTGCTTTGTTTGGAGAGAAAACAGTGACCCAGTCACCTGGAGTCATAGAATCAAAGAATCATAGAATGGTTTGGGCTGGAAGGGACCTTAAAGATCATCTAGCTCCAACCCCCCTGAATGGGCAGGGAAATGTCAAAATGCATGACTTCAACATAAGCAGTAGTTAGAAGCTGTGGCTGTGTCTATGTTAGCAATGTGGCATATTATGTGACTTATTAGGAACAGCTTTGAAGGAAGGGAGTTGTTGCAAGGCACTTAGTGCACACACTTCACATCTTTAGGGCAGATTTTAGACTACTCCCTGTCCCACCCCATATGCTGAATGGGGGTGACTGGGATGGGAGAGATCCTTTTCAAAACAATATTTCTCATTTGAAGTGAAACACTAATGTAATTCTTGCTTATAATGCTTACCTGCTAATCCAACATGCAAAAAGGAGTTTATATGTAATTCTAAATTAATCTCCAAGTAACTGCATGTCTGTAAAACCACTTCTGAGAGATCTTGCCTGGGTAGTCCAGGCCCAGGGATGACCACTGGGAATTTCATGTGTAGGACTCTGTGTCTTCCAGTATTCATGGTACAAGGATGGGAGTATCTCAGCCTGCTCTGTGAACTTGATTCTTATGACCAGAAAACCAGCTTCAGGTCTTCCAGTCATGGGCAGCAAAGCATATGAACCCTTTATTGGCTCAAGTTCCTATCCATTCTTTCTTATGCACAGCACAGCCTTCTTATGCACCACCTTCCCCTTTCCACTTCTTCCAGTAAGCTCATTACCCTCATTGTTTTCCTTACCTCTCCACATCTGGTCATCCACCACTCCTGTTACTGCTTTTAAAGGCTCCAAGTGATAGATTTGTGACTCCCTATATATCCTATTCTCTGGCTAGACTAAACAAAATAGTTGATAGTTTCCTTATAGTTGAAAAATATGATATGGAGAGGTATGTTTTGTGAACAAGAGAAGGCATGATGGAGGCCAGAAGCTACTGGAAGATGTTGCTATAGTTTGGATTCAGACATTGCCCCAAAGACAGATTCACTGAGCCATGAGCAGTTCCTGGGTGGAAATTGCATCCTGAAGCTTTCAGTTTGCCTTTTGGTGCCCCCCCCAAGGAGCGCACATGTGGAAAAAGAGGAAGGGTTGAGACCTTTAGATGAAAGAATATATGTGTATAAATAGGTATGTAAAAATACTGTATACAGAAGCAACTGATGTGAGGAAATGGATGAAGATGAATAGAAAATACCTTTACTCGTTAGACTTATTAGGAGTGAGCTTTGAAGTTTGGAGGAAGTGGTGTTGGACTAGGATCTATAGTTTTGAAGTATGAAGCAAAATATTTCTAAAACATGTGTGTCTTTGTGGGCAATATTTAATTGGATTTGAGCCCATTTGTCAAATTACACATATCACACAGGTGTAATGGAAGATGACATATAAAGAAGGGATTGGGGTGAGTGAATGCAGAAATATACACTGAAACATATGGAATATGTCACTGAGCAAATGCACAATGCTCTTTTGTGGCTCTTTTAGTAGGGAAAATGCTATGTGAACTCCAGGATATGACTACAGGGGGTATATTATAGACCTGAGTTTGCACTAAAATTTCAGCCTGTTTTGAAGATCATCTGGTTCCCAACTACAGACAGCAGACTGCATTACTATGTTTCTGTAATTTTGTTCTATTGAAAACAGCAAAGGAACATCTCTCAGGCCTGATGCAATAGGATGCAAAAATACAGTTTAGAAATTATCAACAGTTCCAGCAGGAACTGCACGATGGATTAAATGAATAATTTTTCAATATATTGGTATGAGTGCTATGAACTACAAGTAGCATCTTCCCTTTCTAATAAAATAGTAAATACATTTCTTGAAATAGAAGTATCTCAGTAGATTTAGGTAAGTAGAATCAAAAAAGTGCAAACCTGTAATACTTAGTGTTAATAGAACTGGCACAGTAAATCAGAATAAGATCCTGACTTGAGTGACACTGTATAGACTATTCTGAAGGAAATTGAAAATAGTAAATCTAGGGACACCACAAGATACAGAGCCTGTGTGTTGGCTCTCATGTAACTTTAAATATTTAGTGACTGAAAACAATTTCTACTTTTGCAAGACATGATCTTGATACCAGCACAGAGACTGAAACTCTGTGTCTTAAATTTGGATGTTAGAATACTTTTTTTTTAACATGTTTTTAGTCTCTCTGTTTAGTCATTTGGGTTCCTTTTCTTAGTGAAAAAGAAGCTTATTCATGCTTATGTCTGTTAATCTTTTTTCCTGAGATTTCCAAGGAAATAAATATCTCCAGAGTCAAGTGAAAGACAACCAAGGAAAACTCCTTTCAGGTAAAGGCTGTGGTATACATTCTCATACATTTTATCTTTTTTCACATTATTTGCAACCATGTAGCCTTACATGATCAGTAATTGCATTTGTGCAATGTACTATGAATGGACAGCTGTACTTCATAACCAAAAAAACCCCAGTGTTTGTGATTAATGTTTGTGGTTTAGACTAGGTAGACTAGGAAATTGTAAAAGTTAGGATATGTGTTATGCTACAGACCAAATTTTTAATGTTGCACTCTTTAGAGGTGTTAATTACAATTTCCTCCCACTTGTCTAGGTTTGAAAAGCTTCAAAATATTCACTTATCATATAGCAAAACTCCTGCTCTGCTCGTAACATCATGGGAAATGTGCTTATAGGCACTTTGTCAGACTGTGTAGTTAGAAGCGTCAGCAAAACCTACTCATTCATGTTTCTCATGAGCCTTTCCCCTCTCTTTCCCCCTCCTCTCCAACTGTCTCAAACAAAAAGCTGTCTCTGTGTTTGCAGTGTACTGTGAACTGTTTCATTGCTGGTGATTAAAAACAAAGCCAGTCAAACCTTTGTGGGAATTTATAGAGTGGCAATAAATCCAGTACATGCCATCCACATGCTTTTCAAACCTCTTCATCTAACCTCTGTTGTTTTGGGGTTTTTTTGTTCTGGGATAAAGAGCATGGACTCTGAAAAACACAGCCAGTTGAAAGAAGGAAAATCCCTATGTCATGTACTGTGCCCCCTCACCTCCCCCCACCACTTCCAGCTTTATAACAGGAGATTAGGGGGTGGGAGGGTAGCTCACCAGAGCAACCTAAGCTCCATAAAAGCTGGAGACTATAGATGACATAAAGCTATCTTTGTTACTGTCAGGACACAACAATAAGCTAAGGAAAGGCACAATGAAAAGTAACCAAGGCAAAATGTAGTTACACAGAATGGTACAGAAGTGGGAATTTAATCTGTTGTAAATACAATGTAGTACTTACACTGTTGTACCTTTGAAGCAAAATAGAGTTGCATAAAGTCTGCATTATTGCAACTGACTGCAGTGCTTGGTATAAAGTTTGGGTTACTCAAAGCAGAAAGCAAAGCAATGATAATTGCAGTCAATGTTGTGCTGGTGAACATCTGAAAGAAAATGTAAAACTATTCATGCTTCAGGACTCTCCTTTGGCATTGTAGAGAGAACTGAAGTTGACTTTGACTCACCGGTTGAGGGATTCCCTGTTTAGAGAGAGTTATAACAGGAGTGCTTGGAGGACAACTTGGACTTGGCAGAGAGGAGAGGGAGGGAGCAGGCCCAGCAGCCATCAGCTGGCACTTCTCAGGGGCATTTTGCCAGTTCAGAGAAGCCTGGGAGATTGTACATGCTCTGGAGAGTAAAAAAAGGAAAAAGATCTGATTTACTGGCTGTCGATTATGTATGACAATTGGTAAGGCATTACATAACCATCTTCTGAGTATTTGTCATATATTTTCTATGCATAATTCTGTAAGCAATAGTGTTGTATCTGCATGGAGCAGAGAGAGAGCTGGCTAAAGGCCAGTCCTTCCAATTAGAGAATTTTGATAGAAGGCTCAAGTACCGAAGCTGAACATTTTTCATCAGAGAAGATAGCTGAAGTGAGAAGGCAAGTGGCAAATAGTCTTTGTTTTGGTCCTTCAAACCAGGCTTGATTGCCCAGCACATCAAAGGGACTTGATGACAGAACATAGGGTTGAACTATATTTTTCCAGAAATTGTCCTCTACATTCCTCCCTTCCTCTTTCATTGTGTGTCTGTTCTGAAGGACATGAGGCGGAAGTCCTACTGATAGAAAAACTATGAAATTTTCTTAATGATTTTTTAAAAAAATCTTGACGTGGTTTTGGTTTGGGGTTTTTTTTTTGTTTGTTTTTACTTCAGAGTGAAGAAAAAAAATTAAAATCTTTTCAAACAACCTTTTTGGCCAGTGCATATTCATTCGTCAGTTCCACAACATAGCTTTCACTCTGTTCTCATTTCCTCTTCAAGCCCCACTTGAACTCAGTGATTAATTGATAGCAGTAATAAGTTCCTATCATCTCCATAATACTGTGAGAGGGAATTGAGACTGCTTGGCAACAGGTTTCAGCAGTGCTATTTTGGAAGGAGCGAAATGAAGTGCCAGAATGGTAAGACTGAACAGCACAGATAGCCGATGGGCACAACAGTCCCAATACATGCTATTTTTTAATATTTCCAGCACAAAATTAACTCTGGCTTTCACAGCTATGTGCTTCCACTGGGAAAGCTGATGCTCAGAAATGAGGATCTGTGCTTCAGTTTTGAGGGATGCTGCACTTTAATGGATCATGACATGTCAGGCCATCTCTTTTCCCGTGGGCAAACTGTTTTGCTGATATCCCCACCACCATGATCATATGCCTTTCTGTTCTTCCAGCTGCTCAGTCACTCACATATGTTTCCATATTTTTGCACAGCAAATCCTTGTTTTTTTTTTTTTTCCTGAGCCTTTTATCAAATCTATTTTATCTCTACTCCAGCTCAGACTGACTCCCATCACACTCTCCTGGCCCAGTAAACCTTTCCTGACAATTTATCCTAAAATATTTTTTCAATCCTCTACAACACTGCCCAACTCAGTTTCCTTTCCAGACACAGAACTGCTTTGCAAACATCTCCTCACTCATTAGCCTTACCCCATACACTTTCTTGTGGCGTTTGCCCTCACTTTCTTCCCACAGTCTTTTCCAAAAGTCTTAATGATTTCTGAGCTGCCCCTTCTCCCTTCCTTTGAAAGCAGCTCGGATGACCTCTAACTTTCCCATATGCTTTTTCCCCGCATTTTTTCTCAAGCACCAACTTCTCCTCCTACCCCACTTCCTCTACTTGGCTCCTCATCATTAGCTCCTACAGCACTGTTGCTCCAGGAACTAGAGTTACCCATGACTAAGTTTTAGAAAACTTCCTTCTGTATATTCCCATTTTTGTTGCCAAAGAGAGCAGTGTCTGGAAGCCGCAACTGGAGTAGAAACAGAGGGGTGGTGCTGGGGAGCTTAAGAGATTTGGACTCGCTTCAAACTTCCTTCAATGAAGCTTAGGGAGGCAATTAATGGGGAAGGCTGGCACAGTGCCCATCTGCAGAGTCTGCCTGTGCTATACAGCTGGCCTTCCTCATTTGAACATTTTCTTTGGTTCAGTTCACCACATGGCTTTACTTCACTAGGATTGGCTCTTCACTTGTTGTAAACTTATGCAGCTTTGTTGAAAGTAATGTGGAGATGATAGTTTACAGCAAATAAGGATGTGGTCCCTCTTTTTATTTTTTTGGGAGGCCTTTGAATGGAACTAAAAATTGAAACAGAACTTTGCTTGGTGTCGTGTTAAAACCCCAAGTGAGACGTAATTTCAGCACAAAACCTCAAAGTGATCTGGATGAATATGAAAAGGCTCATGAAGTTTAGGGAATCTTTAAATAGGGTTGATTTCATCTCTGAACATACAATTGTCTCATTTAATTCCCAGTGCCAGTTTTTAATGCAACAATGTCACATTAACTTATCTCCGTCTGGAAAAAAAGATTTTTAAAATACACAGTGTATTGAAAGAATTAAGTGTATTAAGTATTTGTTCAGCTTTATTCTAATACCTGAATTTTTAGCAAACAATCTGAAATTCTCAATTGCATATATGTTCTAGATTTCACAAGACAGATAGATATTCAATAGGAAGTTAGGTTAGAGCCAAAAGGGGATTTATGTATCTTGAAGATAGGTAGTGTAGCAAGTATATAGACCCTTCAACAGCTTGGTTATTATTCTGTGGACCCTCTTCAGCACCTCAATGTCCTTCTTGTAGTGAGGGGCCCAGAACTGAAGAAGGCACTTGAGGTGTGGCCTCACGAGTGCTGAGTAAAGGGGACAACCACTGCCCCTCTCCTGCTGGCCACACTGTTCCTGATACAAGCCAGGATGCTGTTGGCCTTCTTGGCCACCTAGGCACACTGCTGGCTCATATTCATTCAGGTATCAGCTAGCACCTCCAGGTCCTTTTTTGACAAGCAGCTTTCTAGACAGTCTTTCCCAAGATCGTAGTGCTGCCTGGGGTTTTTGTTACTAAAATCAGGACATGGCAAAATACATTATATAGGTATGCCTACCTTTTGTATAACTAAATAAACATTGAAACAGTGGGTTTTGTTCATTAAAAAGCTTACACAGGAAAGGGGGTCACTTAGGTTTATTTACTGCCTCAGCTTAAGGAGGAATTTAATCCTTAAATTCTTTCCTTGACAAAGAGCGGCTCAGAAGTGAGACTGAAGTGAGATGGGAAGTATTGCCATTGCATCAGTCAAGGTTTGACAGGTGAGGAAACAATGCAAGAAGGAACCAGTGAGGCAGCCAGGCTTGGTTGCTTAGTCATTTGAAATCCTAGCGGTAAAGAAAGAGCCCTGTGCTCCTGCAGGTGAATTCCTGCACCATGAAATTCATTATTGCATGTACGGAATAAAAGATAAATAATATCAGCTAGTTCTTGGTGTGCAAGTCTTCACACTACTTACAGCCAAAAATATATAATAGAAGACTCTCAGGCTTCTAACAGAAATGGTGAAACTGAGATTTCATGTTGTTATCATCTTAATGTTGGAGTGCACTTGGCATGAGTACATGGAAGGCACTATAACACTTTTTCAAGTACTATATAAAAAAAGAAAGATGAACTATAAGGTTCACAGATTCAGAGCTAAAGTAATTCAGCCTAGCATTCCATTATCTTCACAAAACAGAACAATCAAATATTTCAATGAATGTTTAGCAAGTTTAATATTCTTATATACTGAGAAAAATGAGGAGTGATGTAAAGTTGTCAGACTTTGTGTCTGTAAAACACCTTTCCCTCAGTAATTACTTGCTTATACTAATAGCAGTGCTTTGAGTGCTGGAAGAACCTCCTCAGGTGTATGGCTGACTTCCCATCGTTTGAAGCCATCATTGGACATGATGCTAGGCAATCTCGTCTAGGATCCCTTTACTAAGGAAGAATAACATTGCCCTGAACAACTACAGTCCAAGATTGCCTTTTCTTCTCAAGTGTAAAGAAGTTTCTAATTAAAATATTTCAGCTACTGTGATGCAGATAATTTTTGGTAGAAAAGGAATACTAACTATGTTGTGATACTCATAGTTATTCAGTTCTATTTCCAAAATAAATTTGGGGTGAGACAGACTTGCTGTCTACATGACCACAGTGATATACAGAATTATGGCCCCAGTGATATATAGAATTCTCTGTTCCATTTCTTGGTGTGACTAGGAAGAACAGTTTCAGCTTGTCAGCCATGCATTCTGAGAATACTACAATGTTTGGTATTTCTTCAATAAGGACATGCAGCTAAGAGATATCACTTAGAAGCTTACTGCATTATTAATGTATCTAAATATTTAGTAATTTTGATTTTGTAGTGATGAACATGAGTTTTTAATCAATTACATAAAAGAAAGATTTAGAATTCCAAAGCCCTCAACTCTCTCTGCCACGCATCTAGGCACACTGGTCATCAGCTCCTCAAAACACTGATGTGAGCTGCTGAGTACAGTCAGACATATTATTCCTCTAATTAAAAAGTCCCCACACCTCTAACCATATTAAGAAGCTGATTCCTCTGCATCTCAGTTCTTTGGTTCATAAGATAAAGTTACTCTCTAGGCAATTCTAGGTAAAGATAGCTACAAAAAGACATTTTATTCCCAGAAGTTGAAGAGGATGGAGTCATTTAACCTTTTAAATTGATAAATGGGAGCTTAAATTGTAGTGCTCATTCCAAGAAATGGCATGACATTTTCTTCCTTTTGGAAATTAAACTGCTTCAATTCTGAAGCAAAAAATCCAATATGACATAGTAATATCACCACCTTGTGGGGAAGAAATGTGTCCCAGAATGTACAAGCTTTGTCATGACTGTGAATATTCCTGGGACACATATGTACTCAATATAAAACCAATAGATATTCAATGTTAGAAGAACATTTAGAAAATTAGAAGAAAAATATTCTAATAAAAGGTAATTTTCATTAAAATAACGAGGTATTGCAATAGAGGGATTTATCTTCTGATTCATGCTTAACACATTGACTCTGCAAACTTCACACAGCTTGTGAAGCTAATTACGAACCTTATGATTTCAGCCCTTGATTTATAAAGATAATTAGAAGTTATGAATTTTTAATGTGTTTATAATGCGTTATGTAATAACGTGTGAACATATATAAAAAAAATCAATAATATATTTAAGTGCCACTTGGTACCATGTTACCAGCTATTCTTCTTTCTACATCTCTTGTTTTCACAGATAACACTGAAATTAGACTCTTCTGAGAAGCTGGACATCTGGCAGAGGCAAAAAATGTAGCCCCTGTACTCAACCAAATGACAAACAAGACCATCCTTTCTCCTTAAACTGCTTTATTTCCTCTTTTCCATATAACTTTCAGACTCTATCAAACATAAGGCAAGGTTTGTTCAGACAATGGTTTCATTCACTACAAGCCCAAGAGTCTGTCCTGTGCACTGAATGATGTAGTATCCTGTGGAAAAAATAGTATATGCCTATGCTATTAAAGGCTGTAGCATAAAAATGATACTTAAGATTTAGCATGAGACTAGGAAACTTAACTGTAGAATTTCCTTATACTTTTGCATAGTTTTCAGTGTTGGCATCAGCTAATATGAAGGTTTCCATGCTTACTTCCACAAATACTAGTTTACAGAGGAAGGTGAAAATGCATTATCTGCTGCTATGACATCACTGAAATATCCTATGTTTCAGAAACTTAAAAATAATTTTTCTTTACAGGAAGGTATGAAACATACTATCTTACTTCTAGAAGATTTTGTTTGTTTTTTCTTTTTTTTTTTTTTCCTGTCCTAATACCCATGCAGCAAAAAGAGAAGTCCATGGATAGTATAACATTGTCATGATGAAATACTTTCAAAACATACTCTAGGAAAACTGTATTTGAGCTTTTAAAGAAGACATTATGGCTCTCTTTACATAGGTGAAATAAATTCTCTTCTTGCCCTGCACTGGAGCAAAACATGGCAGAAGTCCTACAGTCTTCAAAGATAAGGAAAAACTGTATTATACACTTGAAGCAGACTCCAGGCTTTCATGAATTGATTCAGGCAACTGCCTCTGGTCCTCAGCTTGCTCCCTGGCATAGATCTTCAGACTGTGATTACAGAGACACTTGATTAGGAATCCACATTTCTGTTACTTGGAAAGTCCCTTATGGGTGACTGATTCGGTGACCAGTTTAGGATTCATAACAGGCACTTCCAACAGCTTCATATCCTGACACTGGTTACTTCTCTGGGAGCAGACACTGCAGAAGGAGATACTTGCAGGAGGACTCGTTTCATCCAGTAGTAGAGCAGTTGCCAAGAAATCAGGAAAAGGCTCTTCAAGATTTTTGCACTATAATTTCTACACTTTGTAACCAAAAAGCTGGCAAAAGAGTCAGAGCTGACTCTCTTTTGAGATTTCTTTGTTGAATCTGAACCTTTTACAGCACAAACTGAAAGAAAATAGGTTAAACAACTAACTCTGGTAAGAAAGGGCTTTTACTGAGACATGTTTCTAGTTTTTCTGCTCTTGCTGGTGGTTGCTATGAATGAATCTTAAAAGCTCTATTTCTGGTTCCTACAGATTTCCAGTCTGACTATCTGATTGGTTTTCTATGTAAACCTTTTGAGAGCCTGAGTTTTTTTTATTTTTCCATCTAATTTGTTTCCCCTTACCTAAATTTCAGGTAGGGAGTTCTTTCAAAAAATCCTACCAGCTACAGATCCAAAGTCAAGAAGATCAATTTGAAAACCCTAAACTCCAGAACATACTTGTAATTAGCATTTGCATTGTCTCAGGATGCAAATGTACAATGAAGACATTTTTGTTCCTGTCTCATCTACGTAGTGATTCAGAGCTGAGACAAAGAGCTGACTAAAACACTGACGAAAGTGGGGTCAGTTAGGTGTGATCTTCACGCACTGCTTCCCACACACTAAGCACCAAGTTCAGCAGACAGCAAAGCAGCCACAGATGGTATCATCTGAGAAAGGGGAGAAATGCACCATTCTGCAGAAGAGACTTAATACCTATAGCACTCCTTTGGGAAAGGAGATTGGAAGTCATCAGTTGGGGCATTTATTCTGCAGATTATTTCTGGGTTTTGTGTTTATCTTAAAGTGAATAAAATGAAGAACATGTAACTGATCTGGGGAAAGCATGTACAAGTCTGGCCTTACTCATCAAACCAGATGTGATCACTAGGTGACAGTGTAAGACTTTGTATTTGATCTGTCCGCTTTCATGGCTCTGACATTCCTAGCTTCCTAAAAATTTTTAGCAAACAAAGCTGAAGATGTATTTATTCTACCAACCATGGCCTAAGGCACTCACAAAGGACTTGAAGAATAGGTTTGAATGCTCATCAGTGGGAGAGGGAGAGGCACATGCCTATGCTAGTTAGTAAGTGCACTGGAACTTGCTGGACTCTGGTTAATTTTTTCCCTATGTATGCCTGGAGCCCAGATGGCCTTGAACTTTTCAAAAAAAACCTGGTTTCAAATCAGCTGTTTGCCCTCATCTACTGATGCATTTCCTTTTACAGCCTTCATTGCCCACATTCAATTGTTATACCCAAACTTCAGCAACTACTTCTCAGGGGTGGGGTACCAGACTGCACCTTGTATGGGTGAAGTGGGCTAAAGAAACACATATTCTAAGTGGAGCATGTACTTCATTATTAATCTGGGTTGTCAATATTACGATTATTAGGCTAGTTACAATGATTCTAACATTTATATTCAGGCTATCTAACTGTTAAAGCTCTTTCCCAATAGTGATGCAGTTGGCACAGATATATACAATTTTTCAAGTATCTAACCCTTTCATGTTAAACTTCCATTTCTATATTTCTCAGGGTCCTAAAATCAATGGCACCCAACAGGTTTGGTGTTTCAGAGAATGGATTTGCCCAGATTTGGCCTATTTAGTGCATATGCACTAAGTAGTTACTACTTTAGATGTAATTTTCCTCATGAGTGCCTTACTTCCGAGACTGGACTACAACCTTGCTGGCAGTAATTAGGCATTTATCCTTAGCACAGCACTGAGCATGTAAAAGGCAGGAGTGCTGAAGTTCAGAAGAGGAACATAGTTGGCTCAAAGCCAGCTTTGGGGCCACTGCTTCACTCCCTTTTACTACTGCCTGGAGTGGATTCTTCACTATGCTACTTCGTATGCAACAGATTGCCTGTTTTCTCTCCATCACAGAATTACTTGGACAGGGAGGGAGGACCAAAGGTCATCTAATCCAGCTTCCTTCTCCAAGAAGCTCTGCTCTCCATTATTTCTGGCTGTTAATGGATTTGCCAAGTCAATTTTTGAAAGCTCCAGTGATGGAGACACCCTGAGTCCTCTGGCAACCTGTGTCTAACCACTTTCATGGAGAGTTTCTGTATGTGAATAAAAACTTGAAGTATCCCTCGCTGCAACTTGTAAGTAACTGTTGCTTCTTGACCCTTTGCTGAGCACCTCTGAGAAGAGTTTGGCTCTGTCTTGCCTATAAGCTTGCATTAGGCAGCAGCAATCAGATATCCCTTTTTCTCTCTCTTCTGGGATGCCGTTGAAAACAGGTTTTGCTAAGGGGTGTCTTTTCAGCAACATAAAAATTAAGTTAAAAAAAATTAAGTACCCGGTCTCAAGTCCCTTTTCAAAGTTTTGACTAAACCATTAAATCTTTTACAAGATCAAAAAAGATGAAATAATTCATTGCAGTTGGGGAAAGATAAAAAAAATCCCAAAACAACCAAAAGCCAAAAAGCCCAAGTGCTTGAAATCTAGATGTGCACACTGACTACTCCAGGCTGCCTGTGAAGGTGTTTGCTCTCAGGTTGGTGCTACTCCTCATTTGGGGACATGAATGTATATGTGTGTTTTGGGGTAGTATTAGAACTTCTTGGAATTTTTTATTTAAGAGTGTTCAGAAATTATTAGGTGTTTATTGATACTTTGTGTCTGGCATTGTGATTTGTTTGTTGAATTGTTGGTAATCATCTGGAATTAATGATTTGCAGTAATATTAATAAACCAATAAATTGCTTTGATCCCGATTTGATTCAAACCACATTAAACAGGAATTATTTCATGTTTTTCATCTCCTGTGGCCAGAGACCCAGTGAGCATCCCAGCTGCTGTTTCAGGTTCCTAGCACAGGAATCAAGGTTCCTAGCACAGAGGTGCTGCTTTGGACATCAAATTCCCCATGAAGCAAACGTTTCACTAGAGCTGGACATACTTTATGGAGTTTTAATTTGAGTGAATTGCCATTTTCTAATGAAAAGTTTCAGTCAAAGAACTAATATTCTGCTTGGTGTTTTGTTTAATTCAGTCAGACATCAACTGTAATATCACGGTGTATAAGTGTATATACTTTTGTATATAAGTGGAATAAACCAGGAAATAACTTAGATCTCCATAGCACTTATAATAATCTGGTTGTATGAAAGTCTGTTTTCAAGCCTGTACTTTTATATATGCTCTATGTGGCATTACTGAAGGCTCCCTAGACCTCATGCTTATGTCACAAGCTCATTTTCCTCTCTCTTAGTTACAGAAATAGAGTCAAAATTGCAAAATATGGAAATTAAATGGTTTAAAAGATGTATAGTGGCTCTGACCTAAGGGTTTCATCAACTTGTTGTAGTTGCCAGGAATTATGCTGAATATTCTCTCGAGAGAGAACACAAAGGCTTGCACTATGACAGCAAGCAATAAAATGTCACTACGCTGAAAGATCATGTTATGAGCAGTAATAAAATGTTACAATTGCTTGAGTTTTCCTATGAATTCTTTACAGAACTTCTTCATATAACTCAGTTTCAGGACTAATCCTTAAAGGATTTTGCTAAAAGCAGTATAAATTAATTGAATGTTACCTCATATTCTTAATAAAGTCATCCAGCTTTCTAATGGACATTGAATAAATTTAATGGAATAACTCTGACAGTTTGCCTGACAGGCATCTTTCAAACACTGCAGTACTGTCTTGCGCTGCTCTATGGACTTCTGTCCATAAATGATAAGATAAATTATTCTGTCTTCCAAGGAAAAGAATCTTTTCTACAGCATGGGCCAATATCATCATTGTTCTGTTTCTTATTCAACATCAATAATTGAAAATCTTTCTTTTCTCACCCACAAAGACCTGTTTTTTTTTTTTTTCCTTCTATCCTGGCATGACAGACCTCTGTTATTGTGACAGAGTGGTGATAAAAAGTCCAAGTCTTTTTTGGGCAGGGCAGACTTGGGCTCCCTCCTGTTTTCTTTCCACCTTAATGTAATTTAATTTATAGCTCTCCAGAAGGCTCCAAAGCAATAGCTTTTCCTCTGTGGATTGCACAAAGAATTTAAACGTGTCCCTTCAGAGATGGTTTTGTTTCTCCACTTTGTGCCCAGTATTCAGATCTGTTTGCACTAAAACTGGGTGCCTCAGTTAGTCACATTGCCTGCTGGTGTGCTTTCTACCTTTGTGTCATGACCATATTCCATCAGCATTTCTCTTAGCTGAAAATGAAAATGTGACCTTTCTATCCACTAAGGATGGGGAGTCTGGTAATTTGCTGATGCAAATTAAAACTTCAGGGATGCTCTCTTGAACTGCCATGTCACAGTATCCGAGATCTACTCTTTTGTCCAAGATTACTGGAGTGTATCTTACTGCAACTGCTTCCTAGGAATTTTTGCAAAAAAATCTTCTGGTAATGTTTTTATATAATTCCTGCCCATAAGGGAATATTAAGACCACATGGCTGACCAAAAGAAGTCCAAACTTCTGCTTACAATTACTGCCTATAAGTACATGTGAGCTATACATAGCACATCAGAGACAAACAGGTCCAGGAAGCACGAGACATAGACTGCAGGTAAAGTATCATTTTTTAAATCTGCAGTGACTCCAATACATCCAGAAATGTTGATGTGACACATGTTCAGTAAATCAGGATCAGATCTATAAGACTGGACATTTTGATAGTGTGATGATTGCCTGAGGATTCACAGTCAGCACGTCTGATCTACAGACATTAAGGCCAGAACTCCTTCTCTGTTGAGAGTTGTCTAGAAATCCTGGACAAATACAGAGCAAGTATTTTGCTAAAGCAGGATTTCAAGGAATAAAAAAGGTCTCTCCTTGCAAAACTTAAATTCATATTGACTTGTTTAACCTGGATAACCCTCAGTCTATACTTCCAGGCATCTGCAGTTCCTCTAAACCATAGTCCTTCAAATAATATCTTCCTGTTAATGAATGCCTTTTAATGAAATTAAGCAGGTAGAAAATTACTCATTAAAGCAGCTGACATATCTTGACATGATCTCTACTTCCTTTATGAAGTTCTCATGCCATCTCATGAAATTTTTGATGCAGGATGCTTCAAAAGGCATTGTAACTCAATTAATATTACTCAGCATTTTGTGTAACTATTAGAATGTTCCATGTAAACCAAATTTGCATTGTATGATTACGGATTTGACTTAGGAAGGGTTTGAGGGAATATGTTTAGACTATCAGAAGTGGTTAATATAGCACTGTATAGTATTTAGATAAAAAATTAACACTATAGTTGCAAGACTACACTAAAACAATTGTCGCGGCGAGCCTTCTCTCGGGGACACGGCTCTTCTCCAGAGCTCTCTTGCCGTCCCTCTCCTCAGGCATCTTCATCCCTTCTGCTTCTGGGAGCATGCCTTTTATTTTGCCCTTCAGCCCCGCCCATTTCCGGCTGGGGCAGGCCCTAATTATTGGGCACAGCTGGGCCTAAGCTCCCAGTTCATTATCGGCGACACCTGAGGACTTGTGGTTCTCTCTACAAACAATTATCTTACAGATTCTTAAAAAGTAAGTATTGAAGGCTAATCACTAACCATTTACAGCAGGAGTCTTCAAGAGTATTTTATCTTACTATCCTGAAGAAAATTATTGCAATATAAAACCTTGCTGTCATAGTTGTATATAATATGAAAAATAGACTTAAAAATAATATTAAAGGAAATAAGTTTTCCAGGAAAAACTCTTGGTTGGGCAGCCAGCTGAGCTCATCTGAATGATATGTATTTTCATGCAGCAAATTTGAGGCTATATTCTAGAGATTAAGGCTGTTACTCACACATAGGGGAATAAGTTCTGGACATCACTGATTTAGAAAGGGAATTAGCCTGGTCGTAGTGGATAACAAACTGGGAAGGAACTTACAACAGACTGTAATGTTCAGACAGCTGATATCAATCTCCAATTTAAGTTTAGGAAGTAACTGAATCGAAGTCTCTAAGTACCAACAGGGAAAGTGGTTTCTGAGAGTATATGGGTCATTAATCTTGCAAACCATGCTATAAAATTGTCCAGTGACTCTGTCAACTAAGACTAAATAATTTCAGAATAAGATAAGGCAAAAACATTGTGCTGGAAATACAATCTATTTGCTCATCTTGCAAGGTAAAATACACCTCTATACACCTCAAGTTTGTAAATCACACCAAGCTTATCAGTCAGTCCAGCACTGCTGATCAATAGCAGTTAGGGCCCATGCAGGAAACACTGAGGTTTTTTTGTGAAAATCCAAATTAATGAGAGAAGTCTTTATTCTGCTCTACTCTGTTGTCATCAGAATGCACCTGGAGTATTGAATTCAGTTTTGGTCCCCGCTGTACAAAAAGGATGTGGAGAGGCTGGAGGGGGCCCACAGAAGATCCACAAGGATGATCAGAGGACTGGAGCAGCTGTCGTACAAGGACAGGATGAGAAAATTGTGTCTCTTCAGCCTTGAGAAGAGAAGGCTTAGGGAAGATGTTATTACAGTGTTCCAGTATTTAAAGGACAGCTACAGAGAAGATGGAGACTCCCTGTTTAGAAGTCACATGGACAAGACAAAGGGCAATGGGCACAAGTTGCTCCTAGGGAGATTCCATTTGAACACAAGAAGAAAATTTTTCACTGTGAGGACAGTCAGACATTGGAATGGTTTCCCAGGAAGTGGTGGATTCCCCCACTTTGGAAAGTTTTAAGTCTCAGCTCAACAGGGTGCTGGGACATCTCATATAAGCAATAATAGTAGAAGGGTTGGACCAGATGATCCTTGAGGTCTCTTCCAACCTGATATTCTATGACTTTATAATAAAAATCACTTATTATGAGTTAGGGTTAGACATTTTTTAACCAAAAACTATCTTGAAAGACAATGATAATTTATTCTTTGTTCAATTCACTTGTAGAGGTATATAGAGCTTTACCTGAAACTGCTGGAAGGTCACGGACCAGTCTGACTGACAGTTTGTGCCACCATCTGGCTATAAACTCCCCTTCCAGTAGCAAGGCTTGAAGGAAGCATTGTAGTGGACTTCAGAGTCATTGTGTAAGCAGAAGACCCCAAGTGAGACTGCTGTGTTGGCGCTGTGCTGTTGTCCAGAGCCCCATGCTGAGCCTGCTGGACTGGGTGCCAGTGTCAAGCCACTTGACTGGTGACTCCATATGTCTTTTTTTGTGCTTGTGTCTGGGCAAAGATTTTTCTGACATTGCTCATCCCCTTCTTGGACCACTTAATAAATTAAATTAGCCTGGTGTTAGCCTGATGTTGCCTGGTGGTTCCTCTTGTGACAACAACAGATGAGAAAGCTTCACTTTTAGCACAAAAATTATAGAGAAATGTAAACATTGCGTCAGATCATATGTAACAGCATCAGGGACATCTGGGGATAATTTGGGAACCTTCACAGGTTCCTTCTTCCACATTGTGTGAAATCCAAGACACTTGCCATGGGCTGGAGCAGCTGCTATCAGCAGATCACACAGCAGAGCACAGGCAGGTCACAGGTTCCAAACACAACCAAGCCTCCTATGTTTCATCAGGTAAGAGCAGAAGGCTATGGCACTGCTCCCATTCAGGAGGTAAAGTTATTAACTGTGAAGTCTGCTTGCAAGGAGCCTTTATTCCAATCACAACAGACTCCATACACAGAGCTCGTCACTTAAATTAGGTAAACTTGTTGCGAATTCCACCTGTTTCTTAGGTCAAACTCTTCTGCTGTGAAAAGAGGAAATATGAGGTGAGTCAACTAAGACTCTGCTAAATCATCACAGAACCAGACAGGTTGGAAAGGACCTCTGAGATCATCAAGTCCAACCTTATCCACTGCCACCGTGGTTACCAGACCATGGCACTCAGTGCCACATCCAGACTCTTCATAAAAATCTCCAGGGACAGAGAATCCACCACCTCCCTGGGCAGCCCATTCCAATGCCTGGTCACCTCTCTGTCAGAAGCAAAGTATTTTGATGAAATTGTCCAGAAGAATTTGGTGCTGGGAGATATCTCAAAACTCCTGCCCTAGAACTTCCAAAATCTCCTGCCCTCCTTGTTTACCTTTTTTTTTTTCACCGTCAAGTTTTTTTTCTTTCCAGAGTAGAATCAGAGGGCTAATAATAGTTCAGAAAGAAAATGAACATCCCAATGTCAGGTCTGATTTGTGTGTTATTTTTTCTACCATTTAGATAGTTAGTATTAAAGAACTGCAAGTTTAAAATAAGTTGATTTTGATCAGGTAGTATAAGTTTAAAGTTTGAATAATTTTTGGATAGTAAAGTAGATTCTCTGGATTCCATAGTGATATAAAAAATATTCAAATAATTGGTATAAATTTGTATAACTCAGTAATAAAAATTCAACACTGGGAAATTATTTATTATACTTCAGGTAAAATTTATAGAAAAATAAAAATAAAGGAAAATATTATAAACAATAGGCAAGTGAAAATTCCCTATTAAGATACACTTGCAGCAGTTTGCACATTTATAAAAATGTCTAAACTTAAATGGATATGATTTGGTATACAGTGACACTGAATAATTACAAGGATTTACCGGAAAGGGTGGTTAAAAATGGTTCAGAAAACTGAAAGGTGTTTTGTGTGATAGTTCCCTCTAGAGATAAGGTCTTTTCAGAAATGTGGATGATCTAGAAGAAAACCATTAATTTTTCTTTTTTTAATTTTTATTTTTATTCTCCTCAGGACAATAAATGAACAAAATTATCTGGGGATTGGTCTTATTTGAAAGTGAGGACTTGGGAGTGAACTCATATAAATGTGGATGATCAGTGGAGTGGGATCAGTGGAGAGTGATCAGTGGGGCAGTTAATTTCTCTGACAGCAAACAGCTGTCACCTCTTGTGACACTGGGAGGAAGCAAGGAGGCTCGGTCTTGAAATAAAATATGTTTGATATAACTCAGGATTTAAGTTGCAGATCTCTCTTTTATTTGTAGTATTTGACATAATCTAAATACTTCTAAATACATAAATATGTTTTCTACAATTAAAAAAAGTTACCATAGACTACAATAATATGAAATAAAATAGAAAAGTTAGCCTATAAAGTAGAAAGAAGTCAAGCATATTTCAAACAAGAACAGACGAGAAAGTAGATTAATCATTAATCAGAAAATGAGCAGGTTCAGTATTAGATATGAGTTTCATTTGGAATAATATAACAAACTGACAGACAAATGTAAATTCAAGCCCATGGTAAGATTTAACATCTGATAAAATATAAACGTTAGAAGATATCCCAGGCCTTACTGAAGGTGGTGCTGTAGCATAAAGCATGTATTGCAACCTGACTGCTGAGTTTGAATGGTTTAGCTCTGAGTTATATTAAGTTGCTGTGCACAGGATTAATCCACAAATTGTGCAAGAGGTCATGAAAACATGGTGCAATTTATGTGTGGTTCATATGTAAGCATAAGAATGTTAAAAAAAAAAAGAAAAAAAAATGTTGAATTTTCTTCTGTGCTACTACTCTGCTGGTGTACTGTAGCATGTGCTAGGCCATAGCAAGAAGGTTGCTGGAAAATATTCACTGAGAAGAATACATCTCATTTTGTTTGTTTCGATTGCTCTGCTTGGACATAATAAGGGGACAATATTTTGGGCTCATATTTTCTTATGAGAGAAAAACCCACGTATTCTCAACCTTTTTTATTTTAATACTGACTTCTTCCTATATTGTAAATCAGTGTGAATTTACTTCCTCTACGCAGAAAAGATCAAGAGCACTGGTAAAAATCAAGTTAACCACACATAGCACAAGCAATTTCTATTACAGAGATGTCTCAAAGAGAATTCCATTATGATGCCCTGATTCAAGCTGAAAGATAAACAGCATTTGCAGAGGATAAAAGTGTCTTGCTGAGATGGCTGTACACAGCCAGCTGGAGCTGGTCTCAGGGACAGGAATGATGCTGGAGAATGGCCAGAGCAGAGGAGCACAGAGTGCAGTCCTCCCCCTGACCTTTGCCCTGTGGCACCATCCCCATCATTGCACAGGCACTTGAGGAGTTCATGTTTTTGTTGCGTGTTGTCTGTGCTACCTGTTTTGGAGTTACCTGTTTTGCCAAATGCTGATGCCTAGAGCATGCTGGAGGTAATATTTTTTCACTGAGAGTGTTGTCAGGCATTGGAATGGCCCGCCCAGGACAGTGGTGGAGTCACCATCCCTGCAAGCAGACATTTAAAAGGCATTTGGACTTGGTCCTTAAGGACATGGTTTAGTAGTTAGCTTATGGTGTTGGTCAAAGTTTGGCTGGATGATCTTGGAGGTCTCTTCCAACCTAAACATTCTGTGATTCTGTGAAAAATAATAAAAAAAAATCCAAAGCTTCACAACTCTGTCTTTGTCCTCCTTTCTTTGTCTCAATAGTAATTGAAATGGTCAGGTAAGCACCACCCTGGAAAGCTACTTGTT
The DNA here is from genome assembly GCF_036169615.1 of Heliangelus exortis. Lineage (NCBI taxonomy): Eukaryota > Metazoa > Chordata > Aves > Apodiformes > Trochilidae > Heliangelus > Heliangelus exortis. Next base: position 95,944,906 of record NC_092424.1, on the reverse strand, counting down.
AGCTAACTGCTGCTCCCTCTTCTGACAGCAGTAGAAGCCACCCTATTCAGTCATAAGAATGTGAGGGAGGTTTGCTGCACCATCCCTAAGAGCAGTCAGGATAACTCCAGCAGGTAGACTGGACCTGAGCTGAAGTACAAACCCAGCTCCTCCAGTCCTCAGAGGTGATGCATCACCTTGCACAGATGCAGAACAAGCAGAATGACATTTTTACACTAATCCACTGCCTAGCATTTCTCCTGTGAGTGCTAAGAAAGCCCCTGATTTCTGCCGTGTACACAAATATTTATTACATGGACATGAAAAACTCCTTTTCTTGAAAACAGCTACAGCTTTGTCAAAGCACACCAATGCTGGATCAATTCCACTGAACACAGTAATCGTAAGGTAAATGCAGCAATGAAAATGAAGCAAACAAATAAATTAATTTGCTTTGTCAAAAGCACCTGATATTGCTCAGCTCTGCAAAAATTAAATCAAAATAACAGAACACAGAACAGCCAAAGAACACTCTAGATTTTTTATCTGGATTTTGTTCATCTTCAGAACATACTTATATAAGTAGATGATAATGTGAGTTTTATGAGAGCCTTTTGTGCTCTTTTGATGCAAAATATAGTGTGTTTACTCCAGTGGAATAGTAGGATTGAGAATGATTCAGAGTTCCATTCTCATCTGGAAATAAGTGCCTGAATCCAGACATTCTTTTCCCATCTCATTATGTCAGAAAATAAGGTTTGCTATCTTAAAAGCTAAGTGGTATTAAAGCAGTGAAGGAAGCTTCAGGTACATATGGCACACTGGAGCTTTGAGTGCCCTGCTGTCAAATAAAGCCTGCAGCATCACTTTCTGGACCTGTGTTTGGCAGTAATTTCTCTGATGAAAGACAGCAAAGTGTTTAAGAATTTGTCTGCAGCACGGAGCTCACTAATCTGGACGGGAACATATGCACAAGTCCTCAGCCACACCTGCCTTTTCATTTCATGCTAAGTTTCAAATGAAAATTTTCTCTAGTGTAGCAAGACTCATCAAAGTTATCAGACTCTTCAAAGTTATCAAATTGAGAACATCTCTAAAGAATTTTCTTGTACATCTTTGACTGACATTTGTTTTTGGAAAGGAGGCCCAATTTTGCTTACCTCCTCCTTTTAGTTTCAGGCTTCTAGAAAAGCATCCCACACTTTTGCTGCACTGTAGTGCTTACAGTGCAATATCTGCTAATTGTTTTGTTGGAAGCAGCAGCTGTTTCTTGGGCATCTCAGACTACCCTGAGGCCCATTTTAGTAAACTTCTCCCATTATTGTATACTCCACCCCTTCTAGCCATGGAGGCACCTCTAGTCCTGCTGTGCCAGTCAGACTGCTTCTGAAACCAAGGAAGCAGTATGCCAAGAGGGGAGGGAAGAGATGCAGATAAAGACAAAATATTTATTGTATGAAGAGATTCACATTAGAATGAATACTATCAAATAATACCATTTGCGTTATCATCAACTTATATTTGCTGTACAGGTATTTTTTTCCCTCTACTTTTCTATAAATTGCTATTCACAGATGTTAAATTATTTGATCTGTGTGAAGCAAAGCAGGGATAGTTGTGGAGAGTGTGTGTCTCTGCTCATGACCTGTTTTGCTTTCATGCACACAGGTAACCAGAAGAAAAGTCTCCTTGTACTTCCATGAACTGTTTTGTGAAAGATGCCCACACATGTGCCTCCTATGGCTCCAGCTCGTCACATGTGGACAAATGAGGTTAAAAGCAGTGATCTGATGGCCTAAAAACAGATACTGTAAGTAGTACACTACTTTGGCTGGTACAGTAGTTTGACAGTATGACTGATAAGCAGTGAGAGGCTGACTGCTGCAATGATGGTCTGAGTAAAAGCATCAAATGACTGCATTACTGCCAGTCTGAGTCCCATGGCTGGGCATTATGAGGGAGCCTGGTCTGCAAAAGATGCTGGCTTGAAAGAACAAATTGGATTAGTGAGCTGCAGTCAGCCTGTGAGCACTTTGACTGAAAAGGTCTATTTGGTCCTACCTTTGGTGGACTGTCAGTGGTCCCTGGAGTGCCCTGCCTGCCACAGGGACAGGGGATGGGTGCCAAGGGGAGGGGAAAACCCTAGAGACACCTGCCAGGCACTTATATGAGTCTTCTAAATTGACAGCTGGGAGGTCAGCTGTGTTTTCTGCCATCAGCTTCTTGTCTTCTGGCCTGGATCCTGTCCCTCATGGCCCCCTCCCTCCCTGCAGCATTTTACAGGACAGAGCTGAGAAGCACACATTAAATGTGCCACTTCCAGTAAGGCACTGAAAGACCAATTAACTGCATCATCAGAAAGTTCATTAAGATGCAAAGCTGGTAGCAGAAATTGTCAGTTCTGATAGCTCCTTCAAGTTATTTGACAATATTGTTTATCATTGATGAAGTGGTTGTGTCAAAAAAAATATCACAGTAAGCTTGACTTAGTCATAAGCTGTTTCTAAGAAACAGTTGATTTGTCTTTTCTGTTCCTGAATTTACTGTCAGATTTCTGTTATCTTAGATCTATGTACAATGGCAAACACATGTCAAGACTAAAAACATACTTAAAAATACCCAACCCATCAACAAAAAAAGCCCCACATTACTTCATTACTTTGAGTGACCACTGAAAAGGAATGAAAACTCCCATCAGTTTCAAATAAATTCTTTTTCCCAGTTGTGTGGTTGATGTGGTACCACTATTTTACCAGTGAGTGTGTCTGCTTTAGCTTTACTATATTATTTTTTCCACTGACATTTGTTTACAGGCTACTCCAATACCCTTCTAACAGTTTTATGTATTGGTGTAAGCAACTGGTTCAGCTATATGCAGTTTATCCCAGTGATCAAATTTAAATTAGGAAATAGCTCAAGATACGAACAGGCATTTAGACAACAGTATTGAACATTGAATTTTTGGTTCTTGATGCTTTTAAAAGCTCATTGATTACATGCCTTCAGTACTAAGTTGCAAATGCTTGTACACATCTGGCTCATTGTTTTAATTTCTTATTCCCCTCCCCTTGTCTACTCAGCCATTCCTCTTGTAAATGATTCTGTCTTTCAAAAGGGCACACTGTACTTGTGACTTCCACCATATTATAACTTCCACTGATACCCTTCATAAATGGAGGTCCCTGGAGCATTCTGTCTTTTGAACTATGGGTCATAGCCACAGCTAAGCAAGGTCAACCTAGGTGCGTTGTCCTCAAAGCCAAAGCAATGCATTTGCAGATCTGAGCTTTTCATGATCACCTATTTTATGCTACTAATAAATCAAGTGCAATGTAATTTCCAGAATACCAAATATAGTCCTGAGAAATGCAGCTATGTAATTTCTACCATATGTTCAGATAAAGCCACAGTGATTTTACTTGTATACTTCCTTCCAGCTACTGGAAAATGCAAAGAACAACAAAAGGACTCCTGAATACAAATTATTACCATTACCATAAAAGAAGTTTGTAGTATTTTTAGCAGATCGTTTATTAAGAAAAAAATTAATAGCACAGGTAAAGGCTAGCTAATTTAAATAGTTTCTACCTTTGATAAGATACCTGATCTACTTCACAGTATAATACTGATCAGCTCTCCATATTTTTAGCCATGATATGAGTATTGTAATTAAACTGGATGATACGCAGTTATCATAAATATATCTGTCCAGAAAAGAGCTATATTAGAATTTTGATACAAAAGTAAAATTCTGTGGAATTTTCCCAATTTAACTCTCCATTCATTAATTTCTATTATTTATATCTTACTGTGTTTTTCTCTTATTAATTATTATTTTTTCTTATATGTATTTATATGATATAGCTTTTATCTGAATTATGTTACAAGTAGAATGTTGCTTAAAATGAGTCCTAGACTCATAATTTACATCATGAAACAAAACCCAAGTCTTTCAGAAAGTGTAACTAATGCAGTTGGATACAAGTGAAATTTAACACTAAGTATGAAAATTCCATCTTCTCAAGGACAAAAATTCACTTAGTTATGCAATTTTTAAAATTTTAATGGATTAGAAGCAGTAGGTGCAAGTCCTCAACAATTGTTTCTGCAACTTTGAAGAGCTGAGAAAGACTGAACGAATCAGCCACCACTGCAGAAGTTTTCAAATTAAGTGCAAATACAGAGTATTCAGAGGCTTGTATTTTAAGTACAAAAATTATCTGAAGCAATTAATATTTAAGTTTCTTAATTCACTAACACAATTTAAAACTTGTTTTTCAAAAAGATTTTTCCCACAAAGTTTAAATTTTCACAAATTTTTCACCAAAACACATTACAGTGCTACCTGCATGGCTGAGTCCTTATTGACAGAGCCTCATTGGAATAATTTTCTTTCAAATGCATGTTTACAGTTTATATAAAATCCCGCACAGCCAAGCTGTAATTCTAAATTTTATTTGGGAAGACACTAAATACCCTGACTCAAAATTATATTACGATTCCTATAACTTGAAACATTTCTGAGATGCCCTACCTATTTTCTAAAGTACTTCATATCCTTGGACTGTCTTAGTGACCTCTAAGCTGGGTGACTCAGTTTTGATGAATATTAACTTAATATGAAGAAGAAAGAGGAAAACCAAACATTTTCCTCAGTTTGAATTTTCAAAAATTAACTTTGAGAGAAGCAAGAGTGCAAACATTTTGTTGTAGCTCATGCTTATCAACTTAGACAAATGATAGAAAAATGATAAATAAGGAAAACTTCAAATATTGCAGGTACAAAAATGCCAGCTAAACTCCTAGCCTACCTATAATAATACCATCACAGGTAAATCTGACCTAGATTAAAACCATTTCTGTCTCTAGTTTCTGGTCCCATAAAGTCTACAGATAAAAAGTGTAATAAAGGCTTTTATTGAGGCACCTTAAACATTTTTCTAATAGCAAGTGAAATAAATTAGGATGTAGAGATTTAGAACTGAGTATATGAGACTAGAACCTTTTTTCCTTTCTTTTGTTTAGCATGATGTCATGAAATTCCAGCTGTAATAGAAAATGTTTAAAGGAAGAAAATGCCTTTATTGGCTTCAGGGACTTTGTCTCAGCTTCAGTCAACAGATGCAGGCAGATTTTCAGACAGAGCTCAGCAACAGAGCATCTCAATCTCAGGCAGTAACATTTCCCTTAACAGCCTGTTCAGTCAGAGTGGTTCCCATGATGTACAAAGACACCCATGATATATTATTTAGTTTTCAAATGTAAAAGAACTTGCAATAACATTTGCATTCATTTGCATTTCAATGTTGACACGAAAAATACTGGAACTAGTTCTAAAAAATAGATATACTTGGCGATTTACCATTTTATGACTCAGAAGCCCCATGGAGGGACTGCAGTGATTGACAGCTTCTGATAGTTACTTAAAAAGATTAAGGTGCTTTGGTCTGGGCCAATTTGTGGCCTTATGCAGGAAATCAGAACTCCCATGAAATCATTAGGACCAGTGAAGGGGCTCACTTTACTCACATTTGCCTCAAAAATTAACAACTCCCAGTTGTCTTTTTACACTTAACACGAAGTGTTCTCAGCAAGAGGAGCACTGCTCCTGGCTTGTCAGCTGCTCTCTGGCAGGTCCATTAACCATTGACTCTCATGTCTGCAGCTCAAGCACTAAAACATGTATCACTCTCTGGATTAGGAGGCTACCAGCTGGGTGAAAAACTGGTTGAGTAGTTGATCCCATGCTATAATGGTCTGTGTTCTACCTGAATGTGTGATGCAAACAAAGCATCTCAGGATGCTACCCTGGGTCCTGCTCAATGGAGTATCTTCAGTGAACAGGAGGAGGAGTGAGTCAGAAAAAACACTCATGAATTTTGTGAATAGTGAGCCAGGCCTGAGCCAGAAGTGAGCTCTGGCACCAGCTACAGACAACAGCATCCTGGGCTGTGCCAGTAGGGAAGGGATTGTTCTCCTTTATTCAGCAATTGTTAGTCACAAACAGGCAAAATCACACTCAGATGAATGGAGCACTTGGTCTAAGAAGAGAGGGTGAGGGATCTTGCCTTGTGCATCCTGAATGGAGCAGAGATGGCCTCAAGGGGACCCCTGGCACCAGCCTTGCAACACCTGTGTGGAAGTTATGAAGAAGCTGGAGCAGAGCTCTCCACCAAGTTGCAAGGTGTAAGGAAAAAAAAAGGTCAGTATGAAAAAGTGGAACATGTTGCCGCTGTCCGTGCAGGGTTTACAAATTTGCTTGGCTGAAACCCTCAGGAACATGATCTGAACTTTGTGTAGATTCTGTTTTCAGCAGGAGGTTACAGTAGAAACACCGAGCTCCCTTCCAGCCTAAATGATTGTATGACTTTGCTGCTAGGAGCTGGATAAATTGAGTTGTAGATAAGTTTGGTTTGAAACTTAAGCAGAAATTAATCTGTAGATTAACATGCCTGTCTGAACTTATTTCCAACAAGGCTAGCAAATTTTTTTACATTAATTACTTTTCCCCCTTTCATGAAGGATTAAAGAATCTACTTCTGTGTTTTATTCTAATATTGCTACAATTTGTGACAATATAAATCTCTATTATAACATACTTCCTATGCTCAATCTCTTCCAGGTACTCCTCCTTCTCCTCTTTCTTTTTAATATTCAACATTTTCAACTGTTGTGATACGCTCAAGCTCATTCATAAAAATATCTGGTTTTCAAATCCCATCCATCTCTCCTTGTTTACTGCAGTCTTTACTTGGCATCTATTAGAAATCACTGGGACTAGTTGAAATCCTCCTCATTCTTTCTTTTTTTTAGCACTCCTCTAGAACTGTCTGGGTTCCTAACAGACCCTTTAATGACAGCACTCCTATCAGCTTTTTTTCTGCCTTAAGTATCTGTATCTCCTTCTTAAGCTCAGTACTTCTCCTTTGATGAAGGACCATGTCTCTGTGCCATGCTGTGAAGAATCGTCTACAATGATGGTGGTGGTTACTTTTTCTGACTACTGTTCATTAGGCAAACATAATAATTTATGTCAATACTTAGAATTTCTTCTATGCATCCACCCCAGGATGCTGTCCAATTCAATGGCAATTTCATACAATAAAATATTAATAAGCTCATCATATGAAGAGGTATCATATTTATTACAAGGCTTCACACTGATACTGAAGAGCTACAGCATAATAAAAACTAATAAAAACTAAATGGGACAAGCAGTAGAAGCATAGGTACTGCTTCCTAGAGATTTTGCTAGAGCTGTCTGATCACCATTGCATCTTTTTTTGTTCATGTCTACATTTTTGCTCCTCAACACCGTTGCCTGAAACTATGCAGAATAACCACCACTACCAAAGCTTTGCAGAAAACTGCAAAATCTACACAGCTAAAAAGAGCAAAATCCAGGGATTCCAAAACTATTAGCTTAGAAATTCACACAGCATAGACAGGATCAATATAGCCAAAATATTATGCAGCTCCGTATGCACCAATTAGTCTGCCAGGAATCAGAAACTAATGATTTCTTACTCAAGCTGACTGTGGTCAGAAAGGTTGGGTTCCAAAACTGGGACCTACTCCAATGTTATGTCACTATATGTGTGTCTGCTCAGATGACTTATGTGTCTCTACTGATTAAATATCTACAGAGAGGGACAAGGATGGCTCATGATAGAAACCTGTTCTATGTGTCTCATGGAAATCTAGATTTAACTTCTTCCAAAGAAATGCGTTGTAAATATCAATGATAAACTATGTTGGCTTAATAAACAAGTATTAAAAACACCTTTACACAACCAGTGCAGGACTTCCTGATGGCAGTGCTCATGTGATAGAGTAAACTGGAAATTCTGTGTCCATTTCAACTACATTTTGGAAAACTATAAAACATTAATTATGAAAAGAATTATTAGAATCAACAGTCTAGCCTGTCTTGTCTTACTTATTCAGGAGGTCATCTTAGTCTTGGTTGGAAGGGACATTAATCATAAAACAATAGAATCAACAGATGGTTTATGTTGGAAGGGAAGCTCCTAAAGATGATCTTGTTCCAAAGAACTCCCCTGCCATGGTCACCTCACACTAGCCCAAGGCACTCAATGCCCTGTTCAACCTGACCATGAATGCTTCAAGGGAGGACGCAGCCACAACTTCCCTGGACAGCCTGTGCCAATGTCTCACCACCCTCACACTGAAGAATTTCTTCCTAATGTCTAACCTAAATTTACCTTCCTCCAGATTAAAACCTTTCTCTCTCATCCTGTCACTACAAGCCCTTGTAAAAAGTCCCCCCCACCCCGCAGCTATCCTGTAGGCCTCATTCACTTGCTGAAACCTTTTCTTCTCCAGGCTGAACAACCCCGAACTCTCTCAGGCTGTCCTCATACAACAGGTGCTCCAGCCCACTGATCACCTTCATGGCCCTCCTCTGGACCCACTCAAACAGCTCCATGTCCTTGTTATGTTGGAGACTCCAGAACCAGACACAGTGCTCCAGGCGGTGTCTCACAGGAGCATAGTAGGGTAGAATAATTTCTGTCAACCGGCTGGCCACGTCTCTTCTGATGCAGTCCAGGACACGGCTGGCTTTTTGGGACATCTCCTGTTGAGCTTTTCATCAACCAACAGCCCCAAGACCTTTTCCTCAGGTATGTTCTCAATCCATTCTGTTCCCAGAACTCACCTTATTGAGCTTCAGGAGGTTTGTATGGGCCCATTTCTGAAGCCTTTCAAGGTCCCTCTGGATGACATCCCTTCCACAGAATCAGAGAATGTTAGGGGTTGGAAGGGACCTAGAAAGATCATTGAGTCCAAGCCCCCTGCCAGAGCAGGGTCACTTACTGTAGGTTACACAGGGATGTTTCCAGGCATGTTTCAAATGTCTCCAGAGAAGGAGACTCCACAACCTCACTGGCCTCCAACTAGAATCTGTCCCACTTATGATAACTCTCTGACTTCTTTCCTTTTTCCTTCAGTATTGAGTTTCTTCAGTAGGGATTTCCTTCCTTTCCTTCAGAAGCTTCTGGGTATATCTGTAATGCACCATTCAGCTTTTGGGAGAATAAAACCTCAAAGTTGGTTCCTAAAAGATATATCAAGGATTGCTAGCCACTGTCTCTATGCTGTGCTGTGTAGAAATACCAAGTTATTAAGAGTTAAGCTGTCTCTTTCTCTCTGGTTCTGCATTTGAACTGTAGACTCTATAGAGTGTGTAATTGATTCTTCTTACTGCTGGAGACAAGAGTTCAAGATCAACTGAGGTTTCTCTTTTTTTAAAAAAAATATTTTAGCGAGATTTTAATATTTTCTCTCCCTGTGGTGTAGGTGAATTTTTCACTTCCCAGTGATAAATGGAGCTCATTAGAAGCTCCCCATTATCTTATAATGCCTTACAGGAAATCTGTAATGTGCCATGTACATTGCTATTTTGCATTACAATACAGAAACAGGGCATTGTTCAACCATCCCTTTGAAAACACAGTGAATCTGAAGACAGAAAGCAAGAAAAAGCTCTGAAGGCATAGTTGGGAAAATCTCAGTGCTACTACTTTAAACAGATTTTTTGTGTCATTTGGCAGTGACAACAATTCCAATAGTTTATCAGTCTTGGTGACTAAATCCTAACTGAATCTGCAGTCTAGATAGCATTACAGTCAGAGTTTTTTTTTCTGATTTGTGAATGCTTTCATGTTTGTAAGCATTCATAAGCCTTAGGAAAAATACGTTTTCATTCATTCTGGTTTTTATTTTCTTTTTCTAATTACGGCATTCACAAGAGAAAAGTATAGATTTTTATATTTAGATTTACAGATTTGCTGTCTTCTTCAGATACTAACTGCAAAAACATTTTAAATACCTCTTTTTTCTCAAGTACACTTGCAAATGAGAAATTAATGTGAAAAAATACATATTGGTTCCTGAAAATCCAAAGAGAAACTCAGAAAGGAGAAGTAGCAGAGGACAACAAAGTTTTATAAGAAGGTAATCAGATCATGTTTAAAATTAGATCACCTGACAGCAATAAAAATGAACTTTTTTTTCTGACAATGCAGTCAAATTTATCATAAATATACAAAAATTAACAGACAATTTTATAGGTATCTGTGCACATGGGAAAGCTAAAAAGTCACCTTCAAACCTGCATCAAAAGATAGCTGGCATCAAGGCACATTGTATTAACTATAAGTCTTGTGCAGAGACCATTGTGGATATAAATATCAGCAAAAATGACAATCTGAAATATTGCTATACACTGGTGTAAACGAAATTGTCTTGCTTTAATCTGCATTTCTTAGCATATGCATCTATCTTGCTTATAGGTTCGTAATTTAGTTTTTTGGCAAAGTTTGCAAAAAACAAGACTATCTAAAGATTCTAAATGTCTAGCATGTAAAAGCAGTAATTTGGATGACTAGAGAGCAAGGAAGATATATTTCAAGTGGACATGCCAGTGGCTGAGAATGAAGCCTTTATGTGAATGAAATGCAAATAAATAAAATTGAGATTAAGTCAGTTTGTGGAGTTTTTTGGATTTGTTTGGTTTTTGTCTTAATGTTATTTTCTTTTTATTGAAGTTTGCTGTGTAGCTAGACAAAAAAATAGAGCTGTTAACCTGTGTTTACAAAGAAATTAAGAGGACATCTTGGACTCTGCAGTGCAAATATTATACTGCTCTTTAATTACTTCAGAAGAGTAGAACATGGCAGCAGGCTAAGCCTGGCTATATGCCAGGCTCTATCACTCCCCATCTCAACTGGACAGGAAAGAGAAAATATAACAAAGACTTGTGAGTCCAGCTAAGGAATCAATCAGAAGTTAGTGGCATGGGCAAAACAGATTTGACTTGAGGAAAACTAATGTATTGTCAATCAAGTCAGAGCAGGGTAATGAAAAATAAAAATTAAATCTCAAAGCACCTTACCTCCACCTTTCCCTTCACTGGCTCAACTTCACTTTCAATTTCTCTACCTCCTCCCCACAGTGGCACAGGGGGATGGTAACTGAGGCTGTGGTCAGTTTATCACAAGTGTTCTCTGCCTCTCCTTCCTCCACAGGGGGAGGACTCCTCACACTCTTCCCCTGCTCCAGTATGGGGTCCCTCCCATCAGAGACACAAACTCCATGAACTTCTCCAAAGTGAGTCTTTCCCAGAGGCTGCAATTCTTCACGAACTGCTCCAGCATGGATCCTCCACAGGGTCACAAATCCTTGCCAGCAAACCTGCTTTGTCATTAGGTTCCTCTCTCCATAAGTCCACAGCTCCTGGCAGGACCCTGATTCAGTGTGGTCTTCCCCTGGGATAGCAGACTCCATCAGGTGCATGTTCTTGGGTCCTCCATGGGCTGCAGGTTGGAAACTGCTTCCCTGTCGACTTCCATGGGCTGCAGATGGACAGCCTGCTTCATCCCAGCCTTCACCATGGGCTCCTTCTGGTGCCTGGAGCATCTCCTCCCCTTCCTTCTTCATTGACTTGGGTACTGGCAGGGCTGTTTCTGTCACATATTCTCACTCCTTTCTCTTGTTGCCATTGTGGTGCACTGGCTGTTTTTTTCCCTCCCTTCTTAAATATGCAATCACAGAGGTGCTATCACTATAACTGATGGGCTCAGCCTTGGCCAGCAGTTCTATCAGATACAGACTGCCCACAGGAGCCACCTCTGTAGCATTCTCCCTATCAAAATCTTGCCAAACATATCCAGTACAGATGCACTGGTTTAAATGCAACATACTTTGAATTATAACATTAATGGTGAAGCAAGGTACTAGAAGTCTAAAAAGTTTCAAATAAGATGATATTAACTATGGAGGCTCTTTTTAAAAGTTCAAAAATATTTGCATACTGAATGCTTTCAAAATATTTTTTTGTCTGATTTTTTCCATTGTCTTCCAAGATGTTCTAAGATTTTTAAAAGCTGAGTAAATTATGATGGTCCTAAAGACAAGGAAAATAATAAATACATTTTGCATCAAAAGTTTTGTGTGAATTCTATGCACATGTAGAAAATGTTCTGCTGACTTGGATCCCAAGTATCTAATTTTAGAGAGCTGATGGCTGATGAATGGCTGCACCAACAAAATTGTTTTATGACTCACAGCTCAGAAAAGGATTTTCACACTTCACGGCCTCATCAGACAATGGTGGTGTTCAGTGCTAATTTCCTGTATACATGCTGCTGCAAAGTGCTTTGGATGCCTTACCCTTTGTGCTGCTGAGGTACTCCAGTATGCAGGTGTGCAGCCTGCCTTCCCCAGCTGTGGGGGACTGCCCCTCACCCCAGCCACTTGGGCAAGGTCTCCCATGGCCTTGAGGCAGGATTTTCCCCTTCCTGACCTTAGAATTTTACGTGGCCTTGCCCCCACAAAGCTGGGAACGTGGCTGTGGCAGGTTCTGACAGGAAGCAAAAATGACAAGCAAGACAAACACTCCATCTTTGCCCCCTTTACTTTGGTTGGGGTTTTGGGGATCATTAGGGATCCAATCATACACTTTCACTGAGTAGCAGACAGTGAGGATGCAGCACCAACTTTGGCCAGCACCTGGAAATTAGACATAAGAGCATCATAAGCAGGAACCACCAACAGAGGTTTGAGCAGGTCCTGATGAAACCTGTGCCATTCCTGCAGAAAACTGTTGCCTGGGAACCCCGGGGTGGCTGCTTACCTGGGAAATCCCCATCACTTCTTTTCCTACCAGCCACTGAAAAGAGTACTGCTTTCCTTTTCACTCTATCTCTCCTTTTGATTTTACTTTTTTCCCGAATTAACTTTTACCTTTAACATTGATATATGGCATTAACTGTGAGCTCTGCTTATAAATTTTTGGTGCATCTGTCTCAGCACCCACTGTACAACAACGCCTCCTTCTGTAACTTGCAGATATATCCCTGCACTCTATCACCTATTCTTTCCTAAACTTAAAAAAAAAAAGTTTCTCTACTTAATAAAAGTCCATGTTCTTTAGATTACCCAGAGTATAGTTACCATCCCCTCTTTCATATGTGTCCTAAAAAACCACAATATCATCACCTATCTATATATATGCTATCTAATATAGTTTCACTAGCTCCCAGCTTATTTTAGGATTTTAACTCAGAGAGCAGTCTGCAAGAAGAGCTGTACCCTGCATGTAATGTTCTGATGGCATCCCTGGTCTCTAAGTTTTATCTGTAATCTTCCTCTCTTTGATGTCCTGGGGCAAGGGCAAATTTGGATTTATGATATGTGCCAGGATGTCTCTGACACTGTTTCAATTATTTTACGTATTTTCAAAGGTATATTAAAACCAAAAAGCAAGAATTAGCCCAGAATTGCATAGCAAAGTATTATTTAAAAATATAAGAAACTTCCAGTTCAGCCGAAGGGCTTTATATAACCAATTCCAAATTTTTTACTATATCCATTTTCTACACCCTTACCCAGGATTTGGAAACCAGATCATTCTTGCATATTTAACAGTCAGTAAAACTGCTGACACTTTTGTTAAAATATTGATGGAGTTCCACTAAAAATCTTCCCTGTTAGGAAAACTTGGACCAGATGCAGGATTTCACTTCAGATATATTTACTATGATGTTTTGGTTTTAGAGAAAATTGTACCTTATTGGCTGGATCAGCCAGCATGGTGGATTGAGATGTCAACATCGCATGGAATTTTTTTGAAGCTTCCTTTTTCTGGATAAATTATCTTCATCATTTAATAGGTTCAACTGGCGTGATGTGCTAACTGAATATATTCTGTTTAAATAAACAAGGAGACATGCTGAACCTCTCAGCTGGCCAATAAGGTATGAAATTCAGCATGAATCAAAATACATCTTCAGGGTCAAATAATTAACTATAAAGTAAAATCCAAAGAACTTACTGAGCAAATATTAGGGAGAAAATAAATTTTATTTCGATCAGTCTCAAACACTAAAAGGAAAGTAAAAATCACACAGTACATGGAATATTTATCTGTTAAGGCCTTAAAATATAAAGACATGCTGAATGTCTATGCCATCTAGTGGTGGTATAGGACAGCTGGGCACCAGACACACTGACACTGCCAAGTCAGTAGGATGCACAACTACAGAACCTCACGGTGACTCTGCTCAAGGTGCACTGATTTCTTCAAGGAAACTGCATATATATGTATATGTATGTATATATATTTTATATATATGAAAGTTCAGGTATATGAGTTACACAGTTTGTAACTAGCTAATTTAGCTATGAGATAACGGCAACTCAGTCAAATGTATTATGAACAGTTTCAGGTCACACTCCTGAATACCACTTTTTAAAACTATGTTTCAGTATTTTATAAGTGCATTTGTTTAACATTACTTAAAAAAAAAATCTTTGTACGTTTTATAATTGCATTCATTTAGCATTGCTTTCAAAAAAACTTTGGGATGTTTTCTAAGTGCATTTGTTTCATGTAACTTTTTAAAACTGTGTTTAGATGTTTTATGATTCCAATCATTTAATATTGCTTTTGGAAAATATCCCATGTTTGACTCTGTTGTCTCTATCAAATCTTCCCTCATCAGCATATAATGAGCATTGAAGTTTTATATTGTGCAGCTATGGATTACAACCCACAGGTGGACAATAAACAGTAACTCAGTAGGTTGAATTTTCTTTCAGTTTTCATCCATTCTAATATAACACATGGATATCAATGTAACTTTTGGGGGCAGTTATAAACGTTGAAGGTTGTGAGGTCAAATAGAACAGTAAAAGTGGCAGTTATACCATATAACTTTTTAATTTTTAGTAAATTTAAAGGTGCTATAAAAACTTTAATTTAAAATAAAATGTTACTACCCAGAAAGGCTTTTGAGCCTTTTTTAAAGAAGCAGATTTTTGTCAAAAATTGAACGTAAATATATATACATATGCACAGGCACTTACAGACTTCTACACTAGGTCTGTGTAGTCGCAATCTATGGCAACTTAGGTCACAGAGAAATTGTGTTGGAAGCTGCAGACTTTAGGAAGCAATTTGCAGGCTTAATGTGCCTTCACTTTATATGTTATTATTAATGTTTTTTCAAGCCAGCAAATTGAATGTGCTCAAAGAGTTTTCTGCATTTCTGAGAGCTGAACATCAGTGCTAGTGGATGTCCGTACAGTTCGACTTTCAGCCTCAGCTCTTTCTGACTTCTGACTCCTTTTTATCAGTTAAGTAGGGCAGAGGAGATGCTTTCAACGTACTCAAAAAAACGTACGCAAAACCTGAGAATTTTTCTGTTTTTCATCTCCCTTCAACTAAATGTCAGTTATTTTGCCAAACAGCACGTGTACACACAGGAAAACGCAAGAACAAATGCACAGACAAGGACACACGTGTCAGCTTTAACACTTTGCAGTCATTGTTTTTTTCAAATTATTTTACTGTAAAAAGGAACAAATATAGAAGGGATAAACATAGCATTCAATTTCAGTAGCTATTTGGAAAAAAAAAAAAAGATAAAAAAGAGAGTTTTAAACCTGTTCTCGTCTGCAGTGTTAGAATAATTATTAAATATAAAAATAGATGGTGGCAGCAGCATTTATCTCCATGAAGTGTGAATTTAGGGCAGGGATTTAACACAATATTATTAGAAAATGCTGACAGTGCATTGTCAATTCATCATCTGTACAACTCTCCTGCAGCAGGTTGGCTATTAAACACACTGCTCACAGAAGTGGGTCAAAAATGCAAATTTGCTCACTACATGTGTTACATTCTTACTTTCCTCTGACTCACCTAATGAAGATACACTCTGTACTCCATAGAGGGCTGTCTAAAGATTTAATTCCATAAAGGGTCCATTTATTATCATCACCGATTTTTTTTTCCTTTTTTTTTTTTTATTCTTAAGAGAGAATAATGCAGCTAAGCCTATCAGGCATAGCAAGTTTATGGGACAATTATAAAAAGATAGTTTTAAAATAGGTGACATAAAATATTAATTTCCTATATTAATCATAACAGGAGGTAAAGCACATACATGAGCAAGGCTAAGACACCTCCTTACACTGCTGATTCAGCTTCACTGATTATCAGTGCACCAAGGCACAACTTTAGCAGCATTAAACCTGGTCTCCAGATTAGTGCAATCTCCTACTATATGCTCTATGTATCTGTGAGTCCCTTTAAAGTCTTGCTTTCTCCATCCTTTAAACTATTATGGGTTAAGTGTCTATCTGCAAATGAAAAGGCAAGCCTTGACAATTTGTTCAAGAAAACTCAGGGACAGAATCTAGGTTTTGGTCCTTGGGTGTGAAAATTAATTTGCCTTCATCCAGTAACTGAGGTTTCAGGGTTGCCTAGACATGCTTCATGCTCAGTACCTCCAAACTGTCGAATTTTAGACAGATCTGTGTGTGTGTGCTTGTGTGTCCGTGTGTGTGTATTTGCTAAGGGGAGCTGACTGACATCATGATGCAACCCAACAGGAAGCCTAGCTGCTCCTTTGCTATACTTATCTAACCTTGGGTTCCTATGTGTTTTTATAAACATTGTCTGAAAAAAATACTAACTGGCATTAACTTACTGTTCCAGTACTCTTCCTATTTTGCTTTATTAGTATCATTCAAGTTTTAGGCATATATTAAAAAAAATTTGAGCTGCTGCAGAGTCTAGGAAGCAGTTTTAAAACCAGAATGTTATATAGGGCTAATTTGTTTTGTTCTCTTTTTCTATCAGAATAGCACCCTCAACAGTGGGCGATACTGCAAACAGGAATTGGGATGTGCAGAGGAACGTAAGAGTGCAGTTCAGTCTGTGATGAATATGAGGAATAAAGATCTGACACTGCTGGAGGCAGAAAAGCAGTTCAGATGTCAAAAGCAGTTAAACAGAGACAGATTTTCACACGTTCAAACGGTGAACTGGATGGTGCCAAAGGATTATATTTCAGGTATTTAATAACCTTTCAGCTTCCTCATGACAAATTCTCATGAGCAAGGTAAGTATGTCGCAGTAATACTTTTCAAAGTATTAAGCCCATTGCTGGCACTAATTTTCCAGTTTACTGAAAATCTAATTCCTCCCTGCTGTTAAAACTGAAGAAGTTGTGTTTTTTCTTTTTCTAAAACCCAAAACAATCTCATTTGTTGCTTTGCTAGTGAAGAAAGACTGCCAAAATTACTTATAAACATGGTGATATAAAAGAGTCCTACTGCTCTTTCAAACTGGGCTAACAGTCTCCAAAGTGTTTCCAGACCCTAGAGGAGAAGAAATACTTTGTAGACATATAATTAACCATTATTCATTTTGTTAGATAAGCTTCAGTCTTCCCTATTAGGTTTTTGTAGTGACAGGCTAATTAATTAACAAATTCTCTTAAACAAAAATTTCTACATGTTCAAGATGCATCAGAAATTAACCGCATCTGCAAACAGTTTCCACAGGAGGTATCTCAGCTGCTAAATATCATGCAGTCTTTATTTTAAGAGGGAGAAATCTCAGACTGAACAGACAAAGAAAATTTCATAGAGTAACCACAGATACTACACTTGTTTCAGAAATAATAAAATATTGTTAGAGCCGTAGTATTTGCATTCATTTTTAAAACACTTTTTCTTGGGATCTACTTTTAAGCTGGGGCTCCTCTCCTTGTCCCTCTCCTGAGTTCTGCTGCAGATGCTGCAGAGCAATGCCCACAACCAGACCACATCCTCTGTTGATGTAGAACGTGAACCTATCTGCAGGCCCCACATCCCAGCCTTATCTTGTCCTGTCCCCATTTCCCAGGAAGAGTCCCATGCCTGGGGCTGAGTCTTCCCTGGTACCCCCCAGATGCCCTGGTACTGGCTGGGGGCTGGGACAGGCCCTGGCTGTCATGCCCCAATCTGCTGCCCCAGGGGGGCTCTGCCACCCCCATTACCCCACCTGAAGGAGTTTCCAGCTCCCATCCTCATATCATGGCATAGTTCAGCAAGCTATGGTTCTATAGAGATTTCTGTATTTTATATGTCCACAACTGTGATGCTCTGAGCTTCTGCAGTATTAATCTCATCCTCATGTAGACACCTAAAGTAAGCCAGAAGAAGTATAATAGAGGAACTGTACCCCAAAAGAGGCCACTTTCCCCAGTCCTTCAAAAAGAGAGTCTAACTTCAGCTACAGGCAGAAATGTAAAGTCAAGCAGTCTAAACCTAATTTTCCATGTTTTTTGGTAGATGGAATGGCCACATTTAGTAAAGGGTAATTTAGCTTGCAAGATTATGTTGCCAGAATGCAACACCAGTGAACTAAAACCAACAGTTCAGATTCACAGAAAGGGAAATGTCTAACTTCACTCATTGAAATCTCAAAGGTTACATACTAATATATATATATATACACACACACACATATACATGTGGACATTTTGGCACTAGTAATAAAAGAGAAATTAGGAAAAAGAGTAAATGTTACTCCATTTTTTAAAAGTATCATAGCATCTTTTAGAAGAAGGAATAATGAAGACCTAGCTTCGCATGTCATTATTTTTTCTTATTTATTTTAAGGCAAATTACTTATGATTGTGGTTTTATGCAGATTGTTTTCAACTGCAAGAAATCAAATGCCACTTCTCCCGAAGGAAGATTTCTAAAGTTTCTGTGGAGAGAGGGACCTTATATGGGCTCCTTAAATTTTTTCTTAATGTTATCAGGCTTCTTCCACTGAAGGTATATCTGCACCAGAGTTTGCAATAATCCAAGCTCAAGTTTAAAAAATACCACAAGAGAAAAGCACAAGAAGTCCACTCTGCATATTATGATCACTTCACTACTCCCAGTGTGCTTATCTAAAGAGACAGGTTCCCTTTTTTTAAAAAGTGTAATACATCCCAGAGAGAAACCTGATATCAACAGATCAGAAACAGGTGAAATAGGACAGCAATGTTTTACTGATAACAACCCAAAGGCAGAATTCTGTCCCATGAAAGAGAATGGCAGAATTTAACAGTATGAGGGCATGTTCTCATTCCTTGAGAAATAACTACATTTAATTAATGTAGTTATAATGTAATGTAGAAATAACTACATTTAATACTACACTATAATGTAGTAATGCAGAAGGATATAATGGGAAAATTCTCTTAGAAACAGTCAAATGTAGTCCAGAACCGATTATGAATAGCAACATTCTAAAATATAATTATTTAAATTCATTCTGGTAAAATCTCATGTAAATGTCATTGTCACTTTGTCATATTTTTTATATTTTAACTGAAATGAAGCTTCACATCTGAATTTATATGATAGAAGTAAGCATCAGTGATATAGTCAGTCAAAGCAGGCTCTTTGTACCCAGCCACAGCTTTCCTATTTTACCACCTACCCTTCTTCCAAAGCTCACAAGTTTTTGGGATGATCAACAGTCTATTTACTCTGTACCGGAGACCGTTTGTGGCACATCAGAATCTCTGATGGAAGATCCAACACAGCAGAGTCAAAAAACTGAGGATATTGCTATAGCTAAAATGACCTAAAGCAGCTGAGACTTTTGTCTTTTTTCCCAAAGTTAATAACACAAGGCAGAAAAATACTGAAAATTTTCTGACAGAATAGAAAATGGTAAAAGGAAAAAAATTGCGAATGAGGATTTTTTTTTCCCCCTAAGAAATTAGTGTTCTCTAAATACTATCCTGCTGACATCTTGGTTACTTGTCATCTTAGAGAAAAGTGTCAGAAATTCCCTGAAGCACTGTGGAATACACAGATTTTGAACCATAGCTCTAAATCCTTCAGTTCGCACAAAGACTCATGGGATTTTAATGACCCAAATGGTTCAGTACCTCTGATTAATAGGGGGTGGGAATTAACCTCAGCCCATGCTTTTTTACCTTTACTGTTACTCAGTTATAGAGAGAGTGGTAATGCCCATTATTCTTCATTTCCAGAGCTCAAAAAGGAAAGGAAATACAAGACTCTTCTTTCAGTCACACCACCAATTGTTGAAGAAACTCTGCCCTTGTAATGTATAGTGCTCAACTACGCTGAAAGACAGGTAAATGATGGGAAGAAATAACTGGGAAAATTGTAGTTCATTTAGAGCATTGGTCGAAGTCTTTGTGGGACTGATCAATATTAACATTTATTGTGCTCTTCAAAAGATAATATTCACCCTTTCTCTTGTGGCTAAATTTCATTCAGCAATCAAAGCAGAAAAGTGGTAATTATTTGCAATTAATATAGAAACCCCAGGGAACCGTGGATGGAAATAAAGGATAAGCACTCTACAGTTTTACAATAAAAAGGCAGAGGGAGAGTGTGCAGGGCATGAATGTGATGAGAAAAGTGTGTGAAATACCCAAAAGGAGAATGGGAAGGGCATGGGAATCCTGACAGAACACTGGCTGCCTACCCCTTTCCAAGCACTGTGCAGGCAACTCGACAACACCACTCTGAAAAGACATAGTATCTAAAATCATACCTCTTGCTCTGAATCATATGATTGAAGGCAAATGTTGCCTTAAGGGAATGGTCAGAACACACACCTTTGGCTTTTCACTGGCCTTTTAGCATGAGTTGAGCGCTGTGGTTTGGACTTCTTTCCCTTGAAGTGTGCTTGCTTCTGAGCTAACTGGCTTAACAAGCTCTGCTTAGAGGTTGGCTGTCTATGCTATATGCAGGGACTTGCAATTCACACATACAAAGGCTCCAGCACATGGTCTAGCAGGTATTCCAGAAGCCCATCACAACAAAATTATTTTGCTGTGTGAAATTTCAGAGCATCCTTTGCCTTTTTCACTCCACCACGTTGTCCTTCTGATGTAAACAGAAGTATGATCAAGTACAGATGCATAGTGATAAAGTGACAAAGCCTTCCTGGAGAGTGGAATTTGTTCCCCTGCAGTGATGGGAGTGCTGTGTATCTTCAGTTGCCATCTGTACCTCAGTGAAATTGGTTTACTATCTTGGGAGTGGGTCGACATCCATCAGCTCAGCAGATGTGCATGCTACCAGTGCCAGGTAGCACACCATGTAAAATAAAGGTGACCTTCCAACCTGGGAAGGCTGATTGGCAGTTCATCTTGAATTTCACTATTAAAAGGATATAATAATGTGATTGACAGGCTTCTGAAGAGACATACACAAAGTTCATTTGCAGCTTGTGAGCCAGGATGGGAAGAATAATTGTGAGAATGTTAATTCCTCATTAGTTTTCCACCAGAAGTCCTACAGATTTTAAAAATTATGGTACCGCTAACTTTGCTTTGTCATTGTCAATGCTCTTAACTTACTGTGAATGTACAAAACTTATGTATGCTGAAATGCCAAAAACAACTGCCATTTATATTCACAGAAATTACAATGCAGTTTTAATAGTTTTCATTGTAACAATATATTAGAAGGGGACATGTCAGAAAAGAGTGAACTGGTGAACTTTGGAAAAAACATTTCCTATTCTGCTTTAATTCAAGCACTTCATTTTGTTTTTACACATCTCAGTCATTAGTAGAATAAAATCATGGTTTGAGTTTAGTATGTAGTTATACTGAAGTGCTGCACTCTTGCTTCAATCTACTCTCTTTACCTTTCCCTGAATACACCTCAGTATTCATCTTAGTTTCTCTATTAAATATTTACAAAGACATGAATCTATCCACAAGAAAAGAAAAAATTCAGAATGCTATTATTTTTTTTTTAAATACTTGAGTATCATAGAATCTAGGACTCCTGTAGCAAAATTTTCTCAAAGAATATTTCTTATTGTTTTGACAAGTGTCAAAAGTCACGGTTTCTGTTACCTCACACCAGCTGGTTTTCTCATCCCTGCAAAATGCAGTGCTGAGAGTACTGAGTGACTTTACAGGCTAAAGCACCTGCTGATGAATCACTTCTGCATTTTGCAGCACAGCAAAGAAAGTTTGTGCAATATTAAAATTCTAGAGCAATTTAAAGAAGTATAATTTTCAGGATCTGTGTTCCTTTGACATAGCACTAAAAGTATGCAAAAAAGTAACAACATTTATATAAAGGTTACAGTTTGTTGATGTCATAAAATTAAAAACGAAAAATAAAGCAAATTAAAATGAGGAAGTTAATGACAATGTTTTGAGTTGAATGACTTTGAGGAATAGTGAGACCAAATTCTCTTGTGCTGGGGTAAAAAGCATCTTAAAATAAAAATAGGTCTTTACAATACTATTTAAAAACAACAGCATTCTGAAAAGGGAATTTTTTAATTCCTTAATCTCAGAGAGAGTAGTCAGGCAGTAGTTAGGCTTTCCAGAGTTGCATCAATAATTGCTTCTTCACCAGAGTATCACAAATGTTACTACCATGGTTATTCCTACGCATCTGACTGTAACCTCTTGCTCCTCACTTCTGGTATTATGGTTAGCATAAGTAAAGCCATTTTCTAATTTCTCTGTGACTGAGCTGGTCACATGTCAGTCTCTTTTCCACTCCTCATCAAACCCTGAGGGTTCTGTGCACCAGGCAAACTTCTTCTTTTCCTTCCTCTTGATCTCATTGTTCCTGGGTTTCAGGCCAACTGCATCTCTCCTCACCTGCCTAGAAGGTTGCAACACTTGTGATAACCCCATCACACAAGAGAGAAGTGTGACAGCAGACAGAGACCGTCCATAAATTTTAGCAGTTACAACGAAAGAGCCCCCTAAGAGGGACTTGGACTAGAGATGTTGCTGGACAGCAAAAACTGTAAACCCTGGTCAGAGGTACCTCCACCATCCTCTGTTTACTTTGAAAACTGAATAACTCATTTTATGTTTTCAAGTCTAGGTTATGATTTTTACGGTGATACAGCAAGCCTAGTATTAAGATTTGATGCAGTCTGCAGAGGGTCCAGGTCATTAGGAAACATAAACTAAGATGTACTATAAAATTCTGTAATTTACTATTTATAAAACTGTGTTATACTGACTCTATTTATAAAAAAACTGATTCTATCTATTTATAAAATTCTGTTATACTAATTAGACTGCAATGATCAGAAAGTAACTGGGAAAGCATGGTCTGAGACCGATATTTAATCTGTCAAATCTCAGATTTAAATTGTCAGCATTACACCAGTATAAGTGTAAACCCAGCAACAAGTAGATAGAATCTAATTTAAAAATACATATCAAAAGAGTTTCCCTTCCTTGATCTCAAAAACTTCATGTGTATTTTCAATGGCATATCAGTTTGATTCACCATGTTCAATTAAAACAGAAAATATTGTGAATGTTCTCTATTGCACTCTACAATAAGCAAATGTAAAACTTTACAAAGTCTAATCATCACAGTCTGAAAAAAATAAATATCTCAAAAGGTCAAAAGCTGGGGAACCTTGTGTCTGCTATTAGTTGACTAGGCAGAGAAAAAATCTAGGGAAGAAATTTTACAAAGCAGCAAATTAATGTTTACATACTTACATAAATAAATAAAAAATTGGTTAAAATTATCACTGGAGGAGTACTTTCCAACTCAATATTAAAAAAAAAAAAGATATCATTATGTCCCCTAAAATGATGGAAAACACAAAAATCTTTAGGAAGTATTTGCAACAGCAAAAAGTATACTTATATGGCAGCACACAGTAACTATGCTGACTGTACAATAATTTCAAATCTGAAAAGAAAGGTTCATTGTGTTTCCTTAGAAATATCAAAGAGTCTAAGTACTACAGAAGTAGATCACAATTGTCTTACCATTATTTTGTAATTTTTCCTGCTGTATTTTTATCTTCTGTCCAAATAGTAAGTTCCCTAAAGAATTAACTGAATGAGGAACTGGTGTAGATCCTGTAATGGGCAGAGACCTCTTGTCACCATCCCAGTGGAAATTAGTATAAAACAGAAATTACCTGTTCTGAATGAATCACCTTTACATAACACTGAAGATAACTGGTTCTGCCTTGAACTCACACAGGAACCCAAGTAGAAAAGGGCAAGAAAACACCCATAGCCAAAATCAGCAGTGATGCTCCACAGTGTCCTCAGATTAGGCTAGTGACAAAATTTGCTTCCTCTAGGTTACATTTTGGCAAGATCAGCTCTTTGGATTGCATGCCCCATGTCAGAGATCTTTCTTGCTGAGGGAACACGAGGTGTGGCTTGGTTTCTGCTGCCTTTGCATATTTCATCCATGTTTGTGATAACATCGAAAATCAAGGAAAGAAGATATTCCAGATTCCAGGCAAAGCTTACAGCAAAGTGGTGAAAGTTCAGGGAAGCCTGATCTCAGCTTTGCAAAGAATATGTAGAAATAAAAGCACACATTTCTGGTAGCAGACTTTGGAAGTGTAACTTCAGGTGGTCAGTTTAGGAGGAACCTTCCACTGTGTCTGGTGCACCTGTACAAACAGAAATCACAATGGAATTTGGATTATTTGGCAAGTAAGGGGGGCAGGTGTGTCAATACTTAAGTCCTTATTCAGGTTTTATTCAATGTAGAAAGCAAAGTTCTTATGGTTTCAGGACAACATTCCACACAATGAAATAATATAGAAATGAAATGGAATTTTCAAGCTCTTTGGCAGCTGGGTTTCTTATTGACTTCTTTTCTAAGATACATATTTAGAGTGAGAGAAATTAAAGGTGAGAGCATGAACAGCAACATACCACAACTTTTGTTGACATTTTTATCCAAGATTTCAAATAGACCAGATAAAAAAAATCAGTTGATTGAAAGTATTTGTGAGAATCTATTGTAGCTTTTCCAATTCTTTAAATGTATTTTATATTTTTTGTGGGTTTTTTTAAAATGTGCCTAAATACATCTAGACTTTTTTAAAATTTGAGATCACAAGAAAATATTTTTTATAAACACAAGCTTATTTCCAATGTCCTGGTGTTAGGAATATGGATTATTCAATCATATGACAAACTTCATCCTAAAACAATTCTGTTCCTTGGTTAAGCCTTCATAAATTATTAGTTTTAGCCTACTCCATCTGGGAAGGCAAAGCACATACATTATATATAACTTCATTATGGGTCAACATGACAATCATTTTTTTGTGGTTAGAGTATGAATGGATAGAAAGCTGGAACTTCTGTGTTCAAGGTTTTTTTAACTTCTAACACTTATTCAAACCATAGAGCAAAGTGGCAAGGGATGAGCAACTTTCATTCGAGGCAAATCAACGAATTCACTTCCTGAATAATGTTACCCTATACAAGTTTCCATCTGAGTCGGAAACGTTCTCCAGCCTCAGAAAAGAAAGCCTTAAGCCTACTGATAAATTCCATCAATAAAAACAGGATCACAGGATATATAGATTTGCAGTAGTGAATACTTAGTATTACTAGAGCTCTTCACAATTTTAAGAGCACTTTGGTTTTAAAGATTGAAATGGTCATAATAGTATGAAGTGCTCTCATAATTTTAAATTCCTCTGCAATGCAGATCTCCAAATTTTTATAGCTAAATTTCAGCTTCTTGTTTGTTGTAATCAACTTGTTGTTTTAGAAAGTGTTGAGCTGCCTTTTCTGCCAAAGCTCAAACCCTCATTCTAAGTATGTGGTGAAATTAGTTGGGCCTTATGAATAATGTTCTTTAAAATGAAAAAAATCCCCCCAAAACAAACCAACAAGCAAACAATCCCAAAAAAAACAGACGAAAAAACCAAAACCTTGTCAATGACCTTGACCAAAACTCATAACTGCTGATGTAAAAACACAGAGATGCTTTATACTTATATTTGTGACACAAGGAGTTTTTTTTAGTATGGAAATGAGGCAAACTAGAACACAGTTGACTGTTGACAATATTCTCCTTTCACTTGTTATTAAAATTATTTCTGGGAGAAATCTACTGTCAAGTAGATCATTAATTATTTCTTTATCAATAGAAATGAGAAATGACAGTGCACATGAGCATTTCAAAAACCACAGGTTACAGAGAAACCTTGTAAAACATTGCTAGAAAACTGCTCCTTTTCTCATATCTAATCACAGAATCTAAGAATCACTGGGGTTGGAAGAGATCTTTGGAAATCAACTACTCAAACCTCAGTGCTGAATTAGGATCAGCCACAGCATGCTGACCAGGACTGAATACATTTGAATATCTCCAATAATGGAGACTCCAAAACCTCTCTGCTTTAGTTTTTGACCACCTTCACAGTAAAAAAGGAGTTTTTTGTTTTATGTTTTTCAGTTTGTGCCCACTGCCTCTTTTCTTGTCTGATAAGAGTCTTTCTCTCTCATCTTAGTTCCAATTCAGTTCATTTGGGTGATTTGGTAAAGTAGATATCCACCCACTTGAGTTTGGATTGCAGGTTTTCATGAGGCTTTTGACAGCTCTACTCACTCTTCTCACGACATCAGTGGGCAACTACATTTATACTCCCCATCTAAACCTTAGGTCCAAATACAGCTTCTACTCATGCTGAAAAGCTGAAAAAAAAATCAAGAAAATATATAATTTATGCTAGCACTAAAGGGGTTAGTACTTTTGGAATGTAATAGATGGAACTTAGTTAAGATTCAGACTGAATTTAGATATTCACTATGACAAACTGATCCCCCCTTCATATGCACTGTCAGGAAATACTTGGTAGCTTATACATGGTAGGAATGGCAAATGAAAAACTTACTTTTGTGTCTGTATTTTTTATTCAACACCTTCATTTGCTCTACAGAATTTGACTGCATCCTTATGCCCATGACTGTGTCGAATTTTTTTTTATATATGTTAACAACTCTTCAATAAATCTCAGTTTTATGACTTTTACAGCATTGTAAAACAGAACAGAGACATTTTTAATGAGCAGTAGGTTCACAAGCATTACCAATGCATGTTCTTCCATCTTCTGCCAGCTTGTAAGGACCATTACAGAGACATTTGTAGCTGCCTTTAGTGTTAACACATTTAGCAGAAGGAGAACATGGTGGATTAATTTCATTTTCACACTCATTGATGTCTGCAAAATGAATACACACTGATCAGTAATCGTTATAAATCACAGAAAAAGATTACTACCTTCAACAAGTAAGCATAAATAAAGGTATTGTACACTTTCAGTGATGTATAGATACTGCCAAAGTTGCTCATTGTTACTGTTCAAAGAACAAAGTTTTGTGGTTTTTTGTTTTGATTTTGGGTTGTGGGTTGTTTTGGTTTTGGTTGAGTTTTTTTTTTTTTTTTTTTTTTTTTGGTTGGTGTTTTGGTTTGGTTTTTGTCTGTTTTTAAGCTGGAAATTACGAAAAAAGAAAATTTTGTTTCAGAAATCTACCAAAATTCTACGATTCTATATATACTTCTAGGCATGATGTTGAGGAGCCAAGGATTCAAGCTAGCTTTGGGTAGAAAATGTACAACAGTAATCTGTGGTATCGCTGCAAAGATGGTTGCTTCTACATGCTATGTAAATTTTGTGAAATTACCATTTCATGACAGAATGATGAGCAGATGAACAATTAACCATTGGGAAAAGTAGATAAGCATATTGTCCTTGAGGACATTTAAGAGATTTCTCTCTCACATTCTTTGACGAAATGGGAGCCAGTGTTGTGTGCAGTATAAAAAGTATTCACTGAGGGAAAGAATGGAGTCTTTTTCCTAGTTCAGCATATTCTTCTTTCTGTGTAACATGTACTTGCAGCACTTTATTCAGTTGCCTAAAGATAGTTGTCCAGCTCTGCTTTACATAATTCCCCATTAGTCTGTACAGTATTTGCTGGCTTGTTCAGTGTCTCTGGTCCATGGTCCTGTGGGCAACTAGATGAGCCTTGAGTGTCTTCTTTCTGGTTATATTCCTTTCCTTCCCTTCCTTACTTCCATATTTGATCTGTCACTTCAGGCTAAGTAGCTCTTTGGGGTTGGTATTGGAAACTGAAATTTACTGACTTAGCATTGTCACTCAGATCACTTAGGGAATTCTCTCATTGGAAACAGGACCCAGACTAATCCCCTCTTAAATTTTAATGCAAAGCGGTAGCTGTGTCCAAAGCTACCCATCAACGGAGACAGCCAAAAGACTAATCATACAAAGAATAATCTTAAACTTCAAGCCCCTTAAGAAACACTCTCATACAATCTCTCTGAAGCAAGAAAACAATCTGTTGTTCAGTATGAAGATTTTTGAATAAGCATTACTCCCTTCAAGACTAAAATCTGGGTCAACTCCACTGGCGTCATCATCATCTGGGAAGGAAAACCTGCAAAAGCTTTCTCTGAACTGTAATTCAAGTGGGGTAATTCAGCTTTTGTAGACCCATAACTAGCCAATTTTTTTTTTCTATCAGGAAATACTGCATGTCAGATCCTGCTATCCTACCCTGCTACTCAATGAGAGAAGTACTTTATTAAACCAAAGTAAGCAGAGTTATCTACAAGAAATAAGATAACATTTAATATAAAGGAAGGTAGCCTAGCCTAGCATTAAATTACTTCCTGAATCAATAGAAATGATTTTGTCAAAGCCAGAGTTAGTAAGCAGGAATTAAAAGCTCTCAGTTTCCTATGCTTTTGCCAGCAGGCCACTCTGTCTTTTCCAGAGTAACATATAATTTGAAACCATCTGCAGAAATGCTAAGCTCTATCCTCCTCATTATATTACTTGACTTAGTCCTAATTTGCTGAACATTTAAAAGAATGAGAACACATTGCACAGACATGCATGGAGCAAAGTGCTTTCCACTGTCAAACTCAATAGCATCTGCATAAGTGGGTTTTGATGGTTTTCTTCTAATAAAGGCATGGCTTATTTAATTTATGCATCAGCTTGTTTTCTTATAGCAGATATACAGCCTTTTGTTTACATTTATGAACATATTGAAAGAAACTAGGATGAGGAATGATTCATTCATATAACTTATTTATTCAGTTTGTTGCCAGAACATTAATCTATTGAAAATATTTCATTATAATTCATTTAACAACTTTATTTTTATATGGTATTTATGTGGGTGGAATTTGGTGGATAAATAGGATTTGAATAAAGGAAAGGGCTGCAAATGTCATTTGACTTTTTCCATACCAGTTATACAATTAGAATTAATAGTATTCTATTCTGCTGTCATAGACAGACTGATAAGAAGATCATACTTATTGCGGATCAGCTGCAGCACTTCAATTCATATTGATGTACCACCATCCATAGTATCATCCTAAATATGGCCTTTCAGGCTTCATTTTCTCTCATGTTCTTACAAAGCTGAGCAGTTTGAGTGAGGTTATATATGCATATAAATAAATAAAAAACCCCATACATATATACACATACACCATGACAAACATACACATTTGAAATGTGAAGAGAATTCATCCTTCAGATCTGTGAAGAGTGAAGGTCCTGTAATTAAATATTCTCTTCCTATCCTATCCTATCCTATCCTATCCTATCCTATCCTATCCTATCCTATCCTATCCTATCCTATCCTATCCTGTGCTGTGCTGTTCAACAGTAAAAATAAGGTAAAAGGAAGAAAGAAGAAGAAAAAAAAGAATAATTAAAATAACAAAAAATTATTTTCCTGAAAATGTTTGTGAAATGTTGAAAGCCTATATCATCTTGATGTTTCTTTCACCTGATCCACTTTTAGACTTGCAGAAGGAATACTCTTCTGGCAAATCTTTATGAGCTATTTGGGGGAGGGAAGTTGGAACTCAAGTGATAATTCATTTGCTTTATTTCACTCATTCACTTAACAGTATTTTTTTCTTTTTCACTTTTGTTTAGCTGGTTAGGATGGTGCATGAATTACTGGTGCTGAGCTCATTTTGTAGCTAGAGTATCCATTGAAACAATGCTAGGACAATGACAGCTGCTTGTCTTGCTGTCATTTGGAATGTCAGAAGCATCAATGTATAATTCTGATTCTCCCTTTTTTCCTAATAGTTACTAATTGACTCATTTTTGTCTAATTAGCAGGTTTGGTTTTTTTTTTTTCACATTTTCCTATATTCAGCCTGATTGCAGGATAAGGATGGATAGAGATTGAGATAGCAATCCTCAAGCAGGGAGAGGATTATTTCATGTTATCAAGTATCTACAAACGCAGAAGATTTACTGCAAGAGATCATAGGAGGCAGTTCACTTCTGATAAGCTGTGCTGGACTTCAGCTTTTAGAAAATTCAGAAACAACTACAAAAACATAGGTACCTATGCAAACAGGTGCTTTGAAGTTCCATCCTTTACTCGTGCAGGTAAGTTGCTCTTCTCCTTGTAACTGAAATCCATACTGACATGAATAAAACACTGTAGATTTTCCAAATTCTGAACAGTATACAAAATCACCATTTTCCACACTCTCTGGTGTTCCACATATTTCATCTACAAATAAAAGGCTGTATTACAAGCTTTTAAAAAATAACCACCTTATCATTGAAAACACATTATTATCCATTACTGCTATAAATTAACTTCTGTGAAGTTATTCACATTTTTCTAAGGTGGTGAATAATTTTATTGTTCATTTCTGGACAAGAATTTATATGGAACACCTCAATTTTGACTTATAAACCTTGTAAAATTAGTATTATTTTCTAACAGTATGTTCTGCAGAATTCTTAGTTAATATATTTTTTCTAGGAACTCCTCCCTCTGAGGCCATAATGTCTGGATATCTCACAAGCCATTAGTGTTATCAGAAGGAAGTTGGCAAACAGTATATTTTGCAAACAGTATATTTTTTACAGAGGAAGTTGAGAGAGGAGGAAAGACTTAGATCCCATCTCTAAGTGGTAGAAATAATAAAGATCTGCATAAGACCAGTAACCTGCCACAGCCAAGATCTTTAACTGCTGATTAGTCTCACTTCTT
Source organism: Heliangelus exortis (assembly GCF_036169615.1). Classification (NCBI taxonomy): domain Eukaryota; kingdom Metazoa; phylum Chordata; class Aves; order Apodiformes; family Trochilidae; genus Heliangelus; species Heliangelus exortis. Next base: position 95,914,247 of record NC_092424.1, on the reverse strand, counting down.
GTCAGAAAAGACTGGTATTACCAGATTACCTTCTTGATAGAATTCTTGCCAAGCATCTAAATTCATCCCAGGTACATTGTCACAATGCTTGAAATCCTGTGGAAACTTTCCAAGTTGAAAGGCATCTGTTGGTACTTCAGAAATCCCTGTATTGTCACAAATCACTCGGGACAACGAGTGTTTTTTGAGTTCATGCTTTTGAGCTTCTGTGAAAACATTATCACTTTCCCACCAAAATCTGGAAAGATTGATTGAAACATTTTGAAAAGCTCAAATTAAAAGTTGATTATTCTTACTTTCATGATACCCTATATAAAGACTAAAAATAAGAATTACAGCAAAATGTAGGCAGCTACAGATATAAGTAAACATCATGATCTGCAGATTTATATAGCCAGCTTAAAAGTCACAAAAAAGGCTTATGTGAGAATGAAATATCCCTGTCAGTTCTCAAGCCCTTTCCCATGACCAAAGCCACTAGAGACTTTGCTCCAAACAACTGCCCTACACCTGTCATTTCCCCTTTCCTGTACATTTAAATCTATACTGCTTTCATCACAAAATTCAATTTTATCTACACTACTGAGAAAGTTTGGGGAGATAATTATTTTTAGTTTCTCCAGCATATAGGGGTTTACTCTAACAAAGTTTGCTCCAACAGGTCTATATCAAGAGATCAACATTCAGAATTTTTGCCCATCAATTGCAAACCCTGAGAACAGAAAAAGATTCAGAGTAGGAAGAGACAGAAAAGAAGTTTTGTACATTGGAAAAAGAAATTCCTTCCTGTTTTGCCAGATTACAGAACAAAGGTTTTTAAAGTTATCATGATGGAATTCAATCAGTCAAAAATTTCACTTAATGTTGATTTCTGAACTTAAGTACATTAGAAGAGATGTTTTGTAATCCTTACTTACTGACATGTCAATTAGAGTATTTAACAAGCATGTAGTGTTACTAATGTAGATATAGATAACGCCAAATACTCTATCTAGCAAGGCACTGCAATGAATGGTAGACTTTTCCATTCTTATCCTTATTGCATAGCAATTATGTTTTTGCATACATCTCACTTCTAGCTAGTTCCTTAACATAGAATTAATGACAATATCAGTTAACAGACTATGTAGGAGAAACTTGGGGCATTCTTCTAGTATTAGAACTCTCTTTTTCTCAATTTGAAGGTAATGTTAACTTATGCTTAGGCTTAATTAATGCTAGCAGTATCATAAGACATGAATAATAAGTATCATAAGGCACTCAATAATGGAAGCAAGGCTAGAAGGCCTCAACTGAATGTCCTTCCCCATATGGGGTCAAGTATGCCTGTAAGAATCAGAAGACTTTCAGCCACATTTTTAACACTGATGAGTGGAATATTTGTTGACAATACAGTTTGTGCTGATACCACCTTTATGATTAATATTGTTTTGTTTTTTTTTTTCTGTGAGCTAACTAACTAACATTTTTAAAGTTCATATTTAAATTCTGCCTCAGATGCTTATTTACATAATGATTTCTTTCCACTGCAGTGACTTATAAGAGTAGCTTAAAGGTTAGTGTGAAAACTAGGGGTACTTAAAACACTACTGCTAGCATTGTGTGAGCACTTTAAAATTAGTCTTCTCACAAGCTTCAAAATTACTGCCACAAATACGTGATGGAAATGTAATAAAAGATGGGTTTTATAGCTACTGCAGGAGCAGAAGCAAGATACAAACTGTATCTTACACCCCTTTGTGACCTGAAGCTGCCTTTCTCCTGCCTTTCAGGTGTAAAGGATTGAACTGGCACAAGATCCTGGTGGCAGCTGTGTTGGGATTATGTGAGAGGTCATACTATGCTGTGTCTGCTGAGGCAATTCTGTGAGTGCTCTGTAGTCCCAGTTCACATGAGACAAGGTATGTGGTGTTTTGATTACCACTTTTAGGAAGCCTGAATTACAGCTCTCTGGCTATCCCTTCTGACTTTGCTCTGGTTGCCATGGAAAATGTTGAGGTTCTTCCAGTCAAGGACTGTGAGCCCAGTGCAGCCCTCAGGGATAGCTAAAGCCTGCACATCCACCCACACAAAAGTTATCTGCCTCTGGCACAAGTAACTGCTGATGGCAACTTGCATTTCCACTGGGAATGCAAACTTGGGCATCTCAATTCAATCTCTATGTCATCTGAAATTGAAATTATATACAGGCCAAAGATGGATAAGTAAAAGCTCATCCAACCAAACTGAAGGAGTGAAGTTAAAAACATGGAAGTGGCATGGAATAATTTGTTTAAAACCTGCTTAGGTATCATGTTATCTTCCTTTCTTAGAGCATTTCCATATGTATGTGAAAACTCCATTGCTTCTATGTATTGCCCGAATAATTTAACAGCATGAGTAAACTCACCGATCACCATCCCTTAATGCTTTCATTTGCTTCCCAATTAGACATGCAAACAGGGGACCAGTTCTAGCACCTGGAAGAAATTCTTCTACCAGACCACCAAGCCAAACATCAATATTGCTAGGATTATGGTACAATTCCATGATCTTTTCAGTGACATTGTGATTGTTTATTACTCTGTTCAGGTCAGTTTGAGTTTCCAGTTTTGGTAAGCCACAGAATTCTCGCCAGTCATTATAACCTGTAAATATTATGTTAAAAGGAAGATTAGACCTGGCAGTTAAACATGATATATGAAATTAATAAATTTATAAGCATTAGATTATGACAACCTTAATCATAACCATAGACAGTTATGGCTAAAAATAGGGCTATTATTATTATTATTGGTTGAATTGACAGGAGAAATGATGGCAGAATCTGAAACTACAAGATATGCAATTATTGCATTATTATCATGAAGGAAAGCAAAGGTTTAAAACAATTCTCCCATATTTAAACAATTGAAAACATGATAGTAGATAATAGGAGCATGCAAAGTGTCTTGATTTTCAGACTAGGAATACAGAAGTTAACTGAAAAGTGGACAAAAAGTAACCTGAGTTAAGTTAGTAACTAAAGAACTTTACTAAGGAGACTATCCTACAACATGTCTCAGACTTCCATTTTTGCCCTCCTGTAGCTGAGAGCTTTAAACTCCAGGCCAGAGTCAGACTTCATTTCTACTATCCAGAGCCAACAATTTGTGTACTTCTATGTGCAGAGTTGCACAGGATAAATTGACATGGTTGTCACCCAGGGACATAATGCCCTTTGACAATCAGTCAGTCCTACCACCATGGGTGGGACATCAGTTCAGGGTTTATAAGGGCAGCCAGGTTTGTTCCTTATTCATGCAGACAAACATTCTGATCAAGAAGGGGCCAAGACAGTTTTAGAAACAGAAAAGAGGAGGCCCCGTCTATCATGCTGAGGGTTGGTGTCTCTCCATCAGAAGTAGTGTCCTGTTTGTAACATGTTTTCACACAGAACTGGGAACCTACTGTGTATTTAAACAGCTGATCAATTTGAACTAAGGTGCAGGAGTCTTCCTCTAAACCAGAACATCTGTGTCCTGATCACTAACAGTCCTTGGCTGTTCAGTGTGAATCAGGCTGACTGGAGTAAGAAATCTAGTGCAAAAAACAGGCACTAAGAACAAGTATTACACCAAAAGAAGCCATCTACACCACTTGTGGAGACATCTACACTTTATAGAGTCTGTGACATTGTGTCTAAGTTGACCTGTTCCACAGGATGGGGACAGCCTATCAATGGCAAGTAGCTGCTTCAGGCAGAAAACCCATTCCTCTTGGGCTAATTCTAGTATGAATAAGCCTCAGGTATCTACATCAAGCACACCAGGATCCACTCAAAAGCACTGTTCTTCCAAATTCCAGGCTTAACAGTTTTTTAAATTTCAAATGTTGGGGAATATTTTGTTTCTATTGAAATAAAATATATTATCCAGTTATGTTTTAAAAGAGGAGTAAGTTACTTTTCTGATTACTAAAGATATTATTATTTAAAAGGCTGCTATTATATCCCAAATATACTCAGTTACAGTTCAGTTACTAACTGAGAGAAAATTCAAGATAAGTCAATAAACCTGGGAGTCCGTGATCACGGCCACGCTGCAAATTTAACGATGCTAAATCAAGTGAACCTTTATTGGACAACACAAACAATTTTTCTGTTAATTCCTCATTCAGTAGTTGATCTTGCACCTGCAGTTTTGCTGAATGTGCCAGAAGACCTCTTAGCAAAGGATCCAAGCCTCCTTTAAATACAAAAATAATATATTGTTACAGTGTATATATAAAATATTACATCTTTCTTAACAAATGTCAATGCACGTATGCTATTATTTTTTTAAACATTGGTCAGAGGCTTTTACATTCAAGTATATGCAGAAATGTGCTGCAGGTTAAAATACAAGTAATAGTGATACAAAATGGCTCTGCCTGTTTCTTCTCGTGTAAAAAAAATTCACAACCTGATAGTACATTCCTCCACAAAGAAATATATGAAATATCATCATTATCAATCATCAATATACTGTCAATCTACCAGACTCATTTAATCTGGGTAATAACTCTTGCCTGATTTAGAGAATTGTTTAACTCAGAAAATTATTCCAGTTCATGTTAATACTATGGAACCCATCTAAACTTCAGGCAGTGATGTAATTAATGTTCCTATTCTCAATGCAAAATAAGCAACTTCTAAAAAAATTACAATATACTGGACCAAAACAAAAGGCCTCAAACATACCTTCTTTAATGAGCCTCCAGGGACTAAAGAAAACTTCATGCAAATAAAGATTTGGGAGCTCTGGATCATCTAAGTACTGTGCATTCAATCTTCTGACTATTGGCTGGATTGTTGCATGACCAAAACGAAAAGCAGCTGTTGAAAATATGTTAGAAACTGTAGGATTCACTGTGGGATCATAACCTGTATAAAGGCCAATATACAGATCAAAAGCATCTGGACCAATGATTTTGGGAATGTAATCTCTTAAAGTAATAATCTGAAAGAAGAGAAAAAGAGACATTTATTATTGATTTATAGATTAGTAGTAACGATTCCCACATGTTAAATGCCTTTTTCTTCACTCAATTCCCAAGCATTTGGCATGGCTAAGAGCATTGGTAGCTGGTAGCCAATATCATTCTTATTTTCACAGTAAGGAGATAAGCGACTGGAGAGGATCAGTGGCACAACTCAGTGCAGTTCAAAAGTCAGGCCCCTGCTAACTCCTACTATAAATGCTAGACCAAAGCCTCCTGAGCTGAGATTACCACTAATCACTGTTGCTCACTTCCAGTAGATGGAGATAATCCAGCTCACCAGAGGAATGATGAGATTTAAAGCTCTCATTGTGATGGTGAAAATTATAATGCCTTTTAAAATGGTAATATAAGTATGAATTACTAGCAAATCTTTCAAGAATGGTTGTGGATATGAACACATTTTACTTTCAGACTTATATTTGTGACACAAATCCTCTTTACTGAATATCTGAAATATTGACCAGGCTTTAAAATACTGGTGCCCAGAATCGCTTGGTAGACATGTTAAACTCAGGCTGATTTATAGACTCCTAAAAATACACTTCAAAAATGAAAATGCTGATAAACACCTTCAGTCAAATGCTTTTATTGTGCAATGGCATTACAGTAACACACACAAAAAACCCACATGAGTAATCATGACCAAAAATAGGGGGGGAAAATGAATTAACCTACCAAATAAAAAGAAATAGCATTATAGGTTAAAGATTACACTGAACTCAATAAAGTATAATGGGATGAATATGAAGCATAATGGACTCAATAAAATACCTTATAGATTCAATAAAATGTGCAATAAAATATACAGACAAATGTATTTTGAGCTTGATATAGTGCATATTGAAAAGCTATTTGGCATGAAATGACCCTATGGAAAAAACTGTACCTTAGGTTTAGGCACAGCACAGAAACAAGCAAACCCCTCCAGAATGTGCTGACTTTTCTCAGAAGGCAGAGCTAACAACTTCTTCATGTTTTCCAGTTACATTATGAATTGAACAAAATATTTGTAAAACAATAGGTTAGAATTCCTTTTACAGCTCTTTTAATACAACATATGAAGAAAATTAAATAAATGCTAGAAATTAATACTGACACTGTCATTTGAGAAATTAGCCTTTGGCTATTGTCACAATAAAAATTGTTCGTAAGACAAAAGTTCTTTCTAATTTTAGATTCAGGGTTAGTTTTTTCAAGTAAATACTTTAAATAAGACTAGGTTAGCCACAGACACAGACTTCCTGATATGATTGTCATTTTTTGGCTCATCGTAAATGAAAGCCCATGCTAAGCTGCTCATAAAGGACAGATTGCCTGAAGAGAGGGGCAATTCAGAATTATCATTTTCCAGAGGGAAATTAATTTCTTGTTTCCTTGGTGGGGGAAGAGGGACTGCTATTTCATGACATGCAAATTAAAAGGCAAAAAAGTAATAAATGGGTCTAATGCCTACCTTTGCCAGAGGAAGTATCTGTTTGATGAAAACTTTCCTTGCTAAAGAAGGCTCCATCAAGTGTATTGATTTTTATGCAATACATGCTAAGAAAATGTTACTAATGCAGCAGAAGATGATACTGCCAGATTGGAGTCTGACAGGGAACTACATCCAAAGTACATCAGTACGTAGCATTCAGTCTTTGGTTTTTTTCTGAGCATATCTTGCATCAATTTGCACGAAGTCAAGGAGAAGCTCCCTACAATTCTCATGATGGACACATTTATAAGTTTTAAACAAGGCGTAAATAGCTGACAAACGTAACATTTATTTATCTATTTTGGCTCACATTCTTTTTTATGCACTCCCTGTTTTGAGATAACCATTTAAAAGATTTATTTCCTTTTGTATTTGGCATAAATAAGTATAATTCTTTCTTTCAATACAGTAGTCCCTCAACAACTGAGATTTTTCTGTGGAGACAGAGGAATGTGCTTGGCTAAAAATTTGTCAATAAAATCTAAGCCAGAAAAGGACTACATGGAAGAGAAACTGGAAATAAGTATAGTGAACTGCTCAACCATTTATAATGTACTTTGAGCCTACCTATGAATAATAAGTTAAATTTCAGGTGTTTGCAGCAGCATAAGGGATTTATGTGGATATAACGAGTGAACCTGCAGGATACTGGGTGGTTTCAATTCCTTGTGACATTTATGAGATGAGTGGTTATCCAAGCTCCTCTTAGGAGTCATTCATCACCTCATATCCTCATCTTCAAGTTCCAGAGAAGCCTCATGAAGAAATTAATTTTCACCAATACTGTCAATATTTCTATTGTCTCACAGCAGTCGTTGTTTCAGTGGTATAGTTCAGTGAAAAATGATGACAATTAGGCACTGTTTTAAACAGAAGCCTGTATGTCCAGCATTTAAATTACTTTAGTAGTTGATATGATCAGATAGTAACAGAGCAATTTAGAGCATTTAAATATTACTCAAGTAGTTATATCAGAGAAAATAAGATTCTGATTTGGTAGCAATTCAACCAATCACTTGGTAAGTATCTGGACAGAAACAGCATCTGAGCAATTACAGGACTGTCAGAAAATGCTTCGTACAGATTTTACATAATATAATGAATCACATGTGCAATGTGCATAGAAAAGTAACTGAATGCTGACCTGCAAATACAGTATTATTCCAAGTTAAGCAGGCTGCTAGTATGAAAGGCAACATCCTTATTCAAAAGGCACAATTACAATTCCCAAGTGTACTTATGAACCCATAAAGCATCTTGGCTGGGACTGCCTTCAGGCAATGTTAAAAGTAAATTTGAATAAGAGGCCGAGGATACAGAAATTCATATCACGGCACATAAGATTCAGCAGACTTTCCTTGCCAAAACCACTTCAGTATGTCCCAAAGTAGGGGTGGATGGGGCAGAATCAGTGGAAAAGGGAAATTTAAAAAAAACTGCTGGAAGAGAAAATACAAAAATATGTAAACTATCATAGAATAAGTAGGATCAAAACGGCAAATTGTCTTTGCCACTGTCTGGAGAAAACTGCAGAGGAATACTGTCTCACTGAGATAATAAAGAACAAATTAAATTAAGCTCCTGCACTTGGGAAAGATTGCAGAAATAATAAAAAACAACCAAGCATAGCAATATTGTTTAATTCATTCAAGCTCTTTGCACACTTGGTTTGAAGTTCCTACTGTAGGTTCAAAGGCCTTACAGCTGATGGTAACTCCCCAAAATCACCCTTTTCAATAAAAGGTGATTGTACGATAGTTCAATATTTGATCAATAATGAACACATTATTATAGTTCCACTAATAGTCTGAATTACACTTTACTAACAGAAGTTATGACAGTCTGCAACACATTCTCTTTATAAAATCTATTATCTGTTTATCCTTCACAGTTTCAGAGTTTAAGATTTGAGAGGAATTATTTAATAATCTATTTTCACAAACAAATTTAATCCAAAATAGCCATGCTGAACCTAATAACTGTAGTGAATAGTTAAAGTATGTCACCTTCGAAGATACCCACTTTCAGCCCAAGCCTAGGATCTTGGCAGAGGAGGGGTACAAGATGCTCAGAGAACACAAGCTGTAGAACACAAGGAAGGAAGTAAAACCGTCTATATACACTCTGAAAACTATAGGCAATTGTCAGCTAAAACTGGGATCAAGATGTTTCTTTGATGTTATAAAATAATCAAAGAGAACTTGACTCAAAACTCCTACATCACTCTAACTAGTTGCATTTCATCCTGCTTTCACAATCCAAATAGCACAACTGGGGAAATGGTCTCTGGAAGTATAGCCTGTGTGCATCAAAATACACCCTGCAAACCACATATATAGCAAATAGAAATGTTAAGATGGTAGCAGTTGCACAGTCGAGCATTTTTTACTGTTTTTGTTCTGAATTTTTTTTTTTTTTCAGGAGAACAAATTTAAGCTATTTTTACGTCCAGACAGTTATAAAAAAGGAATTCTAACTCTCCTTATTCTGTTTTCTCAGGTCAAAAAAGGAATAAGCAGAAAAAACAGATAGTTTCATTTCAGTTACTGAATGTCAATGAAGAAATCTCTTTTGCACAAAACACTGGGTAACTCAGGTTCAGGGTATGTCTTTTTACCACTGTGCCCTGCAGTATTAATATTTTGGAATTAAGCATGTGTCAGTTCTTTAAAATACCAGGACTCACTACTTGAGTGCCTCATATAAACTACTATTTCTCCATGAAACATGCCTACAATGCAATAAAAAATATATGCTTTGTCTAGGATATCAACAGGCGTGCGATGTTTGTAAATATGTCAGGTTTCTGTTATTAAAAGCTTGTCACTAGAGATATTTATCCTGCCCAAAAAAGTATCTAGTAGGAAAAGTAAGGTCGAGAGAGGTATTTTTTTCATTCTCCTTATTCTGGAAAGAAGGGAAGGCTTCTTGTTCAATTCTCAATAATTACACACCCACAGGTAAAAATTATGCTTGAAAGCATTCACTGGAAAAATAGGGAATCTTAGAATTGTGCAGCAGCTAAAACTAAATTTTAGAGTTGCAATCTCAAGGTAACTTCAACTAGAGCTGCCATTAGTGTGCTGGTTTGCATAGACTATTAATATATTCCAATTATCTCTCTTGAATGACTCTAAATCAGCTAGATATAACTCAAATACATTTCTAATGAGCCATAGGCAAATCTCATTAGTATGTGATACTGGTAGAGATAATGAGTAGCCCAGATTCATGCAGTATATTGCCTTGCACGAAATATTTTCTTTCAGGCCATAATCTTACTGGACCTAAATGCATACGAAAGTCCATAGGCATATTTTTGGATTTGCACTTTTCTTCTGAGAAGCATTAACAGTTTCCAGCTTGTTATTGCCATTATTTCAACAGAAACAGCACATTCACAGCAGCAGCACTGACATAATTGACGTAAACACAAAATATATATTAAAGAAAAGGCAAACTTTTGAAAAGGACTGACTAAATACAAATACATAAGGTGTGTTACTCTTTTGCAGTTACCTGGTTTTAAGTGCAAATACAAACATTCCAGAGAACACAAGTGGTTTCTGAACACATTCTGCTGACTAAGAATTGTGACAGAAGAAAGGATAATTGTTTTATCAGAATAATGAACTCTCCCTCCCCAATGTATCTTTTAAAAAGTCTCCTTTTGTTACAACAAAAGTCTGTTTGCAGGAATCAGAAAGCATATCAAAGTCCCCTAGCCTTCAGTCTATTCTAGTCCTGATACTGCTCATTCAGGAGATGGAGTATGATAGATGGAATGACTGTTCTTATGTTGTCTGATTAAAGGTGAATCTCCACGAACACAAAGGCCCTGGTGAGAACCAGAGAAGCAACTTCAGGCAGAGCACCCTGAGTAATCAAACCATAGAAAATGGCTCATGGGATCACCCATTCCCCAAAGCCACCAGAGAAAGCAGCCAGACCTCGAGCCTGGGTTTGAAAGGTGACAAGGTGAGCCAACGAAAGAAACTGTCCCCTGAATGTCACATAAGCTGAGGGGGCAGTTACCTACAGGGGTACAACTCATTGTGGGGAGCAGATGTCTTAGAGAGACTGTAGAACTTTTTTTGCAATTTTTTAAGGAGTTGTGAGAATATGTGAAATACTGTGGGATATTCAAGGAAAGGACTAAAGGGAGGAGTCAAGGGGATGCAGGGGAACAAGCATGGGCATACAGAGTTAAAAGGGGACAAAAGGGGTGTCTGAGTATAAGAAGAGTTATATGATCAGTCTGCTTGTCTGACTGAGCCCTGTGTTTGATCCCTGCAGCTTAAGTTGTACTATTCTGAAATCCTATTTCTACTGATCTATTCTGAGTGTGTGAGATCATCAATGAGTTGCCAGCCAGACCAGAAGCCTAAGAAGCTTGAGGACCTGCATGCAAAGAGTCAGTGGGATCAGAGAGACCCATGTCTGACCTGATGCCAGTCAGATTTGATTGTAATGATGTAAGCAAGCAGATTATATTTTGTGCAAGAGAAAATTGGTTGAAAGTCTCTATCGTGTTTTGTTTATGATAGGGTCATATGGAAGTCTGCAGGACCCAAAACGGGTCACACAAATACCATAATGGTGAGGGGGGTGAAAAAAAAAATACAAAAATTAAAGCCCAGAAAGAAAAAGGAAGAATATTGACCAGGAATTGACTTTTCTGTTCTCAGGGCCAATGGAAACATTGTGGTGGACTCTTTTCTTCTGTATTTCCCCATATTTATTTTTCCTGCTACATCCTATGAAGAACAGCCCTTGAAGTTTATAGATTGATGCATCACTGAGAACTTCACAGGCTTTTTTAGACATGAAAATAATTCATTTATCCATTTCCTTTGAGAAAGAAAGCATTTTGAACACTATAAAAAGGCAGAGACATTACTTTTTAACTGTTTTCTTTATAAAAAAATAACTACAGAGAAGTGCACCTGCAAATTATATACCAGAGAAGCCTGCAGAAAGATGAGCCAGAGCAGAAACTGCAATGAAAGGAAAATGACTGCAGGGTTTGGACATACTAAGGACAAGGAAATTGCATTCAGAAAAGGGGAAAACTGAACAAACTTTAAACATGCCAACTTTGAAGTGAAGAAATGAGTAAAAGATAATATGTCCAAAGCCATGCACAGATTTGCAGTTTTGTGACCTATTCTAAGATATTCACTGCAACGTGTAGATAATCAAATAAGCAGCCAACCTGATGCAGAGCACCGACAATTTTTCGAGCTTCTTGGTAGATGGTCTCAGCAGTCCAATGGCTGTTGATGTTCTTGAGGGCTCTGGCCAGGCGGTTGTGCTCTCTCAGCCACAGTGTGTGCATAGCTGCCAGGGAGGTGACCTCACTGGATCTGCTGTCCCCAGCCATAAAGCATTCAATCCTCTCACCTCCACTTGCATTTGAGTCCTGTGCACATGGTGATGGGATCCGGTCAGTAAAAGGCAGATATTCCCGGTGGTTATCAGAATATTTTGTATTTATTCTAAGAAGGCCTTCTTTGCTTGTTAAATTCCTCAGCTTGTTTTCAATGGCAGGGGTACTGCCATAGACAGTAGAAGCATCAAGGAAAGAAGTCAGTCCATTGATCTGTTGTCTTGGATTTAGCACTGATAGATTTCCAAAGAGAACACGATGATCACCAGCACTGCATGCAAGAGATGAGCGGTAGAAGGGCAAACAATCCATTCCTGCAGACAATGTGTCATTGGTGGTCATCTGCATAAAAAAGAAAGGGTATTTTCTGAGGTGAAGGTAACAGTTGTAGATGTTAAAGCCTGTGTAGATGTTTCCATCCTCTGTGTCAGTTTTCAGTTGCTCAGATCTCATCTACTGGAGAGACATATTCTAAGCCTCAAGAGACTGTTTTCCTTCCCATCAGATTTAAGCAAAAAGATGATTCAACCACTTTTAAGCAAAGACAGAAATAAACCCAAAACATTTACTCTGTCATAAGAGCAATCCCTTTTACATAAATCTGCATCCAAATTAGTCTGTTTCACAATTAAAATTCATCTTAAAATGCATATAGTGTAGGTATGAACATCTGGTCAAATTATGTTCTGCCAAACCCTAAGTGAGATAGCAGGTTTACATGTGTACATAAAAACCTAACAAATAGTTTCAATATCTGCAGCAGCATGCTGTGAAAATTTTGCTTCAACACTTAATTTTAATCCAGTTTCGTAACTAAATCAAAGGCATGTGAAATTATTTACTCTGCTATCTGCCAGTCTTCCACAATCCTTCACCCACATTATTTTGCAATGACAGGTGTCTTACAAGGATTAACACCTGACTATCTTTATAACAAGCAAAGACTGCACATAGCCTTTGCCAAATGAAAGACTTCCCAATCGTTTATTGGTTTGACTCACACTCAGTTGAGAGATCAATGTCAAATGGTGATCCAGCATTTGTGCACTGGTCAGCATGGACAGCATCCAAGTCAGCCTTTTGCTCAGGCAGCTATTCCATGTATCAGTAAAGGGTATGAGAGAGACGTGGGAAATATGAAATAAATTCTAGGGGTCTAGGGGAGGGTATTAGGAGAGAATAGAGACCAAACCAGACAGCCAGAAATCTTGTCACAGGAGAGAATTGAAAACTGTATGAGAATAATTCATATGTGGGGAGGCCAGCAGAGATGTTGGAGGAGGTGAGAAAGGAAGAGGAAGATTTTATTTGCATTGTTTCAACATTTCTAAAATCGTTTCAAAATTACTTACATTTCTGATGTTTTATAATACTAAAATCTGCATGATTTGTTGTCACAAATTCTCCTTTTCTGAAAAATTAATGATTTCAAAATTCTGACAGTACTGCATTAGTATCAACAATGAGACATGACAGACTCAGTTCCAAGAGATTAAAAAATATTAACTTCAATCAAAAATGCTGGAAGAATAATGGAGTCTGAGTTTCAGGTAATATAAATCTATGGTTTTTCTATTTATTGACCAACAGGAAGCAGGTACAAATAACACTTACTAAAGCTGCTGAAATACTATAGTAAAAATAATCTTCAGAAATTTGACTAAGAGAAATTAAAGGTTTTGTATAGAAACATGAGCTGACTCTTCTTATTTGCATTCAGTTTTCAAAAATGTTTGGCAGAAGACAATGAATAATGAAGACATTATATAAAATAATGTAATTTTGTCTTCATTATACTAATAATGTAGAGATCAGTCTGTGAAGATATAATAGTTACTAAATTGGAGGTAAAAGTAATAAGGCAACTTTGGAAATAAATTCAAGAAGTTTATATAATAATAGCATCACCTCATTTATTATACCAAGTGAAATTTTCTTATTGCTGACGTCAGTAGGGATGGATACCAATACAGCATTTAAGTTAAGAAAAGGTTTAGCTTGCTTTTCAAGCTTTTTTGGTAAAGAAATTCTACCACTTTTTCTTCATTACCTAGGTTTTAGCAAATCCGAGTAGGTTATTTCCGAAGGAAATATATGAATTCTTTTCCTTTTTCTTTTCCTTTCTCTACCTTGGGTTTTCTATTTAGTAATGGTCTCTATTACTAACTCTAGCTATTAGTGTGGCTTCTTTTTCCCTTCATCTGTTAATACACAGCTCCTGTCACACTACAAATACCTGAAGTTGCTAGCCACAGCAGTGTACGTGTTTGAGAGAGTTATCAGGAAAACCTGGAAGAATCCAAGTAACGCTAGGGAAAACAGAATTGCAAGATGACATTAAGTTGCTAAACAGCAAGGCTCGCAGCAAAACATATCAACAGTGAATGAAGTTCATACTGAATAATCTTTGGTTAACTGCCTCAGCAATTTCAGTTCAAATGGTTCCGTCCCCCAGCGGAGGAAAACAGCGGTAATGAGCATTAAGGGACTGGCAGAGCTGCATAATGCAGTCCTTGTCGTGGGATGAGCAGTGTGCAGCCAGCAGCTGAATGTGCAGATGAGAGGTTTCTTACACTATTATTTGAATGACATAAAAAAAAATCTGGGGGGTGGGAGGGAAGAATTTATTTTCTGCTGAAATGGGTGCAGAATCGTGTCTGCTTGTTGCTTTTTTTTTTCAAAACTAATGAATAATGTTAATATATTTTTTTTTAATTTGCTCTGCATAATTCTAGAGAAAATAAATCTCACAATAAATCCCTTTCTAGCCACAGTAGTTTTTCTAGTATAGCTGCTTGTTGATTTCAACTGCTATTATATATGCACTGTCAAACCTCTTTATGATAAAATTGTTTTATGTATACAAAAGCTAAAGGCACTAATTGTTTCAATGTACCACAATGTCTAAACTGCTATTTCAGGTAAAGAAAAATCTTTCTTAATTTTAACTTGTTCTGTGGTAAATGACTTTGTGAAGGGATTTTTGCTGTAAACTTGAAAAAACAGATTATGGTCTATGAAATTTTGCCAATAAGGAAAACATGGATGTTTATTTGTAGACACAGAACTCTGTGGAGAGTCAGTGATCCCATTTGGCAGTGAGCTGGTGCCTCTGAGCCACAGAAGAAAAAGGCATGGGCTTGCTTTGCCAATTGTTGAGCACACACCAACTCCATTTCTGAGTGACCTGCCTTAGTTTCAGTCCTGCTCTGGCAGGGGTGTTGGACTTGATGATCTTTAGAGGTCCCTTCCAAACCCTGATATTCTGATCTATTTCTGGCTGAGACACTAACCTGCCATCTTACATGCTATATTTTGCAAATCACCTCACTTTTCAATGGCTCTGTTTCCTTTCCACCTTTTTGAATCTGAACCAACTGTGAAAGCTTTTCAGTATTGAATCTTACTGTGTGTGCCCTGTGTCTAACTGATTGTCACCAATGTAATTAACACTGAATAAACTCTCTCATGAGAAAATCTTCTAATGCCTCATTACGTCTCAGTCCTAACCTGAAATAATCATCTGAGAAATGACAGGTAATCTCCACAACCCTGTTCCAAGCGCCAGGCTGTTGTAAAAGAAGTGTAAAGATAGTTATTTTTTTCACCTTTTTTTTTTTTTTTTTTTTTTTTTTTTTTTCCCTTTTCTTTTCTTTTGCTTTCCACATGACAGGATCCTGAAGAGATACAGGAAAAAGAATGTTCAAGCTCTACCAGAAACTACATGCTTGATGTGAGAAGCACTGGTGAAATTCTATAGCCTTTATTATGAAAATTTCCAGAACTGAAAATCATAGTGGCTTCTACTAACCTATGAATCATTTACCTAAACTTCTTGTTACTATTAATGCACTACTGGAGCTTCCAATCCACCACTGAATTGCACTCAGAACATTTTCCACACAGTTTCCTTAACCTGCACAGGAGCTTCTTTTCCCTGACGAAATCCCCAGAGAGGGTGTGCAGCTGAAAGCACGGTTGTCCATTTCTATGGGTGGATTCTCCCTCAGGTGCTGCTGTTCTAGGAACACAACAAGAGGACAGACTGCAGTCTGTTGGATAATATGCTATTGATTTCGCTGTCTTTGGAAATCAACTACAGTTTCTTTATGTACAAAATAAACATATAAAACCAATCTGTGGTGGTTTTCAAAATTTAATAGTTTTAGGAGATCAGCTTTAATTAAGATTTGAGGGAAAAAAAAACCAGTTCTATGCAGTAACAGTATTGTGTCTTGGTGTGCAAAAACAGTTCCTCTGGTGGCACTAGTAACTACAACATGTTTGGGGGGGTTTGGTTCTTTTTTGTTTGTCTGAGGTTTTTTGGCGGATGAGCATGAGAAGGAAAAGGTCTTCTTTGGGAAACAAAAAAGTGGTTTGCTTAGTTTTTTGAGGGAAAGGATGAAATTAAACAAAAATACAAGATTCTATATTTCTACCAATTTATGTTTATTCTAACCCTCTAACAAGCTTTGAAATAATGCTCTCCATCTACTCAGAGCAAAGAGGTGATGTATGTAAGTTTCAGGAACTCCATGAAGATCATTTTATACGTACATTGAAAAGACAGAACTCTTCAAAAGTTAGCATTATCTGCTGGAAATATCTTTGCTTTCCCTTAAGATTCTTTCACTCTATCTGTCTGGCAACTTACAAACAGAATTATTTATGACTATTTCCCTGCTTCCCCCAATGGAACTCAAAACCCTGAAGCATGAGAACACTAACATTGGGGGGGACTGGTTAAGTTTCTCTGCAAAATAAACTTGAGAGGTAGAAAAATTTTATATTTATACTAAGTACCTTAGCTATAGTTTGATATCTCTAGAAGCAACCTAGGTAACTATCTGTTTACTTTCATAGTGTAATTTGGTTTCAGTTTTGCTGTCACTGCTCTATATTTCTGGATGATTTCCTAACTTACTTTATAATTATTTCGGTATAGGTTTATCTCACGTTTATATGTGTTTTACTTAAATCACCTGTTTAGAGTCTGGTATTTCTCTTGAAATTAATTCACAGTCTTACCTTTATTGGAAAACATGGATCTTGCTTTTCACATGTCATCTGGCAATCCATTCTGTTTAGGAAGGTGGTCCTACTTGTGCTCTGAGGTGTGAACGAAATGTCATGGTCTATGTACTGTCCCCATACCATAATAATATCAGAGTACAGGTTGTCTTCAGTAACAGCCTCATTAGATGCATGAATAACTTTTCTTGTCACCTCACGAACCTGGGAAGAGAACTAATTTACCTTGAGTGCCAAGTAGTATTTACTTCTCACAAAATGATAAAACACTAAAAAGTAAGGGGAACAGTGATAAAAGCTATCTTTTTTCCCCCCTTAGAATACTTTATGTTGTACTTTATAATGGGTTGCTTAAAAAAAAACAAAACAGAAAAACGCCAGCAGCAACAAAAAAGCCAACTGCTGACAGACTCTTCTTTCTGTTCAAGAGATCAGTGCCACAAGCAGATTCAAAGATGTTTCAGGTGAGTTTTTCTATGTATTTGCCAAATGAGCAGTATCTTTGATCTGTTCCTTTCAAGAGAAGTTTGAAAACCACACATTTCTTTTAGACTGTCTAAAAGATTTCTTTCTATTTATTCCGTTTCCTGCTCCCATAACAAATGGATTTTATTTGCTGGGCAACCTCAAATCAGTGTGGATTCATAGGGGCTCTGGGTTGCTCTGAACATAAATGGAGGATGTTATGCAGCCCAGGAGACAAGCTAGGTTGTAAATACATGGTGGCTGAAAACTCTGCTTTATTTTCCAAGGCAGGCAGAAGCCAAAAGATATTTCTGAGGCATTTCTGTGAAAGCTGCTTAGAGATACTGATACTCCAAGAGAGAACACTTGGAGACATCTATGCTACATGTCCAGCCTATACTAATGAAGCAAAACCATCAGCATCAGTTTGTAATGATCAAAGAGAGTATCATTATTGTTCACAGTCTCCTCTCTCATGCTGCAAAATGTTCCCTTGCCTACAGAGGCTGCCTTAGAAGTCAAGCAATTGAAAAGGAAGTACATAAAATAGATACACAGAGTCTGTACTAAATATAAGGGCTATATAATGAATGTATAAGACAGTTGCAGTTAAACAGAATTGGTAAGAGGTAAAGGCAGCAAGAGGCAACACGGGACTTTTTTAGGAACATCAGGCTTTATACTGAAATAGTTGAGTGCAGGAATACATAGAGCCTATCAGGAATACAAGTATTTTTATCAGTATTTTGATAGCTTTGGTGGCCACAAATCAGATAATTTTTTTCTTGCAGTTATTAAGAGTTTCTTATCACTGTTAACTTGCACAGCTACACTGTGTTCTAATATTGCTTTATAGTAATCTTCACACTTATCTCTCACCTTCACATTGTTTGCATGTTGCTTTTTAAGAATATAGCTGGAAGTACAAACAGACACAATTCTGCACTGCTCCTTGGGCTTACTCCAGCCCAGGTGCAAGGAAACTCCCACTACTTGTCTGACTAAACTTATGCTTTAGGAAAGTGGCTCCTTCACTGAGCTCAACAGCTTCTGTCATTTGATTTACTAGTGAAAATGAAGATCTGTGGTGGCAGGCATAGTTAAAGCCCAGTGTGTTTCAACTGATCTTATAGTGCACTTTCTAACCAAGGGTAGTTGGACTCCGTTGTATCTGACACTGGGATTCCATCCTCGAGGTTGGCTGAGTCCATCTTCATAGGCTGGTGGAAGCCACCTAGCCAAGGCTGTGTTGGATGCTCCCCATCTAGGATGTTCTCTGGGAAAAACCCAAACCAAACCAAAACAAACAAACAAAAAAAGACAATAAACCAATATTAGCAGCAGCCAAACAAAAAAAAAATCATGCACCTCTGAATTTATTCTGGATATAAAATAATATAAAATATTATAGACTGACAGCCAAGTGTTGAGTCTTGGATCTAGGTAGGAACAACTCCAAGTACCAGTACAGGTTGGGGACTGAGATGCTGGAGAGGAGTGAAGGGGAAAGGGACCTGGGGGACCTGGTGAATGGAAGGATGACCATGAGCCAGCAATGTGCCCTTGTGGCCAAGAAGGCCTATGGCATCCTGTGGTGCATTAGAAGGGGTTTGGTTAGTAGGTCAAGAGAGGTTCTCCTTCCCCTCTCCTCTGCCCTGGTGAGGACACATCTGGAATATTGTGTCCAGTTCTGGGCCCCTCAGTTCAAGACGGACCAAGAACTGCTTGAAAGACTCAAGCACAGAGCCTACAAGAAGATTAAGGAAGTGGAATATCTCACTTATGGGGAAAGGATGAGGGTCTGGGTCTTTTCAGCTTGGAGAAGAGAAGAATGAGGGGTGACCTCAATAATGTTTATAAATATGTAGAGAGAGAGAGCCAGGAGGATGCTCTGATGCCAGGCTCTTCTCAATTTTGCCCAGTGATAGGACAAGAGGCAACAGATATAAGCTTGAGAATAGGAGGCTCCATGTAAGTATGAGGAGAAGTTTTTTTACTCTGAGGGTTACAGAGCACTGGAACAGGCTGCCCAGGGAGGTTGTGGAGTTTCCCTCCCTGGAGACATTCAAAACCTCCTGTAGGTGACCCTGCTCTGGTGGGGGGTTGGACTCGATGACCTTTTGAGGTCATCATCATCACTTTCTGTGATTCTGTGATTCTATTGGGATGCTAAAAGGGGTACAATTATTTTATTAATACTTCATTGATCTCCATCGCACTGATGTGGCTCAATTTGCCAAGCTATATGGTACAGTACTACACTTAATTATCCACAATAATTCAAACTTGAAAGTTGAAGTATGCTTTAATAAAGCATTCAAATTAGTTACAGTTGATTTCCCTTTATTGAAATGGCATAAAATATTGCACATAGTGTAGTGCTATTTCACTCAATTAAAAATAATGAAATGTTAATTTAACTGCTTAACCAGTGATTTTTCTCCTGATTGCTTTTATATTTTAGCAGATCACTGGAATGCTACTTTAGTAAAATGTTCCTCACATGCCTTTTTATTATTATATTAAACATGTTAAAGTTTTTGAATCTTGCTTGAATTAAAAAGGTTTATACCAGGGCAGCTGAAAAAATGAAATTTTTGTACACTAAAGCATTATAGAGTAGTCAAATTTGACTGCTATTCATTCTGTTTATGGGAAGTGGAACTTTCACTTGTGAAACACTGGAATTTCATAGTTTGGATTTTGTTTTGGCTCTCTTACAAGGTTTTAAGATGCATTTTACAATCCAGATTTATGTTTTTGAATCTTATTTTAAAATTCTGCAGTTTCTGGTATTTAACAAATGGATTTTGTCACGTTTTACATAACTTTGAGCTATAGTGGACATAACTTCTGGCAAACATGATAGATTTCTGAAAAATAAGCCTGCCACTAAACAGAACACTTTGCTTGTACCAAAGTGAAAAAAACTGTCATAAAGAAATACTCTCAGTTCCTTCTTAGTCAATAGATCCAGTTGGGACTGCTCATTTTTTTAACTAGGTGAGCCATTTCCATACCCCTAATTCCAACTGCACTACTGCTTCAGACTAAGCATCAGGTCCTCACCTGATGAAATGATTAATGACACAGCAAAGAAATACAACTCCTGCATATAAAATTCCTCTTACCTGCCCAAATATTAGACCTACAAAATATAATCTACTCATCTAAGCACCTGTACATCAAGCCAGAAGGACAGAGAAGTCCTGGGTGCCATCCTGTCATTCCATCCTAATTCTCACTGTTAGGAACAGCCAAAGCTGCAGCCTTGCAGTAGACACAAAGCTACCACAGAAAATTAAAACTAGGTGAGGTTAATTGCATGTGAGATTCCATTCCTTTGGCAGCTCTAAGTCCTTTGTCTTTGATTCCCTCTCATTGCACTAGACACTAAAAACTACACAGCTCAGTGCTGGTTGTTTGGGCTAAGAAATGGGAAAAAATATCTATTTGAACATGCCTTTTCTCCATTATTCCTTATTTTAAAATAACTTTGTAAAGCTGTTTTGCTTATTGTCCACACACAGGCAATCAGGCAGAAAGCAAAGTAAAATCTGTGGATATCTGTAACTAGCAGCTACAGATAATGACACTGCTGGGAATCTCATATTGATATTCTCCACAGAAGGCCATGTTTGTGCTATTGTGTTCCTTTGTTCTAGGAAGCTCACACTAAAGCAAAGTAATCTCAGTGCTGTGGAATAAGTACTTTGTAGTCTATCTGATTTGTCCTAAACATGTGAATTGATTAAGTAAAACATCCATAAACAAATTTCATGCTTGCTTTTAAAGAGATTTAAATAGATTTCTCTTAGAAGTAAACAACTTACTCCACTGAGAATTTTTGCTTTAAATTTCACCTGTGAAATGCAGCATTTATTGATCTGCAGCAGAGCTGCACTGGGTGACTAAAATTACAACATAAGTCCTGATACATTTTCTTCCTGAAATAGGCAGCTGTAGAGCAAGGAAAAGTACAGACTGGTACTTTGTTTAATGTTTGAAGTCTTTGAAGCTGGCTTAAATCACAGAGTATATTGTTTACATCAGAGTGTAGTAAGCTTTCTTATGCTGATATGTTTCAGTAAAGCTTGAAGGGGCCTTCAAGGGGCTCAAAAAGTTTTAGACTAAGTTAAGATCTGATTCACTGGCTTCAAAGCCTTAGTACCGGATCTTATGTATTGGTTTGGTGTTAGTTTTTAGTTTAGGTTTTGTTGGTTTTTTTTCCCTGCCTTGAACCTTTTACAGATATTTAGAGCAAAATAAAGCAATAAAACTATACAAAATAGAACACAGTGACTGCAGACTCAATAGATCATATTTACCCTACCCAGCTTTAAAACCAGGCTGAAATGCTTATGCATCCTAGTATCACCAGAGTCAATGAAGAGGAAAAGATGCTTTAGCTTACCCACAGCACAGTGTGTTTCTCTCCAGCTCTGAAGAGAAAGACTTTAGCTGTCGTGACTGCAAATTAAGATCTCCAGCCATGTGCCTGTGTTCAGCTGCATGAATCTTGACCAATGTGTTCAAGCCTTGATGGAGTTGTCAATGAAAATATTATACTAGCTGTTGGTTCAGATTCCAAGCAACTCTGCAAGTGCCTGAGGGAAATTATGGCTCTCCACACAGCCAGATTTATAACATCGATGCGCATCAGGTTGTGTCCTTTCAACAAAGACCCTGTCGGGCATGTTCCTTGCAAATGACTTGTGGTGTAGCAAAAGACATTCATCTCATAAAAACGTATCAATTGAATAATAAAACTGCTGAATTTTACTGCTGTTCATTCACGATGGTGCAGAGTGCCTTACCCTATGCAAGGCTAATGGCCTTCTATTTACAGCTTTGTAGCCCTTCACTTGCAAGATTACAGCCTGCTTTTCATTTTGTGACCTTATGCCTACATATCCAAGGGCTGCTGAGCATAAATGCCATTTACCCTTGCACTCAAAAGGGCTGTCATTTTCACTTGTATACCCTCATTGCATCTGAGAATTCTGAAAATGCAGCTATATATGTGATGTTCAGTATTGTTCAGCTTTTCAGGAAACAATTGCCACATATAACAAGTAACAAGTAGATAATAGCCATAAATAATAGTAGTTCAGATAGTCAATAAGCATATATTGATACATATATATATATGTATCTATAAAAAAAAAAAAGTATCACTCAGAATTTTTAGATGCATGCTTGCTAAATGTTAAAGTTGTGGGAAAATACAAAAATCAGAATGAACTGGATTTTCTTTTCTGCTCAGTATAATTTTATCCAATTTGACCTAAAATGAATGCTGAATTAGAATTCAGTCTGCCTAAATATAAAAAGATATCTTCTGAATCAGTCCTCCCGAAATTTAAAGTTTCCTACATAGTCTCAGAAGACTTCATAGGGAGAGCATACCTACAGAAATTAGTGTACCAAAGTTTAGATCAAAAGCTTCTTCCCATGGGACCTTTCAGGGGCACCTCATTTAGAGACATCTTGATGCCAAAGTGAGATAAATGAGGTCACCTGCCTCCCACCCCCCACTCCCCCCCTTTTTTTTTTTAGTAGGAAAAAGTAAACAAAGCTTCTTGAGTTTAACAAATAAGAAAGAAGAGATTTTCAGGGCACAATTCGTATCATACATACCTGTTATTGCAGGCACCAGTGATGAGTCTATACTTTTTAGCTAAGCAATTGTTTGGACATTTTGGTGGCAACATATAAGGCAGACATCCAGAAATATTTGCAATCATAGTGAGCAGATCAGATGATAAAAGATCTGAAAGGAAGAACCCAAACAAGCAATTTGTTTTGTGGCTCTGTAACTGCTACAGAAGAAAAGGCATTATTGTCACCTGCACTGCAGCATCCCCTCTCACCGTCCTTGGAAAGGGAGACACTGCTGGAGGCAGTTTTGAGGATTTAGATGAAGTAGAGGGTACAATAGAAGAGACGGTTTTACTATCTGATATGTAGAGAACAAGAAGGAAGAAGTCAACCATAGCTGAGAACTAACAGACTGGCTGTGTAACCTTGTCATTATGTATTAGCTACTCATGTCAAATTTGTGGATACAGATGTATTTCCATGTTCAGTTTCAAAGTCATTCCCAGAGACCAGTTCCCCAGTCATCTGTGCTGTCTAGGTATCGATTCACATGTTTTCTTTAAGGTCAATTCAATTCTTTAATTCCCACAAAACTACTCTTTGTCATAGAACATAGATTGTATAGCATCTATTTGTCTTCCATTAAAGTTGTTTTAGTTTTGAAAAATAACAAGAATTTTGTGCACTTTTTCTATGGTTTAGAAATTGGATTTCTTTTGAACTGTACCAGCAGAAAACTAATTGTATCTCTCTGTGCAGGCGCCTGTATATATACAAATATATGCACACACATACAGATATAGGGATAATTTTAGTTCTAGAACTGTTCCATTTGTTTCATAAGTCAGAAATTTCCACGACAGAAATAATATAACTGTGGACCTTTATATTTGTCTACAGCATTCTAATGTTACCATATTTTGAAAAATAATGTCATGTTATAATACTAAGACAAAGAATACAAATTATAATTCTCTAGTTCATGATGCTCTAAGTGATATTAAATTACAGGGAAAAAAGTCAATGTTTCTAAATTTTTTTAATCTTCCAGATACCAGGCAGACATCTGGAAATACCTCTCTAATTAATGACAATGATCATCAATTAATTTCTGCATTATCTCTCATCTTTCTCCATCTAGCATAAAGAACAGTTAAAATAGGGAAAACGTAGAAATAAATGTGCAACAGCTATGCATTATAAGTTTAGTTTTGGAAATCAGGAAGTATTTTCTTAAAAGAGAGAGATCTTAATAATGCCATCAATGTCTAGAGGAAGTGTATTTGAAAATGCCAGTGCCACAGAGTGGAAGAAATTCTATTGTTTTATCTGTAGAATCCAGGGCTCAGAGGCACTAAACCCAAAGTGCTGGGGAAGAAAGATTCTTCACTGTAAATAAGCAGCTTGCAAGACTGCAGAAATACAAGCTGGTTTATAAGCAATACAAATATACAGTCATGAGTTCACATGATGCCAACAGCAAAGTGCTGCTCTCCTCAAGTATATGAACACAACTCACACTCTAGCAACACACAATGTAAAACAGTGACTATATGAGATCTTTAAGAACAAAAGAGAGGGCATCCTGGCCCTGGTGTGTTGACAAGATTTTTATCCCTGCTGAAGGCAAAACAAAAGCGAAACTAACCCTGCTTTAATCTAAAAGACAACATTCACAAAATCAACATTTTGCCAATGTCATTATACTATATTTACCAGTTGGATGCAATGAACGTTTGTGCTTCTGGCAAACTTTGTGTTTCAGCACTTGAATTGACATTTCCATTCGTTCAGCTGCTTGGGAAATATCTTGACTCTCTTGTTCAGGAAATTTTGAGAAAGCCAGCAGCAAGCTAGGAGATGCTATTCCCTTTTCTTGAATATTTCTGTAATTGAGATAAATACAGAAGTTTTTTTTTAATGTTTAAGCTTTTAGGATTTGTTCATAGCTGTATCTGTCTATGTTGGATATTTTTGGAGTTTAAGGTCTATTTTAATTGAAGGGTACTATGAGAAAGTCTAGAAGAACTAGACACCTGACCTACCAAGAAATTCACATCTACCAGATATATATAAGGCAGGCTCAGGTAGGAGTGGCTCAGGATTCTTTTGTGGTTAATTGCCAATTTCTAACAGGAAAAATACGTGATCCTTTGCAGCTGTGTGCAGCGTGGCCTAAGAGCCTCCCACTTTGTGCGGCATGGCTGTTCTGGAGTTACCTTTAGTTTCTTCTACATCTTAAACCCCCCCCAAACCCAGACACTGCAAAATATAAAAAGGAATGTACAGTTGGAATCAGAAGCCCTCCCAGCAGTGATGAGGTTCATTAATTAGAGCTACATCAAGTTTCATAATTTGTACAGGTAACTTTTACTATAACAAGATTTACTGGAACTAGAGATTTGTCTTGCAAACCACCTACCACTTTCAAATGTCTGTCACAATGCACCTGGTGGTAAATTAACAACATATTTGCACATACCACTGGGTGTCATAACCTTGCAGGTGACAGATAGCTCTGACAGCCCCATCCAAACTGCCTATTTTCCCACTGGCATTGCCTCTATAATGCACATAACACATGTTCATGAGGATGCCATTGCTTTCCATCTATGCTATGTTAATACTATTATGGATGTTTCTATTTTAATGACAGACATAACCACCTACTCTTAAAGACTCACAAACACAGAAGCTAATTAGAGTAACAGGCAGGTACTAGTGAACAGTCCTGTCAGAGAGACAATCATGAACAGCACAGCAAACTGTGAGGACCACACTGGAGCCCGTGTGGCCTTAAAGCCAGGCAAGTAATCTCTAAGTGGCATTTTCCTAGAAAACCCTGGACATGTTTTTTAAAAATATAATAATAAGAAAATTTCAGGTTAGCAAATTACCATTGAATTCCTCCAGCAGTTAGTACACAAATGACAATTCAAGATTTTAAGTGACGTTATTAGATCAGGTGAAGAAATGTACTTGTTCATTCTAATAATAATTCAAGGACAAACTGAGGTCTCAGGATAAAATCCAGTTATTTTGACTTATTTTGTAGTCCAGACATCTTAACTGGGATTTAAGCAAACATCAGGATGGACCCGAGGAGCTACAAAGTATTTTCCTAATCCAACCTGAAAAAGGAGCTGCCTTTTCATCTCAGAACTGGCTTCTGAGTCTCAAAGACAACACTGAGCTCATCCATATCATACTTCAGTTTCCTTCCATTACTTGTAAGCCAAAGTAAAATGAGTTTTCACAGTGACCTCTATAACTTCCAGAAGCTCAGAAATGTAGTCACATGCATTCCCATCTCATTTTTAACTTTTGTGCTGCCCAAAGCAGCACAAAAAGAAGCCTTAGTAGCTTTAAACTGACATGAACATGCAAAAGTATTTAATTAAGGATTTAAGCACTTTCACTTCTCAGTGTAATGATCAGGTTAGGCAATAGTTCAGTCCTCTGTAGTTTGCAAATGGCCAAGGACTAACACCTAAGCAGCAGGTGTAGAGTGCATTTACAAGCCTTTATAAAAAGAGGAAAAGGTTCTTAATGACACTTATAATTCTCACTGTTCTACTTAACTGAGTCACAATGAATTGAATTATATAAAGCACACAAGCTTTTTGCTGGATAGAGCCTTCATTTGTAAAAAATATTTTTACCTTTTCAGTGCATAATGTGAAGCATAATCCACCAGACTAGAGCCTTTCTGGATAGCCTCCGTAATGCAGTTATCTCCAGTTTCTTTTCAACAGGTAAAAAGAATCAAACCAAGGAAAGATAAATATGTTATACATATTTATTAAAATACTTATATTTACAAAGTATAGAGGTTTTTAATACTAAGATATGTGTAACTTCTTGCCATTAAAATGATCTACATTGTTGGGAAACTGTCTGGAAGAAAACAGACATGTGAGCAATCCTGACTGTTTAGTTTTAGCTAGAGTAAGCTAAGGGCCTTGAGACCCAGTTGCAAGGTTACTGAAAGATGAGCTACGGGAAAAAGATAAGGGAGCTGGCAGTAGAAAAAAAGAAATAACAGGATAATGAGGAAGCCAGCAGAAGTTCTGTGAGAACAGAATTTGTGTCCAAGATACAGCCACCTGCAAGATATCGTTATATAAAGCGAGTGTCCACTGTTAATAAACGACTTCACTTTGACCATATTGGTGACTGCGTGTCGTCCTTTAAGCCTCCACGGATTTTTTCCCACACTACATCTTTTTGTGTTCCTGACACAGTGTGATTTCTGACCTTTCAGAAACATAAACTAGGGGTAGTAGATCAATTCTTTAATGTGTATGGCCTGTAGACTTAGACTTTCTGTTTCTCCCAGTATGAATCCATCTGTGCACACTATGTGGTACCAAATATAACAGATCCAGCTGAAATGTGTTGTGCTTCATGTATGCAGTGATGGTCTTCAGGCTTCATATGCATTTTGCATTAACCTGTCCTTGGATTGGTAAGACAAATCTGAGTCTTCCTCAGAGGTAATATGAGCTGGCCTAAATCACATGAAGAATTCATGTCTGTATTAAAGTTCAGTGAACACTCTGTAAGATCTTTTGGGATATGACCAATGCATGAGAACCCTATTATCATTTCCTCACCTAAGTTTGATGGAAATAGGTATGTAAACCTAGCAATATTTCAGCTTTGCTATTTTGTGTAACGCTAACACAGAACATAGATTATTCCTCTGTTTTATACATCTAGCTTTATATCAAATGAGTCAGTCATATTTAAAGTTCAGGCATTCAATACCCATATGTATATCGTGGGATCATAATTTTTTTTTTTTTTTAGAAAATGAATCATAAATAATAATAATTTGCTAACAATAATTTATGTTCAATTGTTCATCATTTATGTACAGCATACTTTTAAGTGACATATTTTTTCTGTAATTCATGTTGTGCTATTTCTGTAGTCTATTTTTTGGAATAAGGCTCCCAGCTCAAGGGAAAATGTTTAGGAAATGTATAATGAGGAGTAATCTTTCCTAGGCAAAACTGTACTAAAGAAATCAACATCTAAGTATAGAAGTAGTTATTTCTCTTTTCCACCTGTGCATGATAAAATATTCAGATGATTCATCTAATGTTATCATTCAGATTCCTGTTTTATCTGAAAATGTTTTTGAGTCTATGTTTAAGAAAACAAAAGGAGGAACTTTATAGGCAATTCAACATCTAATTCTTTTAGAATTTATTATTCCATGATTTTTAATTCATTTTAGGGGCTTTATCTCCTAGGAATATATTACTCTCAAAGCATTGCTCATCACATGGCATTGATTCAGACTCTGATCAAAAGAGAAGATCCACCTGCTGCACTTAAATTCCATTGTTTCTCTTCCTTTTCTACTGAGGTGTATGACTTTTGTACCAATGCAGTGTTTTAAAAAAATGTGTCTCTTGAAGTAATAAACATTATATTGTATTGTTCCCACGAGACCAAAGAACATGCCGTGCATCTATTCAATTTATTTACAGTTCACGTATATTAACTTTGTATTAACTAACATGCAATATAACTGCATTTTAGACCATGCCTTTCCAAACAATTAGTAGGGAAGCTCCAAAGAGAAAATCCACTATGAAAAACCAGTCTGACCCCTGTTTCACTGTGATGGTCAAAAATAGATTTCTCAGTGGAAGTAATAACTTGAGGATTTTTGTTTTGTTTTGTTTAATTTATTTTGCATATAGTTTTGTTTTATTTGTGATTCTACACTATTTCCAGGTGAAAACTTTCCTAAGGAATCATATCACCATCCTTTAAGAATCATATATACTAATAGAATATAAAGACTGAGATCCTGTTTCTTTATCATCTCTGCTCCACTTTAATGTAAAATTGGTGTCTGCAGAATTCCCAAAACATTCAATCTGGTATCTGCTATATTTCTTGTCAATTAGATCTAACTGATTCAGGTTGAACAGATGCAAATAAAATAGCTTTTATGATTAAAATGACAAGAATTTATTGTTTAAACATAGGCATTAATACAATCTGAGATTGTCTTAAAATCTCCCTGGTATCTGTAGGGTACCAGCAGAGACCTGGGCACCCCTCTGGACCAGCTGGGATATCCCATGACAATTGACTCTAGCCCAGGATGACTAAATGTAGTGATTGGCAGTCTGAGAAAGAAATCCAGAAATTGTGCTTGTAAACATGTCTTCTGATATATGACAGGCACTAAAAAAGTAGAATCACTCCTAGTCAAAGAATATGTAATTGAGATTCATTATACATCTTAAGTTTTCCTTGGTGATTTTGTGAAGCTGTATTTTAGAAGAAAACACTTATGAAATAGTTCTTCCAGAAGTCTGATAGCATTTTGCACATAAAAAGAGATTAAGCTAAACTTCCATTGTTAACTGTCTTCAGTGCCAGTGTATTTTCAGCTTAACAGTAGTCATCAACAAAAGAAAATAACATGTATTTTTTCTGTTATTTACCAAAGAGGATATCCTTGCCGATCTGAAGCGAGGAAAGGAAAACAGCTGTGAAGGCTATAGCTGCTGAAATTCCCAAAATAATGAACACTTTCATCTACAAGAAAGAGAGAATTGTTGACAAAATGCATACCTTCATCTTATAATTGCAAGCCATACTATAAATAATTTCCTGCACGATAAATTTTACTTTTCTATTAGATTTGTAATAAAATGTTTTACTACATTTTGTAGTTCAAAAAACTAATTTTTAGAAATAACTAATTCCCTTTCTCTTTTTTCCTTATTACATTTCTTTTTCCATTTTGAGAAACTCTTGCACAAGGAGATACATCACTTTATATTTTAACATAGCATGTTCTGACAATATTAGCAACACTTAACAATTTATTACTATTAATGTTGAACTTCTCTGTGCACTAACATGATTTGATTGTACATTTGTCATTGTGCATAAGATAGTGAAACTGGCCAGACTAATAGTAACATCAATCTGGCACCTCTATATTTCTGTCTCTGTATAACTGAGGTATCAAAGCACAATGACTATGCTCACATAGAAAATGCAAGCTACATTCTCCATTTCAGTGCACAATGTTTCTGGTAGTTATTACAGCAGTACATATATATAAATTATTCAGAAGGTAACATTTTTAACATGTGCTACCTTGACTGGAGACTGAAAGATTTAAAATATTTTTAGTTCAGTATTCCATCAACATAAGAAAAATCAATAATTCATACATCAACTTTAAAAATTCACGGATACAATAATGCCTAGAGAAAATCAATAGGAAAACACCTTTCTTTTAACATTTCAGGAGTTAATATGAATTTCTTCTGGAAATGGCAAGCAAAAGTTATATAGTCTGACCTTTTGTCTGTTGAGGAGATTATCTTCCAGAAGTCTGTACTTTACTGATGTTAGGAACTGTTCTGCAATGTGAAAAAGAAGTATTTTCCAGGGGCCCAGCTTAGTCTTTTAGCTTTATGCACCACTACTCACTGAAGCTTTAAGAGTGCAAATGATTTCAAAATCCTTTTGACCACAAGATGTTCCCACAAAGCAGAAACTGACGTTAATCCTTACTTGTTTATTTTTGTTGAGCTAGGAACCAAAAGCTAACTGTATAGTCAGTTCTGATATCAGAGTTGTTATCATGGAAATGTAAAGGACAAATGTTCAGGCTAAAAAGAAATATTGCCATGTTATCTAGTAGCATAAAGTCTTTCATTTCATTCAAATCTTACATTTTCCACTACTTCTCTTGCTTAATGTATTTGAAAAGTAAAGCAAATTTATGTCCTATTTTATGTGTTCTAGAATAGGCACTTTACTGAAATGAGCTCAAACCAAGGTGGTAACCCGCAAGTTGCCCACCAACCTCCTTGCAACACTTTTAATTTTTTTTTGCTGTCAAAATAATTTATTTCACACCACAGAGTCTATTTTTCTTTAGTTACACTTTGCAATCCTATTGCTTGTTTTACAGTCAGTATTTTGACCTGAAGAATCTAATTGTTTTTTTCCATTTCCTCTATAGGCAGAGAGATCAAAATCAGACCTGGAATGAGGACTGAGGACCCTCTCATTTCATTTTTGATATTCTCAAAAGGGAGATCACAAGGTGGAGCCAAAGATCATTGTTTTGGTCTGTGCCATAGGCAATAAGTGATGTAGGGGATGGGTAACAGGGAGCACTCTGGAGCTGCTGGATATGGTGGGGAAAGAAAACCCATAAGCATGGGAACTGCCTGGAGGTGAAACTC
This sequence comes from Heliangelus exortis, assembly GCF_036169615.1. Taxonomy (NCBI): domain Eukaryota; kingdom Metazoa; phylum Chordata; class Aves; order Apodiformes; family Trochilidae; genus Heliangelus; species Heliangelus exortis. The sequence goes on along the minus strand of NC_092424.1, from coordinate 95,883,046 downwards.
AAGAAGATAATGTTAGTTATGATTATGACGATTATTGTTGCAAATTTCAGCTCAGAAATATCATCCACAATTCTATCCCCACCAAAAGTGAGTGGACACTGGTGAAAAGTAAGCAGAAAGTAAAGGGAAACAGCCTTCTACTGGAGAATTAGGTTTATGGTACTTGGTTGGGTGCTTTAAGACTGCAGAAGGGAAGTCAAACTTACAATAGTTCTTTAAGTCCATTCCAAATTGCAAATCTTTTAAGTTTGTTTCCTGACATGTGAAGACATTGCCATGGCACAACAAAGCATTAAGAAAAGCAGATCCATTCCAAAAACCTAATAGAATAAGGAGCTTTCACCTATATCCTTTCATATACTTCACAAGTATTTATAAGGGTTAAGGGGTCTTCTTAAAGTAAAAAGCGGGGCTTTTGCAGTCTCACAGTCAAGAATCAAAGCTTTCCTATTTAATTCAAAGGATCGTTTCCACATTGAAGCCTGTTTAAATAAGAATCTGAATCTTTGCTTATTGGTTGCAGTTGAAGTGTTTGTCAACAGTGGGCTTTAAATGATTACATGAAGTAAATTGATCTGTGATTAAATATTTCTATGGCCATATCTATATTTAGTGTGTTCCTTATTTTAATTTAAGAGTACAAACGTTTAAATCCCCATTGACCCTCAGTCACAGTTTTAGTTTGAAGGTGTGGGAAGTCTTACACCAGACTGATAAGACAGGTGCAGTTGTATTCTCATTCTTACTGGAGCTCATACAGAATCCTGTTATTTAGATCTGCTGAAAGAGAATTAAGAGTTTAATTGCTCAAAACAACCTTAATTTTTGAATCCAAGATTCATATGTTGGCTTATATCTGTGCAAATAATTTGTATTAATATCTTGCTGAATGTATCCCCTTTGTCCTGGATTTTCTGTTAGCAGCCTGTTTTCAGCCATCCTTTCTGCTGAAAGGGTGTCAGACCTTCCTGCTCAGCAGGGAAACTGCACAGATCAGTGACTGTCTAAATATGGAGTACAAGACAAATATAAAACAGAGTCCTTATGCTAAACAGCACTCTTAAGAAAAAGAGCAGTGAAGCTGAACAGTTAACTATATTGACAAGTTTTAAATGAAGCAACTCATGCAATTCGTTATATTCCCAAGATTTGAATCTGCACATGAAAAACCACACTGTATCTGTGTTCTTAAAAGTTAAAGACCTATAAAGTATAAAGTAAATCTTTGAGTTGTTGATAAAAAAAGATACATTCTGTTCAAGGAAATACCCCAAAGCACTAGAAGTTATCATTATTCACACGCGAATTTCTGCAGACTTACCATGGTATTCAGAAAAATTAGTCCACATTTAAAATATTATATAATTGTGACCAATATTTGAAACAGGGAACAGGCTCATTTCTATAACCTCAGAACAACTCCTACATTTGCAAGACTAACAGCCTGCAGCCCAACCAGGCTCTCTGAGGCATCATTAGTTCTTATGAGCATTGGATTAGAATGAGAGACCTCCGGGATAAATCTGTGCAGCAGCAGGAGCTGCTTGACAGCAGATTACACTATTTTGTAGTATTTATTGGCAATTCCCAGCTCCAGTATCGTGTGAAGGACACTGTTACTATAGATTTCTAATCTATAATAGAAAAATTAGTCTCTGATCTCTTCTGGCTATTAAAACTCCAAGAACACTCGTTTGTAAGATGAGAGGCAGAAAGTGCATATAACTGCACAATACTCCAAAAGAAGCAATTTTGCAGAAGTTTCAGCTTTGCAACATACAAACAGCAGCAATTAGTCTCACTGTAGTTGGTTCAGCAAAATGTCACCAAGTGAAAATATGCAAGAGGTGGAAGAAAAGTAGTGTGCAAGGAGAAACCAGTTTAAGTGGTTTTCATTGAAACCATGACTTCTGGTCACTTTGAGCACTTAGTTTTTCTCTAGAATTAATTCTGTTCTAATAGAAATATTTTTTTTTTTAATTATTCCCTTTAGTTAGATGAGACCTTGTGGAGGTTTCTGAAACCAGATATGGGATGAAGACAGTGAATAGGTAACAATTATTCACTGTCTATTCCAGTAAAGAATCAGGGGTCAAGTAGATGGCAAGTTGAGAACAAATAAAAGAAGGGAATTACTTAGACAGCACATAGTCATACCATGGAAGAGCTTGTGTCAAGAAGCTGTGCTATAAAAAATTCATGTAAGTTCAGAGAAATGTTTTGACAGTTTTGTGGAATAAAAATATATCAACGCCTACAAGAATCAAGATTGGCATCAGCAGCTCCCTGAATCTCAACATGACTATGGCTGGAATTTTTCTCGTTCTTCTTGTACAGGCTTCTCTCAACACCAAATGTTGCTTCTTGTCCAATGCAAAATCCAAATCTAAATGGCTCCTAGGACTAGTTTCTATGGTTTATGTTTGGACCTAAAGCTTGGCTTAAGCGGTATATGTAGCTCTTAAATTAAAGGATAAATAATCAGTGAAAAAATACACTTAAATATAGTGGACAAATAGTTCTATTGTAACTAAACTTTTACTATTATAACTAAGTTGTTCAGATATTATTTAAATCTTTTTAGAAGACAATGAATAATAGTCTGTGAGGGGGAAATTGATAATTTTTCCTCAGACTCTGTGACTAAATTGTCACATGATTAACAAATAACTAAAAAGATCAGGCAATAAACTGAAGTAGACCAGTAAATAAATAAATGGCTGTCTAGAGTAACTAACAGTATTCAGATTAGCAGGGAGTACTATAAGCAAAAAGGAAGAGAAGAGCTATGAACTTTTACTCCTGCAATAAGTAGGTTTGAAGAAGGAACAAGCAGTTTGCTGATCTGAAAGAGTGTGATGGTCTGTGGCTAAATAAACTATTTATCCATCTGGTTTTCAAAATGTCATGCTTATTCTCTAAAATAGTGCCTATGCCTTTGCAGATTAGCTATGGTCTCCTCCTGAAGAAGAAAAGTTGTCCCAGGCATCTGGAATGGAACTCATATTCTTATCTTTCCTTAGGCAAATGTGTAAGATCAATAGGATTTGGTCATTACACACTAATTATGACTCTGAAATCCTGTTCTCAGATAAATTATTTATCTCAGAAACAGGTGGAATATAACATGTAAACAACTGGGATTACTGAAGTTTGTGAACATTAACTGTGTAAACCTCCAGACCACAACACTGTCTAGTTAAAATGTTGATTTAAACCCAAGCTGAAATTATACTTCATGCAAGGAAACAATATTTAAAACTCAAGTTAGAATACAATGCAGGTTCCAGAAAGCATCACTAAGAATTATTTTTAAACATGCTGTGGTTTATTATGTTTTATAATAGATATAGAACAAGACTCTATAAAGGTAACTTTAGCTGCAAAGGAGAGTCCACACAATTTCTTTTGTGTGAATTCATGCCAAGCCTGTATATCATTGTTCATCTGTTCCACATTCTTCCACATAAACCATAATTTGCTCTTTAGTTAAGGCAAAGTTTTCAAACAATTTTTAAGCTCTACAGAAGGTCTGAAATTCAGTGGCTTGATTCACAAAAACTTTTCTTTTTAAAATGAGATGTAAAATTAATATTTCACCTTGAAAAAAGAACTGATTTCAGGCCAAACTCAATCTATTTCAGATAGATCATTTTAATGGCAATGAGACTTCTGCCTTCTTATAATGCATGGCCTTCTTGCACAGAGCATGGTGATATCATATACTGAAGTTTATTTCTTAAGTTTAAGGATGGCAGGTAGATACATCATGTATGATGTAGCCATAGGGCTGATCAAATACTAAAAAGATAACAAGCCTGATCTTTCATAATTTAGCAGAAAACAGAAATTGATTTAGGAAAATAAAAACAATGACCACAAAATACAGTTATGACAGAACAATTGGAGTATTCTGCCTGCTGTGAATGAGGGCCTCAGGATGGTTACTGAAAAGTCTGCAGGAGGATTTATGATTCCAGAAAAAAGAAATTGGAGGTGCCAGTTCTGAGAGTGATTCGTTACCATACTCAAACAGTTCATGGATGGCAGATGGTCCTGTCCTGCTTTGTAGTGCTTTGCAATGACTGAAACATTCTGTGAATATTACCATGGTGGGAACCAAAAACTATGAATCTCTCTTCGGCTAGCACTGGAAACTGGACCAACTTCTTTAATCTCCTGCCTCTCAACACTAAATTACTGTGAAAATCCAAGGACTGGCAACATGTTTTTATTTCATACCCAGTATCTGATAGGAAGAGAAGAGGTAGCATAGTAAAAGTCTCAAGAATAGGACATGGACACCTATAAAAAAAGAGGAGCAGAGAATCATAAATGGACAGAGGCTCTGCCTTGCAGTGAGCAGAGCAAATGCTATACCATACAGTAGGTTTTATGGTAGTTGTGTGTTTTCAGCTGTTCTTACTATCTGAGTTGGTTGCCAGTATGGCAGCATTGGCCCATTCCGTTCTGAAGAGCCTTATTCTCTTTGCACATTGTTCAAAAAGCCTGGGTTTTTCTATGCTGGATACTCTTCCCAAAACTAAGCATCAAAACTGTCAGTGTTGTGGAAACCCCTTCTGCAACTTGAGCAGTAGTTCCTGAATTCCTCCTCATACTGAAACTTTTTTTTTCTTGTCTGCTTTTGTGAACTGCCTGGTAGATTGCTTTTTCCCAGGTATGTCTCTGACTTTTCAAATTTGTTATTTGTTTTTTAATTTACTAATTTTTTTTAGTTTATTCAAATATAAAGGTAATGGTAGATAATAAGACAGTAAGAAATTGTTTCAGAGGTAGAATTGCCAACAGTTTGGTAAAAGAGGTAATAGAGGGAAACAAACTGTTAGTGAAAAATCAGACTTCTATTCAGCAAATCAAGTAGTAAGAGTTCCTCAGGATGGCTACCAGCTCATTAGATGGATAGTTCACTACACAAATCCTACATTATAAACACATTTTGTTAATTGAAAAAAAACATTCTAAATCTAATGAGATACTCTTGAACTGTTTTCGTCCAAGTTCATATTCACTCAAGCAAATGAGTATGCTTCTGAATTAATCTCCAAATTTCCATTAGTCTGTCACAGATCAGGAAGCTAAATGATCTGAAGATGCTGAATGAAACATTCTTCATGAGCCCTGATATTTGGAGGTCACACAGCACTACTCTATGGGACATTTAGTGTTCAAGTAAGCCTTAGGACTGAGTAATAAAAACATCTTGGCTGTTTGACGTCATGTCAAGGTTCTGCAAAACTTGAGCCATGGTTTGTAATGCCCGGCTGAGTCTGAAGCATTCTGTAGAAAGAGGAATTATGTTTTAGAAAACTCTCAGATGGAACAATAAGAGAAGTTACAGGCTTCTCATTTTTATGTTGAAATATATAGATGAAAAAGGCAGAAGAATTACCAAGCATGCATTAAATCGCAACAAATAACATGAATAAAGTCCATTATGTTTCAATGAATACTAGTGAGAACCAAAATTGTTTAAATATTTAAGCAATGGATGTGAAAAAAGCTGAAGGAACAGGTAAAAGTTTATGTGCACTTGTGTGTATTTCTATGGAAATATATATATATGTGTATATATATATATATATAAATATATATATATGTATGTATGTATATATATATTACATAGAAATAGACTCAAGAAAAGAACTATTTTTCCACTGAAGTCTTCATATGTGAATGGAGGCATTATTAACAACACATACTACGATAGGCTGACAAATCCAACAGAATTGTTTTAATGCAGCCATAAATAAACATGTTATGTGATAATCTTGAACAGATGTGACTCAAGGAAAAAGAAAAAGGATATAAAGGAATTCTTACTGTTAAGTGGTCTGGCAAGAGCCTCAGAGGTATGTATGGAATTGATAAGACTATTAAGAGTTCATCATGCCCAATTCTGAGGTCTGAAGATTATGAGTAAACTTGAACAATGTGAGTTTTAAAGCAGTCAAGGTGCTTGGTTTGGTGAGAAAATTCTAAGGATTAACCTCTGATGCTATTGAGCATGTACTCTTGGAAAAAAACCAAATATATAGGGAACAAGATTTCAGTTCTGCAGAAAAAGGAATAACAACACACACTATCTGTGAGCTGTATTGGAGTTAAACAAGCTGGACCATGAAATAAAATACAACTTGCTAGTAGCAAAAAACCACAAATAAAAATGGAAATAGGTTACAAGGGTGTGCACTGAAAGAGAGAGAAGAAGGCAAGGCAAGCTTTCTGCACGGGGGGGGTCAGCCCTCTGGGCATGCCTTGGTTTAGACTCTGTATAATTTCCCTAAGTTCCAGTGACAGGCACTGTGGTATCACTGCTGAGCTAGAAGGAGCACTAATGCAACAATTGACAGAAATAACACTAAATTTGTGGTTTCCCTGTGTTCTCATCATTCTTCTCACAGACTGGCAGCTAACACCTACCCACTGTCCTTCCTGTCCTCCCAGCCCATACTTCTGCCCCAGCTTCCCATCTCTGCTCTGCTGTGGGCAGTGAGGAAATCCAGGTGGGCAGCCTCTTGTTGATGACCATTGGGCTGTCTGGTTTTTTAACCACCAGATTAGTGCAGGGTATATAATTGCACATAGGCAGTTCACTATGGGTAGTCTGGGACAGTCTTACCTGGCAGACCAGCTAATATCTGCTCCTGTGAATATTGCAAACAAACTGGACACCTTTTTTGCATATTGCTATGGGTCAACAGTTAGAAAATATCTGTTTTTCCTGACAGTGTACCCTTTATTTCTTCAGTTATGCAGCAGAATTGGTTGCCTTCTGAGAGCTCATAGTTGCTACTAGAAATAAGGAGATTTGTGTTAGTGAGAAATAGACACCTGGGAGAAATGTCCTTTGGTGAGAGGCAAATGTCCTTTGGTGGGAGGAGGCAGATGTTTTTTGTAGCAGACTCGCATCATGTGCCCCCCCCAAAGAGCTCCAACTTGATTGTTTGATTGCCCTGATGAATTAACTCAAAATATTTATCTATATTACCATAACATAAGTGCTTTAAATCCATACCATGGATTTATATTGTGTAATTTTGCAGCATTTTTATACCTAGCTCTTCTTTCTAGTTTTCAGTAATGCGATCAAGGGTCAAAGAACTTCTAATCCAAAAGGCAGACACAAAAGACATGGAGGCCTTTACTTGATATAAAGTACAAATACCATGTGGTAGATCTTGTATGTGACCACTGAAGTCTCTGGAATGGAAAGATACTTCTGTAGAGTAAAATAAATGCATGTGAGACACTACAGCTTTCATTGCACTGTTGGAAATCTATTCAAATCAAGATGAGCGTAGCTAAACTGCCTGTAAGCAGTGTCTGACCATCCTAATTTTTCAACCATGCCTAGGGGCTGTTCTGCAGACTGCTGGCTGGCCTGGGGTAAAATCATATCAGAGATAATTTTCACAATTTTACCTTAGGGATAATCATAATTCAGATCCTGAGCATTTCCTGATGCAGTTTAATTTAGTAGTATCGAAGTAATGAAAGGGTCTTCACTAAAGAAATAGCTTGGGGGGAAAAGGGTGTTCTCTAATCAATTTGTCAAGGTGATTTTCTGTGGCCAGCAGAGAAGACAGAAGCATCTCAGACTCTTCACTGTGTGATGGAATAAATCCAAGAACATGCCAGGCTGTCCTGATGGCCACTCTGTATGACAAAGAAAACTCCCACAGCTCTAACAGAAGGACATTATTAATCAATTTGTGTGGGTATTAATCCATAAATAAGGGTACATGCAGCAGGTCCAGTAGAAGCTTTGGGATATGGCAAACATAATACCTTTGAAGGACTGTGAATGAGAAATTACTCCTCTACCTGCAGGAATTATGAAGCGGAGTCAAAGTCATGCACATAACTCATTCAGATGTGTTTATAATCTTCATATATCATTTAAAACCAAACAAAATTATGATACCAGGTAGCTTTTCTTCATTTACATAAATCTAGGAATGTGCCCTAAGGCACTGAGAAGTTTAGATCCTCAGCTTCTGTTGCTGCCTAAGTGCGATAGCACCCAAATACCTGCATTTTTATTAATAAAAAGTCATCACATTTGAATGCCTATGCAACAGCATAACTATCCAGGAGTGTAAGACAGGGCCCAGACAGCCTGTGACCTGGGGGAGGCAGTGCCCACTCACACAAGACGGTTTTTTTCCCAAGTCTGTCCCAAATAGAGAAGCCCAGCGGACTACTGTGCCCTATCATTAACTCTGTGGGCACAGGGAGACCTATGCATGCACAGAGAAAAGTCATGGAGAGGAAAGGAAGATACTGATGACAGCAGATCTCGTATTTCCTAGAGATGTGGTAACCAGAAGAGGATGCCTTGACTGCTCTGAATTAACTGTCATCCCTTGACATCTCATGAGACAAAGGAGAACTGCTTCATTTGCTGAGGAAGTGAATGTATCTACCTTACAAAAAAGGGGATTTTTATGCAAGACTACATAAAAGATGTTAAAGGCTCCACTGCCATAGCAATATCAGATCAATAGAAGCAACATTCTTATGCCATAGGAATCATATCTTGGGTAATGTGATGTACTTTAACTGTGAGAGATTTGCACAGGCTGGGAAAGGCAGATGCAAGCAGGCTAGAATGAGGTAGAAGGTGGCAGAAGAGCAGGAATGTCTTAAATGGGGAACATGCAAAAAGTGGCAACAGTAATGGGCAGGAAAAGGCATAACTTTCCTGGAATTTTGCCTTTGCCAGTTGCAGTAATTATATGGCAGGATGAAGCTGGCACCAGCTATGTTAGCTCCCTGTACACCAGCCAAGCTGTGGTATGCACAATTAGCAAGCAGATGGCTAAAGCCCCACAGGGACTATCGTTTGTGATGATTTTTGCACTCCACTGCTTATGCCATAACATTTTTTTTTAAGTAGGGCATGTGCCAGGTCTGGGTAATGGGTTAGCAGATGCTTCATCTTGGTTTCAGGACAGCAGATGTAGGCAAGTTTCTCCTGGAGACAGGAAGATGTTCATAAAGTTATGGATGTTGCAAAATATTCCACCTTATTCAGGTGCACATATGCTGCCTCAGTCCTCAGAATGCCAAAGATATATAGATTCAATATTGAAGTTCAAGAAGCAGGAAGGTGCAGAAGACAGTGGGCTCATCTCTTCACTTTATGATTCACTGGACACAGTGACTTGACAGGTTTGCTCAATTTTTGCACTAGAGAATTTGGATCTGAGATCTGGAGGCCAGATACTGTTTTGGAATATGCTGGAAGGCTAAAAAGGCACAAGCACTTAGTTTCATCAGCCCTCTGATAGAAATGTAAAGGATCTTCCATTGAAAGTATTACTAGTAATGTACTGTGTCTCATAGTATTTTTTTCATATTTCAGACTGTCTTGCAGTGATCGAGTACAACAGTTCTCAAGAATAAAAAGCCTTCTTGGATAATAAAATAGGTAAGGATTAAATGGCAAAAGAAAGAGAGTCATGAGGTTTTTGGTACACTTAGATACAATACTTGTGTAAAAACAAAGTTGTGGCCTCTCATTTAGCTTCACATGTCAGTGTTAACTTGGCCTGTGTGTGTAACCCATTACATCCAGGGAGCTCAGCTGCCTCTGCATCCTTTACAGACTGCTTGGATTCTCTGTTTTCCTCACTATTTACTGTTCACCTCCCAAATTTCTTTCTTTTTTTTTTTTTCTTTTTTTTTTTTTTCAGATGTATTTTACCTTGAGTTCATTTGTCACCTGAAGTTTCATTTTTATTCCATGTTCCACAGACTGCCAAGGCTCAGGTAAAACTGTCTCATACTTTCCTTGCATGCTTCATGCTAGTTAGACAAATATTCTTTCAGTAAAATCCTGTGATTTTGTAGTGCTCCCTACTAATCTGTCAGACTGGTGTAGGTCTTCAGAAAGGACAAGGGACTGCTGCTGGATTGGGAACTACCCACTCTGAGAGTACAAGAAAGACCATTCTGCAAATCTTAGCTTGCTGCAGCTTCTTAGGTAAGAAAAGATGGGCACTTAGACCTCTCTACTGGGTAAGGCAATAAGTATTTCATGCAGTGGGAGTTCCACAGATGGCATCGATACTGAGCAAATAGACTTAAGTTCTCCTTGCTTTACTTTTGACACCAAGTGCCTCATCCAAATGCACAAAACCTGAACTTGAATCATTAAACAAGGTTGCATATGAGCAATAAAGTCCAGCTCTCAAAGGAAAGCAAAGGGAGACAGCCTCTTTGAATACTTAAAAATTAACCTACCCATCTCTATGCCATGTGCAATGCTGCCACTTAAGAGTTCATGGGCTGCAATGAAGAGTGAGCATGACCTAGTTTAGTAAAAGTAAACTGGAAAGAACAGCTCCCTTTTTTTTTTTTGGGAAAAGTTAGGAGGTTTACAACTAAGAGCAACCAGAACTAAAAATCATAAGAATGAAATAAATGTTTAAAATTAGGCACTGTTGAAACATTTTTTCTGCAGTTGGGGAAAAAAAAATTGAGTTGGAATTTTCTTCTCTTTTGAGCTTCATACTGCAAAAAGAAATTCAGCTGTCATCCCAAGCATGAAGAAGAACAAACCATCTGAAATAGTTAATGTAATTTAGTGCAAAGCAATTACATCTATTGCCATGAGAAGCACAATTTACTACCACAGTGAAGTGAAGAAGTCCAATATGTCATAGTAAAATGCAATTTAAGCTGCACATAAATGGGAATTTCCTCACATCTCTCTATTTTTCTCCCTGGAAATGGGACCCGAGCTCAGGATTACACATCCCCAGTGTCCTCTCTGCCAGTTCACAGAAATTTGCACCTTAATCTGTGTTTACCCTCCCTGCTCAGCAACTCTGCCACCTCCCTTCAGTTGCAGCACAACCTCAGCTGGAGGCCAAACTGTGCAGCCATCCACATGCACAGCCTGAGGCAAAAAGTGCTTGCCTAGAGAGTTTAAAGCCCCCCTGGCTCCCTGTCCTTTCCCTCCTGTCCTCCCTGCATTCCTGCTGCTCCTGAAAGGCTGGGGTACCAAACTAACTCCCTCCAGGGACTGCTGGCATTAAAATGTCTGAGTGCAGACCCACAATGCAGGCAAATATTCTCCTCTGCTCTCTCTTCTCAGGAGACAGCCCTAAGCAGAGAAGGGGGAGAGGCAAGAAACAATACCATCAAAAAACCTAGTGGCTTTAGAAGCTTGCTTGTTTTTCTCCCTCTGGGTCCAGTGTTGCAATCAACAGGCAGTTAAATAATGGGGTCACTCAGACTCTCCCCACCTATTATATTTTAATAGAAATGGCAGCTGGCACGTCATATGGTGAAGAGGCTGGCCTGACTGTGCTCTAAAACTGCACTATTGCACCAAGCCTTTCCCTGGACCAAGCAGCTGTCCCCCTGGTTGTTCACCAGGTTCCTGGCTGTCAATGTGCCCACATGGAAAGCACAGCAGCATACATGAAAAATGTGAGGTATTAAGGATGTTCAAAGATTTATAGCCTTTATATTTGGTGACAGGAAGAAGACACTGTGGTTCTTTCTTCAGCCTCTACTTTCAGTTTCAGTTTTGTTGACCAACTCTGACTTCAGATATATTTCTGTGACACTAAGGATACCTCTGGATTTAAAGTCTAAGAGATGGCATGACTGAAATGTGTTAACTACTTACAGTTTGTCTTTGATTACTCTATACTGGCACTACCCAAGAAACAAAGCTCAGTTCCATTACTAGCACATACTGCTTTTCTTTTAGGTTTCAATTCAGGATTTATTTTTCATTACATTCTCTTCTTCTTGAAATATTGTTACTTCCTTTACCAATAATTACTTTCTACAATTAACAGTCCCTAGAGATGGATGCTTCCAGTGTTCATGAGTATCACCTATATGGTGGCAACTGCAATCTTAAAGTCTAGAGATACCAGAAGAATTAAAAAATAAATAAATAAAATCGGCTATTAAACTGTGCTGTAATCCCTTTTGCCAAATATCTGCCCAGTAGAGATCACAGCAATCCTAACGCACCAGTCCTTTTCTGTTAGCAAAGCAAAGAACAATTATAGAAGAAAACTCAAATTACAAATCAGAATGCTGCCCAGCTATAAAGGCTGCAGACACTTTGCTGTTTAGCAGTTTCCTGTTCAGGATTTCAGCATCAGATATCCATGAAACCAATATGTATATAGTTGTCATTATGTCTCCTAGTAAATCTCAATTGGATGCATTTAAACCATGGGAATGGAAGCATTTCTAATTCCTTATTCCAGATTGTAGACCAAGTCCATTCCCTGACTCTGTCTTGTCCTGCATAAGACTAAAAGCACTTGTTATGTATCCCTCTCTCCATACCTTGATTTCCATGGTCAAAACTGGTTTTCCTGGTTTGAGGAGCTGCTATGACCAGGACATCTTGCTGGTGGATCAGCAGAAGGACTGAAGGCTGCATCATGGATCCCAGCAAGGCTTTGTCATTGCAACTAGATAAAGCCAACAATGATTTATTAAATGCAAGTTAAAATGGGATTAACTTCTTTATTGATCCAATTACAAAATATTTATTTTAAAAAACAAGAACCCCACCAAATCCCTGATGATAAAAAACCAAACCTCAAATAGCTGCTAAAAAATCCCTTATGTTTATTTCATAAATGACAAAAAGCCACTGATGAGCAATAAATTATTTATTCAAAAACATCTATACAAAATAACACTCTTGGAGATAAATACTTTTACATTTTTAAAGTTTCTCTCTTCATTGCTACAATATTTGATTTACTAATTTACACTGTACATTCATAATTTATAAAAAAAATAATTGGTGAATATTTTTCCAGTTAGATATTAATAACAGTGACAGGGAGCACATATTTCATTATAGAAATAACTTTTGAAGTGTGTACATATACAAACTATTTAAATCCAGATGTAAAGACAACACTTTGACAATAGCAAGAGTATCACTAGAAAGTGGAATTACAGTATACTGTACGATAATAGGTTCTCTTGTTAAAAAAGGTTATTTAAAAGTGCAAAATATATACACTCTGCCTTTATATAACTTCCTAGTTTAATCTGTACTGCTTATTAAATCAATTTCTGACTTCCTGAACTGAACAGATAAAATTACAGTAATTTTACACTATGTAAATCTACAATCATGCACATATTGCAAAGCTGCATTTACAATTAAAAAAAAAAAGGCAAAGCTACACACAAAAAAAATACTGCATTTCAGATGCCTTTTTTTAATTTCCCAACTGAAATAAAAATAAAATCTGTAACAAAATATGTAATGAATAACATTTGGATGTGAAACATTATGAATATGAAAAAAAATATAATTTTTGGTCGGTAATTATGTATAACCTGTAAGTAATTCCCTATACTAAGATGTTCACATTTACTGCATCATTTTGTTGCACAATATTTTGGCCCTCAATGCAACCTGCCACTAAAAGGGAAAGGAACCATCAATATGCAAAGCCTCACAAAAAATCAACAAACATGTTACTGACACATGGCCAAGATAAGCAGCATTAAAACAGCCCCTTATACAGTGTTTGTATTTGAATTGTATATGAATTTTGGTATCTATTCCAGTTTGTTTCTATTATGAACTGCTGAGCTAATGCATTTTTAGGACTGAGCTAGTGGACTGTCAGGAAACATTAAATAAGATATAGTTAATGGCTGCAATAGAGTATACTCATTGAAATGTTTTTCTTCTTAAAGAAACTTCCAAGTTTATGTAATATAAAGCTTAAAACTTTGTGGTGTAGTTCACTTTGATTTTTTTTCCCATGCCAGAGACTTGAATACATTTGATCTTTCAAAATTTATGTCAATTACTGAAGAAAAGGTGATGTTTCAAGAAAGATTTACATAATAGAAATAAGAACAAATGGCAATTAGAGGGGAAAACCTGAGTGCTAATGTCACCACTGGTGATTTAATCCTAGAACCTCTGAGTTCTTGGGGAATTCCACTGACACCCACTTACTTTAAAAGGGATGCCCACAAGTGGTTTAAAGAATTTCCTCTTAAGTGTCCACTGGATATTCACTTATCTTTTTCCTCTTTGGATGAGAAACAGAAGACATTAAAAAAAACATCTGAAATATATGCTTTTTCCAATGAACAACAGTACACAGAAATCAGCCTTGTTGTGTTATGAGCTGCTGATCAGAATGTGAACCAAGTCCAAGATCAGAATGTGAACATCATTGTTGGCAACACAGGAGAAAAGCACTGATTTAATTAATAACTTTCACACTTCACTTCCATGATGTATTTTTGCAAGTTTTCAACAGGAAGTGGCAATAGCCTTTTACTTTGCAAACAAGGTTGCACGATGAAGGAGTGGACAAACAAATCATTTTTGGGGTGGAAATTCCTGCAGCTGTCTTGTGCAGCTCTGTTACTAATGGTGTTTGCCATCCAAAGTGGACAAATTTGCTGTGGTATTTGAGATAGAAATTTCTGGAAATAAAGCTACATATGGAGATGCTATTAATAAAAATTTGAAAGACACATAACAATAACTTCTCTCAAATACAGAGAAGTCAGTTTGCCATTAGCCCTTATCCTTACCACTTTCACAGAGATTCATATCTCCATCTTTTTACATTCACATGAAGCCTGAGCACATTCTGAGGAGTTTAAATCTCCTTAATTTGAAATCATAAGTGATTTATGGAATGTTATCTTTACCAGCCTAAGCCATTAGTCATATTTCTGTTGAAACAGGACTGGTATTAGACTAATATATTAAGAAATATGACAAAATGCTTGAATTAAAAGTTCAATCTTATTGCATAATATTTCATTATTTTTTTTAATTTTCCAGTGGATATAAAGGGAAACTTAGACCTGAGCATCTAACATAAAAATTGATATAATTATTTTGATAGTAATAATAATAATGATAATAATAATAATGGCTTCTATAGTAAACACTTTTTAAATTTAATGGAATAACTAAATATTCCATTTAACATGAGTATATGCTGAGTAATTCTCATACTCAGAGAGAGAATATGAGAATAAAAAAGGGCCACAAGGATGATCAGAAGGCTGGAGCACATCCACTATGAAGACAGACTGAGAGAGTTGGAGTTATTCAGTCTGGAGAGGAGAAGGTTCTGAGGAGACCTTATTGTAGCCTTCCAGCATCTGAAGGGGGCCTGGAAGAAAGTTGATGATGGACTTTTTAGGATGTCAGGTAGTGATAGGACTAGGGCGAATGGATTCAAGCTATAGGAGGGTAGATTTAGATATTCGGAAGAAGCTCTTCACCATGAGGGTGGTGAGACACTGGTACAGGTTGCCCAGAGAGGTGATGGAAGCCCCATCCCTGGAAGTTTTTAAGGTCAGGCTGGAAAGGGCTCTGAGCAACCTGAGCTAGTGGGAGGTGTCCCTGCCCATGGCAGGGGGCTTGGAACTAGATGATTTTAAAGGTCCCTTCCAACCCTGAAAATTCTATGATTCTGTTCTAAGTATACATAATAAATAATTTCTGTATACCAAATGGTGTTACATCAAAGTAATGTTTTGATATAACTGATATTCTGTAGTGTCGATACAGTAAGGTAATATTGTCAAATACAGTAGTTCCAAAAGTGACTGAAGTCCCATCTCCCTCTGTCTCTGAGAGATTTCAAAACTCTAAAATATAGTTTGAGAGCAAGAAATTTTGAATGTATTGATTAACACAACATAACATTTGGTTTCCAAAGGGAGGTAATAGAAGCACTAGACTGGATATGAAAAAAGTCGCCACAACCCATGGAGAGTGATTGAAAAACACAGTCAAGGGCTGAAATATGGTAAGTGAACAGGCACCTGCTGTACGAAAAACAAACACAAAGTAATGAGATGAGGAATATTTCTGTGACCAGCAGTGATCTGACCTCCTGGAGAATGGAATTTCATCCTCTGAAATAATGCTCATATTGCCCCTTAGCTGGATGGATGACATTATAAGCTGGGGAACAGGGTAGTGAGATACACATTTTTGACTTCAAGAAGAGATACAGAAAGTACCTGTGTTTCCAAAATCACTCACTAGCAGAAAAAGGAAAAAAAAACAACAAAGCAAACCAACCAAAAACCACACAAGCTTTCACTTTCTCTGATAGCACTACTGTACTTAATAATTGAGCAGTACCTCTGCTCATGCTATGGAAGGAAGTGTTGCATAATTCTCTTTTCCTGTTCTTCATATGATTGTAGTTGTGTGTACTGACTAATCTGCATAACAACTTCTCAGGATGCATTCAGCATATACCCAAGCACTTGGCTGGTGCTATTCCAGTGGAGCTCATCAGTTTGCATTTTTTTCTATTCATATCCTAAGCTTATACAGCTTAAATAGGATTTTCTTTCCCACACTAAATTAATATTTAAAATTCCTTCTAAGTATCAGTGGTCTAACTGACTATTTATGGAGAATAGTATGCAGTCCTTTTTATTACAAATATTATACACAGCTTTACCATAAAGGTGATTCAACAGAAATAACCTACCATGTATAAGAGGAGGTTAGACAGATGTATGCTTTTTCAGTTTTATGGTCCACAGACAAGAGCCTTGTGAATGCAGTTATCTCATAAGATGGTTTTACCTAAGTGATGTCTGGCTGCCTGTAATCACATGTTGCATCACAAATATTGTTTCCTCAAAAAAGAAAACCAACAACCAATATTCAATATTTGAAACTAATTGGCAAGTCATTCCAGATAAAGTAAACCTTTCTGTCACTATAACATTCAAATTAGCCCATTTCTCTTGTACACGGTGAAAAAGAGACAACTGCATAACTTTTAGGCAGTGAATTAACCCAAAATATTTCACTCTGTAAGTCTTCTGCATTAGCAGGCACCACTTTCAAAGTGGAGTAAACTGTGGTTTATTATCATGGTGATGAACAAGCTGAGGAAGCACAGCTAGAATTGTGGAGTAATACAGAACCTAGATGTTCCATTAGGGAACACAAAGAGAAAGAAGAGAATCAAGACACCCCTCATTTTCAGTATTTCCTGACAGGGAATTAGTTTCTGCCCTTATCTGCAGTATGGGAATTTTTAATGAAAAGAGGCTCTACGCCTGGCCAATCAGCCTGAAAGCTCTGCTGTTACAGAAATGAAACAACCTGGAAAAATCTTCGTAATACAGGGACTGTTTTTTGAGATGAAGCATGGCAGCTGGCAGGAAAACTGACAGATTGAGTATTCCCCAAGTGCTGGAACCCAGAGCCTCAAGTATCTGCTGTCTGAGCTTAGGCAGATTGATTGCTGTCTGGAAGGAGATGCCAGATACACAACAGTTGTGCTGGGATGCACACATATCTACTTGGTTAATTCATCCCAATAAGCAGACTTCCATGTTCAGCTTAAAATTCATGTCTAGGTCTCAGAAACAGTTTGGACTGTGGAAGCCAGTCAATTAATTCACAGAGAAAAGTCAAGAACAAAAGTATAGACAATGAAACAAGGTACAAGAAAAAAAATCAAATTAATATATGCTTCCCAACCAAGATTCATCCTCTTTTTCTTTCTAGCAGTTGTAAATCATACCTTTGTTTCAGAGACTTAAATACAATTCCTAGTTTCACTTCCTTCTCATCTTGCACTATCTCTCCAGCAATACAATAACATGTTGCTGAGTAATTCAAAGTTTTACAGAGTACATTCAGGAATTGGATGCTATAGAAAAATGTGTCTGAGAAAGGGTCTCTATTGAAGGTCTGCGCCTTATTTTAGCACTTATTCTAATATCAACAGTATTTCTGCCCCTTGGCAATCTTGTTTGTGCTACACAAAGGCACTGAATAAGTAGTTGTGCCTTTTCCACTTGAAATGATCTGTTAATCAAATAATGTTCTGTTCAGTGCAAGCTCAGCCTTCCACTACTTACATTTATGCAGGAACAATTGAATTTGTCCTTTAAAGCTATTACAGTGACATCAAGTTTCCTATTCCTCACTGATTTTCACCAGAATGGTATTTAATAAAGTGATTCATTTTATGACAGAGAACAAGAGATGCAGCACCCTGCTGAACATGTTTTGCTGCTGCTATACAACCCTGTGTGTATAGAAGATTGGGGTTGAGGCCATGCTTGCTTGCTAGTACCTTCATGATAAAATCTTATAATCCTTTTTGACTGATGGAGTTTGGAAGGTCGGGGGGGGGGTAGTGGTGGTGGAAAAAATTTAAGAACTGTGTGCTGAAATAAGAGGGTTTTCTTCCCTGTAAAGACAGATTTTCAGAATATTTTCCTCATTATGTTTAACTTTTAATTCAAGGAAGGAATATTTTTTTCTTCTGGGTCTCAACATAAAACTGTTCCTCACCCTCAAACAAAAATCTGAGAGAAAATGCATATAAACATGGTGAATCTTTGCTTTCTGAAGCAGGATGCACATTTCTGCCTCCAGGAGGAGGAGTGATTATGGCTCTGGATACAGCCACAAAGGAGTCAGGCATTTGAAGAGAAATATGAAGAGATGATGCAAGACCCCTCACTTTTGAAAATACTTCAGCATTACCACTGAAAGTCTGACTTTTCTGCTCTGCATAAGTACATTGCCATGCAAGCAAAATAAGTGGCTTTGTTTGATATGACTGGAAATTATTAGAATTTAAAAAAATTAAAGATAGCTTTTAATAGACTTTCCAAGTGCATCAAGTGTGCTTATTGTCCTGTTTTTCCTCTACTCATAACTACTCCTGCTTGCTCTGGTCACACTAAGAATATTTTGCAGAATTTTTTCTATAGTCTTAATTCCATTTCAAACCCACTACTGAAGGAAACTTCTAGCGAGGCTAATCTATTTGACCTGAAAAGTCAAAGGATAGATGCACAGATAAACAACCAAGAATAACCAGGCTATTACAGTGTAATGTCTTCCACTCATCAGCTGAGGAACAGCAATCATCTGTAGCCATACTCACAGCCTGTTGCAGGTATTAAATGAAACATTCTCAGTAAACAACTACAAAGGTCTGTGAAGTCAAAGTGAGTGCCCGTCCTAAGAAGACAGTTTCATATTTAGCGATTTTACTTATTAGGTCCATCTGGGGAATCCAAATAATCCCTTATATGTAATACCTGAGCAGCTATATTTTTTTCCCACTGCAAGATCTGTTCATAGCAAGGAGGGAGCTGGTTATGGATCTCTGTCATTCAAGCTGCATCTGAATGAATGCCCATGGAGGTTTAACAGCCTGAAGTCTGGTCTTCAATGTCACGTACTACAGTTCATAAAGGAACTACAATTTTATCTGTACATTGCCCTTGTTCATAGCCATGTATAATTTTTGATTGTTTTAAATCCATCATCGTCTTTCGTTTTGGTAGTTGGAGGTTGTACCCTGTTGTGAAATCCTGCAGTCTGCAAGCAGGTTGCAAACAGCAAAAAGTAATTGGAGTTGGGTTATATTGTTGGATATTGGAGTCTGGCTTTAAGAAAGCTTATATACAGTGCTTTAAAATGATGGGGAAAAAAGGTTTGTTTAGATAAGAGATTTTTTTTTTTTTAAGAGTTGAATCAGTTGGGGAAAGGCCTTGCTAAGTATCGGTACTGGTCCCCAGCTTTTCTAGATTATGCAAATCTTAGTCAGACACAAAATGCTTGTTTGATTATCCATGTTATCCATGGATAGCATAGCAAAACTAGATCTCTGATACTGAGATATTTTCTCTTCTTTATGCTACAAAAATGTCCCTGGTTTATGCAATATTTAATGAAATGTCCACTCCCTCTGCTTTCAATTTTATTTGCATTAAAGTACACGTAAATATGTGTGGGGTTTCTTTCCATTCAGCTTGAACGCATAACATTTGATTTTGGAGATTTTTTTTCATGCCACAGAGATGTAATTCATCCACTTTATCTTCTAGAAAAGGCTGGGTATGCTTTGGATATCAAATTTAAAACAAAGGAAAAAAAGGGAAAAATAGCAGCAACAAAGCAAATTGCTACGAGAGAACTATGGACATTTTTTTTCAGTCTAAAATTTTCAGACCACTGTAGGCAAACCTAACTGTAAAAGACCAAACATTGATTTTCTTGGAAGTGCTATGACAAATGAACACAATATATAATTTTTCAGAAAAATTACCTTAAGAAAAATGTGGCACAATAAATCAAAGGGTAGTGTATATTGCAGATAAAGGTGCAGCGATGAAATTGAAGCAATTGATTAGCAGGGATTAAGAAAAAATGGGACCCACTATCATTACACACAGCTTAACATATAGGTACTTGGAGCCAAATACTTTTGTAAGAACTGTTAGAAAAGTTGTGCAGTTATGAATGGTAGAGAAAATACTCAGCTTATTAAAAATAATACTGAAAATTTATTTTTTAAAAAGACACTTATACCTTGCTTACTTGCCTGTATTTTTACAAAACAAAGTATCAGTAACGTCAAACTGGGAGAACATTTACTTTGAAGGCAAAGGAGCTAAGCAAATCTGAGTGCAAAGAACCACTAGAGAAAGCAAAAAAAAACCCCCCAAAACAACAACCAAGGAAGTCTGCATGCCTCTTAGCTACATTAAATAAAATAATAAGAGACAATGTCATATAAGTTGAGTTACTACTGATGAAAAGGCATCTACTGTTGGAGAATGGATACTAATTAGCAAGGGCAAGACATATCACACTACAGTGCCTGCCAGAATAAGTCAGATAAGAATGTCCTGGTTTGGGCCAGGTGCACATGTTTTCAAGAGGAAAGTCAGCACAAGATCTTGATTAGAGAGACCTTGTTTACATCCTTTTCGTATGAGCACTGAAAACCTATCGTTTGTGGGGTAATTTCCTGATTGCAATTACAAATCTTTCTCCACAGGATGTAAAAACAGTGTGTGAGAGACTTATTAAGACATTAAAAGAAAATGAAAAAAATATTGAGGGAATAGGAATGGTTAATTTAGCAACAAAAGTCATTAGAAGCACTTGGCTTTACCAAGGATGATCAAGATTGTAATGCAACATTTAAGAGTATTTTGAGATCTTTGTAAAACTCAAAAAAATTAAAGTGCAAACCAAAACAACAAACAAATAAACTTGGGGAGCTTAATAGTAGGACCAAGAGAAAGTTAACTCTGTCTAAGTTAAAATTACCATGAACTGAGATTTTGCACTCTCATAAGAGCATTCTCACCTGTATAGAGTTACTTGAAACTCCTCAGAGCCCTGATCCAAAAGAAGGTAAAGAGCAAATTAAATACAAGTTTGTTTATGAATCTGATTCCTTTTCCTTTCATCTTGCTAAGAATATTCTGGTGATGGGGAGAAATAAATCTGTATAATGATAATAATGCTGATAAAAACATAACTGACCGCCACGAAGAACTGAAACCCAAATATGTCTTTGCCATTCAACCCTTCAGCAGTTTTGAGGTTTTGAAGTTTCCTACTTCTCTCTAACTTCATGTATTTCCCTATTTGATTTCTATGAAAGCGACAGTATATCTCAAGTACTGGAGATTTTATAGAAGCCACTGTGTTTTCAGCAGCAGGCAGATGGAAAAAACTACCTTTTCTCCAAAAATTCTTCATATGATTGGATATAGGTAGAGTAAAAGAAATGCAAATCACAGTACAACTCAAAGTGTTGGTGTGAAATATTTAAGGAATTTTTTCCCCATCATTATACAACAATAAACTATGTTGTTTATTGTTGACCAAGTTCAGTAAGGGATTTCTGCTTTAAAACACAGGAAAATTTTTATCCCCAAAATCCAGTTAAATATTCATATTACCTCAGCTGGGGAACACTTGTCCAACTTCTGTGCAAAAATAAAGCAGCGATCTGATTATGTAGTCTGCTTATGGATATTGTAGGGTATACTAAAGGCCAGTAATTTAGCTCAGTGCTGAATGTTAATTGAACAAAGTGCTTAAGACATAGTAGAATGTCTTTTTTATTTTATTTTTATTTTTTATTTTATGAGTAGCATGATCTTCTAAAAGTCAGTGTATCCCGTGGGACATAGAGCCTGTCTACAAATTAATACACTTTCTACTGCTTCATTTTGGCAATATTTTCTGCTAAGCAGTAGGGTAGTAAGTGCTATCTGGGAAAATACTTCAAGGCTTTTTCTTCCCACCTCTGACTGTTTAGGGGGATGATGAACTTCTGATTTACACTGCATTCACTTCAGGATTGCTTTATTTTATTCTCAAAATTCTCCAACATTGCTCCTGGTTGCTACTTTTTATTGTATTCATGAGTATATAAATCTGACAGTAATACTATCTACAGGCAGCTGAGCTGTCAAAAAAACTATCCTATAGCATAGGAAAATCTAGTCCCTTCCAGAATGTGATTCAAGCCACTGGTGTTAGGCATCTATTGCAGGAGGGACTAAAGCACTCCCTGGAAATGCCAGTCTCTTTCCACTGATTACAGAATTGAGACAAGCTGATTAACACAGACTAAACATCTAATTTCTACATTAATTTATTAATAAGAACACAGCATCATGCTTGCATGATGGATTCAGAGAAATGTAAAAACCTGTCAGCTCTCTAGAACAGAAATATAACAGCAACAATGTTCAAAGAATAATTTGTAACCAGAAAAGAAAAATTAGGTTCTTTTTACATTTAACTTCCTTACCCTGCTTGGCTGTCTGGTAATCCTGCAGATCTCTGCAGCTCTCTCACAGCTTCCAATGTAGTGCAACAGACTTGCACAACAGATCATGGTTTTGCACTGAAGAGTCTGTGATACATCTAGAACAGAGGTCTGAACACCCGTGTAACCACAACTCTTACAGGGCAACAAGGCAGCCTTCCCAAATAAAAGATTATAGATTTCAGTACAAATAATTCTATTCCTTCTCGAAAATTCAGCAGGTTTTTTCAATAGGAGTGAATCCTTTTACTGGCAATGTAGGCAGCTGTGCACCAAAGGGATATTAGAAAAGGAGTTTTTCTTCCCCAGTGAATAATTTACAATTGTTTATCTTTTTGTAATTTTTCAGGCTAAGCCCTGTTTAAGTCACTGGGACTTAAAACAGTAGATTTTGGCTCAAGTCTCTGGACTTTAATAAACTTCAAATTTAATGAAAAGATTTTACTTGTTGAGTTTTTCTGGTTGAACCAGATTAAAATGAATCTTCAGTTTCATCTTGCATGTTACACAAATCTCTTTTGTACTTTCTAATAAATTTACTACAAGGTCTCTTTCTTCACATAAGATATCACTTGTCTACATGCTTCAACACAAAATTATCTAAACATTTTTTAAGCATAGGTTAAGAAACAAAATATATAATTAGATGATATATTTAGCATTATTTTATTTGACATTATTTTTTCCTATTCAGCTACCATGACTCAATGATTAGCAATTTAAAGTAAGTGAACTACACTGTAAGAATTTCTCTATTAAATTCCAAGAGTTATAGGCATTTCTATCTTGCATGTTAAATAGAGGATGCTTTTAAGATTGCATGGTCTGTCTGTCTCTCCTGTGCTTCCATTTCCATTCCAAAAATCATCACTGATTTCTTTTCATCTCTCATGAGAGCATGGAGAAGAGGGTTTCCTTTCTAACATTTATCCTCTCTGCCCTCAGAAGCTTACTGGAGGGTATGGGGAAAACTAGATTAAACCAAAATTCAACCACAGCAATCAACATAAAGCAGAAAAATTGCATTGCTATTGCACCCACCCCACTTTGTGCTAGATATTAATGTGGGTGGGGATGTGTTATAAAATATTGTCAGTATTTTAGTAGAAGCCTTGATGAAAATCTAGTTTAAAAAATAAATAAATAAAGGCATATTTGAATACTGCTGATCCCACTATGAAAATCTGACTACACATTAAACGCTTCGTGGAAAAAGTATGCCTCATCTACTCATAAATTAAATTAACACAGATGTAAGACAGGACTGTAGATTTACGGTTGCAAAGTTTGTCAGAGCTTAACCTTCCTTTCCCAAAAAAATTTGTTCTTCAGTTTCAAGCCTACTGGCTCCAGGGTATAAATCACTTTGAAATAATTTTTCTAAGATCTGAGTGTGAAAAGATTAAATCAGATTTCCAGAGCTTGAGTTTTAGATTAGCACAGCCTCAGTTTTATAATTCTATGCCTTATGGTTATAAGCAAATTTAAAATTAAAAAATCAGATGCAGAGGGTGAGGTCCTGTCCCCACTGAAGTCAGCAAGAGTCCCTGGCATCATCTTAAGTTATAACTAAAATTGTCAGGGCCTATTTTCTATCTGTGAGGCCATCTGGCAGGGTCTGGCTGCATTCCCCTCTATTAAACCCTGGTGTTTTAAACAGGGTAGCACAACTAAGCCACTTACTGGTAAGAGACTGTTCTGACTCTGGTTTATGGCTGTAACCAGGACTTTTTCTGCAGATTTTAATCAGTATAGAGGAAGGATGCCAGAAACTATTTTAAAAAATCAACATTTGCCATACCACTCCTTAATTTGTATATCACTGATGACCCTTGCTCTGATTTATTTCAATGGTACTACTCATTTGCTCAAAATCATGATTGCAAATGGGACTATTTTTAGCCTTTTAGCCAAAATTTGAGTTTAAATTAAAGACATAAAGATGATCTGGTCACACAGAAATTAGCATGCTTTTACTCTGTTTCTAGTCATGAGTGGCTACCTTGATTTTGTGATGGTGCACAATTTCCTAAGTTTGTTTGTAAGCTTCTTTCCTCAGTTTGTTCATGGCTCTGTTGTATCAAATGCCTCTCTCCTACCCCTTACTCAATTTTGTTACCAGATTGTATCCCTAGAAAAAATAGAGAAAAACAAAGAAATGCAAGGTGCTGTGGAAGTCCTGTACAGACTATTTTAAAAGCTGAGTAGCTTGCAAGTAGTTTTCTCAGGCTCTGGCAGCTTCCTCAGAATACTGAGCTTTAGTCTCTGCCTTAAGTTTGCTCTAGAATGTGAAAGGAAGGAAAAAACAAGGAGATAATAAGTATCTCCATGTTCCTCATTAAAAATAAACTTGGAGAATAATGTCTAAAATACAACCCTAAAATCCAGAGCGTAAATTTATAAAAAATTTTTCTCTACCATTTCTTGAGATTGATTTGGACATACCAGAAGAAAACTACTGTCTTACAAAAAAAACCAAACCCCAAAAAACAAAAACAAATCCAAAAAAAACACATAGCTCACCAAAAGACTAACTGAATACAGGAATTTCATGAAACAAAGAAAAAAAAAATTCAAAACAGTATAAGCAATTTGACATGAAAATTTGGAAGGTGGCTAATGTGCAATATCTACAGTATTTGGAGAGATGTGTTTCTAATCACATGAGACTAAAAACATTAAATCTGTAGTAGCAGTTCAGTAACAGCTGGTACAGTTTTCTACTGCTCCATGTTAGTGTCGCACTTTGTTTATGAGAAAAGCAAAATTTAAGAAATTCCATTGTTCTTTATCCTACAGACACTCTGTTATTAAAAATGGCTAATGCTAATATCAGAATTGATTGTAAGGAAGCTATCATAATTACAATGCTATAATTTTTGCATGTTAGAATCTCAGTAAATAGAAAGTGCTGAAAATAAAATATAAAGTTGAAAATTAAATTAAACATTTTGAATAAAAGTAAGATTCAGAAAGACATTTTGTTGATTGATTTTTTAAAAAAATATAATATAAAATTGAGATGTTTTTTGTTTAAAAATACTATAATGGTTATAAATACTTATTTACAATTAATAAAAATACTTCTCATCTTTGCTAAATATTGTTCTAATAGGAATTTATGCTCCTACTATATCTCCTTGCAAACAACACTAAAGCTGGAATTGCAGTGGTGTTTATCAACAAAGTCCCTACTGTTCAAATGAATTTCTCTCTGGCTAACACTTGGCAACAGGAAATACTTATGGTAGGATCAAATAACCTAATTAAGGCACTATATTTGTGCCTGAACTTTTGGTAAATGTATAAGAATCTATTTAAAATAAGTGCCTAAGGCCTCACTGCAATTTTCCAAAGCAGCTAACCACTTTAAGACCTGAGGAGGGGGAATTTCTTTTACTATATTTAAGAACTGAAGTGATGTAAAAACACTCCTCACCTAAGAGCTTTTAAAGGCAGCTCTTTTCCTTAAGATACAGGAACTTTAGCCTTTTACTTTAGCAGGACACTTTACTATATTTCTAAAACTTAGGGAGGTCTTCAGTGAATTAGTTTTGTATGTGTTGTATCTATTTAGGACACTCTTCTCACTTGATCTTTTGATTATTTTGTTTTCTTGAAGAAAAAAAAATCGCCTGATGCTGCCTTGAAACTGCACTTGAGAACAACTGAGATTTATATGTCAGAAACCTGCAATATTTGGTTATTACTCATAGGACAAGTGTCCCAAGATGTAATTGTTTTCATTTTATATAATTTTTCAATAGCAGGAAGATTTATCTCTGCATACAAGAAGATGATTTCAAAAGGAAGGTTAGGAATGTGTCAAAAGTAGACCCATAGTATTTCCCTGTCAAGGACAAAACTCTGCTTGTATATAAGTCAGTGTTAGTGCTGTAGGAAAGAAAATGTAGATGGCCCAGAAAAAAATTATATATTTTCTTATGTTCACCCTATACTGGGAGAATCCTCCACCAAACAAAACAGTTATTAAAGAAGCTGTTCTCAACCATACAGAGCATCACATCAAAGGATACTGTCAAGGCAGTCTATGAATGAATAAATGAATGATTCATTTAAGCCGTATTAGTAGATAAGAAAACCCTATAGCAAGTTTTCTAAAACTGAGTGCCTATAGTTAGGCTCCTTAGCATACTCTAAAGCTCTTCAGTTGATCTAGCATGATTTTTAAAGACTTACTTAGCATTACAGTGTGCATACACTGGGACTACTTAATATGCTTATAGTCAAGTGTGTGCTTAAGTCTTTCCCTCGATCTGAAATAAAGTACTTAGTGCTCTGCCAGAGATAAACTCTTCGTCCTCAGAAGATCTGGACAGCAGAATTATTATTTTTCAAACATATCAAAGCAACATGAAAGTCCAATTCCTATGGCAGTTGTCTTCACTATTAGTCCTTTTCTAGAGTGGAAGTTGTAAAGACTGTCTGTGTGCTCAGCACTTTTCAAAACAGATTAAGAGGCCAAATTTTGGACACACACATTTCAAATGGAATACATATTCCACTTCAAATGTATTGAAATGTTATTCTACTTTTCTATGTAATATGGGGGAGTACATATGAGAGTGAGAATAGAAATCAAAATTACATCACAAATATTATTGAAAGATTATTGACTCACAGGTTTATGTTAATTCTGTGCATGACAAACTGATTCAGTTTGACTCAATATTTGTTAACTCATAGATTCAAAATGTTTAACAAATTGTGAAAACGCTTAATGTGTACAGATAACACAACTATAGACTTCTTATAAAATCACAAAATTGTCATATTGTTCATGAAATAGCTACTTTCTTTAAGAAAATAATTTATTTTTCATAGTCACGACATATAATCTGGTATCAGTTACTGTACATGTATTTTCTTGCAATACTCTGACTGTCTATGAATAGCGGATCCACAGATGCCACTTTTGCTGCTATAAAGGAGTGAATACAGTGTAAAACTGCTGTCAGATCCTGAAATTCAAGTTCCTGAAAGAGGAAGAAAGAGGAAAGAAAAAAAAAAAAAAAAAAAAAGAGAGAGAGAGAGAGAAAATGTGAATTAATATTTAGGTTTATAAACTTTTTATAAAAATACAGAACAGACTATTCAGTAAACAACTCCACAACTCCAGACTTTAAATTAAAATTTGAATACTGGGAACTGTAAAGTTAAACATTCTAGACTAAAAGATGTATATCTGCACCTCAGTATTGGCATTGTCACACATCAATTTAGCAGTCACTTATGCTACTTTAAATTTTATTCAGCTTGGACAATGAAAGCACTCAGCTTGCAAGACCATTCAAATATTGCAATGTATTTTAAACTATTTTGTAAGTTAATGATGTTTGGGGATGATGTGGTGTGAAGTCACAGGCAGGGAGGGTGAGGAGGCCACGTGCTTTGGTAGCCTCAGCAATAGTAAGCTGGGAGGCTGGTGGCAGGGTGGAAGGTAAGGCAAAGTCACAGTCCTATACCTGTGTATAGGAATATGGCTGAATATGTGTTTCATATCTACCAATTATGAAAGAAAAAAATCACAAAAAAAGGGAGAGTTACTCTTAACCAGTTCTCAAATTCCCTTGACTTTTTTAACATAAGAAAAGGACCTGGGGGTGCTGGTTGACAGCCAGCTGAATATGAGCCAGCAGTGTGCCCAGGTGGCCAAGAAGGCCAATGGTCTCCTGGCCTGTATCAGGGATAACACAGCAAGCAGGAGATGGGAAGTGATTGTTGCTCTGTACTCAACCCTGGTGAGGATGCACCTCGAGTGCTGTGTTGAGTTCTGGGCCCCTTCCCACAAAAAAGACGTTGAGGTGCTGGAGAGGGATGAGAGAAGGGCAACCAAAGTGGTGAAGAGAAGTCCTATGAGGAGAGGCTGAGGGAATTGGGAATGTTAAATTTGAAGGAGAGGAGGCTGAGAGGAGACCTTATTGATCTCTACAACTACCTGGAAAGAAGTTGTAGGGAGGTGGGTGCTGGCCTCTTCCCTCAAGCGACCAATGACAGGACCAGAGGAAATGGCCTGAAGTTGCACCAGGGGAGCTTTAGATTGCATAAGAAGAATTTCTTTACTGAGAGAGTAGTTAGGTGTTGGAGTGGGCTGCCCATGGAGGTGGTGGAGTCACCATTCCTGGAAGTACTTAAAAATGGTGTAGATGAAGCACTTCAGGTCGTGCTCTAGTGGGTAATACAGATATTGATAGACGTATATTTTATTTGGGGGGGCAGTTGGACAGGGTGATTTGAGAGGTCTTTTCCAATTGTGACAATTCTGTGATTCTGTGAAAATATTTAACCTTCTGTGCACAGATTTTTTCCCACTCTCCCCAGACAGAAATGGAGTGATATTCTAACACAATGACAGCAAATATAATACATGAGACATGTTCAATTTACGTTATACTACTATTTGTAAGGTAACTGTTTATTGAAGTGCATCTGGTAAATATATTGTGGAAATATTTGGGATTGTTTTTGGTTTCAGGAGATGACATTCAATATCTTGTTGGCTACACAGTAGTTTATTGAGCACCACTCTCTATGCTTGCCTTTAAACAAAAAGTAAAGTGTTGGGCTTACACTCTCCTTATCACAGTACTTTACAATATCTTCTCAAAAAAATTACCTCCAACAGAATATTTGGAATGTGAGATTACTGTTCTGGAAAAGCTCACCACCACACCATCTTGCTATCAAAAGCCATATATATATAAGACAGGAGTGGTTTTACTACTCATGAATGTCTTCAATTGCTCACTAGTGTTTGTGGGGCATGTTTTCTTACCCTATAGTGGACATATCTGGGAAATATATGGTAGTGGGAAGAGTTGCAGAGTGGTCTCTGTGAGAAGAGGCTGGGGCTGCCCCATGCCAGACACCATCGGTTCCATCTGGAACCAACTGCCCCCCATAGGGCATGGCCGAGCCCCCCAGACAAGGTAGTGGCATCTCTTGGAAAACACTTTTAAGAACAGACAGTATAGGAAGATGGTCTGTAGCAGAGCAGGTGATACTCCTGAAGGGACTGCAGCTGACAGAGAAACCCCATTGGAGCAAGCAGGAAGCATGAAGCAAGGAGCAGGAAAGGAAGAGGAAAACAAGGAGTGGCAGAAAGAATCCATTGCATCTTGACAATATTTGAAGGCTCTGCTTCAAGCTGATGAGATTCTACCAATTTTGTAAAAGAAATTGTGCAGTTTCTTTACAATTTCAGGCACATATAGTTTATTTTCTCAGGGATTTTATTTCCCACTAAGAGAATCTAGTATTCCCAGAAAAATGTAATTTTTTGTTACTGTCTACTGTCTCAAGCACAAGGTGACAATAAGCAATATTACAGGACAATAACAAAATGACATTCAACAAGCTCCCAAAATATTCTCTTCCTGTGATGTAACAGGCCTTAAAAATGCCTTTGTCCTCTACAGAACACAACAACTACAGGGAAAGACCTCCTCAGACATGGTAGCCTTGGAGCACAGAAATATCTGGCAGCAAGCTGTCCTCGTTATAGTGCTTACTCGGGGCACAAAGAACTCTGAAAGAAGAAAGCTTTCAGGCTCCAGGTCCTGCATAGAATAAGTAAGCAGAGATTTTTAGCTGAATACAATATTTTGTTATTGGAGGATCATCATCACACAAACTAATTTTAACTCCTTCCAGAACTGGGAAATACAAGAATTTCTCAATTAAACAGCTTTAAGAATGTGTTAATATAAATTAAATTACTTTCCTCTCCCTTCAAATATTCTCCTCTAAAATTACTGACTTGTTTGTCTTCAACTTTCCAAGAAAATATAGCTGAATTCAGAAACCATGCATAGCCATTTTTGGTGCCAACAGCTGAAGTAATAAGCAATGTAAAACATATTGCTACAATTCGATATTGAATACAAATTTAAAAATGGCACTTCCAAGATTATAAAAGAACAGCAAACACAAAACATTCAGAATGTGCTATTTATTGTCATTCATACCTAGTTAAATAAGGAAAAATTAAAATTACACTGAGGGAAGAGGCGAAACTCTCAAACTTCTGCTTTTGCCTACTTGCTAGTCAACAAATTAAGAAATAATTAGCCTAAAATAAGGAATATCTCTTGAGAACTTGTATCAAACTAAGCACGTAGGCAACTGTTAATAACTGGCACTTGGCTGCTAAAGCAATCATTTGGACCTAATACTCAAAATTAGATCTCACTGCGAAGAATAAAATGAAGTGTGAATTTTAGTTTAAATCCTTTGAGGAACTGAATTAAGCCCATGTAATCTTTATTTAAATTTCTGAAGACGTAAACCCCCTGCTTTTTCTATTTTGATTAACGGAATAAGTTTCTCAAAATATATTTTATTGACAGTAGATTATTTCTAATTTAAATATTAGCATTAGATTAATATGAACACTTTCAGAAAAAAGTGCCATCATCTAATTCTCATTGCCTAGCTTTTATAAAACTAAAATAAGCAGTCTTGATAATTACTGGCCTACAACTCAATGTGAAATAATACAAGACCTTACGACATCAGTTCTTGGCTCCAGTCAAAGGTCTGCATCTCCATTACAGTCTTTAAAAAGATAAATTATAAAATATAAACCCACTCACATTAATCTTAGATATATTCCAAAATCAACACAAATCATCTGACAATTTCACCTCAGCTTCTTCCATTCTTACATTCAACACACTGACCAAATGCAGCCAAACAAATTGAGAGAAGAGAGCCCTTAACAAAGCTTTCATTTTCTCAACTCCAGCTTTATGTACTTCTAATCTATTTATGTTTATCAAGATAAGGAATCAGAGGTAACCTAAAATGAATTGTAGGCAGGATTTCAGACTGCTCTAGCAACATCATGTGAAGAGTTTGGGGATAAGAAAAGAAGAAAGACAGGAATGTCCCAATGCTCCTACTGCAGAGTCCTCTTTGTTTCTATCAGAGTTCAGGCAAGGATCAAACTGCAGTCGTTCCTCCTGTGTATCTGAGGGAAGATGTCTGATCTGTCGTGAATAATATTTTGAATACTAATAATATGCTCTTATTTCTAGAAAAGATAATTTATATGCAATGCTCAACATATGTTTTCTGTGAAAATGACATTGTTTTCTCCAGATAATACTGCAGGTCCCTTAGTCAACAGGGATTATTTTACAGATTGGTGCTAGTTTTTAAAGTTTTTACAGAGCTGGGTAACCAAATAGATGGCATGTAAGCACTCCTTATGGCTCACTTCCCTCCTGCTCTCTTATGTCTTCACTATTTTCTGTGAGGCTAACTCGCTATGGGGATGAGCAGTCATGTAGAACAGAGCCCTGGAGGTGCCCTCTTTCAGGTCTCAGCCAGATATGGTCTGCTGTGCTGGTATCAGAGGCAGGTTTCACCTCAGGCTTCATGCACTAGAAATGCAGCTGATCACAGTAATAGTTGATACAGGAGACCACAAATGGGAGTGAGGCTGTGGTGGTTTTTGTTCAGTGTCTGCACTGGTTGCCTTCACAATCCTAAAGCTCACCAGTAAGGAGCAGGCACTGGAGCACATCCAAAGCAGAACTTCCTGTATAGATTTGTGCAGCTCTCAGGACAGTTTTCTCAGAGAACTGGTGTTCTGGAGGTGGGTACAGCTTGCATGCAGATCACAACAAGGATAGGAGAAGAGGAGTAGGGGTTAGTTTGGAAATATGGTAAAAGATAGGGATGGCCTTCTGGCAAGGGGAAATGTAGACTTAGAGTCAGAGGATGGGGAGACAATGCATCTCTGCAAGAGACCATCTGTAATGTGCTTTTTAGGGTGCAATTTGGCCTCTTCAGGTTTAGAATATAATTAGAATTTTTCCTGAAAAATAATACCAAATTTACTTCTTTCAAAAGAACACACACCTTTGATACTATTTTTTTTTTCAAGTAACATTTCTCTCCATACCCAGCCAGACAGATGACTGAGTCACTGACCATTTTGATTGCTCTGTATCATCAAACACCACCCTTCCGCTTGCTTGCCTTATCCATGATAGCTGCTTTTTTCTTTTATTAAGACTGTCAGTTTATTTTAGGTGCATTTAGAAGAATCTGTGCATGTCTAATATCTCAGTAAACAAAGCTATATAAGTTTAATAGATACATCCTATTAAGTGGAGTAAGTACAACAAAAGCACTAGAAGTAAGATACCAAGCAAAGAAAAAAAAGGACTGGATTAAAGCAGTGGGAGGACAAGACTACGAGACTGCCTGCTGGTACTGTGAATATAAAAATGTGCACACTGACCTCAATCACTATATGTGCACAGCAAAGCAAGAAAAATATATGTTCTCATTCCATCCACCCACCTATGAGAGTTGGATTTATTGCATATCATAAGGAGCTTGACAGGTTGGTTGCATCATTACCACTCACACACTTAATTTTATTGATTACTTCCGAGAGCTGTTGAATCACTGTCTGAACAAGACATGAGCCTGTATCACATAAAGACAGGTAATGGAGACACTGACAGATAGTTTTATTGTGCCCTGTGAATTTTATGACTTCTTTAAGGACCTTCCTAAGCCTCAGTGTTTATTAGATGTTGACAAGAGAACAGATATTACTACTTTATTCTTCAACATATTATTTCAATCTGATTGAAATTATAACGATTTAAAAAAAAAAAAAAAAAAAAAAAAAAAAAAAAGAACAGATAAAGATATCTAGGTTTTAGCTGCAGTCCACATGGAAGACAAAATGGGAGAGAAAATTCTAAATTCAGTTCTATTTCTCAACAAGTATACCAGGGCTTTGTTGGTTTCCCATGGCTGAGAAGAAATGTATTAGTATTGCACAGTTTGTTAAAACTGTTGTAAAGACACAAAGATAAACTATCAGCTACGGTATTAAGGCTTCTTCAGCTACAAACTTTTATTTGGCCTCCTGTTGGTGACTGTCATTTACACAAAGAGCAGAAGGATAAGCTCAAATGATGCACTTGGCCTGCAAGAATAAAAACCAGATATATGACATCAACATTCAGAGCCAGATGAATTGCAGTTCTACATACCAATGGTACTGAAGTCATTTAACAGAGTTCTACAAGGATCTGAAAGAGTCAGGAGGCTTTTCACTTTGAGCTTGAGTGACTCGAAACACCACTGTCTACCACTAAATCTGGAAGACTTTTAGATGTTGCACTGGCAGATGCAAACTTTGCTAATGCACAAGAAATCAATTTGAAAAAT
The DNA here is from genome assembly GCF_036169615.1 of Heliangelus exortis. NCBI lineage: Eukaryota > Metazoa > Chordata > Aves > Apodiformes > Trochilidae > Heliangelus > Heliangelus exortis. Next base: position 95,849,177 of record NC_092424.1, on the reverse strand, counting down.
TGTTCTGGAGATGCTTGTCTGGGAGCAGCCAACTACACTCACCCATTCCCCCAAGTATGAGAATACAATCTTAACAGCAAACAGACTGCCCAATAATGTTGCAAAGGCAAAATCTCAATACTTATCTACCATCATCTTGCAAATATTTATCAAGCTCTCAAGTTGTTCAGTAATGAACTGCCAGATGTCAGCAACAAAAGACCCATGTTAATAAAAATACAGAAGAGCTTGAGTCCCAGATTCCACTTTATTGATAGTAGAGATAATGTCACTGTAAGGGGGTAGCTTTGCTTGCTGTCTCCTTAATATGTCATATCTGTCAACAGTACTAGTATGGAAGAAACATCCTCTCAGATAAATACAGCAAATATAAAAAGAAATACAGTTGCTGACATGACCTTGATCAGTCTCCTGAAGTTCTCCTGTTTTACAGCAAAGAGGGTTTACTGCAATTCTAATTGCAGTAGAGGTCTAATTGCAAAATCAGATCACATTGTACCACTGTACTGCTGTGAAATTACAGAAGAGTTGAGGCTTTTAGTCAGTGAAGAAAGAATACTAAATGAGCTCAGGTAAATAAGAAAGGCTCTTAAGTTCTATGTGTAACAGCCAAGAGATGTATGAGACCAGCAATATTTAGTTGAAGCTTCAATATGGCTACAGAGTGGCTTATTTTCTTACTTTCAATGAAATATTTGGTACCAAGTTAGTAAAAGAGCAATTATACAGATGAAGGATAAATTCTCTTTTCATTCTTTCCATTTTAAAATATAATTAAATCTTTTCTTTTCCACACAGTATAAAAGGAATAGAAAACTAAGATGCAGAGAAAAGGCAAATGCTCAATTAAAATATGTTTAGGGAAAAAAAAACACTTATCTTCCAGGCAGATACAGTTTATGTAATAAAATCAATAATAATTGTAATCTTGAAATGTAATCTTGCAAATTTAGGGTACTTGTCATGTAGGCTAAGTATATCTGCTACTATTAGATTACTTGTAATTCCTCAGCATTGGATCCTGTGTTTAGGTCCATAAGCTATATACACTTTCAAAATGGTCTTGATTCTGAAACTTGGAAGGAAGATGAGTTTGGCATAAAGGGATTGCTTTTTAATTCTCCTATGGAATCTGTTCCCATTTATAGGAATATTTACTTGGAAAATGGATATTATATAAAAATATTATGTTCACTGAGCATGCTCCAGTTTCAGATTTTTAGCAGGCAGGAAATTCAAGGTGTGAATCTAGATCAGGATAATTTGGGTATGCTGTTTTCTTCCACAATGGAATTTACTTTTAGCACATTTTTTACAATCACTCTAATACCTTTTTATGGTAACTTAAATTAGGTACTATTTACCAAAATTATTTATGAGACCATTGCATGAGACTGTGTTTAAGGCTTAATGAAGTCAAAACAGATGAAATGCATTCTTTCCTTCCCTCCAGAGATGTTAGCCTATCATAAAATGGAAATGATGAAATTTTTATAGAGTTTCTTCTGAAAAACCCACCTTGATATTTTCCAGTCACTTTATTATTCTCTCTGTAATTAAAAATTCTTTATTTAATAATCTTGGTATTTATTTAATAATCTTGATATTTTTCTATTACCAAAGTTAGGTCTATAAGCCTATATGTCTTCCCTTGATTTTTCTTTTTTTTTAAACAACCAAAACCAAGCTGCTGTGCTTTTTTCTCTCTGTGTATTCTTACCCATCTAGCCTAACTTCTCAAATATAACTTCCACCAACTACTAAATAGTACAAAACCTAACATTTAAAAATATGTCAACCACCTTCCTTCGGTTTTCTTGTTTGTGTTTATAACTCCTTGATCTTACTTGCAATGTGGAATGTAATTTCATTTTTTGATAAATGAAGCAAACAAAAAGGCAAGTAACATATCCTCATTTGCTACTTGCACAGCTTTTACAGTAATCTCTGTGAAATAGTGCTCAAAATAATTACTTGTATTTATGCCTTCAAAACATTCAAATTCAGAGCTTTTTTTTTTAATTACTTTGATGATTATTTTAATGTATGGTTGCGTTTTTTTCAGGTGCAACTGTTAAGAAAAGACAAAAGCAAGTATCTCATTGTGTGTTAATTTCTTAAGTGTAAGAGGTGCATGTATAGCCAACATGCTCCATCTGGCTGAAACGCACACAGATTAAAGAGCCCTCTACCAAAAGGACAGGAAAAGACATCTCCAGTTCAGAGAGTTCCAAACTGCTGATCCCAGAAAGAGCTGACAGCCCATAAAAACTCCACATTAATGCCACAATGCAGGAATATTTGAAAATAACCACTCTTCTCCCTTTTAAAAATAGTTGCAGAGCTACTCCTCCATGCAGATGCATTTACATGTTATGTTGCAATTTCATAATTTTTAAGTCTCTCTTCTGAAAACCAAGGGTTTTTTCCCAACAGAAATGAAGTGACAAAATCATGTATTTGTGCATGAGTGCAATTTTGGCCCTATGTGACAAAGAGAACAACACCTCAGAGGAGGTGAATTTCTCAAAATGTGGCACAAGCTGTTGGTAGGGTTGATGTATTCTGTTGCCATCCTGCAGAGAAGAAAAGGCAAGGGACAGCAACTATTTTCCTGACTTGACCAGCAGCCAGGGCAGAGGTCTCTACAACCCATTACACATGGGTTGTATAACCAGGTAATACACACATACCTACAAACCAGTTGCAACAGATTTTTGCTGCAATTTCAGGCTGGGTAAAAATATGCCGGGACTCGGCAGTAATATGAATGCAATGCAACAATGACTTTTGGGAGACTTCAAGGAGTCAAAGTGGAATTATTACTGAAAGTATTAAAGGCAGGGAAGTATTCAAGTGGGAAACTATGATGGGATGTTGTAGGCAATATGAAGGAGAAACGACTGATAGGAATATAAGCCTTATTAGGTCCTTCAAACAGAAAAGTTTTTAAATGGAAGCATTTATTGCTCTTCACCTAAATGTGAAGTGTACAGGAATAAGCACTAGGCTTAAAATTTATACAAGGAGAAAAAATATAATTTCTAGCAAAACCAGAATTCTCAAGTGTGGTATTTTTTGCCCACGAATTTACAAGCACGTACAATTACGTAAAATCTGAAAAATTCTTTTGGAACCTTAACTCTCCTGTTTACTGCCAAGTGAACATAAGTAATCTGCATCAAACTTTATTTCACATGTAGTGGCTCATTTACTCAGGAGAAAAGAAACTTCTATTTGATGGCATTTTCCGTTTCTCATTATTGGCTGCATTTCACTGTGCAGCACCATCTGGCTCTGTGAAATCTTTCAGTACAGAAAGCTGAGACAGATACTGTACTATACTATGGGTATTCGTGTTTCTTATTTCCCAACTACTCTTTTATTCTGAACTGTAAGAAATAATACAAATACCATTTAAGTGGTGGGCACATAGCTAAATCTATGCAGTACTTGTCTGAAATGAAGAGGCTGCACAGCTGTATCCCAGTTCCATTTGATGTGAAATCCTAGTGGGTACATTGGATTGGGCAAAGGCAGTGATAAAAGGTTTAGTCACTGAAATCCTGATAAATCTTCATCTCTTTTGTGTCAGTCTTCCCTCTGATAACCAATGAGCTTTTCCAGGCCTCTTCTAGCACTCAAACTCATATGTACATTTAGGTACCCATATAATTCTGTATGAACAGATCACGAATCATCTACACTCTGATAATTTCAACAAACTTCACAAATATTCATGAAAACTTTAAAAATTATAAGATGTTTTCATTAAAGCTACGCAAAAGAACAATTTTTAATATTTTAAAGATATATATATTTAAGAAACAACCTGTTTCCTGGACAAAATTTGCTGTAAAATTCTCATTATGAGTCACCTTTCTCGTAATTTTTGCTAAAATGGTAAAATTAAAAAAAAATCTATTTAAAGAGTAAAATACTGGTAAAAACTATTAAAAACTATTGAAATGAGCTCAGAATTCCTAATAATTAAAAAATCAGGTTGTTTGCAATAGAAAGAATCATGATAGAGTATTAAAGAAATGGAATTCCACTGCAAGCAATGGAACAGGAGTCTTTGGCTACTCCTACATGTGGATATCTAATGACTTAATACACAGGTTCAGAGATTCAGACTACAGTTTTTGCACCAGTCCAGTCTTCCTCATTGACCTAGACCAAGTCATGTGAGCTCTACAACAGATGATCATGTATAAAATGGTGAGAAATAAAGTAGAAATGACATGCAAATCAAGTTATTAGAGTGCTGTACCTTTTGTAATAGATATTATCTTCTACAATAGAGCCAACAGACAATAAGGTTGTTTGCTGATGAAATACTGATCAATTTACTAATATAGATATACAAAGACAGACATATTGCATTTGTTGTAACTTACAAGGAAGATTAGAGATTTTCTTATAATTTTAAACAATAGAAGGATAAGTAATATATAACCTTTGTGTGTGGTTCATATAAAAAAGCAACACTTTATAAGTGACTTTAACCTGTACAACAATAGGTAAAAGTATCTGAGAATTTTCATAGATCTTCAAATATTTTTCTGTTGTTTTCATTAGCTTTTTTCCACCAAGCCCTAGCTGTACCTCAGTCTTACCATCCTCTTCTTTGTTTAAAATTGCATGCTTGAAAAATTAACTTTTTATTTATTTACTTAGTGCTGACTTTGGGATTTCAGGGTTAAATCAGCCCAGATCAAGGTATTATAGCCAAATCTCCAGATGATAATTCAAATTAAAATCCTGAATTAGAAACTGCTGGTGTTCACTTGGGAGTGAGTGTGAATTCTAAGCTTCACAATTTTATTTTACTATTGCTAGAGGGGAAAAGAAAAGACAGCAGTAAGATCTCTTCTCTAGTAGTGGACTAGATGTCTCCAAAGCATAATTCCAGATGCTGCAAAGTATTAAGTGTGCTTAATTCATGGTTGAACCTATAGGTCTCAGGAACTCCTTGGCCTTTTGCAAGAATATTGTCTATATTTAGCTAATAAATGGTACACAAAACTTTATTTTATTGGTAGAACTTAAGCACATATTTTTGCTTAAAATTTTAAGTTGACTATATATCAGTTTGAAATGTATTTAGCATTTAAATAGTTTTATTTTTCCTTTAACCTTCTTACAAACAGGTTTTAGATCCTATATCTATTATGGGTTGACTCAACTTCCCAGATACAATCTTTACGAAACAGTAAAACATCATCCTAACACAATTCAGTAACAGGCTTGTGCAAACAGTGTAATAAAGCTATAGCTTCCACATCACTTATGTTTATTGTGGAGTTTCTAGAGTACAGGAAAAAAAAGATGCAACTGTGATGTGAAGTCCACCATATGCATGTGCAGTAGGAAAGATTTTTTGATGCCTATATAGTAATTACTCTTAGGTTTTTTTTTACTGAACAGAGAAAGAGGATGCTGCTTACCTTTGTCTCAATTTGTCTGGTGTCTAGATTCTGAAAAAGCAGCTTTACTCTTGTTTTTCCATCATCTGAAGAGCCTTTGAGCTGAGAGAATTTAAACTTCCACAGTACATTCTAAAGAAAAAGAAATTTGATTAAGAACTCTCTTATACACTCTTACCTAGAAGTATAGATTGACGCTCAACGTTTATGTACTCAGATAAAGTATTAGTACAGAAAACATACCACGTAATAACAGGCTGATTGCAGATCAAATAACACTAACAACTCTGTATCATATGTGAAAAAATACAATATTAATGTTCAGTAATTAAGAAATTATTTAGAAATTCTCTGAAATGGAAATGTGCCAGTTGCCTACGTAATATCCAAACTTATGACAAAAGGTTAGTTCTAGAAAGATCCAAGAGGATATTTCGAACAGCTTCACTATGAACAAAATTACATATCGTATCTCAGTCTTTCATGTTTCAGCTGGTTCATCTGCATAACCTAGATAATAATGTCCTACACAGATGTTGCAAATCTGAATTTACTGATGTGTGTAACATGGTTTGAAATCCTCAGCAAAATAAGCCATAGAAATGCAAAAATGTTGTTACTGAATGCAGTCTTTCAAGCCACAAAAAAAAGTCCTATATTACATTGTTGTTTGTAACATACATAAGAATTCAAGGCTTCTTGTTCCCCTAATGGCTTATGCAAGGCATTTTACTACTGTTAGCAAATCCTAGATTGACAGCTATTTATGGAGATACTTTAAAAAAACAAATATTGCAAAATTATTTCTAAAACCAATTTAATTTTCTGCATTTGAATGTTTTCTATTGATTGCCTAAAAATGTTTAAAAAACCACCAGATAACAACTTGTATCAAGACTTCCTGCTGATGTTGCCTCAATGCCTATAATTTTAATAAAAATTCTATGTACATGTTGAAATGTGATTCAGTCCCTGGACACTGCAGAGGAAACACGATTTGAATACTCCAAAGGCTATTTTGAAAGCAGGCACAGAAAAATGTTTGCTATGTTCCATTTTCCAATATACTCCATCAAAAATTTTTTTCATGTAGACCAGTGCTACCAGTGGTCTTCAGAACCATACTCATAGTTGGAAAGGGAAAGCTCTAAAAATAAAATTTTGTGTAGAGAAAGGCACAAAAAGCCTGATTCTTCCTCCTGATTTCCTGCAGACGTAGCTGTAAAACCCAACTGTGCTACAGCATTGTGATGGTGCTTAAATTTTACCTTCATGAATACATTTTGTGTGGGTCCAAAGGGCCTAATTAGACTACCTGAAAAGTTTCCAAGGCTTAAGTGAGTTTGAATTTAAATAGGATAGATAAATGTTTGCTATTTAACTGCCAGCTCATGGAGATAAAATGAGAACTTAGGAATAGTTTAGCAATAATATTCATGGCTGGAGTCATCATCTCTCTCAACAGTTGACAATGAATAGAAAAGAAAAGTAAATGGCTCTGGAACATGGAAGAAAATATAAGCTTTGGGATTCCTGTATCTTGGATGAGTACCTGGAGGAACAGGATAGGGAAAATGAATAAACAAAGCCAACTAATTTAAAAAAAAAACAACTTTATGATCAGATATGAAGCTGCTGCAGGCCACAAGAATATATGTGATGGCCCCAAAATGGTAAAAGTTGAATGAGTTAAGACTGTGATGACCCAGAAACAAAACAAATATGAAATTAAGTAATTCCTTCAAATATGTTTAGGAATCCCTCAAAACTGTTCTAAAGAAGATCTTTATAAAACACAATTCAAGTCCTAAGGAAAAGTTCTTGCAAGCCCTCCTCCTTTTTTTTTTTTATTTTTTTTTCTCATCATAAGTAATTAGAAAACCCTTTTTATAAAATTTTATAGATTGTAATAAAGAACCATTTTTAATGAGTTCATTAGCTGGTTGTCCAAAGTTTGAGTCATAGGGCAGACAGGGGACTGACCTTCATTTTAATAAGCCTGCATGAACACCTGCTGTAATTTAAGACATTCTTTGTACCAACAGGTGACTTTAATTTGAAATCATTATCTCAAAGAAAAAATATATTTTCAGAAAAAGTGCTGTGTCCCTAAAAAACTGTTAATTGCTTGACCACTTCAACAGACTGTTCAGTGTTGGTAGGACATATTTTGAAAAATATGACTGTTGGGCAACACCATCAACTCCTGCTGGCAAATATGGGAAGTAAGATGAACTGGTGGCAGAGGCCACCAATTATTGCCTTACTCAGCTTTGAGGATGCAAAGGGCATCATCATCTCTCATAGAGATGAACAATTAATGTCTTGATCTCTATAGAATTTTTACAGTTTAACAGCAGAGTCTACTTGGTGGTTTTCTGTGTTTCTGTAATAAAGGTTGACTTCCTCATCATCAATAGTGAAGGCAGGCATGATGGTTCAAAGTGCTATCCTTTTTACAGGTAATAACTTGGCTCTACTGAGTGGAGTAGGAAAACAATTTTAATTATGTCTCACCTGATCTTGTAAAAAGCAGTATCAATAGACAGCTTGGTAATTTTAAAGGTGGGAGTACACCTGATCGATTTTCACATTTGAAAGAAACATTTTAGATAGTCCAGACTAATAAGGTTATTCGCTACAGTTAATTTGTTGCTAACATGCAAAACAGTGCAAAAAGAACACTTTCAGAATGTACTATTATCTGAGGCAGAGAAAGGTATGTAAACATCATTTCCTGAAAATTTATGCCACCTCATAGGATTTCACACAAAAAAATTAGACTAAAATTTCAAATAGCAATAATTTTGGTCGTTATTTCTCCGCACAGAGATTTTTGGGCTCCAAACCCCAAAATAACAACACAAAAAAAAGGTTTTCACAATGCAGTATGTTTCCTATTAACTCAGACTAATTGAATTAAAAAACACTCTTCAGTTTAGAGTTAAAGACCACATTTCAGAGGACAGACTGTCTACTGTACAGTTTCATTAACCCAGAAATATTTTTTTAATGCATGTTTATTTCTACTGCCAAACAAATGTATAAATCCGTTTGGAGTAATTTAAATAAAAAATACCACTTTAAATTACATATAAAATAGTAGAATTAAAAATGGCTTGGAAGTTGGCATATATCATAAACCATCACCTGTAGGCACTTTATATATAGTAACTCTGTTTTGTAAGATAAATGAATTTAATCTTATAGATTATGCCTTGGACATGTATTTGCACTTGTCCTGTTTATTTTAGACATGGCCTAAATTTCTTATGAAGAAAGAATAATTAATCCTATTTTCTATCCACAGCTACTGGTGATCTTTTAAAATCTTCACAATTCTTCATTACTAAGAAACCAAGTTCTTCGCTAAATATAATCTCTCTTTGCTTTTATTACTTAAAAAGGATTTTTTAATATATATATCTTACTCCAAAATTTGTCTTTACATACTAAGGCACAAGTAGAATTGTTCCCTTTTAGTCTCAAACTGTCTACATTTCACTAGTACAGTACAAATATAAATTACAGTACATTTGAGGGAGAAATACTTGCCATCAAGATAAAAACTGTTAGTGATGTCAACATAAAAAATTACTATCAGTGATAATATCAAGAATAGTAAAACAAAATAGAATTTTTATTTTTCCTCTTACCTTTGTTTTACTGTCAAAACAGGTAAATCCCAGAGCAAAGTCAACTGTGAAACAGAGAGCATCCCCTTGCCAACTGCACATATAAGTTTTAGACTGGAAAAAGAAATGCATAATTTTGAGAGTACAACCATCATTGTAATTTGTCAGATAAAGATATTATATGCATTTTTTTGTGGCAAGACACTCAGATGGCAACACAAGTTCTGCTTTATAATATTACATTTCAAAATTGTCAAAAACTACCTCATATAGTTCAGTATCAGATCTGTCACAGAATCATAGAATGGTTTGGGTTGATAGAGACCTTTAAAATTCATCTGGCCCAAAGCCCCTGAAGTGAGCAGGACATCTGCAACTCGATCTGGTGTCTCAGAGCCCTGTCCAACCTGAGTTTGAATGTTTCTGAGATGGGGCTTCTGCAACCTCTCTTGGCAACTTGCTATTGTGCTTTCCCACCCTCGTTGTGAAAAATTTCTTCTTTATATCTCATCTAAATCTACCATCTTTCAGTTTAAAACCATGACCATTTGTCCTATTGCAACATGACTGGCTAGAGTGTTTGCCTGTCTCTTTCTTATAAGCCCACTTTAAGCACAGAAAAGCTGCAATAATGTATCCCTGGAGCCTTCTCCAGGCTGAACAACCCCTACTATCTCTGCCTTTCTTCACTGAGGTGCTCCATCCCTCTGATCATGTTTGCTTCCCTCCTCTCCACCCACTCTGACACTATGACTATGTCTTTCTCATCCTGATAACTCCAGACCAGGACACAGTACTCCAGGGTCTCATTAACGAGAGGACTTTGGTATTTGGAGTCAGATTCTAAATTCCATATTGCTGGAAACCATCCTTTTCAAAATGCAACACAAAGCAGAGCCATGCCTATTTCAGACCTTTTAGAAAACTGCCCAGATCTGACCTAATAATGACTTCTGACATAATTTCCAGAAAATGAGAAGATAACAGTTCCTAAATGATCAGTGACTGCAATCTAATTGAGAAAAAGCTGTATATTTGACCCCTCTTTTTGTTTTTACATTTGTTGACAGTCTTTTTTATTTTGCAATATTTTTTCATTTGTAAATGGGTGAGACATTAGGGCAGCACTGTGGTAATTAATATTAGTTTATCTAATTTAACAATAAGAATTTATTGTCTGTTTAGTCTGGAGAAGAGGAGGCTCAGGGGAGACCTCATCACTCCCTACAACTCCCTTAAAGGAGGTTGGAGCCAGAGGGGGGTCGGTCTCTTCTCCCAGGCAGCCATCCATAAGATAAGAGAGCATGGACTTAAGCTTTGTCAGGGGAGGTTTAGGCTGGATATTAGGAAGAATTTCTTTACAGAGAGGGTGACCAGATCTTGGAATGGGCTGCCCAGGGAGGTGGTGGATTCTCCATCCCTGGAGGTTTTTAAGAAGAGACTCATGTGGCACTCAGTGCCATGGTCTGGTAACCATGGTGGTAGTGGATGAAGGGTTGGACTTGATGGTCTCAGAGGTCCTATCCAACCCGTCTGATTCTGTGATTCTGTAATTAATAACTGTCACTCATTAGCACTGACACTTGCTAGACAGTGCTCCATATACATATACACTTTCAGGTTGGAAAGAAAAGATCTGTTTTATTAACAAAACAGAGAAGTTCTATTTAAACTTCCGAATAAGCAGTTAACATTCTTCTGTACTTGTGTTTTTAAGGCTAGAGTAATGGCAAAAAGCCCATCGTGCCTTCCGCATAAGAAGAGATCAGATCCTGTCTCCAGCCTTTCCTCACCTAACTGTAGAAATAATTTAATAAATTATACCCTTATGCTTTATGAAATGTGATTTTTTTCCTTCAAGGGAGCTCTCATTGATATCATTACTTTGCTCTCATTGATATCTCATGAGCCATAATGTTGCTTCCCACCTAGACATGTATTTACATTCAATTTTTGCATCTGGGTAGTTTCTTTAAATTCCAGAATATGGTTTTAATACAAGAATGGCCTATGGGAGATTGAAAGTATTAATAAAACTGTTTATGTTGAAAACTTTCCTTTAAGTGTTTTTTTTTAGGTTTTTTATATAATCTAAAGCTTCTGTATTTAGTTTTTATAAAGTTTTCCTCATCCTACTATTAATAAAATATTTAGAGTTATACTAAAATAAGCATTTCTGAGTTACAGAGATGAGATTTTATAAAAGATTTTGAAAGCCTTGAGAATGAAATTAATTCATTAGTATAGACTAGTGTTATCATCAACTCAACAATGACAGAGATGCATGTTATCTCTGAATAAATTATTTGGTGTTCAAAGATCGTATTATCTGGCATTTAAATGATCTCAGTGATTGCTATTCAATTAGAATGACATTTAGAGATCCATATATTTTATTCAGTAATTATAAGGTGGCATTAAGCTCCAGTCATAACTTATTCTCCATTATTTTCCAGTTAAAAGATTATACTAGCTGAGCTCTGATTCACCAAAGCAATTTTTAAAACATATTAAATTAGATTTCTCCAGTGGGTAAGCATCTGTTTGCTTAGCCACAAACATTGAACAGCAAAATGAACTGTACGCAAATAATTATCCTGAGTAATTTACAAATATTCAATATTTGCAAATAATGGAACTGGTCTGGAAATTACTTGAAGGCAAATACTAGAGACAAACAGAATATTTTGCATTTTCACTGTGATAAGCATTAAAAATACTTCTTTATACTTATTAAACACTAATAGCTTTTTCTTTACAGCAGAATTAATTTGGCTTTTGCCATATATATTTAAAAACCTGCCCATGGCATTTACTCAGTGACTTTGAAGAGGTTCTCACACAGCTCTGTGATAAGGACTCTATCTCCACTCATTAACATTAGTCCAGAGAACTATCCATTTTTGTTCTTGCCTTGAGAATAAGTTTCTTATAAACCTGCAACTACATGATCACCCTTGGTTATCTACAATTGTTTACATAAGAGGAAGAAAATAGTTTATTATTGAAATCTTTGTTTATGACTAGAAATAAGGTTTTCCAAGGCTGAGGTCTAATACTAGCTTGTGACAAAACTCTTGTGGATTATAAGTAGTAGTAGATGAGGACCCAAAAGGTTATCCTTTAGATACACATTAAAATATTTCACAAAATTTCAGAATTGTCATTGTTGGGAAAGACCTCTAAGATCACTGAGATCACAGTTCCAAACCATCAACTCCCCGCTGGCAAAAACAAAACAAAACAAAAAACCCAAGCCACCATACGCAATAAAAGCATTTTAATTGCCTATGGGGATGAGGACTTAATTTTCCCATTGTACAGCTATATCCTAATAGCCACATCAATTTATATAGCTCAAACACATGTGAAAGTTCAAAACATTGACAAGTGTGTTAGTTTGTATTGCACTACTCCAGAGAAGGCGTAAAGGTTTTCCCAGTTCTAACCTTGATGATTCTGAACATAATGGGACTGTAGACCAGGAGTTTAAGCCTGATGACACTCTTCATTCATTTAGAATTTAGCTGTTCAAAGGAAACCCTTATGCCTGAACTGCAACAGGTCAGCAAATCTTAATATAACCCTAGATCTGTTATTTAATGCTTTCTAAACAATGGTGAAATGATCTGTAGAATGATTATTTGCAATAAAAAACAATTAAAAAACTCTTCTCTGTGTATTTTTTCAGATGCCAGTATCTCAGTGCACATAATTTTAACACATGAAAAGATCATTATGTTTATAATACAACTGTCCAAACAGGGGAAGAACAGTCTTGCTAACACATTCATAGAAGGAATCTCTTAGATCTGTCCTATTCAGAAGTATGGCACTGGTCTATCTCTGACACTGGGATCTTCCCCAGACCTGACAGAGACTATACATACTACAAACCTACACTAGCTGCCATTACTGAAACTTGATGGGATGAATGTTATGACTGTAGTGTGGCTACTGATGGCTACAGACTGTTCAGAAGGACAGACGAGGAAGGAGAAGAGGAGGAGTTGCCCTCTGCATGAAGAAATGGATACAGTATGATGAGCTGTTGCTTATCATGAGCTGTTGCTTATCATTCACAACCAGGCTGAAAACTTATGGGCAAGAATTAGAGACCAAGATGACAAAGGGAAACTTATGGTTCACATATAGTACAAGCTGCTCAGTCAAGGGGAACCTCTTGATGAAGGTCTTTAGCATCAAGAAGCATTGTGCTTGCAGGCTCTCACCCTGCTGGAAGGCTTCAACCACCTTGACATCTTCTGGAAAAGTTGCAGAGAGAGCACTCCTGGAGTGCACAGAGGATAAATTCTTAAGTCAGATACTAGACAGTCCTACCAAAGAAGATGCAATACTGGACCTGCTAGTCACCCAAGCAAGTGAGCTAATTGCTAATGTCAAGACTGGAGGCAGTATGTGCAGGACTGATCATGCACCAGTGGAATGTACAGTCCTGAAGGATACATGCCTGGTGAAGAGTAAAGTCAGGATCCCAAATTTTAGGAAAGCCTAAAGATCCTTGCTGCACAAGCAGAAAGGTAAGGTTAAAAGCAGTGCACAATTTTATAATTCTTGCCACTCGAATTTCTGACTCTCCTCAGCAAATTGCTGATACAAAATTGAACTCTTGTCTTTGCCTGAACTGCAGGGGACTGAAATTACTTCAGGGGGAGTAAAAAGGCTGAGTAGGGCAGAGCTAGGAAATAGAGCCTTGGAAGCTAAATGATGGGAAAAGAGAGCCTGCATCAAGGAGCAGGAGGTACTGGTTAGAGTGTTTTTAATTACCTTCCTACTGCAACCTTCAGAATGAAATTAAGTCCCTATAGAAGGTACTAAATGCTAAAATTTGAATAATGCTTTGACTTTGCTTAGAACAAGGGGGTATTTGCATTTAAATTAACTTTTAAGCAAATTTTATCATCTAATTAATATATTTTTGGAATTATGTTTTCCAGAGACAAGTCATCCCTTATATATGTAAAATAACACAACTGATGAGAACACAGTTTTATTTGTTCAGTAACAACAATACGTACTCCCTATATTATGAAACAGCCATCATAATCGAATTCTGGTCTTTTCGCCTTATTATAGTTAAATGAATGCAGATTCAAGCCATGAACAATAGCACAAGCATTTAGCATGTTTAATTTAGTGATGAACCCTAAATCTATTCAAGTTAGCAGCAAAGGTCATTGAGTTATTCAAGACTTGTCTGTTGATATTTACTGTAAAGAAAAAAAAACAAACCAAATTATAGCTCAGTCATATGCAGATCAAAACTAAGTGACTAGAAATCTCAGAGAAACTAGAAATACCATAAACTGTGCACTTTTCCCTACTAAACCAGTTGAATTTTCAACAAAGTCCATGATCTCATAAAAATTTAAAAAGGGACTTGTAAACAAATAAGGGGTAATGTAGAATTCTAATGCGCTAAATGTATATGAAGTGATTTGTTTGTGATTTTCTATTAAGCTGGAGTTTAATACAACATAGGAATTTAAGAGATTTCCCTAGAAATCAATTACCAGTCAACATTTCAATCATATTAACAGAAGACTCTAGGATTTCCAGTTTGAACTGATAAGATTTTAATATAATCCAAATATCAATGATACTTGCTATTTCTTACTTCTGAAACTCAACCTCACTTCATATTTACATTTAATATTTTTTTCACTCTTTCTGTCAGTATGGGCATCTTTGAAACAGAGAGGACCTAATGATACGCTCTTCTATTATGCTTTTGAAATAAAATAATGCACAACAGAATTTAAAATACAGTGAGGACAAGAAAAAAAAAAACTATACCAACAGCAGACAGTTTGGAACGCAGATTCTTGCATTAAGATTTTCCACAGAAGCTTTATACTAGCACACAGGAGTGACAAGAGTAAGGTTTCTTAATGCATCCATGCATCTATTTCCCAAAATACAGAGTTTGGAGTTTGGTAGAATCCTTAATATTGGACCAATGACGTCAAGATTAAGCTTTTTTTTAGTTCTGCTTGTAGCATAAAAAAACTCCAAGTAGGATGTGGAGATGATGATAAGAGCAACCAGAGTTGTTATGGTTATACTGAGAAATCTGTCTCAGCCCACGTACAGAGAGTGTACTAGGAAGCATACAAAATTAAACCCCTTAATTCTGAGGACAGACTGCAAAATCTTCTTCTACTGTTTTTTTGCACAGAATTACTTGTACTAAACAGAAATGCTTCTTAAACTCTCGGAAATTGCAAAATAATTTAGGCTCCCTCATATTTAAAAATCTTATTTCTATTTTAGGATAAAATATCATGTTTTTTTTAAAGTTTCAGAAAACATTTTTTAAGAACATCGAAAACATTCTCCCTCTGGATCCATACAACCTATGAGAAAACAAATTGACAAAGAAATCTGGCATGAGAGTTTTCAGAAATTTCATTCAGAGCAGACTTGCAAAGCTCAGGTGTATTTCTGTTTCAGATAACTGCACAAAAAGATCAGTAAAATAATTTCTGTAAGTGTGAATAAATAAATACCATCTTCATTTGAAAAATGTGCCAGATCCAGTCACTGCCTGAAAGGAATACATCATGTTACAATTAAAATTTTACAGAACTGTGACAATTATGGATAGACACAATTAAAACCATTTTATTGAAACAAACCAGATCTGATTAAAAATTACATTCCTTCATGATCAGCATTTGCTGCAACAGGAGGAATTATATGTAGTGCACTAAAGAAGATTTTTTAATATACTTGAAGGTAAGGTGTGTTAATTATTAGCATAAAGAAGTACATCCTCTTGCAAAAGACGGTGCTTTTATCTGATATGTCAAGACATTATACCTATTTTTTAACCTTTGATGCCCATTTGTGGTTCAGCATAAATGTATGCAAGAGAGACACTGGCAATAAAGGTAAAATTTTTCAAAGGACACAAATAATGGCTTGTTACACCTTCCCTGAACTTTAAAGGAAAGCTCCTAATGATTTCAGTAGAAGCAGGGCTAGCTCAGTGCTTTGTGCTTTAGAAAATAAGACCAGTTAGCTTAATATGTTTGTGTTTTAAATTCTGTCTTTCTCAGGATACTGCTATTCATGAAACATTTGCATTCTGGTCAGATCTTAGCCAGCCTCATATGCAAAATTACTGCCACACAATAGTTGTTTAACTGAAATAAATATTTATCTGATCAAATCTATTTGTAGATTGTAACACTGGTGACATTATACCAGCCAAGCAAACATGGTTTTCTCAGTAGAGAACTCATAGGTCTCCCCAGAGCTTTCTCTTCTCCAGGCTGAACAACCCCAACTCTCTCAGCCTGCCTTGACAGAAGAGCTGTTTCAACCCTCTTGCCCATCTTCATGGCCCTCCTCTGGACTCACTCCAACAGCTCCACATCCACCCTGTGTTAGGAGCTCCAAGACTGGACAGAGTACTCCAGGTAGGATCTCACATAACTGGCATTAAGCATTAATCCTCTGTCACAGAAAGACTAGGGCTACCTGCTCATGCAGTCTGAAGGAAATGTTTCTCTGCAGGGAATTGTGTTCCTATAGGAATACTGAGAGGTCAACTAACTTATCCTAAAGCATTATAGGTTCAGCTATTACTTGGCAAGACAAGCAGACAATACAGTTGTGGAGGCCTACTCATGGCCGTGGCATTCTCTCTCTAATAAGGAACTACTGCTAATGTAAAAAAAAAAAAAAAAAAAAACAGAAAGAAGATGTACTACTTCCTCTGGTGAACAGGCAGATAGAGAAATGGAGATAGGAGATCAAAACCAAAGACCAGCAGCTTAGCAGTGGTCATTTTCTAGCAGTGAAAATTCCAAGTGCATTCTTTAACCTTGGCTTATGTCAGGAAGAGATTGTGCTTCCCCGTCTCTGTGCCTGAGCAACAGCTTGAGGTTTTGTAGCAACTTTTTTTTTCTCCGTCAAGAAAAGCAACAGTGACTTGAATGTTTAACAGTTTCCTACCTGTAGACTGTCCCAAGCATATTTTCACATACCTGAGGAAGATTCTCAGCAGCAGTACCAGCAATCAGGCTGGCACCATTCATCTTAGCAAACTGGTTTACTTCAGCAAAGGCCTTGACTTGTTTTTGATATAGTTTGTTAGAATATAACAGAGGAGTTTTCTTTTCTAGTGCTCTATAGATTGTGGAAATTTGCAGCTGAAAAATTATTTTAATCAGAAATATCAATAAGAGACATTCCTGCGTGCAGGAATTCAGTAGTTCTGAATTCTAATATAATACTATTCTCTAATTTTGAAATTCCATGAGAGTAACTTCTTGACAGCTTTAATAATTTCATCCTTATGCAAGCCTATAAGATCCTCTGGAAAAATACAACACAAGCAGACTAAAACTTTGTGTTTCAACATAAATGTAGTAATATGCATATATAGGTATTTGGATTTATTCTTTCCATATGAATCATTTGTACTTTTAAGAATATGCTACAATTTTTAGAAATACCAGTGTAGATTCATGAAAATCAAAATTTTATATTAATCATGTTTAAAATACAGAATATACAAACAAGTTTTTTTAAAAATCTTGTAAAACTGCACATTCTTTTCCTTCTTAAAATGTTATTGTAGGTGCACTGCTTGATTCTCACTTGTTATCTGAACTGGAACTATCGATAATTTCTGCAAATGTATTTACAATTGTGGTTCTCAGTACCTTTCTTTGGGTTGGAGAATGGCAGGTTTTTTGCATCAGTGTGCAAATGAGTTACAATCTAATAGTATTTCTAAAGATAACCAGTTAAATTGGAATTGCAATTAAGCTTCCTCTACATAATGAATATAACCTGAAACTTAATTGCATAATTAAACAGATTGCTTCTGGTAACAAACTGATAAGTATCTTTTAATGACCCTATAAATCTAACCCTTCTAACTGCTATTTAGTATCTCACCTGAACTTAAAGAGGATATTCACTTTACTTATTTGTTTGTTTCAGAACTTAGTTCTGAAATTAGCATGTGGTGTCCTTTCTACTCTTAAAGGGGTTCCTGTATACAATTCTGTTTCATATGTGCTTTATCAGCATCATGGAATATAAAGCTAAGATAGCATTGCCAACTGTACTTAACATTTTTGCATTTAAGTGTATTATTTGGAGATCACAAGGATTATACTGTGATCAACCAATCCTGTTTTTCTCAGCCTCTCATTCTACCACAAAGAATTAACAGATTTATAAGCTATTACTTCTTATTCAGGCTGACTATTTTCTGCTAGGTTTTATTTAGGAGGAGTTGACTTCCTTTGCTCAGCCTCAGGGGTGAAAGATGCCTGCACACAATGAGTGTGTTTGTTTTGACCACAAGAGGTACTCAGACATCAGAAGTTTTCTGAGCATTTCAGAAATCAGGTAGTCAGAAGAGTTAGGATAACTGTGAGAGAAAGATGAGTGGAAATATAACCTAATATTTGTCCAACTCTCAGTGGGGACAAAGTCTCTAAGATCTATTCTGATTACATCTAACTACAGTTGTTATAAAATCAATTCAAAATGCCACTGGAAGGAAAATGATGAGAAAAAACCCTTTGATATCGTTCCAGGATGGAGATCCAGGAACTAAACTTCTTTTAGGCTGCCTGGACCCAAACATCACAAACTCTTTTCAGGTTTCTCTAAACCAGAAATCTCTTTTTTTTCTGTCTCTGAGAGCTCTTCCATCTTGTGAAGCAGATTCCTTTTCTCTGTCTTCCCATCCCTGTGGTGCTTATGGACATGATTTGATGGTAGAATCTGGCAGTCCTGGGTTAATGGGTAGACTTGATAATTTAAATGTCTTTTCCAACCAAAACAGTTCTATGATTCTATGATGCTATAAGACAAGATGCCAAACCAGTCCACCTTTTCTACAGCTGTTGTATTACTGTCACTCCTCCCTGTGTCCATTACCAAATACTGCTGCAATACCATTCTCTATCCTGTTAAACAAGAATACTCCCAAAGATCCAAATCATCCTATCTAGATGTTTCTCCATTAATTTAACAACCATACTGAAGATTAAGATGAGTCAAGATAATATCCTTTGGAAAGAATAGTTCAAGGGCAAGGAAGAATACTGAAAAAGTAATTAAAAAAAGACAATGTTGAAAAAGCATGGAATACTGCAACACCACTCCAAAGAGTAAAAGCTAGTAAAATGATCTGGGAAAAAAAATATCTGGGTTTTTTTTTTTTTTTTGAAGATTTTCTACACTGTAAAACACTTAAAAAATAAAAAGAAAAAATTAATCTGAGCATCATTAATTGGTGCTGCACTGTTTAACTGCTCACTGTTCCAGCTGACACAGCTTGCTGGGATTTGTGGGAGATGCCTGAAGATGAATTTATTATTGAGAGGAGTTCACTGTCTATCCTTCTTCCTTGCAACAATGACTTTTATTGCCAACCTCACAGAAATATTTTTAACAGCACTTTTTCTGCCTTTCAACTGCCCACCTGAACCACTTCTACTTTTTATTGCCTCCATCTGTCCATATTATGCCATCAAAGACTACAATGTTGTTTTTTTTTTCTAGGAAGAAAACAGATATTTCTAGCACATGGATTTAAGATATTTGCTTGTTATGATGATAATGAATAGATCCATTTCATCAGGTTCAGTGAATGTTATGTTTTCTTGGTAGACTCCTTTTATAAGCAGTTTCAGATTGAAATACAGCTTTAAGAAAGTGGAAAGGGGAATGACATTGAGAAGGGAGATTTCTTTCTGCTTTTAATGCATTTTTTTCCTGTAATTTAATAGTGCTACCATTTTGAGAAGAAAGGTATAAAATTATCACACAACATGGCAGATAAAATTCAAAAGCAGCACCTTTGTACATACCATTACACCTTAACATTTCTTTTCATGAACTGTGAAAGGGCAGATTATTCTCAGAAATACAATTTTTCTTATAGAAGCACTTAACATTATTGTGTGTACACATTCTTTTTTCTAACAACTCTGTCAAAGACAAGATCAACAGTAAACAGAACAAAGCCACATTTAAATAAGAATGGCAAAAATGACATAGTGCAATCTAACACCTGCTATGATCCTGCCCAATCAGTTATGAATAAAAATGCATTTATAACTGCAATTATGGTCCTTCTCCAAAAGAAAGCATTTTTATGGACAATGTAACCTACAAGTGACAACCTTCAGTTTTGGGGATACTGAAATGCCAATTATTTTTCTATAGTTTGAAATAATCTGTGTAAGTTTAACATGCACCTCATTCCTGCTGCTCTTGATACCTTTCTGAAAAGAAGGGTATTCAAAGCAGCATTTATATTTTGCAGGAAGAAAACAGGGGAGTCTAAAGATTTTTCACTACTGAAGAGTGACTGCTGGAGGACTTTGCAACCTACTGACACAGTAGTTTACAACAAACTTGAATGTATGCAACTCTGACAGAAAAGATATGGAAACACACATATGGGGACTTAAGCAATATAATCAGGAATTAATTGAATGCCTATCCTAGAGTTTTCAGATAGGATAAGCCACAGCTGAAAGAAATATTAATGTATTTTGTGTGATACTGGTCTAGAAAATTGTTGGATTCAAATGACAAAATATCATTCCACAAGCATTCCTTCAGACTGTTAGCATGTAAAAGAACAACAATTTTTGAGATTTAACAATAAATACTTCAGAACCAGGTAAAGAACCACCAAATCTCCACCCTTCTAATACCTAATTTTAATTGAATATTATTTGCTTCTTATGTGGATAATAAATAGAAAATTGAATGGATGTTCAAATGCTCCTATAATTATTTCTTGAAGAGTTCACGTGAGAAATACTTGTGTGTTCAGTCTGTACTATTAGTCCCTCCCTGATGCCCAGCCACTTTTCAGGAAGAATCAACTTTTTAATGAAAGTTACAGGAGCAGCAGCATCACCATTACAAAATATTTTTTTGTTACCCTGTCAGGTCCAAAGAGATAATTAGATGGGTTCTGAGCAATCACTTGCAAACCTCGTTAGAATCCCCAAGACCTGGAAATTCAGAAGAGCTGATCCAATACCTGTGCTAGGATTCCTGCTCCTGGCAAGCTGTGCTAATGCAATGCTCTGATTCAGTGCTCTTGCTACTGCAAACATCTTTAGGTGGTCCCTGCGAACCCAAACATACCAGATCAAACTTGCATTTGTGCTAAATTGTGTAAATATGATTTTCATTGGAAAAGGCCTATACTTTTATTCTATATATTGCCAAACTACTGATCTAGTTCACTTGGGAGTATGGATGTAAATGCTCAGCAAGTAACTTCTTTATATAACAGTAAAGAGGTGTTTAAGTTGCAATTTAAATAAAAATAAATTTATCTTCGCTATTTTCATAACACAAAATATTTCCTTTAGAATAAAGTATCTTCTTTGATATAAACACAATCACTCTCTGGATTCCATTCACTGATTCTAGTGGGAGCTTAGCTACCACAAGGCTAATGGACACGGACAAATTGGCATCAGTAGCAGGAATATCGATCTCAAATTTAAAACAACCTAAAAGGAAATGCACCCTCAGATCTGAGAAAATAATTGACTTGAGACAATCTGCTGCTTAATCTTGAGAATTTAACTGTCACAGAGTTTACTCCCACTTTTACACTGAGTCTTCAAACAGTTCCAGTGTTAATAAGGACAATGCCAATTTAACATTAACAACATGTTAACTTTTTTTTTTTTTTTTTCCAAACAGAACCATTATATGACATGTTTACCTTCAGTGAGTGGAACAAAAACTTCCAGGTAGAAAATATTGAAGGTATACTACACCTACACAGAAATTGTTTTCAAGTGGAAAATGGTTATTAATTTTCAGTTTGTTACAATCAAGGTTATATTACACATTACTATTTCCAATTTTCAAACCGTCATAATACATTCATAGACTGTTATTAAATAGTCACTGACATAGAAATATTGATGTTATGATGTAGCTTTCAGTGTATCAAAAATGTACTCAGGTCCTTAGTCAGGGCGCACATAAATCCAATGGAATCATTAAACATACAAATGATCTAAATACTTGCTTGGGTTTTTTTACATATTATATAGCTTTGGGTTTTATATTATTCATTACTTACCCCTGTTCTTTGAACTTCCAAGAAAATTGCTCTCTGAAATGCCTTCTCCCACACTGCCAACTCACTGGCCAGCTCTACATTGAAATAGTGACTCTTGCCATGTCCAACCATAACACTGAAACAATACGGCCTCTGGTCTTCAAGATCAAAGTCCTGATGAATACCTAAATACAAGTTTGCTTGTAGCCAGCAATCATCAGCAAGCCAGAGCTGAAAGACACGTTTCAGTATGTGATTCTTCATATAGCAAAAACAGTTTAAGCAACGTTGTCTTCTTTAAATGATGGTTACTTGGGTAGTATGTTAATAATTACCTTGAAGAAATGTTCTGAGAATTAAGTAATAATTTCAAAGACAACTTCTCACTTTGCTTCTTAATTCACTTTACCCAAGCTACTTCTGCAGTTCCAAAATTCTGTCAAAGTTACCTAAGCAATACATACATAATTTAAAAGGAGTTTGTAGCAATATATTGTTTACAGAGAAAAGGAAGGAAATCCCTGATTTTTTAATTATTTTTTTTAATACAATTCAAGATCTGTGTGCTGGCTTTACAGGAGAATATAACTACTCCATTATAATTAGGTTCCAGTATGCTAAACACCAAGGAATGCAGTAATTTTATCAAGCACCCAAGGACTGATCCTGGAAATAACAATGTTAGCTTTCAAATGTCCCTTAGTAGCTTCCAGTGCTGCCTTGAAGCTATAAGGGGAGTGAAATGGGATCCTGCCTTCACCTTTAAAATGGAGAAATTTGCACTAGTCTTTTATAATTATTGTAACAGAATGCTTTGTAAATGAAAATGGAAAAAAACCAAACAAACCAAACTCAAAAAACAACAAACAAACAAACAAAAAAAAACACCTTACTGCTTTGTTATGGTTTGAGTGGGCTCAGGTTAATTTTATGGTATCCGAGGACCTACAGAGAGAATTTTTACAATCCTGAGGGATCCAGGGGACAGAACAGAGAGGGAACAGTATTCCCTTCCATTTCCTGCCATACCCTATAAAAGCCAGGAAGACCAGAAATATTCCCCTTTCCTGCTCCCTTTTTCCTTGCTGCTTAGCTGTGCTTGGAGGTCTTGGAGAAAGGCTTCAGCCCTTTGTCATCAGCTCACCAAATGCTCTACAGGATCCGAATCCACTGCGTGCTGGGAAGAGTCATGGATCATCTTCCCAAATCAGCTCTGCTGCAAGGGACCTTTGGATACATATCAGTGATCTCTGAGATTGGGTTTTGTATATATTTGTTTCTCATCCCATGTGTTACAATCCCACCCCTGTTCTCTTAAACCTGTTTTAGTTTTAACTTCCAACCTTTAAGTTTCTCTTCCTTACTTCCCATTTATCTTTCTCTGGGATGGTAGAGGGGAGTAACAGAGAGGAATTCTGTTCTCTGGGTTTTGGTTTGTCCCATCCATTAAACTGAGACATGCTGAGTATTTTCACTCACTGAATTTCAAAATTATGCATTTTTTAAAAATTTCTGTTTACCAGATAGGGCCCTTTTGTATCTCCATTTCTGTATGGTGGCATAGGGCAGAAAAGATCAAAAGAACAAAAAAGTAATTTGCAAAGAGAATATATTTTATTTCTTATTTCTTAGTCACCCACAAACAAAATTTTCTTTCTCTAGCATTCCAGGTTATGTTAAGGAGACTTGAATCTGGTGAAGCAGATCTGCAGTAAAAGCAGTCATGGTTGACTGAACTTAAGGGGCATTGAAAAGACCAGAATGCAGCTTTGCAGTGGTACCCAAATCCTAGAATCTTGTAGTCAGGATAGGCCTCAGTAATATTTAGATTTTTTTTTTTAGAACCTCCTATGGTCTGTTATAGCCTTCTGAGGCTACAGTTGAACACGAAAAAAAAACAACTGGAACTTGAGCATCCAAATGTAATTTAAAATATTCTGATACATGTAAAATGAATGCTTAAATGTTCAGGGTCTTATATCCCTCCTGTTTTAGATGCACACACAAGAGCCTTCACAAGGTAGAAGATCCACTTTGAAAAACAAAGCAACCAAATGCTTGAATAACACTCCCCACGTCCCCCTCTGTGTACTGCTTTCATACAAATAGAATCAAAATACTCAGATAGGAAATGAAAATTTTGCTTGTGCTGTTGAACGAGTGAATAATGTAACCTGGCAAATGTAACCTTATGCAATTTACTCAAGTCTAGTTTGCTAAGCTACAGATGTTTTGTGGGCCACCTCAGAAGTGGCACATAGTGCCACCAGGGTACACAGCACTTTGTTCTCTTCTCAGGCAGCTGCAGGGCCATTTTTGACAACAGTCTTGAGGAAGTTCAAAGTTATTTTATGACACTCCTTTGAACTTCTGAAAAGATGAACAAAATACCTGTGTATAATCTGGTATGCAGCAGCTATGGAGACTGCTATGGAGCAGCTATGGAGCTGCTTCAAGACTCAATACCACTCATCCTGGCTCACAGACTATGTTAATATTTTTTTACTTAGTGAAAATGTGATATGTGAAACTACTAGGCAATAAAAGAAAATTAAATGTTTTTAACACAGGTGGCTTTTAAAAAGGTATCTCCTCTTCTTACTCATGAAAAACACTGGTTTTCAGTAACAGCTCCAATAAATATGGAGCATGAGGCAAGGTATAGGAGGAAACAGAAGCTAAAAACCACATTTTCAATCATCTAGTTGCTACCACAAGATGTCCATGAATATGCAAATATGTATATATATAGATGAATTTTAATTTATATATTTGCACATACATGTTTGTGTATATACGTGTGTGGTTACACGTATGCCTGTGTACACACACACAAATCTAAAACATGGCAAATATTTTGTTTCAAAATGTTATTTCCTTATTAGATTCTTATTTTCCATGTTTAACTCTTGTGTCATAACAAAGATGAGAAGCTTAAAATGTGAGTAAAAAGAGCACCTTGCCTTAAAATACACCTTTTGTGAGAAGCTATACTAGGACTCAGCACCATAGAGCTGCACTAGTTCAAACTAATTCTAACTAAAAATCCTTAAGAAAAGCATCCCCAAATTGCAGTTTTTTGAACATGAACTCCTTCTTTTAATCTTCAATATTGAAACTTTGATCTAAAGATTTTTTTTCCTGTTTGTTTTGTTGGTTTTTTTATTTGCTCAGTTTCATCATTATCATTTACCAAAGCAACAACAGAAAAGAGGTTAAAGTGTTGAATTTGAGCTTTTGCACTTTATCTAATGTATTCCTGAAGACTGGTAATTAAGCATTCATTTATTAAAATGTCAAGAGTTGAATCTTGGGTAGTTTACTTCCCATTTCTTTTTTTTAATGAAAATAACTATGATAGAATTTGCTTTAAGGATAGATTTGCCTTTGAAATTATCAGAATAATCAGGGAAGGAGAGAGTTTCAAATCAGTGCTAACATTTGAAGGAGAAAAAAACAAAACCCAAACCACAGCAACACTTTTTCAAAAAGCATAATAAGTGTGTATTTCATAGCTGTCTGATTTATAAGGAAAAAGTTAAGTAAAAAAAAAAATAAAAAAAAAAAAAAAGATTACGGAGACAACAAATAATCTGGGACAGAACCTCTTCTCTTTGCTGCTGTCTCAGTAATGGGCAGGACCTGACATTTGTTATGTGTATCCACTCAGTTAGAGACATGATCACATCAAATACTGCTGTGCCCACAAAAACATGGCCAGGCTCCTTTAGCCACATTCTGTAGCTGAGCTCAAGTCCCTAACTCCAGGATTGCTGTTGTCCTGACATGGCACTGCAAAAGACTTTTTCTTCTTCCCACTTTTGCCAGGGAAGAGAACCTTCCTCCTCTGCCCAGAGGCAGCAGGGTTACCACAGAAAAAAGCAGGCAGTCATGGGCTGCAAAACTGACAGCTGAGTATCCTCATAATATTTTTAATATATATATATATATATATATATAATTTAATTTTTAATTTTTTCTTTTAAGTCACTGCCAATGAAACTGCTGTTTGAAACATGCCCATGTTGTTGTAAGCCAGTTTGGAAGTAGTAAGTAGCTTGAGCAGTAAGGTCACTTAGTGTTACAGAGAACTCACAGAATCAAATCAGAATTGTCATGGTTGGAAAAGACCTCTAGGATAATCACATCCAACCATCAACATTCTCCCTCAGTAAAGCACTTTGAGCTTAATCCACTTTTCATATTCTCTATACTTGCACAGCAAATGCACTAGTTATTACAAAGAGGTTTTTCTCACACAAGAGGAAATATTTGAATCTTTGCTACTCCTAGTTGAAATAAACTTGAGCTTATCATTAACAGCAAAACTCAAGCTTTCTTTATTAAAGAGTGTAAATGTAACTGTTAGAAAACCTACCTTGTGAATTTTAAATAGCACCTCACAGAGGTTATATACTTTTTCAGCTCGTACCCAGTCTAATGTGCTTACCTGTAACACCAAAAGAAAATATTAACAATACATTATTTATTCCAAAATCACATACAGATGAAAAAAATTATTTTACCCATTTATATTCTACTGGATCATCTAAATATTGGCACGTTACTATATTTAATAACCATTTAGAATACACTGTTGAATATTCAAGTTTTACACACAATGCATCTACAGTAGTTTTACAACAATTAAAAGGTATTAAATAATTTCATTTATTTTTTCACCATTACTACTGAAGTATTATGGAAATCTCTTTTTAATCTCTGCGGTGAGTAACATACATAAGGATTTTTGTTTTTCAATATGCTAACACAGAGAACCCAGTGTCTCAAAACCCAGACTCTTCCGCCTTCATATCTCAGTTAAAAAAAAATCTTACAATCAGCAGACCAAGATGCATTCTTAAATTCATACTTGAGTTTATATATGCAATGGCATCAATATATTCATATTTATATTAAAAACTGAAAAGGACTATGTGACTGAAATATTTGACATTATGAAGAACGTCAACTATGTGCTTAATAATGAATAGGTAAATAAATTTTTTGTTTTCTTTTGATTTCATTACTTTATCCTGTTGACATGACAGGCTTTTAAAATTTGACAGTTAGAATGATACTTGAAGTCTTTCCCTAAATTCTAGTTCATGATATAATGTGAATATCTGTTTATCTGGTTTTTTTAAAAAAACAATACACAGACTATATAGTTCAAGGGGGAAAACCCCCAAAACCTATAAAGAGGAAAAATACAAGGGGAATAGATAGTATTTTGTTTGTATATTTCAGAGCAAAATCCTGGCTCCTGGTGAATGCACAGGAATGGCTATATAGATGCATGAAGAACCTGACTAAGTTGTAACTCTGAGGTTTTAAAATGTGGAAATAAGAGTTTGGGGACTATAATAGCAACTTGGATACTTTAAAATACTAGGGCAGATGCAGCTTTTTCCTGTTCCTGCCACTCTCCCAAAAGGAAAAAAGTAAAAAAATGAAATTCAATCATTTAGGTAAAGCAAAATTTGTCTGTAAAATATCTGGCTTCTATGGATGAAACTTAACTAGGAGAAAATCTATGAAATTCAATAACAGATTCTTTTCTCTGTATTCACACTAACATATAGTTCACCTATAACAACCAATCTTGTTTCTAATGTTCATTATGAACCACATGATTTTTTAAAAAAAAACTTTTAAGTTGATTTTCCAGACCTTCTAAAATTCTAAACCATTAAGTACAATGGTAATAAAATGGTGAAAAACCAAACTGCTAGAACACTTAGGAGCAGACTGATGTAGCTTCTGCTGGTAATTAAATGTTATTTCGGAGTGCTGTTGGAAGAGTAATGTGAATTTGTTAATTTCTTTATAATCTTACATCCTCCCATATCCACTCCAATTTAAGCTAATGAATGTTATTATCAAGTAGACTTCACAGCTTTGGGCTTCAAAGCAGTGTTTTAGAATTCACTGAGATCTTTCTTAGTGTGGAAAGCATCCCATGTGAATTTAGACATCAGAAAAATCTAACTTTAAAAACTTAATCTAATTCTTAATAATCTACAAATAATTCCAAGATAATGGAAATAAGAAAATTAAGACAAAAATTAAGAAAAAAGGCAGCACTTTTCTCCCAGGTTTTCTAAATTTAGATTAGATCTTTAACTTCTAGATGATTAAATGTAGATGAGATGAATCATCTATTGCAAATGGAACTTAAGACCTCTAGAAGAGAATACTCTGTCACCACATCTTTTTTGCGATATAAAGGGACTTCTATTCTAGGGTTCTCCATTTGACAGTTTTTATGTTTAATAATCAAACGACAAACATCACTTGAATAAAATGCATGCTGTAGAATATGTTAAAGCACTTCATAATAAATTAAAGCTCAAAACATTACAAAGCTACCTTTAAAAGTACTTAGCACTACTTTAAAAGAACTTTGTTAAATGTAAGTCTAACATTAGCTGGTTTAGAAAATGAATTTATAGGATTTTTAGATACTACATCTGTACTGGCACCCTTCATAAAATGTTGCAGTCTTTAGAGTCACACATTTCCAGCCTTTAGATTTCTGTTACTTCTTTCTTTCTAGTTATTTATTTAATATTTTAATTGAGTTTTGTTCAAATTATTGCCTAGAGTAAGCAATATCACAAGTTTAAAAAAATGGAAAGTGAGGGATTATAAAGCCAATTAATACAGAAATATTTATCATTTCAGCATGCTCACACAGAGCAAGTAATGAAAGTCTTAAGCTGTTTTGAAAAGAAAGTAATGAAATAATACAGGTTTTGACCCATTACTGTCAATCTTCAAAAGCACTTCTCATGCTTCCTGCAAAACAAGGTATATAGCCTAGAATGGTGGCTTGTTCATTATCTGGGCTTGAATTTCTTGAAAGGGAATATTATTTTCAATCTCAGTTAAAAGCAGAAGGATCCTTCCTTCCTATTTCTGGTTAGACAAGATACAGAAGCATAAGCACTGACTTAATTTGCTGTTTGTGAAACTTGAGTTTAGTGACACAAGCTGTAACCTAAAAGCTGTTGTGACATGACTGAACTTTCATTTGCTCATATTCTTTATTTTGATTCCTGAAGATTAATTTAAGTTCTTGAGTTTTGGTTTGGTTTTCTTGTTTGGTTGGTTGGTTGGTTTGGGGTGGGTTTTTTTGTTTTGTTTTAGGGTTTTTTGTTTGTGTGGGGGGGTTTTTTTGTTTGGTTTTGGTTTTGTGTCTGGTTTGGGTTTTTTTTTGCTGCTATTAATGATGCTACAATGGTGACACTGCTGTGCCATGAAAATTCAGTCTGAATAGTTTAGCCTTCTCCCCATTATATTGTTCATCTCTTTCATCCTTTGACTCTCTATAACCTCCTATGACTTTGTCAGCAGAGGTACTCTACTGATGATGATAACTGACAGCAACTATATAAGCCAAAATTTTCTTTTACTGTGTATTTTGGAGAAAGGCTTCTATACTTAAAGCCAAGGGTGAAACTGTCTGAATATCATAGAGTGCAAGGGCATCTGGAGAACACAAACACTATGTTGAGAGGGATTTTAAGGAGGGGAAGCAAATAGACTGCAAAGGGATACGAGAGTCCAAACAAAAAAACCGACATGATTTTTAATTTTCTCAGAACTATCATAGTATGTTTAAGTTTAAAATGTTATTGTTATAGACTGCATTGCTTTAAAAAAAAATCAGAAATATATTTCTAGTCAATGAACAAGCTGGAGAGAACCAGAAAAGTTCACAAAAAGTCCAACATCATCCATTTCCTTTAAAGGATGTTTCAGTCCTTTAAATGCAGGAACTTGAAGTTACAATTTTAAGTCCATAATGAGAGACTGAAATAAGTGCTACAAAAGAGTTTCAAAAGTTTTAAGTATTGCAAAAGTACTTTTTACTTCAGCATGAGTTTCTGTGTGTTCCTTGTGTTTTAAAAAAAAGCACTACAGTGGATTTCTAAAAATAAATTACTAAAGTCTAGTGTTACTTAAAACAAGCTATCTGAGCACCATTTCAGGCTTGTATTCCACGTGTAATTAGCTTTGTGGGTTTGTGTTATAATTTTTCTTTCAAATAAGAAAGCAAGCAATAAAGCTAAATTCATTTATTGACATTTGTTGACATAAATGTAGTCAACAACAAACTGAAACAAAGTTACTCCCTAGCTTATATTATAAAATAGGAATTAAAGATTTCCATGTCTATTCAGAGATCAGAACTAAAAGATGAACTAGAAATGGGAAATAAATATGGGGTGCGTGTAAAAGCGAATCACACTCCAAAACTCACTAAAGTAAAAGGGAACATAAAACATGATCTCTATCTCCGTAAGTTCTGAATCAGATTCTGGAACTTCAGTGCCTTTCCACCTACCCAAATATTTTATTTTTAAAAATTGCTTACATTTATAGAGTAAAACTTAAGGAAAAACAATATTTATTGATGTTTATTACTGGAATACAGAGACTTCTGCACTATCTGACAATTAAGTAGGAGCATCCAATCAACACAGAAGTACTAAAAAGGTCCAGGCAAAAGATGAAATACTTTTAGGACAAGTGTAGTTCATTTCACTGGTCTCTTAATTCACTCTTCAGAAGACATAGTGAGCCAAATATCACTAAAACCAAATATTAAAAGATATGGTCTTGAGATGAACTATGATATAGCAGTTTATGAAGCCTGAAGACCTCCAAAACAACCAAAACTTGATGGTCCAAAACATGTTATTAAAAGAGCAGTCAGATTCTAGCAAATATATGAACAAATAGAGAGTTTTGTGTCAGAAAGTTCACCAGAACCATTCACTGTCAAGTCTATGCCCTCCAACTGACCACCACCTGTTTCTTAATATGTTACATTGACTGTAATTTGCAATATAGATAAATACAAAGTATTTAGACTTTACATAGCAGAACTATCTAACATCCAAAGCACTGCTCATGTGCTAATTGTATTATGGAAGCTTTTCTTTACTGCAATGTTTTTCAAAGATGGAACTATTTCTGTTACTTTTCTTAAAAGTAGAAGCAGCATAAACAGCGATTACCTAACTGCCTTTGCATAAACCACTTCAGCACTATTTATTTAATCATGCTGAAAAGGATAGTTAAAGCTAAGAAAACACCTCCAGAGGTAGGGCTGCTTTAAGACCTGAGTTTAAAAAAAAACATGTTGAGCTACAAGGAAGACACAAAAAATCAAACAGTACAAGCCTCCTCTACTCATAGCATATATTTCATAGCTAAAATATTTCAATTTGCTAGAAATCTTCAATGACGTGAAGAGTAGTTTTCTTTTGAATAACAAATTTGAATAATAACTCTCCAATTTCTTCACGGATAAGAATTCAGAATCTTTTCAAAGTCTAAAGTTAGACAGTAATCTATCAGATGTTTTTAGAATGTAATGTAATACTGCTTGCCTATTAACATTGACACAAAAATAATTTTTTCTTGTGCAATGGTGCTTTTCACATGCACAGTTCTCTGTAATATGTCACAACTCTGATACGGGAATTTATAAACGAAACCTATAAATTTCTTCCACACAGTCAGACAAGCCACTTTATGGATGCAGAAAGACAATTCACGCTAATCACACATTCTTGATACTTACTTTTATGCTAAAGCTCCTAAATTTTTGGAAATACCATCCACGATATTGTTGAAATGGAGTATAAACAGAATATTACTTGTGTGGGAGACCAAATGAAGGGACAGGTCCAGCCAGGTAGTAGTCTTGACACTCCTCTGAACTTGTGGTCCCCTGAGACAAAGAGCCATTTGCTGGGGGTGGGGTGTGCAGTGATAAGAGAAGGAACTTGGCAAGAACAAGATGGAGCCTCCCTGAGCTGTACCCATAAACATCTCCAACAAGCATTCACAGAACCTTTTCCCTGAAACAAAACTTCTTGGAATGGGGTGGTCTAACTAGCGTAAAAAGGAAGACTTTTGAGGAAGACCAGAAGCCTTTAAAACAGCCTTGAAGAGTTACAGGAGTGAAATAAGAAGACTGTAGCTTGCATACCTTAATTAATCTCCTGAAGAGGAACCTGGTGAAATAACAAAGAAAACATCATGCTGACACTTGAAGCCAGCAGAACCAGTGGTAACTGGGGAAAAGGTTAAAACACCAGGGGTAGACTGAGACCACTGACCCAATTCAGGACCAAAAAGACATTTCACTCTTTTTGATTTGTTTAAAGCAAAGGTTCTCTGGAGAAAAAAAAGAAAGATAGGATAAAAAACCTACCATGTGGTAAGTATGGGTCACTTTTTAGGAGTTTAAAATTCTACAGTCCATTTCTGTTTCATTTATTTTTTTAAGGTTTTTTAATGAGAAGTATTATTTAAGTAGTTTCTGGTGCAATAGAATTCTTGTTACTGTGTAAATTAACAAAGCAAAATGCTGTAATTTGTTCAAATTGTACACTTAGCTCTGGATTCTCTGTAACAACTTAATCCCTTTCCTGTGTGCGAACTCCAGAAACATCTATGAATAGTATGCATGGTGTATTTAATGATATATCTTGTCTTTAAGACAACAGAGTAACTACCACCTCATTACATCTGCTGAAAACCTTGGAATAAATAAGCTAAGAAATAGTGGGTCTAAACAACCAGAGAGAAATCTGAGCCTGACAAGTTTTAAAATTAAAATACTCCCTCCCTGTTAAGAAATCTTTGAACTATCCACGTATGGTCAGATTTTCAGAGGATCTTGAAAAAGGTTAAATACTTTTTGAAATTCAGTGGCACCTGTGGCTTTAACTTCTTTTAAAATCTCATCTGACAATTTCACCTTGGTAAGACAAAAAGCCCCAGACATAACAAACAGGTCCCATTTACAATGAACATGTCACAAAAATATTATTTCTTTACCGGAGGAGTGGTGAAAATGTAGAAGGATGAGCCTTTCAGTGCCAGAAACTTGGATTTGTAGAGCTGAGATGAATCAGTTCCTTCAAGTCTCTCATTTACCCATCCCATATGTATGACCTGTAAAGGTAAATAATTGAAAATTAAAGTTTTGTTTTTCAGTGGAGAATAACATATATCTGAATAGGTCAGGTCTTTTCACAAGGAAGAGTGCTAATATAAGGACAGGATGCATCATCCACTTCTTCACATTTGTTTCTTAACACTCCTGTACTGGCGGATGGTATCACACCAGTGTGTCCTTGAAGAGACAAACTTACAGTACAGGATGTCTTAATTTTTTCTAAAATAATCTCAATTTAAAAAACCACTTATATTTGTCTCAGCAGACTCTCACTTGAGCCATCAGAAAACCTATGTGTACTGAAATAGTTCAGCCAGTAGTTTATAAAAACCCATGATCCTATCTATAACACAGTAAAAACAGGGACACACTGAAATTTCTGTTACATGTTCTGCTAAGAAAATACATCTGAACGAGATAAACTACATTTATATGAAATCAGTTTTCTGTATGCTTATATCTGCCACTGTTAACAAAGTGTTCTTGTCAGACTGATCTTTCAGAAATTTTATGCTTTCTTTTACATACACGTTATAGCATGATAATTTATGTTCTCATAGAATCAGATGACAAATTCATTTGTTAACACAACTTTGCATTAACACAGCATTATCATACATAGAATCATAATAGAATGTGTTGGGTTGAGAGGAACCTTTAAGGGTCATCTAGTCCAACTCCCATGAAATGAGCATGTCTTTATATTTAGATAAATTAATTTTAATAAATTAAATTAAGAAGTAAAACTGCATTCTTCTTTTTTTGAGAAAAATACTAATTTATAAAAATATAATGCCATAGTGTGACAGTAGAATATAATGAATGTTGTTACCCCCAAACCAACAAACTTAAACATTTTAGGCTTCATTTTGTATAGAATAAGAGGAACATTGGAAACACAACACCTTGGTCTCCAAGCTGGTAAAACATGGGTTTGATGGATGGATCACTTGGTGGATTAAGAACTGGCTTGATGGCCACACCCAAAGAGTGGCTGTCACTGGGTCAGTGTCCACGTGGAGGCCAGTGACAAATGGAGTCCCTCAAGGATCAGTGTTGGGACTGGTCCTGTTTAACATCTTTGTTGGTGTCATGGACGGTGGCATTGAGTGCACCCTCAGCAAGTTCACTGATGACCCCAAGCTGTGTGGTGCAGCTGACACCTTGAGGGAAGGGATGCCCCCAGAGGGACCCTGACAGGCTGGAGAGGTGAGCCCATGCAAACCTCATGAAGTTCAACAAGACCAAGTGCAAGGTCCTGCATGTAGGTCAAGGTAATCCCAGGCACTGATATAGGCTGTGAAGTGACGGGCTTGAGAACAGCTCTGAGGAAAGGATTTGGGAGTGCTGGTGGGTGAGAAGTTCAGCATGAGCCATCAGTGTACACTTGCAGCCCAGAAAGCTGACCAGAGCCTTGGCTGCATCGAGAGAAGTGTGGCCAGCAGGTGGAGGGAAGTGATTCTCCCCCTCTGCTCTGCTCTCATGAGACCCCACCTGGAGTACTGCATCCAGTTCTGGAGCCCCTGTTACAGGAGGGACATGGACATGCTGGAGTGTGTCCAGAGAAGGGCCACGAGGACGATCAGAGGGCTGGAGCACCTCTCCTATGAAGACAGACTGAGACAGTAGGGGTTACTCAGTCTGGAGAGGAGAGGGCTCCGAGTAGACCTTATTGTAACCTTCCAGTATCTTAAGGGGTCTACAAGAAAGCTGGTGAGGGACTTTTTAGGATGTCAGGTAGTGACAGGACTAGGGGGAATGGATTCAAACTAGAGATGGGAGGATTTAGATTGGATGTTAGAAAGAAATTCTTCACCATGAGGATGGTGAAACACTGGAACAGGTTGCCCAGAGAGGTGGTGAAAGCCCCAGCCCTGGAAGTTTTTAAGGCCAGGCTGGACAGGGTTCTGAGCAACCTGAGCTAGTGGGAGGTGTCCCTGCCCATGGCAGGGGGGGTTGGAACTAGATGATCTTAAAGGTCCCTTGGAAACCTGAAAATCCTATGATTCTGTGATTCACCACTTTATTTTCATACTGCATAATCAATTTGAGACTACTGTTCGAAACTGCATGGAAAATTACCCATACATCATTGATGTATTATTAAGTCTATAACATGTTCTACTACACTTTCCAAAAGTTCCTGTGGGAATAAAATGAGCAATCACACTCATTATGAGGAGATAAAACAAGTCACTAACAAAATGTAATCCAATCATAGCAGACAAATGAAAATGCTTATTTGCACTTATTGTTTTCCTACAGCAATAAAGCATTAGATGCTGCAATGACTAGAAACATGTGCTACTTTTAATAAAGCAGTACAGTTTTTATGCAGTACTTTTAGTTAAATAGTTATGAAAAGTCAATGATGCAAAACACTCCAGGGGGAAATGAAGAAAGAAAATCAAGTAGATCTCTGATGTAGGAAACATCTCAACAGATGGGTATGCTTATGCAATTAAGGTGGGATAAGAATCTACAACAGATGCCAACTTGGCCTGCAAGTTAAGAGCCAGTGTTGTACCATGAAGCACAATGGAACAACACATAATTAAGAGAGCAAAGAGAAGTACATCTTGAGGTAGCTTAAGTAATGTGGTTTTTTGGTCTTTCCAAATCAAGTGGTAAACTGCATTTTTTTAAAAATACTATTATTGAGAAAAAAAAATCCTTAGTCCTTTCACATATGTATTTGTTAAAATGGCTAATATTCAAAACAAAATGTTCTTGAAACTACAAAGGAACCTAGAAATTCCATTCAAGTGTTTTATCTGCTTTTGCTCTAGAATGAAAATTATACACCCAAGCTAGGCATGGTTTGAATGACACAAATAGCAACCTCTCCATACTAAGCTGAAGGGAACTATGAAGACAGGTATGTATCTGAATTTGTGTATATTCTCAAGACTTGGTTCCTTGTTTTCTGTGGTTTTTTGGTGAAAATTTAGGCTGATATCACTAATAACCTGTTCCCATATAGCCTATTTGTTCAAGTGGAGATACAAAACACAAAAATCACTCTTGAAGCCAGTTACCAGTAAGTTGTTTTAGTGGTCATGCATTCTTATATTACAAGTACTAAAAGAGCTGTACTATTTATGCACAGGAACTAACCAAACTAAATAAAAGAGGAAAACTTGGGTCCTTCACAATTCTTTGGTCTTATACCTCTACTTTATTTTTTAGCAATATTACAACAACAGTAAAGTACATCTAATAATTTGTTCTCCTGCTCAACAAATACAGACTTAAATTGTTTTGCCTGTAGTCTGGGAAAATAAAAAAGAAAACCTTTCAAACTACAGGTGCTTGTTATAGCTGCTGCAGAACAACCCTCAAAGAAGAAAAGTCAGTCTGAAAATTCAGTCTGAGGTTCCTTCTACAAATTATACCCCAATCAATAAAGTGGTAACTCTGCTTAAAAATGCATCAATATCATTTTAATAAGATAGTAATACTGAAGAAGGCTTGATCTTGTGGTAGTAGTAGTTCAGTGAAATCACGGCTGTGTGATAGTAGATGGAAAAGCAATAGGTTCTAAAAGCTGTGAAGAGCAGGTGCTTGTGCAGAAAATTATACACTCTAAAAGCTTTCTCACAATCCACAAGGCAGAAATATATGAAGAAAAGGGGAAAAAAAAGAGTCATTAATATTTTTAATAGGCTAATAGCTAAGGGAAGCTTGGGAAGTCAGCTTAATCAGAGACCATGATTCTTCTCTGAAGACAGAACTGCCTTGTGCACTCAATGCTGGAAACATCTGTAGATGCAGTCAACTGCTGTATGTTGCTGGCATAAAAACATTGGTATTTTTGGATTCATCCATTGCAGTTTCTCATGGAAATGTTAAACAGCAGTTTCTCCTGGAAACAAGCTGTAGGATAAACATACAGTCTGAAACCAACCTAAGTCATAGAATCACAGAAT
The DNA here is from genome assembly GCF_036169615.1 of Heliangelus exortis. NCBI lineage: Eukaryota > Metazoa > Chordata > Aves > Apodiformes > Trochilidae > Heliangelus > Heliangelus exortis. The sequence continues at coordinate 95,812,101 of NC_092424.1, read as the reverse complement.
CAGCCAGGTTGGAAAGGACCTCTGAGATCATCAAGTCCAACCCTTGATCCACTTCCACTGTGGTTACCAGACCATGGCACTGAGTGCCACACCAGTCTCTTCTTAAAAACCTACAGGGATGAAGAATCCACCACCTCCCTGGGCAGCCCATTCCAATGTCTGATCACCCTCTCTGTAAAGAATTTTTTCCTAATATCCAAACTAAACCTCCCCTGGCAGAGCTTAAGTCCATGCCCTCTTGTCTTACTGATTGCCTGGGAGAAGAGACCAACCCCCCCCGGCTCCAACCTCCTTTCAGGGAGTTGTAGAGAGTGATGAGGTCTCCCCTGAGTCTCCTCTTCTCCAGACTGAACACCCCCAGCTCCCTCAGCCCTTCCTCACAGGACTTGTGCTGGATCCCTTCACAGCCTCCTTGCTCTTCTCTGGACCTGCTCCAGCACCTCAATATCCTTGAGCTATTATTTATTTATTAGGAGAAAGCAATGTTATTGCTACACAATATATATTAAAAATAGTTTTGTTTTTGAGAAAATAGGGGGATGGGGAAAGATAAAAAAAAAATTATCTTAAAAGTGTATGTGAAGGTTTCTTTTATTCTGCAGGATGAAAGCAAGTGAACATGTTCATGGTATATCTGGGGCAGCTCTTCTGCTATTAAAACCAGCCTGAAAAACCTTCATATCTGAAAAGTTCCTTACTTAGAATTATGATCATATAATTATAAAAAACAGAGTGGAAAAAGAGCTTCAGAGAAATTTCATACACTATTATCTCTAAAATGCAGTACACCACGATAACTATTTTGTTTCTAAAAATGCATCCTTAATCTCCTAAGGATCTCCAGTAATGGATACTTCATAATTTCTCTCAACAGTCTCTATTAGTACTTTGTAGTCTTTACTGCAATATAAGGAAGTCTATTCCTCATATAAAACATGAATAGTTTTTGCTGTAACAAGAATTTAAGAATTTAAGGCCTTTTTTTTTTGCCCTGTGCATTAAAAACTCAAATGATTTTGGCCTTAGACTGGAAGAATAAAAAAAGCTTTTTTAGTTCATAAAAAGAGCAAAAACTCAAGAACAAGAATATGTAGCTTATTTGCCATTTTTTTTCCCACATCTTTCCTGTTACTCTCTGAGCATGAACTTATCATTCCTGGATATTATTTTCATCCTTCCTGCCCTGTTTTCCTTTCAAGCTGTCCACAGTACCCATGGAAAACCTCTGTCAGTATCTTTTCGCAAACACAGTGCTAAAAATCAGATGCAACATTCTTGCCAAAGCCTTACGGCAAAATTCAGAGCACGATGCTCACCTCTTTCTCAAAAGCCCCAAAGGAGACAGGGTTGTTATGGTGTGCAGGTAAATGGCCAGCCCTGACCTGATGTGAGAAGCTGCTGAACATCCCATAGAATGCAAAAGGAGAACCTGGCTGACTATACCAACCATGAGGCTGTACTGATAACACAGTAACAGTATAACTAGCAGGTGAAATATATGAAAGGGAAGGGAAGAACGAGCAAATTCTTTGTGGGGAGAAGAGAACTTAGAAGTGTGGGAGTAGCCAAACTATGCCAGTTAATTCATGACACGGTGCTGTTTAACAGTAAAAATATGTTAATAATAGCTACACTACTACTACCTTTACCACTACCTCATTCTAACTTTGGATCATAGACACAGAGCAAAGTCCAAGCTTTTACATGTTATTTTGGCAAAGAAACCCATGAACCCAGCTGGTTTAGACCTGGGAAGCAAGATCGTACTCTTTTCACTCCAATTTGCTTAGTTGGGTGCCAATTGAATTCATCATGTTCTGGAAATTCAGTTCCCAGTAAAACACATCAGAGGCAAAATGAAAGACAAGGAGAAAGCCAGGCTTAGCAAACCAATTTTTTATGTTCTTGACACTGCATTCCAGTTTGTCAATACCCTATGAAAAACAGAGTCTGAATGAAATCTATCCTGATGCAACTTTATCCTTTTATGAAAGATTAAGTTGGACTCCAAAGGCAATGAAGAAAATTCACCACAGGCAACACAGTAATGAAACTCTAAGGACCTGTTTATTTCTTAATTCTTGTACATACTCAAAACCAATGATAAATTTGCAGCAATCACCACTTTTACTTCAGGGCAGCTCTTCAGGTGACCTTCAATCTCTTAAGCCTTTCTTTTCTCTAAATTTTAAGTCAATTGCACAAACCTATTAAGGTTTGTATGAACTTAATGTAATTGATATTAATAGGCTCCATTAATCAGAGGTAATCAATTGATCTGAGATCAAATCTTCCTCTTGTTTTCAGTTATCATTGAAAAATTTTATTTATTTCTCTCATATATATATATATATAAATATGTGTGTGTGTGTGATACATTTCGGTTGCTTTTAGAAGAAATTTTCACAGGACATTTTGAAGTCTGAATTTTTCACTTTTGGTCTTTTAGTATTTTTATTTTTGCTAGCTTTATTTACCTGATCTGCCCAAATCCATTATAAACTTTTTTTTTTTTTTTTCCTCACTCTTTGGTGGAGAACAATTTGATGTTTGTTGCTGTTAGTCCAACATTATATATTCAACACCTGAAATAAAGGTCTTAATGGTAGCTGACCTTTTCATATTTGGAATGGAAAAAATGGGATAGATTTGTACTGCCTAACTTTACACATACTTTACATGATATGGAAAGAAGCTGCTCTCCTTATGACCTCTGTATAGTCAAGATGGGAAAAACAGCTTGTATCAGGATGATTTAAAGCACTGGAACAGAATAATTTTCTGCACTGCCTATCTAGGCAGTTTATGGAGATTATCCTGTTTATCTAGGAAATCAAATTAGGTAGTTAGTGATGGGTTGTATGACTCTTCTCAATATTATTTGAAAGCTGAGGAAGAGCATGTCTTCCTGTTTTTTCAACTAATCTCATTATGTATTCCCAAACTGATACAAATAAACTTTGAATGGCACTTGTAGGAGAGAGTTCATGGAACACAAGATACCCCCATTGAATAATTTTATCTCAGGCATTAATAAACACATTTTTCAGTTCAATTAATAATTAAAATCAATTCAGATAGTAGTTAAATGCTTCCAAAAAATATATTTATTTTGGTTTTGGTGGTAACTTGTTCATCTACTTTACACAGAATTAAAGCCTGTGGTGATTTTTGAGGTATATTTTTTTATTCAAAGTACTGACCCAAATACAAGAAAACGTTTTCCTGTGTAGGAATATGTTAGTGGTTAAATATTTTGAAGAAATTCTAGAAGAGTATATAAATGCCCAAGTATATTTTACAAAAAAGTTGAAAAAATGGTGACATATGACAGAATATACAACCTGCCAAACTAATAAATATATATTTCATTCCAATAAGAGGAGTTTTTTGACTGCTTTCTGTAATGAAAGTTAATAATAAGTTTCTGCAGTATAACAATATAAAACACACCTTGCCTGATTTTCACTTTGATAATCTACAAATCCAGCATTTTTGGATACAGCAGAGACTGGGTTCTTTGTTGCTAGGTAGTGATTCAATGCAATCAGTTCTCCTCTCTACACTTACATCAAAGGACACAAAAATCAAAAAAAGCACTTTGCTCTGCTACAAGAAGTAAGAATATTTCCCACTGCAGCAAATTCATTGGGGTCTTTAGTTAGCTGAAGCAGAAGAAATATCCCAACAGGCTTCCAAGCTCTACAAGTCCTACACAACCATGGCAAACAGACTGCACAAAATGACACATGCAACCAGACTTCATTTGTTATACATTCCTTTGCTATCTGTGTACCATATGTGATGTAAATACAGGTAACTCATCAATCTCACTTCTGTAACACTGCATGCAAACATACACTGTGCTTCCCAAGACCTGGTTGTGAGTTCCTCTCTCCTCTCATTTATTTCATGTCCCAAACCAAACCACTTTTCAGATTACAGCATTGGATTCTCCACATTACCATCGATTAGTAAGAATGTGCTGTATTAAGAAGGTGATTTCATAACTTCAAATCATAGAAAATTTGGGGTTAGAATTTTACAACTAACTAAATGTGTGTTTACAGGCTCTACAAATTTCACAACTTAATTCCATCACAAGAATTTTAAAAACTGGATAATATAATGGAAGTCTTACCTGGTCTGAGGGAGAACAGCATTTATTTGCCATTTTCATCTGTAAGAGATGGAAGAATACAAGAGATATTAACATGGTGAAGAGCTTTTGTGATGCAATTAGCATAGATGTAGTTATTGTATAGTGCAGTACTACTTCCAGATTATAAGAAATTAAATCATTCAGTGCACAAATACTAGATTTTTACTATTACACTAAACTTACAAAACTTAGGACTCAAAAGACAGGAAAACTTGTAGAAGAGTTGTCATTAAATTCATCATAAAAATTTGCACTTATGAATTTAACTTTGCTGCTCCGAGTGAAATTATTATACTGTATTGTTGACAACGCAGGTTTAAAAAATTAAAAAATTGCTTAAGCAGATCTATAAATGAGTCATGTGATTCAGTACTTGTGAAAAGTATAAAATGTGTACATAGTTGAAAAGAATATTGTTTAGAATTTCTTGTTTTAGTTTACTTCTCAATCTAAAATTGTGTGTCTTTTTCCTTTCTGTTCAGATAATAAAGAATTTCCTTGACTTTGCCTTTTCTCTGTTAGTCAGTTTGCACAAATGAGTGGTGGACAAACCCTGATAAATATTCCCTTCTTTAAAGTGAAATGCTTCTTTGAAGTGCAGCATTAGTAAGTGTAGTAATGATATGGTATCTAGACAGAAAAAAGATTAAATTACTGGAAAGTTGGCCTCCTCTACATGCAAGGATATAACCTGCAAACTGTCCTAGAGTTGATGAGTTCAAAGGATCTTGTTGTCAAAAAGGCTGTTTTATAATAAGTGAAAGGACTGGTGGTAAAAGATCAAAAGCTCCAGCTACATAGAGCATAAACCACAATTGTCACCACAGCAAAAGAATAGAAGAAATTTCAGGCTGTTCTGTGTGTTCTGGCCACACAAGATTTGTAAGATCAAATCTGTGGAGCACCTTTGGAAGCAGAGCTATGTCTGCAGCCACATAGCTCAGTAAATATGGTGATGCTATTGCTTGTTGTGGTGAGTGGATTCTGGTGAACTGCTGAGGACACACAGTTAGTCATTCCCTTCTCTCATCCCAGCAGGAAGGGTGAGAGAATAGGAAGAACAATAGCAAGAAAACTTGTGGGTAAAGGTAAAGAGAGCTTAATTAGTGAAGGAAGCAGGAAAAAAAAACAACTGATACAAAGCCAATACAAGATACTGCCTGCCACAAGCAGGATGGACTGGAAGATCAAAGGGTCCAACTGCATGATCTTTCAGGTCTTTTCCAACCTGAACCTATGATTCTATGATTCCAAGCAGACTGATGCCCAACCAGCCTCCAAGCAACAACCACCTTGAAGGACAAGCCTCCACATTCTTTGCCCACTACATCACTTCTAAACACAACTTTATGTGGTATGGACTATCTCTTCGGCCAGCACAGGTCAGCTATCCCAGATCCTTGCCCATCCTTCACGAGAATGTCAAAGTGAGAAAAAGTCTAAGCTCTGAGGCTGCACAAGCAACATTCAGCAACAGCCAAAAGACTGGTGTGTTATTATTGCTATTAGCCATGAACACAAAACAACACCATATGGCTGCTATGAGGAAAGTGATCTCCATCCCAGACACACCCACTGCACCTGTAAGAGTTCAACAGGCTTTGAGTTACACTAATGACAGGCATCATGATGTGTCAGGGTTTATCTGGACTTGTCTTGAATAGTCTGGAGCTGCTTTCTCAGCCATAAGATAAGCATCTAATGACCATGAGACTATTTCCTACATGGTTTTAGCCAAGTACAGCCATGGGATGGAATGATATAAACATATACAAAACGTACAGGTGCATGCATGTATATAAAATATAAAAAGTGTATATATGCACACACACTTGGAGATAATAGATGTTATTATTCTGTACAGAGTGAATTATCTATGACTGTGAACAAAATGGCCTAACAATAAAATGTAATGTGGAGGAGCACAAGATGACAGCAGAAGCTTTGACTACAGACACAGGATGACACCAAGGCTCAGAGCTGTAGGAACTCACCAGTCGGTCCTAACTCATTGTGGGACTTCAGGGCTCCTTCTCCCCTATATGCTCAATTTTGCAGCCTACTTGAATTGAATTGTGTTGTCAAATAGTGCAGGTGTGCTGCTGGATCAGACAGTTGGAAATGACTGGGGGCTCTGAGAATGAGGTGGCCAGACCTGCTTGGAGCCTGGACCCCTGCCAGGCCTGGCTTTGACTGGGTAGAGTGCTGGGAGAGCCTGCCAGCCCCCTTGCAGGGGCTGTGCCATTCTCCCCATCAGTTACCTACCACCCCAAAGGACGAATGGGGATCACCACAACAGAGGTGAGTCATGGCCACCAAACACAGGCATCTGCACCAAAGCACTGAAAAGGTCTGAGGATGGAGATGATGCAGTTTCCAAGAAGAATGGGTGTCCCCAGGAAGGTTCCTGGAAGCTCTCACACACAGCTCTGCCTACAGCAGCCTGTCCAGAGGTGGCCTGAAGCACTTAGGGAGGCTGAAGAGGTGGCAGAGCTTCCTGGTGCTCTCAGGGCCCTGGCAGTAACAAACCAGTAGGAACTCAAGAACCCCACTCTGTAACTTGGATAAAAACAAATTGGTGACATGTCCAGTGTGGCAGGGAGAAGGTGACCACACCAATCTGATTCAGTAATAAGAATCAACTTGAGTAGTTGTGCAGGACCACAGTGAAAAGGCAACTGAAATACTTTAATATCAGTAACAATCCCAACACACCCTGCTGTATTTAGCTCCAACCTTTCTCCAGTGCTTCAGAAACAAATACAGACACAAAGTGACTATGCAGAAGTCATGTTACACACAGAGTATTTCCCTGCAGGTGGCCAAAGACACACTGCATAATAAGATTACCATAATATAAAGTGTACAAATAAACAGCACTAGCAGGGATCCTGTTGCCTCTCATCCTCTTCAGCTGAAACAACTTAAGCTCCATATGTGACAGGAAGGAAATCTGTTACCCTACTTTTTTGTACTGTGTTCAGATGAACTGAGAAAATTATGTTATGAGACTGGACATGTAGTTTTTCTGCAGAATGAATGTAAAGTATAGTGAAAAGCATCCTCATGACCATTGGTAAGCTTCCCACTGGTAAGAGTAAGAGGGAAGAAGTCTTTGGACTCCACAGCTATTCACTGCACAGCCTTGGCTAATTCCCTATTCAAAGCAGGGACAGCTGCAGCCCTGACAAAACTTGGGAGAGAAAATATCTTCTGCATCATATTATGTCCCTATGTTCCTATGTCATGGGGGTGCAGAGAGAGAGGCAGGCACTCTCCACTTTACCTACCCCACATGTTCTGTTCAGGTCTCTACAGCGGGTGCAGAGAGACAGGAATACAACCACTATAAAATACATAGCACCCTGCTGGAAATTGCCTGAGCTTTCAGCACTGCAATACAGTAATAGGAGCTGGAATCAACAGGGGAACTGCAGCCTGGATCTGCAAAGACTGCAGGCAACTTGGAAAAGGAACTATTAAGTAATTGCAATTCTTATACTCTCTTCTAAATGAATACACATGGAGCAGGAACAGAAGAGGGTTGAGATGATTCAGAACTATCTATCTAGCACTAAATACCTTTCAGGCCAGGATTTATCTCACTTAACTTTGGTAAGCCAGAAAAGGTAAAAAGAGCTATATATATCTTTTTCCAGACAGCAGAGGGAGAAAATTATCTTAACAGACACTTTTTTTTTTTTTTTTCCTGGCTATAGGAAGATGCTAAATTTAGGTGATGTGTTTCTTACTTTTACAACCATTTGGACACCCAGTTTCTGACACACAGAATTTTGTTCCTATGTGTACCCCACATTCTGCTGTATAAAGAAACCAAGACCTTCCAGTCTTCTTTCTTTTTTTATATGCATGTTCAAAGCTCATATTTCTTAAGTGTATCCCTATTGAAAGAAAATTTTCACAGTACTGCTATATGGAGTATTACTTAGAAATATGTACACGTGAAGGCATAAAAGAAAAGGTTTACATACTATGACATACACAACTAAAAAAGCTGTCAAAGGCATACTATTATCCAGATTAATAACCTTGTTTTGATGCCAAATGTTAAGTTTCTACCATCCTTCAGTGAAATTGCTGCAATGATTTATAAAAATCATAAATAATTTTTTAAGTGGAAAAACTGCATTTTAGCTCATACTTGCTTATGAACTACTCAATTGTGAACATTTAAAAAAAAATAACACCACTAGAACATACCGGAGGAAAAAACCAAAAACCCTGAGAAAGTGATAAATGTAAGAAACAAGTCTCTATCATGTAAACAAGCTGGTAACATTGCCTTTAGGTGTTTCTACTGATTATGACCACATTACTGTTAACTGTTAAGTTTCAAAGGAAATAATTAAGATCCATGAGAAAAGCTGCACATGTTTAATAGCTGGTTGAAATGAGCAAAACAAAAAGAGAGAAATACCTATTATCTCCAGCACTGCATTGCCACTTCAGCCTACAAAGAAACCTCCAATTGAACCAATTAAGAACAGGAACAGTGAGATCTGTACAGGCAGATCAACTTTTTTCCTGTGCTTCTTGTCTCATCAAGGCAACTCTGCTGTGAGTTTCTGTTCTCCCATTCCCCTCAGCTTCTTTAACCTTTTTCTGTGCAAAGAGGTGTACAAAGAAATAAATCTGAGGTCCTGATTCATCACTATTTTCTTCTGACAAAGGGAAATGTGAAGTGCTTTGAGAACATTTTAGAAAATGATAGGGAAGTTTCACAGTTGCAGAAAAGTATGTGAAAAACAATAGGAACTGAGCAATGAATAATTTGGGGCAAGGGTCCTTAGAAAAAAAAAAGCAACCCATACTGCTTGTAAAGCTGACAGTTATTAGATATTCCAAGCTAACCAGACCAGACATATATTGGTACAGAGGGCTGAAAAGACACCTTTACATCTTTTCAATGTTTTAGTATTCCCCATGCTCGTCTGGCTTATAAGAACTATCTCCAGGCTAGTACCAACATCACTATCTCTCATTTATCAAGTAACACTTTCTAGATACACTAACATTCAGAGGTAGCATCCTCATGCAGTCATGACTTCTAACATCTTCACTACTAAAAGATAACTCCTCCTTTACACTTGATCCCCATAGACCTTTCCTTTGCAGAGAAGTTAGATGTTCCAGTACTTCAAAAGCCTAGTCTGAGATTTACACAAGTGGCACATTGTAGAAGAACTATTTTTGTACTGACTACATTAGGATTGTCTTCTGGCATCAGCAGGAGATTTAAAAAAGAGCTCCCAGTTGCTGAATAAGAGTGTACTAGGGAAAAATAGCAAAAGTGATACATGAAAAAGAGGGTGCACTGTAATAAAATATCTGTATCAGGAGCACTTTAAGAACTAAGATTCTAAAAGAAAATATTCAAAATAGTATGCAAACTTGTATGACAAGAGATATATATAAGAGTAGAATGAATAGGCATAGATGAAGAATGGCTAAGGTGCAGGGAGAGTTGCTGAGGTCAAGAAACAAGTATCAGCACAAACAAAATCTAAAAAATGTGTGTAAGTAAAAAGTGAACAATGGAAAGTACTGCTTAAATACTACGTAATAGATCAAGTCTGACATTCAATATGCCAACAAGGAGGTCCATTGTGACCACTGATCTAGCAATTAATTTAGGTACAGAGATAATGGTATAGGGCAGAATAGGAAATTAATAGTTCAAATATTTGGAAAAGCAACCGAACTTAGAGTCAGCAAAGACTCAAGAAATTATCCCATAAAATAAGGGATGGATTATCTGAAATAATCTCTGAACCAGCAGTGATTACCTTCAGGCATTCCTGCCAAATGGGGGAGACTCTACAGAAGCTGATATGTGCGGAAACAGGAAAGACCTCTGAGGAACTGCAGATCCATCCCCTAACGTCAATTTCAGAAGTCTGATAAGAGAACAATCATTTTTTGAAATTATAGTATTAAGGTAATAGTAAGAAGCATTCAAAACGGATTTTCAAGAAGCTTAATCCAAAGGTCTTGCTCCAAGCACTGTGGATGTCGAAGTTTGTATCCTCTGGCTGTCCAAAATCATAGAGTTCTCTCCAGCCTTCTTTTCCTGTATACTTCAGTTGCACTCTAGCCTCACAGTCCTGGTTTTAAAAAATGGTTTGCTATAAGAGGGATTCTCACTAACTACTACATCTCCTGTTCTGATGATCACTAACTAAAATAAAGCTCTGGTCACACCTTTCCAGTTGCACCACAGGCTGCACACCTGAGAAAACCTGTAAGGCAGTAAGTACTCGTTTCTCATGTGATCTGTATCTTACACAAAACACAGATTTATCATGGCTGTTGTTCTCAGACATTTCTCCAGGACAGCCACTTATACAAACACCAGATGAACTACTTTCTTTACAGAATTCAGTACAATATAGATAACAGAGATCAATGGAGGTCCTCTGTAAAATACTGTTTTCGCAACACAGTGAAGGTACCATGTCAGGACACACACTACTGTACAGAGTGCATTTGAAAAAAAAAAAAAAAAAAGAGACTAGAACTCTACAACTAATAAAATCTACTTGCATTTATAGCCACTTCTTATTATCTTATTCACCTGTATCCTTGGAGTGGCTTTTTATTCAGTGGATTTCTTCAGAAAGCGAAACAATTTGGCTTAGTATCTATGAACCGGAGCTGCTCAAAAAAATATTACCATACACTTGTTTTTTCTATTCACAGAGAAGGAATTATGAAATTTTATTAACAACTTTCATTTCTTTCTTAGAACTATCAGATAGTAATACCCTTTAAAGTATGTAATTCACTAAAGAGAAAACAGAGAATAATTATAAAGAATGCACCATAAGCAAAAATGTTTTATTTTTTTTCAGACATCACTTAAGCAACTGAATATTTAAAAAGAATTATTGTAATAAATGAACTATTGTGATTAAATGTGATTCCAAGTCACTTTGGAAGACCAGGAAAAAAAATCAGTTTATAATCTGTTTTGACCAAATAATTATGTTGAAATTCTATGTAAATTCTACACAAATTAATATGAAGAACTAAGCAACAATGAACCTGAAGTATATAATATAAACTAAAGCCATGCTACTAAATCATAATTTATGAAAAGTTACAGTCTAAGCACATCTAAAAAAAAAAAGAAAATTAAAAACCTGCACATGCAATTCTTCCAGAGACAACAGTCCTCTCATGTTTTCATCACTGATTTTTACCATTTAAAAAAACCTGAAATGTATGGTACTTTACTGAGCTCCCTATTTAACTTTATGATACATTCTAGACTCTTCAATAGTTTTCAGTTGTTCTGCCTTGGAATAGAATATGATGACCAAATAATATTTTTCTATTTCTTTAGGAATTATTTAATATTCCTGTTTCTAATAGCAAATGCTTAGAACGCTACCTATGAATTTACAGGAATAACTTGAAACAGAATAAGAATCTTTATACTTCTAGGGAGAAAGATGGAATAATATGATCTTAAATAATTCAACTCCTAGACAAGTTAGAGAGGTAAAAATACTGCCTCCCAATAAGCCTCCATAAGCCACACTTCACTAACTACAAAATTTCCACATGCCTACTTAAAAATCTAGAAATGCTAAATTCAAGCACATTTTAATTAAAAAATGAAATACCCAGTAATCTTTAAGGCTCTGTGAAATGACCAGAAAGGATAAATATTTTGCCTGACGAGTATCTTTAAAAAAAAAATAAAAATATACAGTCTGATTTTCTGTTCTATAATAACATTGCAAGTCTTGAAAACTTGATGCTTTTGACTGACCAAATAACTTCTCTTTCCTTTCTCTTTTTCATCCCCATACACATGCATTTGTATATTCTGAATTATTTTATATTAATGTGAATTATTTTCTACCCTTTGAAAAATAGAAATAATTTTACAATAGCACAGACAAGAAAATATGCAGAAAGTAACATACATTTTGAAGTGTCAAATCACTGATGTTAGTTGATATTGCTCTCAGCCAGTCAGCACTCTCCTGGGCTGTATAAAACTGAAGTATCCCAGTACTAACTCCATCGAGTGCCAGCACTTCAAATGCATTAGATCTGCAGTAAGAAGAAATATATCCATAAAGGAAGATATGTCAGTTTTCTGAAACTGCCCAGTATTTTCAGTGTTCAAGTGATTATTATACCTTTTGACAAGTTTTTATTCTTAACTGTACAGATCAAAAGAAAGGCAATAGAAGGAAGGATAATAATGGGCAGTACCAGGAGCAACACATACAGTAAGTATTTTGTACCAGAATATATTTGTGCTGATTTACTTCCTTTGAGTATACATGTTACGTTCATAATTACTGAACTTAAGGTATTGTATTCAGGAAGTATACATTACGTCTTTTTGAACAAACATAAAATTTTCTTAAGCCAAAATGACTATTTTCTTTATTGTATTTTGGTTTCATTTATTAGGAATGTATCAAGTTGCAAAGAGCTGCCTTTCCTAGCTTTAATTTATTGCATTACTATGCTTTTCTACAAAACATTCTAAGCAATGTCTCCCTTAAGCTCTTTTATGACATAGAAATTAAAAAAAAATGTATTTAGAAGTTTCTTGAAATAGTTTTTGAACACAGGGCTATTTCTCAAAAAAGCATTGACACCTGCTAATGCTTCTAAAAATCTTTCATACATTTACAGCAACTTAATTCTACAAACACTGATGCTTTCCTTACTATCTGCATTAAGTTAGGCACTGTGTCTGTACTTCTGAAATCCCCCTCCTTTTGGAAGCTTGTGGGATGTGCTTTTTATCTAACACTTTCCAATAGGAACAACATAAGTTCATTGAGTACTGGCATGGAAGTAGTACTCTGGTCTAAATGCAAAACTTATGACATCCACTAGAATCAGCAATTAAACTTCAAAAAGATGCATAGATTATTTAATGTAATGAGAATTTGATTTTAGTCATATACTATTGTGAAAGACAATTATAATTATCTAAATGAGTGTGCATGTTTGTTTTATATATAATATAAACAGCATCACTGCTATATTGACAAATTAGATATTTATATTATAGACATATAGATATTATGCTGGTAGTAACCTGAAAGAAAGCAAAGTACTGAATTAAGAATACTGCTCTATGAAGTTCATGACCTTTCCTGGGATCTGTGATCTAAAAGGAAGTCCTTCACTGCTTAATTTATGACAAATGACAACAAAAGTTTTCAAAATTATACATAGAGGTTAATAGGCAGTTACTCATTCATGGCTTACTGAAAAAGTTATTACCCTACATTTGCCATTTGTAGAGAGCTTGATGGTGAACATGAACACTGAACTCGATATACTTGCTAAGAAAGGTCACATAAAAGACTCATCACACATAATATTACCACAATTAAGTATCCTAATAGATATATAAACATTAGCTGATATGCATTACTGTTCAAAGAGCTGCAAAGTGTTGTTGTTACCAAAAATAACATTCTTGGTCCTCCACCACAGACTTCCAGAGGGCAGACTTTGGCCTGTTCAGGACACTGGTTGAGAGAATACCTTGGGAGTCAGTCCTATAGGACAAAGGGGTCCAGAAAGGCTGGATATTGTTCAAGAAGGAAACGTAAAAGCACAGGATTGAGCTGTCCCCATGTGCCCAACCTAAGACAAAATGGCAGGGAAGACAACCAGCCTAGCTGGATGGGGAACTTTTATTGGGAGTTAGGAAAAAAGGGAGAGGTTACCTCCTTTGGAAGAAGGGGCAGGCATGTGTACAGGGATCTAGTAAGGTCACATTAATAAAAAATTAGGAAGGCAAAAGCCCAGCTGGAGTTTAATCTGGCCACTGTCATAAGAGATAACAAAAAAACTTTTTACAAATTTATTATTAACAGAAAGAAAGCCACAGAGAATATCCATCCCTTTTGGATGAAGGAGGAAAAATTGCAACCAAGGATGAGAAAAAGACTGAGATACTTAATGACTTCTTTGACTCCATCTTTAATAGTCATATGAGCTATCTCCAGGGTATTCAGCCTCCTGAACTGGGCAATAAAGATAGAGAACAGCACAACCCCCCAGAATCCAGGAGGAAGCAGTTAACAATCTGCTATAGCACCCGGACACTCACAGGTATATGGGGACAGATGGAATTCACCTGAGAGTACTGAGGGAGGTGGCAGAGGAGCTCATGAGATGCATCTCCATCATTTACCAGCAGTCCTGGTTAACAGGGAAGGTCCCAGATGACTGGAGGTTTGCCAGTGTGTGACCCTTATCTACAAGAAGGGCTGAAAGGATGATCCAGGGAACCACAGATCTGTCAGCCTGACCTTAGTGCCTTGAAAAATTATGGAGAAGTTTAGCTTGAGTGCACCCACATAGCTAGTGGAGGACAGCTAAGGGATCAGACGCAGCAGGTATGGGTCCAGGAAAAGCAAGTCCTGCTTGACCAACCCGGTCTTGTTCTATGACCAGATGACCCACCTAGTGGATGAGAGAAATGCTGTGGACCTTATCTACCTGGACTTTAGTAAAGCCTTTGACACCATCACCCACAGCGTTCTCCAGAAACTTGTGGCTCATGGCATAGACAGGTGTACTCCTCACTGGCTTGAAAATGGGCTACAAGGCCAGGCCCAGAGAGTTGTAGTCAACAGGAGTTAAATTCATTTGGGTACTGCTCACCAGTGGTGTCCTTGCGGGCTCAGTTTTGAGGCCAGCCCTGTTCAGCATCTTCAGAAATGGTCTACATAGGGGATTGAGGGCTTCCTCAGTAAGTTTGCAGATGACACCAAGTTGGGTGGGAGTGTTAATCTGCTTGAGGGTAGGAAGGCTTTGCAGAAGGACCTGGACCGTTGGCTGGACCAGTGGCAGTGGTGCTACGAGGTTTTACAAGGCCAAGTACCAGGTCCTGCATGTTGGTCACAACAACCCCATGCAACACTACAAGCTTGGGGAGGAGTGGCTGGAAAGATGACAGGCAGAAAAGGACCTGGGGGTGCTGTCAACAGCCAGCTGAATATGAGTCAGAATTGGGCCCAGGGGGCCAAGAAGGCCAATGACATCCTGGCTTGTAACAGGAATAGTGTGGCCAGCAGGAGATGGGAAGTGATGGTGCCCCTGTACTCAGCACTGGTGAGGCTGCACCTTGAGCTCTGCCTGGAAAAAAATCCTATGAGGAGAGGCTGAGGGATAGACCCTATTGCTCTCTACAACTCCCTGTGGGGAGGTGTATGTTGGCTTCTTCTCTCAGGTGAATAATGGTAGGACTAGAAGAAATGACCTGAAGTTGTACCACAGAAGTTCAGACTAGATATTAAGAAGAATTCCTTTACTGAGAGAATAGTTAGGCATTGGAATGGACTGCCCAGGGAGGTGGTGGAATCACTATCCTTGGAAGTATTTAAAAATTGTGTAGATGAGGCACTTCAGGACATGCTCTAAAGATAGCCATGGTGCTACAGATACTAATAAATATAGTTTACTTATCGGGGGATGCGTGGTGATCTTGAAGGTCTTTTCCATCCATGACAATTCTGTGATCCTGTGACTTAAATTTTTAATGTCTGATTCCCCTGTTTGCCTTTAATGCTAGAATTATCATGGTAACTACTAAAACCTGACAGCAATGGTATAATTCTGTGTCCCATTCATTTTAGTGTATCTGTTTCACCACTTCAGAAAGAAAGAAAACCAAATACTTCAAGTAAACCAAATGAAATACTCACTTCTTATGCATACTGTTCCTCTTACCTAAGGCTTGGAAAAATATCCCAACAGTGTTGTAATGATATAACTTATGGTCTCATTTCTCCAACATCTCCCTGAGACAATGAGGATCCACTGATACACAGTGGAGTGTAGAAACAGAATTTATTTGGTGCTGTGCAGAGAAGACATACACAACCCCTAACTTAGATAGCAAATTCAAATACCAAAACTAAGATCCTAGAATCTCTAAGCAGAGATGACAATCTAGAGCATTTAACAGACCTGTGAAACAGTATGTGCTCTTCACAATAACTACAGGGTCTGTAGATACTAACTCAGCTTCAATAAATGTATGAAGACATGCAATGAGAATGCATCATCCAAGTGGCACCAAGATATGTGAGGGGCTGATGACAGAAGGGAACTCCTATGCTAACAATTATTGCAATCAACACAAGCAATTAAAAACCAAAAAAAGTCTTCAGAGGCAATGTCAGTGGCTTCAGTCTCCAATGCAATGCACAAATGTCTCTAGGAATTCTTTGGCATATTTGAGTCGACTAACAGAATCTATATTTGGATAATCTATATTTATATAATAATTAGTGGCAACAATACTGCCACTATAATTCCAGCTCAGGTTCAGGTTCAAGCTCTATAAAGCTTTTGACAAGAGGAGTCTAAAGCTCATGACAACAAATCTCTGTCCTAGAACCATAGAATGGTTTGGGTTGAAAGGGACCTTAAAAGTCTTGTTCCAGCCTCCTTGTTATGGGCAGGGACACCTCCGACCAGACCAGATTGGTCAAAGCCCCATCCAACCTGGCCTTGAACACTTCCAGTGAGGGGGTCATGACCCCCTCAATCATCAATGTCATTATGCTTAAATTACACGTAAAGTATTACTTCTTCAAGATCTGAAATTTTCCATGATAAAAATAACCAATTTATACTGTCTAAAGATATGTTGGTTAGGGAAAAGTAGATGTTCACATGCTTGACTTACACATGGTAATATGGTAGATTTATTTGAAATCTAAACACCCTCTACTATCAGAATAAAAAGCAATAAAGCTTGATCATATATTTATAATTATCATTATTACTGAAATCATAATGCAAATAATTTTCCCCACAACAGTCAACTGAAAATATGTATTTCTTGAACACATAGGCATTTTGTAAAATAACAGCTATAAAGCTAAGTAATGGGCAATATAGACTTCAACATATTGCTCCAGATTATTTTTTTCTTTTTTTCAGTGTCAAAGTCAGTGGGAAGCAAGCAGGTCAACTGCAGAAACCCAAGGCTATTAATCCTGAGGCAGTTATTGAAGACGTTTTGGGGTAGAATCATGCTGAGCTAATCCTGGTAGATTAGAATTTAGTATACTGTCAGCAAGCAGTGGAAAAGACAAAGTCTCAGCTTTTCCAGAAACATACAAAACAAAAAGCAATAATACTTTGAACTCTGTGGTTAATACAAACAATTCTCTGAGGGTAATAATCTGTTTACCTTTTAGGGGGGACAGGATTTATTTTGGCTTTTCTTCTCTGTATTGGCAAGATGCCATGGTATCATCTACCATTTTGTCTTCTAAGGGATGTTATTTACTAGAGTAATGGAGACTGAATAGGTGTCACATAAATTTTCCAGAGCAACATATAATCTTTGAGGGAAAGAGGAAATGGGTCCTGAATACAAGCATCTTGAAAAGAATAGAAGTGCTTCATTTTTGCCTGTGCACTTACTTAGCTGCAGCACAGATTATAAAATAATAGCTAAATATCTTGAAGATGAAGATTCAAAAAATAAAGTTGCTCACTCTCCTTATGTTGGCTTCATGCTACTGAACAGAATTAAAGGGATGTATTTAAGCATGCTGCCCTAGAGTGCAAAAAAACAGTTAGTTCCTTAGTTTTAATGTCAATGATTTTTTGATGGACTTCTAGAATGTCATTAAAAAATAAAAAATAATGTATAATTTCTAGGCAAAACATTTTGCATCACTTCTCAAATAAGGAACAGGTACTAAAGCATTCTTGATCTCTAAGAATCAGTATTCAGTGCTGATCTTTTATTCTAACTCTGTGACACAGCTCTTAGCTTCTTTTTTCCTGCCTATACGTTGGGGTTTTTTCTGATTTAGAAGCTTAATAGAGCCAAGGATAAGTTACTCTCTTATTGTGGAGAGAACTGCAGAATGCCTAGCCACTTTTAGAGTACCTTTCTCTTTAGTCTGTTGAGCAGACCTTATTCTGTAGTCTGCATTTACCTGACTACTTGAAGTTATTTCCAGAATGTCTTGCTGCTTGAGAAGAACTGTGGCAAACATACTGGAAAGAATTTAATTTAACGATGCTTTGAAAGGTAAACACGCATAGCAGTCTTCATGCAGTCTTTCAAAAACTGTACATAGCACATTTTTTAAAAAAAATCCAAGGACTTCGTGGCTTATTCTTTCTAAATTTCACCTGAACAATTTAGCAAAAAACAATAAATTGTCCTATGTCTCATATTCCTAAAGACATAATGTTGTGTTCTCTGGAGTGCTCCAAAGATCAGCAAATCAGTACAAGTGTTACAAAATGGACTACCACTAAGGCAGATGCCAAGATCGTTTTAGTACTTTTTAACTATAGCAAAAAAATGCACACGTGTTAGAAATCACCAACATTGCCTACACTGAAATATATCAATTGCATTACAAGTTATCAGGTCTAAAAGCCATTGAAAACTAATCTCACTTTCCAACTCTATGCAGAATGGGAAAATAAAAGAAGTTGAAATTCCTTAAGTGCCAAACCCTAGCTGCCAAATCCCAAAGTGAAAGTACAACACTTTTTGAGAAAACAGAAACTTTGCAACAGAAAATTCTGTTTTAATTTGAATAACCAGAATTATACATAGAATCTAGCTAGGGTCTTAGCACTGTTTTTATAAAGGTGTTAATGCTTCTGAAAAGTCTTTCTCTTTGTATACTCTAAAATATTTTCTCCTTTATACATCTTCAGAATAGTGGTGTTTAAGAGCTATTCTTTGCCTAACTACTCTACCCAGCCTTTGTCTTCCTCTGCTGCCATCTACCAAAAAGGTCGACTATGGTCCCATGAAAAACTATTTTACAGAGTTATTTTTGTTGAAGTAACAATCCTTAAGGTCACCCCCTGCACTTTGTACTGTTGTGTTGCATCTCACTCCCAATGGAAAATCTTCATAACACGCTGTGCTCCTCTTCTGTACTCATGACACTGATTCTGTGTCACCAATGATTTTAATTAGTGTACTTTTTCTGCATCATCAAATAGCTCTTAATGCATATGATTAATAATATCCCTCCAAAACTATACTTTATTTTTCATCTTACCATTTCTCAGATATTAATCTCTCTGTCCCCATTTCCCACCGTATTGCTACCTTTCAGGTACATACTTGTTCTTAACTTCATGTTCAACATAATCCTTACTGAAAACTGGAAGCAAGTACTCATTCAGGGTTTTTTAACAGAGAGGCTGTGTTGAATTCCTGTACCTTTCTCAAAATCATTTATTTCACTTCTTAACTTCCAATGTATTTAAGCTAATTAAAGGCATGTTGTTAATTCACCAAAAGGTTAAAAGGTAAAATAGAAGATTCTGCTAAGAAACAAAAAAGGCAATTGAAAACAAACCAAAAAAAGAACCCAGACAATTTAAAAAAAATCATACAATATTCTGTGCTAATTGCACTGACCAGAATATCAAGAAATAGAAAATAAGACCAAAATCTATGTCAGTTATTTTGTAATTGGGATCATAGCAGCATGGGCTGATAGCTACTGGGCCTGAATTACTTCCAGTCCACTCATTTCTTCAATCTCCACCTTCCAAAGAAGCATTCATTTATTTTTTCTGTCTTTAAATTGAGAATCATGAACACAGTGCTCAAGAGGTTATAGACATTGTAGAATTTAAATCTTCAATTGATCCAGCAAATACAAATTATTATATAGTATTTTCAGTATCTTTAGTAAGGACTGAAAATACTTAGCTATACATTTTTCCAATTATGGATTTAAATGTTATGTAAGAAAAATGAAATATTACAATAGAATTAACTACATTCTCTTTTATTGGTCTATTTATCTTTAGTTTTCTATTTCTAAAATCAAAATAATTGAAATTATGCCATGAACTACAAATTCCTTTGCATGAGAAATACCAATCTCACTATTTCACTGTTAAACTTACACTACATCAACTGACCAATTCTATCTTCAGTTTATTAGTCAAATAAAGTCATTACCAGCTAGCAATTAAGAGTATTCAGATGAACAGATATTTCATTACATATATATTACTTTACCTCTTACAGAGAAAAATGACATTGATGGGTGGTGTAGAATGATAAATAGTGCTATGATATAAAGGCAAGTGAATAAAGCAGTTACTGAATTAATAACTAATAAAAACCACTAACCAGCATGCTGCATAGAAATATTCAAATGGACTCCAACCACATCAGCACTATGAAATACCCTAATTAAAGGTGATTTCGGTCATTAATACGATGTTACTCTTCTGAAGATACAACTGGAAAGATCTTGCATTGAGAAGACAAAGGATATCTACTACATTTCATACCTTTCCTTTAAAATCATCAGGGGGATTTTTTACTTTTGTTTTGTGATATGACAAACAGATTTCACACTCCTACTTGGCAGTATTTTCATTCCTCTTGTATATGAAAGGAAAAATATTATCTTGTTCTCTCTTGTTTCTCTTAATAACTATGGTAATGACAGAATCAAAAAACTATGAAAAATACACTCCTGTGCCATTAGCCACTAGTCTTAAGACTTCTCGGGAAAAAAGAATTTAATTCAAATTATTTGAAAAGTTAAAGGTAAGTTCTTTCTCTTACAGTGGAAAAAAGTAACAATGACATAGACACAGACGTTTCTGGCCATCTTATGATATAAGAGCTAAGTGTATGACCTTTCTTGCCAATGTTAATAGAAAACTCAAATGGAGTACTGTGAGGTTCCAGCCCTCAGGGCCTATTCTGGAAGTGCTGTCAAAACATCATTGTAAGCCCTCAAACAAAAGTACTGCTAAAGGACTGCCTGGTGCCTATGGAAATAACAGACTGCATAGGGCCTTGGGCCTGCATATGGAAATGACAGAGAGAATGGAGGAGCTGAAGGGGCAGAGGTCAACCCCAGTTGCTCATGTCTCATCCTTGCAAAACAATAGTTTAAGCAGAACAGGCATATAAAACAGGGATCAGTGATAGTGGGCATTGGGAGCTTCTCTGACACCCATCCTCCTCCACTAGCTGGCCCAACGCTGGATCCAGGACCAGTGAATTTCTGTTATCTATTTCTCTAAATTTCCTACTCCTGTTCTCATTCACTCTCTTTTCCTTGCTAAAATTGTAAGGCCTACCATAATTTTTCCCAGGTTGCACAGCTTAAATATACATCTATTGTGACTTTTGTAATAAAAAAAAAATCAGCCCGAGTATATATTTTTATGAGTTATTTCTTCTATAGTTCTAATTAAAACTATTGTTCAAATTCAAACCTTAAGTGTCGCCTTCACCTTAATCCAATCAAACAGTATCTGAAGGTGAACACCCCCTCAGACCATAACATTTTCCTCAGTCTCTCTGGAAGGGCCAGGTCTCAGATTAAGTTGGATGCAGCTGGGGTCCAACTTGCATACCCCTGAGCTGCCCTGTCCAGGTTGTGGCTGAGTACTGAAGAATTAAAACTGCATAGTTTAACTACAAAATAATATTGCCCAATCTGATTAGAATAGACTAGATTTGACCTGAACCACATTAAAAGTATACTGCAGTCTAAAAGACAGCTCTAGATACATAACATGCCTTTAATTGAAAAATGGTCAAAAAATCTGAGCAAGATGCTGACATCTCATACGCTGTCATACTTTCTATTTTTAAAAATAAATCCAACAAAAAGATATCCTTTGGCAACATACCAGACTCTGTTTGACCTTACAACAATCTTTTCTGTTGTTCCTAAGGTTATATAGAACTCAGAGCTTGTTTAAACCATCAAAAAAAAAAAAAAAAAAAAAAAATCCCAACCAACCAAACGAACTAAAAAAACCCCAAAACCCACCAATTTTGAATATGATAGAGAAAAAAAGCAAATGAGGTCAGAGGGGCCATCCTGAGTGGCTGCCAAGAGCACACCACACTAGCAGGAATCATAGAATTGTTTCAGTTGGAAGGGACCCTAAAGATCATTCAGTTCCAACCCCCTGTCAATGAACAGGGTCCCCCTCCATTAGACTAGGTTGCTCATACAATTTGGCCTTGGAACACTTCCAGGGATGGGACATCCACATCTTCTCTGGGTAACTGTTACAGTGTCTCAACACCCTCATAGTGAAGAATTTCTTCCTAATACCTAATTTCCTTCTCCAGGCTGAACAAACTCATCTCTCTCCACCTGTGTTCATAGAAGAGCTGCTCCAGTTTTCTGATCATCTTTGTGGCCCTCCTCTGGACTTGCTCCATCGACTTCATGTCCTTCTTATGTTGGAGATTCCAGAACTGGACACAGTGCTCCAGGTGGAGTCTCACAAAAGCAGAGTGGAGAGTAGAACCGCCTCCTCCCTTGACCTGCTGCCACACTTCCTTTGATGCAGCCCAGGATACAGGTGGTTTTCTCAGCTGTGCACATTGCTGGCTCATGCTGGGCATCTCATCAACCAACACCCTCAAATCTGTTTCCTCAGGGCTGCTCCACCCAGACTATATTTGTGCTTGGGATTGCCCAAGCAGTTGGACTAAAAGATACTATATACAATGCACAACACTATATATTAAAACAGCCACTGTGTGATTGATTTAAGTCAGAAAAGCATGCCAACTCTGCTGTAGTCAATTGTAAGAATTTCACAGATGAAAAATCTTGAAGATTGAAGAAAGCAGTGTGCATTACATGTGAGTGGATAGACAGCAAAATAATCATATAGCCTTCAATACCCTTTCCTAAGCTGTAACACTTCGCACAGTTAGAGGGGCTAAAAGAGATAATTTTGATGGAATGATACAGACCTCTCTGAATTTAATTCAGATGGAGTGGTGGAAAAGGCCTTTCCTACAGTCCATCTACCTGAAAAGAAGGCCCACAGCTGTGTATGTGAAACTACAGAAGATCCAGTACTTCAACAACAGACTAAAAAGTAATAGGGCTTTTCTAGTGGCTGTGCACCTTCTCAAGAACAACTGACTTAGAGGATAATCTATAATGTAGCATAGCAACAAAAGAAAACTAGAACAAAGAACAGAAGGAAGAGAAACAGATACAAGGATGACATATAGATTCATGGGCTCATTTAATACTGAACAAGCAGGCATACTCTCTACCAACGAGTGCAAATAAGCTCTAAGTAAATATTCAGAGAATGGTAAAATTAGAAAATTAGAAAGATCCATTACACATTCAGGGAATCATCATGGACTCATACAAATGACTTTAGACTGAGGACTAATATGTGACAGAGAGCAGAGGTCTGCAGATATGGCTGAAAGGAGGATTGTTACCTAGACTGATGTCACCATTTATACTTGTAATTTCTTGTAGGTTTTACTTCATACACAGCAGACACATGGTTTTAGAGAGCAATTTCTTATGACAAATTTTGGAATTTATGCTTATATGAACATGGGTAAATGTAAAAGAAAGGATACAAGTGGGATAACAACTAGAATATATACATGTATTTCAGAGGAGAAGAGAATGAGACGAGTAGTCTGGTATCCCTCAGGCAAAAATAAACACCTTCAGTAAGAACATGGAAAACATCTGCAGTTAATCTGAAGGTGGTATTCCTTAATGCTCATGTAGATAGATATTCTGGCTGGTTTACCAAAACAAGCATTTAGTAGAAACTGAAGTATAATGGGATGGTGACAGGCTTTATGGAATGATTTCATCTTCCTTTATAGAGTGTTTATATGAAAAAGAGAAAAAAAAAAAACAGAAAACACAGTAATGCAGGAGTGTATTATATATGGGACTAAGATGCATCATAAAACAATATGTCTCTCCAAGACAGAAACTGAATGCACTAAGCTCCTCAGTCCTGGGAAGAAAAATGTATCTATGATGGGTTGATCCTGGGTGAGCAGCTAAGCATCCACACTATCACTCGCTCCCCCACTCATCTCCCTCAGGACAACAGAGAGAATTGGAAAAGAAAGAAAACTGATGGTTTTAAAAATATATAGTTTAGGAAGCAAAGGCAAGAGAAAAAACCAAACAAACAAAAGAAAAGAAAAAAAAACCAACAAGCAACAAACACTAAACCAAAAACCAACCAACCAAAAAAAAAAAAACCAACCTCCAAGCCCGCCCAAAAAACTCAACAAAACAACCCACCACAAAACACACGATGCAATGGCAACCACTTGTCACCTCCCACAAGCAGAATGATGCCCAGACAGTCTCCAAGCAATGGAAAGCAACCCCCAAGACCCCTCTTCTCAGTTTGTTGTTGTTGAGTTGTTACAGGGCATGGAATACCCCTCAGGTCAACTTCAGTCTGCTGCCCAGGTCATGTACTCTTACAATATCTTGCCTACCCCCAGCCTACTCATTGAGTGGGAGCAGAGTGGGAAAAAGATAAAGCCTTGATGGTGTGAAAGCCCTGCTCAGTACCAAAGCAAACACTGATGTGTTATTAACAATTTTTTAGTCTCAAACTGAAACTCAGCATGACATGTAGCGCAATATCAGGTGTTTTACTTCAAAGAATTATCAAAATACATATGCTACTCTTTTGGGAACTAGAATCCAATTGCTCCATCTAATTTTGCACAGAACATAAGTGAAACTGCTTCAAACTGACAGGATTAACTCAGGGATCTAAATATTCTAACTTTTTTCACTTACCCTTTAAATTTAAGAACACTGATCATAACTTGATGAGTTGATGTCTAAAAGTACATACAGAGATTGGTTCACCTAAGTCACAGAAGAATATTTAAGCTTTGAATGGTTGTAGATCTGTAATAGATTGGGAAGGGTTGGACCACATGAACTGGTCAGTTGAAACAGGAAGGAAGAAAGTGGTGGAGGAAGTGACAACTGACTAAATAAAATAGAAATAATAATGTGAAAGACTGTGGAAGAACCTAAAACTTTTCTGAACAATTCGTTACTATTCAACACTAAGTCTGGTAGAGGAGTTGACAACATTTCTAAATGAAAAGCAGCATAGCTGTCCTACTAGCAAATGACGTTTTTTCAGGCAATAGATGTGGCACAGGTGAAGAAACATATACACAGGAGTTTCTGGTACCTCCTGGTAGCAGGTGACCTATGTAATTGATGATTAAACAGAGATTCCAATTCTCTCATTAAAAAGAATTAGAAATAAATAAATACAGAGAAACCCGTAAAGAAAATGGAATATGACCAAAAATTAGCTCCTGTTTGAATATATATGGAGAACTGTACACTACTTGGACCACAACTATTTGTAGATTTCAGGCAGTCGTACCACATGGAATGGTTTGCAGAACATGTGACATGCTAAACTAAACTGATCTCAAGTACCTTATCTATGGAAGATTTCTTAGACTACATTTTTGCTTTTACCTTTCCTGAAGTCCAGGACATAAACCTCTAACATACTATTCCATAGCTAGTTTATGAACCTTTACTTAGGTCTTTGAGATGCAAAAATATTCTACAACGAAAAATATAGTATTTTGTACCATATCATGTTTCTTTTTAATATGAGTTTCTATATGACAATGACATGCACCATAGTATGATGATTGTGCACTGTTATCATTTGTAAAGAAAAAGTAGAGTTAATCAGCAATTTATGAATTTGGAAATATGCAAATCTACTATTAGAGATACAGAATGAAATGTTGTATCTTTAAAAATTAATTCAAGTCACACTTTATATCTGTACTAGCTGCTGATGCTATCTGAATTTCCAAGATACATATTATAAATGATTATAGAAACATATTTGTGAGAGCTATATTTATTGTCCTTTTTTATTTTATTTTTTGCAATCACCATGCATGACATTAACCTGTAGAGAATATCGACTGCATAGTTTTTAAAGACTTTCATATCTCCACTCAAAGAAATCTGATATAGCCAACATTCAACAGCAACATATTAGGAATAGCTCACTAGCCCCGTGCTTTCCTTTTAAATTACAAACCTTAATTTGTCTGTTCCAGCTTTGTACCTTGAGATTCGAGCCATTGACAGAGGAACTGATAAGGTGTCCAGCCAGCGCTTCTCGTATTTTGGTTCATTAGCTATGGGAGAAGAAGGTGACGATGGAGCCTGTGCAGAATAAATCAGAATCAGTAAGTGCAGTTTATCAGACAATATATTAAAAAAACTCATGAATATGTGTATCTGGCTCTGCTTCTCTCAGGAGTGAACAATCATAGCAATAAAGCTATTCAAGACACTTAGGATTTACTAAAGAGAAGTAATAATGTTGAAAGGAATGTTAGATATCTTCAAATGCTTCTGACTTAAATTCATACCTATATTTTATTGATATCCATATATGTGTGTGTTTCTTAATATTCGTAATTGTCAATGAAAAGGAAATTGGTTTTAGTCATAAATGTCCTAAATTTTCTCTAAATGCAACAAAAAAAGACAGTCGTCATTTAAAATAATTTGGTTGGTGCAATTCTTCGACATGTATCAAAAAATAATCAGCAAAAAAGACAAACAGTATCCTAATATGCTAGAGAATACTGGTTTCTTATTTGTGCATTGTGATTTTTATCCATAATTTTATCTAATAATAGATTCAAAATTCTTATTTCTGTGTTATCAGTATCTATATAGGGACTCATGAACTTTGAAATTTCATCTTTGAAGTTTTCCTTTAAATGCTTCTACAAGAAAGGCAAGAGTAGTGAAAATATACAATTTTTAAATCTACTCAATGTTACTACAATACACAAAAGAAAACCTTAAATTGCATCAATGCAAATGTAAATTAAGTTAGGGAAATTACCCTGGATATACAGCTGTTGATAAAAGGGTTTACTCACACCCAACACAAAGCTTATATACAGACAGGTCAGCTGCTTATACACATAGCTTCTTATGCATCACAACTAAATAGTGCATGAAAGCACCAAGAATGAAACACAGTAAAAAGAAATTTTAAAAGTTGTCACAGAACTACTAGCACTTAAACATTCAAGAAACTGCAGAGAAATAGATAACTTAGTCAATATAAACTTGCAGAGTATGCCGTTTCATCCTTCTAAAATAATCCAGAGTTTTACACCATTGTATTTGACTGTTGACTGAAAGTACAGAGCTCTGCCCAAATTGTCAAAAAAGATAACTGGTTTTATTTGATTCCAAAATAGTATTTAAAGGCAAAAATTTATTACATTAGAAAATGCTGGGAAACACTGCTCAGAGTACCAATCCAGATTTATGACCATGTTTATGAGTTTTAAAAAACGCTTATTAAATAAACAATAGTGTGAGCCAGGAGTTTCTTGCAGAATGCATCAAAATGAAAAATTGAAAGTTTTTATTGGACCTTATATCTCCACACCACCATGACAGGAACATTTCACTCTTTTAATTAAAAAGATAGCAATGCAATTTACAGAGAGAGACAGCTGAGAAAGATTCAGAGTCACAGATATTTAGGTCAAAGTTAGATATTAGTGCAGTTTCTGAAACAAAACAGTGTCCCAGGTTACACAGCAAACTTACCAGCAGAGAAAGGAGCTGAAAGCTGGCTATTTTCACGAGCTGTAAATATTCAGAGCAGTATTCACTAAAGCACTACAAAATTCACTACAAAATGACCTGACTTCAGCTCTGTTACGATCAGGTGTTCAAAAGCTATAAAACTTACTCAAAATAGACAGCATTCAGGGAACTGTTCTATTTCTCTTCCTTACTCACAAGGATTTAAGGCTAATTTTCTCCCCAAAACTCCTTCTTGCAGTCAGCAAAGGCTGATCTTTCTATTTACCTCTCTGAATAAATTTTAAATAGTGTGGTTTACATTCTAACGGAACAATTGACAGTTAGTAATTGCGAAACACTTTTCTAGTAAATGAAAAATCTGTAATAAAATTGCCAGATTTGGTAAGACTGAAGAATCTTTTAGACTGCAGTCTCTAGGGAAAGGGATTTCATTTAGGGTATTTGCAATACAGGTCTCAGCTGATTGAGATCTTCTGGTGTTGTTGCAGTATTACTATTTCATAATCAAGTCCATAGACTAATTCTATTTCATAAAATAAGGTACAGAGTGTCTCCAAAGCTTACTCTAAATTTAATAAAATCAGAGTGAAGAATCTGATGCATATTTTAGAATTCTGTACAAATTAAAATAATTGACAGAACAACATGCAATCTGAGGTTGAAAATTATCACCTTAATCTAATGTGCCTGTCTGGAAATGGAAGCATCTAAGAATAAAGCAGAACTTTGCTTATTATGCTCAAATGCAATTTGTTTGAACATGATAACTGAATTTAAATCCAAGAATCAGAAAATAAAGGAACATAAAAATTCTGGAAGCATGTTCACCTAGTGTTCTCATCCACCCAAGTCTCAAGATACAGAAAATATCTATACAATTTAAACATAAAAACCTGTCTTTTTCTTGTGAACTATTAGCTGTACTTCTTTTAGCAAGCTGTTGAATAATACTGACATTGAAGCCAATTTAAGAGTATTTGACAGCAAAAAATTCATGGAGAGTTCAGTGGCAATTTAGTGTTTCCTTTTGATCCCTTATACTTCAATCAAATGCTTTAGAATTATACTACAATAAAGAAAAAACATGCCAAGGAAGTAAGAATAAGAATTTCAGAAAAGTTACATCACAGCTATTCATTATATGCATGAACCAAAGGGGAAAAAAACAGCCCAAATTACTTGGTCAAAATCTATTAAGCCCAAAATTATGATACTACGCTATAGAAATATTCCTGCCAAAATGGGATACTTTTAAAACTGAGGTAAAATTCTAAAGAAAATGTGGCTTCTCAAGACAAATCCTCTGTTTTGATTTTTGCAAATCATACTGGAAAGATTAATTCTCCCCTGTCCCTCAATTCTGGAATACTCATGCCTGCAGAAACCCTACTGCAATACCTGAACATGAAATACCAAGAATAGGGAAAGGATACAAAGGGGTTAAACTGGTCAGTTTTAAACATCTGTTTCTTACTAAGCCATATTCTACTACCCAGCTTATGGTAAAACAGAAAGTTGGACTAGTCCCTCTATCTTAAGGACAAAAGAGGGCATAGATATGGCCACAACACCATTGCACAGAAAAAGATATTACTATAGGATCAGCAGTTAATTTTGTTTAGTTTGCCCCATTAGTTCCCAATGCTGCAATATATGACAGATCCTTTAATGTATCCTTTTCTAAACAGATGGATAAAAATAATGAACTGGGGAAGAAGCAAGCCAATGCAATGTTTGCAAACAGGGGTCACACCTCACAAATCTCTTAGAGTTGACCAAATCTGTTACTTCACATGGGAGAACCAATTGCTAAGGTGTACTTGGGTTTCTTAATTAATTTCTGTGAAATAAGACTAAATCCTCACACAGCTTAACATTTGGCTAAAACATAGCAAGCAAAACACAGCACTTAAGCACCAGTTTTCACTGTGGAGGCACTATCAGTGGACTCCCAAAATTATGTATGCAGTTCAGCATATTAATTAATGATCTGGAGAAAATGGTGAACACCAGACTGAACAAGTTTATTACACACAACAAGTAATAGAGAGAGAAAAAGCCAAACTGCAAGTAACTGCAGAAGAACCTCATGATACTAAATAACTGAGAGACAAAAGGACTGCTAATAGATAAATGTATAGTTTGAACATGAGGAAAGAAAATATTAACTTGCCCCACACTGTAATGGGATATGAACAGGCAACTAACACTCAAAAAATAAGATTTCGTTGTTGTGGGGAAAGCAGATGTTGAAAGAAATGGAACCGTTTTCACGCAAAAAATTATTAGTCTGGAAATTAAGCAGCTAAGGGAATTGCATGACAAAGGTACATAAAAAATAAGTAAGAGAAAAGGGGATTAGGAAACAGTGGTTCACTTGCCCTTTTGATATAAAAAGCAGGAAGTAAAAGGCAGTAGGATCAAAATAAAGAATGTATTCTTCCATAAAACAAACTCTGTCTCAGAGAGCCTGTGTGCCAGAAATCATTGGAGGTGCAGAAAATACACTCCATAAATAATTTTACATATTTCCTCTGTTCTTGTTTCTCTTGAAGATATGTGCTGAGGACAAGCTGTTTTGCTAAATGGTCCTTTGGTCTGACCCAGTGTACTGAGCTGGCTGACCTTCAAGCCTTCTGTCTACTAAACAGCTGCTGCTGCTCACATCAAAAACTTTACATCATTCCTTCAAACTACTTAAAAATTTGGCTGTTTAGAGATCAGCTGGGCAATCCTCTTTTATCCTCTCGTTCTTTTCACACCTTTGGCTTTATGCTGAGACTGCCAACAAAGCTGCCAACTAATGTCAATTTGTTTTTAACACCTGTCCATTAAGAAATGGATTGAACACAAAAATCTCATTTTTGACAGAACACTGAACAAGAATCAGGTTGTAATGACACTTAATCACTACCCACCTGGGACAGCTGTGTACTGTTGACCTGAAGGAGGGTCTGATTCTCTGTCCTACAAGCAATCACTGACCTATGAAGGACAATGTAGGCGAGCGCTCTGCTGCTTTTTTAAACCATTATGTAATAACTCATTACAGGGCCACCAAAAGTCTTCCCACAAGTAGGAGGGTCCAGAAAATCCTCTGTAAAGTGGGAGACCTAATCAGACATGACTCTACAGTTAGGATTCCACTAGGGATATAGCAAGGAAGGTAAAAGATATCATCTGGCTGAGACTGGCAGTTTTTGATCTTTTTGTGACATAGGATTTGCAGAGCTTGGGAAACTCAGTTATTTTACCTTACTTTTTTTTCCCCAGCTGTCAGTGATTCCAAATCTTTGCAAGAAAAATGTCATGTCCTCAGAGGAAACATTTCTGAATCCTCTCTAGTATTTAATTTTCAATTTATGCTAGAGCTGTGCCTTAAAGGCATGCACAGTCATATTTTAGATTGAAATAACACTCCTGCTTTTTACATGGGCTTTGGGTAGGTTGAAGCTGGGTTAATTCTGTTTTGGAGTCAGAAAGACTTGGGGCCATGGTACTCAGGATGCTTAAGCTTGCTCTTAAGCACATCATTCGCCTCATATAACAAATACTCTCTGGTTTGGAGAAAAGCCCCTTTCCAAGTCTTCATAGTGAATGAAGATGAAGGATTATAATTGGAGTAGCAGCAAACCTGTTGTAAACATTCTCATACCACAATCAAGCATAGAGACAACAATAATTGGTACAGTTTCTTGTGACAGGACTGAACTAATTAGCATAAATATTTTTTTCTCTTGAAGGAAGCTAGGTTTTTGCTTTGCTACCACAATGCTTTGCTGCTTTCACAAGTTTTGAGAAATAAAGAGAGTAAAGGAGAACCTCTTTCCAATATCCTAAAACTTTTAACTGTAAATCCAGAGAGTGCAAATGATTTCAGATTCACATTGTGGTCTGTAAGAGTCTGATTTTATACCAAATCCTTCTGTAATTTTTTGCTAAGTTACATATTTGAGGGCTTCAAAAGACTGGTAAGATATATACTTGTGAAATTAACTTTCAGCTCATTGATATGAATTATATTAATAAATTTAATTAACTGATGTTTTTGCGGAGATTGAAAGGCAAAACAATCTAAAGGTAAATAAAGAAAAATCAAGCCTGCCACTCAGTCGGAAAACATATAACCCAAATCTTGTGCCTGCGTCTTGCCTCCTGCAAGATCTTTACTGATCATTTGGAATTCAACAATTTTTCTTTTGAACAATTAATTCTTTCAAAGTTAATTATTAGTACTGAGCCTATTCCATAAAATAGTATTCCTACCAAACATAATGTATGTAAGAGGCATGACTAATTCTATATTACTGTCTTAGTTGACACTGGTCCAAGAAGAGATGATTATGATGACATTATTATTTATCTCTTGAGGGGTTTTTTGCTACTTCTGCTTTACTGAGCACTGCTGAGAACTTCTTTGAATAATTTAAAATATTTCTGTTAAATATGCATATAAAAATGCTAGCAACATTAATATATTTGATATTCACATATTGAAAAATTTTACTAGTAAAATCAACTCTCATGTTGAAATGCTAAAAAATTGCTTGTAATAACTTCTTTTCCTTAAGTCAGAACTGATAACCTTGGTCAGTATTTAAATGAATTTAATTTTAAATTTTAATGAAGTTTTAATGAGTTTTGGTAAAAGGTTTTAGATTAGTAAATATTAACTCTCTCTCATCTTTTGGTATAAAGTGGAGTGCATCTTGTCAAAGTTCCATTACTGAACTTACGACAGCATACTCTGAAGAAAGCCATCAGTACAGTATGCTTACCAAAGCAGGCAGACTTGCCTTACACTTTTGCTGGAGGAAGAGAATTTTAGGACTTCTTGCAACAGCACCAGCAACTATTCAACTCATGGAGTGTTGGAGGAACTCCATAGTTTTCAGTAAGGACTATGACTGAAATTCATGTATGTATTGTATGTATACATGCTACACAAATAAAAATAAACACACGTAGAGATAGGACAAGTTTACATAGTTCAGTGAACTGATCTGACCAATGTATGGCCCAGTATTTGCTTAAACCTAGGAAGCAACAGGAAACAGGCTGCAGACTGGTTGGGGAAAAAACAAGACAACAGAAAGAGTCTTACATTAGCTTACTTTAACTATGGAATGACACAATTAATAAGTGTTCAGCTGGGAGCAGAGACATGAATGAAACTCTTGAGATACTCAGCTAAAGAAACACATCAATTGAGACATCTACTGTAAATAAGAGTAATTTAGAGCATATGATTTGTCTCAGAATTCAGAGGGATTTACTGACAATATCAAACTACCTGTGCATTCCTTTGATGAAGCATCAATTCAGAAAAACATCAGTCTGTGTTTATTTATTTTTAATGGAATGCTTAGATGCAGGTGCGCAATTCTGTGACAGCTTTAAGATGATAGTAATTATCTGGTGAAGTATAAATCACCAAATCATTTAATAGATAGAGGAAACAAGCTCTTCCAGACAAAGTAACAATTTGGACAAGTAATTTGATGTCTTTAAAATTCAGTGAAAGCAGCTACTTTCAATTATGCTGTTGTATTCTACATTTTTTTAAATGTCAGATGTTTAATTAAGTGAGAAGAAGGTGAAACTGCATGTGATGCAAGGATTCTCTCTCTCTGTATATATCAGAGATATGAAACACTGATTTAATTCTACTGCTGCATCACGTGCAGTCGTTTGAAATTTAATGAGTGCCCTTGAAGACTTTTAATGCCTTTATGTTAATGGATGGTTTTGCAGACACTGAACACCTATATGTACTGTTTACAAGGAGAGTGTATATCAGTGTGTGCTAGGGACTTACACTGCCCTATTCACTGCAGTAGCTATGCATATAAATCAACAGGATTACTATTCCACCAGTGAGGAATGACTTAAACACCTTATAATTATATAAGTTTCTCCAGAAGAGACTTACAATGGAAATATTAATGAATATTTCATTACAGCTGTGCTCCTAGGTGCTACTACATTATTTTTTTTTAATGAACAATAAGGAACAAGCCTAAGATATTTTTAGAGAATACAGATGGACTATTTGACAGAATTTTGCACCTTTTTCTTTAATTTGTTTCCCTTGGGTTACCATGTAATTGCTTTCTGAGTAACCTCAACAACCTTGCCTGGAACACCTTTCCACATACATTTTTCCTTTGGAGGGTATGGGATGGAGAGGTAGAGTTGTTTACATCAAATCTCAGGACAGAATGCAGTAAGTAATTATTATGATTCTTCTTAAATTACAACAGCAGTCAGAAATCAAAACCTAACATTAAAGGTACACAAGGAAAAGTATAGAAAAAAAAATAATGTTGATATTATCATGGCACAATACTACAGATTCAAGTGTACCTGGACTTCAGCTGTTACAGACAGCTTTTGGCAGCCTTTCAGATTTCCATATGGGGCATGCTGTCCTCACTTAGAAAAATCAGGTCAAGGTTAGGGAACTTCATGCAGTCATTACACTCCTCGAGATAAATCCCAGGCTTGACTTTGGCTGTATAATTAGGAACCCAGTAAGTGTCACTGTGTTGCAGCAACTTGAGGAATGACTCTGGATGCAACTTTGTGGAAGAACTCGTTGCCTCGATGTTACAGTTTTTCACTGTAAGACATTTATAGTTCATCTATACCAACATCAAATGTAGAAACTGGGGCAAGAGAGCTGTATCTTTCTCCCTACCAGCACACATGAAAGATGGATGGTTTTTTCTGATCACCATGCTGGTAAAAGGTGAGAAACAGTAATAATTTCATTTACTCATACAACAGCGTTTCAACTTTTTATAATGTAGGTCTGACCTGAAGTGGTTAATTTTGCACATTTGTAGTCATAGGGAGCAGAAAAGATTATAACAGAAAAAAAGAGAGATTATTTTGTCCAAGAATCAAATGAAAATTTAATTCTTCAACAGCTCTGATACTGTTTACCTGAATATCACAGCCCAAACAGATGAGCATATTTAATTAATAATAACCCCACTCCCCAAAACTCCTTTGTCTACCTGCCCAAATGAAAACTACTCAATGCATGTGGTGCAATTCACTGAGCAATACAACTCTTCCAGAGTTATACCACTTTCCTGGTAAGAAGTCAGCTGGATTGCTCCCTACAAATCATCAATTAAGGGAAGGGATTGGAATTATTTGAATCACAAGTGTAATCAAAACCAACCAACCAAACAAACCAAACAAACAAACCCTAAAAAAATCCCAAACCTAAATAAACAAAGCAAAAAACCCATAAGGATAAATGGGGCTCCATCTCCATAGCAGAAAGCTATCTCCTTTCCGCTTCTGTTGCAAACTAAGCAAGTCATGAGAACCATATGAAAGAATGAATTCTCATGAAAGGGCTCGGTATGGGAAGAAAACTTACACTTAAAAATGAAAACTGATACCTAATGAGTGCAAGTTACTGTTTTCTACTTAGTATATTATTTTCATTATGATCCTGCTGCATTTTTTTCTGAAAGATAAATAAAGCCATAATCTTTTATCTGACCTTACTTGGTCTTTGACTTCTTTTATAGTGGAAACAGACCTGGATTTACACCAGTCTGGCTTAAAAAAAATGAAGCTGCCTTCTTTGAAGGCAAGTGAATATCAGATTAATTTTCAGTGTTTAAGTGAGTACTTTTGAAACTACTATTAGGCATCATAAAGCAGCAAATATTGTTCAGTGTTCATTTATTTAGCAACTATTATGACATTGTATTTGCAATACCATATTTCCTTTCACCAGCTGTTTTTGAATTCTAAAATCATATTTGACTTAAACTTTTGTTTAATTTCGGGGCAGAATAAATAACCAACCTGACCAATCAGGTGTTAAATACTAGAAAAAGTAAGTCTGCTGAAAGGATAAGCAGTGACAGGGGAGGTAAAAATATAAGGCTTTTAAAATACACCTTTTATTTACTTCATTAATGTCATAAAGTCCTAATGAACTCTAATGAAAATTAGAAAAACACAGTATTTTTGAATGGCTTAAAATAAATTAAGCAATCTAAAAGCATTTCCTTAACAATCCTATAGCAGTGGAATAGGAGGGTGTTATTTAATAGGCTTTGATTTCTGAGTGCTGTAATCAGAAATTTGGAATATTTTTCTCTGTAGGTGGAAAAAAATTCACTTAATAATTTTTAATCGAGAAAAAGATGCACACTTCTTTGCAGTGTATTTAATTTCATAAAGGTCCTCAGCACAGCAGCAGTCCAAAAATTAGGCTTAGCTAGGTACGTTCATCTCTCATGTTTCACTTCAGCAAGCAAATGGAAAAAATTGTGACGATTCCCTTCATGAGAGTAACAAATACTGTACCTCTAAGTGAGCTTCTTTTTTTGTATTTTTCACATTAATTGCATTTTATGCATGTACATAACCACGTGATACACTGTGAACTGGAAGTCAATTTGAAGTTACACTACTTTTATATTAAGAGAAAAAGTAATGGATTTTCTGATCAGGAGTTGACAGCGTCTATTGGTATCACATACTAAACCACCTAGCAGAAATTGTATTGATCCAAAATGCTGAAACTTTTCTTCTTTAAAGTGAGCTACTGAATGACAAAAAAGAAGAACAAAATAAAACTTAAGAATGACCAGTAGTGTGCTTCTACTGGATTGGAAGACAGGAACTTTCAAAAATAAAACTATTGAAGTTTTCAGAGGCAGAGCATCAGTTCAGTCTCAACTTAATGGTCTGGTCACACACTACACTAAAGTATCCATCAGAATAGTTTTCACAGAATCACAGAACTGTTCTTGCTGGAAAAGGACCTTTAAGATTGCTGAGCTCAACTTAACTCCACCCAGGCCAGTGCTAAAACATTCCCCTAAGCACCATATCTACACCTTTTACATAAATCTGGGGATTATGATTCAACCACCTCCCTGGGCAGCCTGCTACAGTGTAATATTGTATTTTATTCCACTCCATAATGCCTTTCATAAAGAAGTGTTTGTTAATATCCAATGCAAACCTCTCCTGATGCAATTCAAGGCCATTACCACCCATCCTACCACTTGTTATTAGAGAAGAGAGACCAACACCCACTTCACTGCAACCTCCTTTCAGGCAGTTGTCAAGAGTGATAAGGTCTCCTCTCAACCTCCTTTTCTCCAGACTAAACAATAGCTTCAGGATTGCCTCCCAAGGGACTCTCAATCAGCCTCTGAAAAAATTCACCACCTCCCTTCCTTAAATCCTGCTCCCTTTTTATCTTTACAGGCTTGGGATTGAATCATACAGTTGTCTCACTTTGGAGCAAGGACTACCACAGACATAAAAATTTAGCATTCCACTGGTCCCACAAGAGGTGAGCATGTGGATTTTTCTTTTTAAAAAAATGTACTTTGTGATGAAGTAAGCAATGTCTTTTTCTTAAAGCAAACTTTTTTATTTTAACAAATAAAACAAAGCCACCAGGGAAAAAATACTTCGAAGGAATTCAGAAAATTTTAAGCTCCTGT
Source organism: Heliangelus exortis (assembly GCF_036169615.1). NCBI lineage: Eukaryota > Metazoa > Chordata > Aves > Apodiformes > Trochilidae > Heliangelus > Heliangelus exortis. The sequence continues at coordinate 95,774,992 of NC_092424.1, read as the reverse complement.
TTAGTTTCATTTAACCAATTAAACTAAACATACATTGTCAAAATTACATTAGAGTTCTTAAATCATATGAACACACAGAAAATCATGATTTTTTCTGGTCTCAACTTATTAGAACATAACTTCTAGACAATTCAGGGAAGCTTGACTTTCAAACAAAAGAAATCCTACTGCATTCTCCCTTTGGACTTTTACTATCATATTATTCAAAGGTGTCTTGAACAGGAATATGTTTTACTTCTGGTCCCTTTTTTTTTCTTACCCTCAGTTTCTCCAGGGAGATGACATGGACATCTAGGATATTTGGACTTGTAGAAGAACAGCTCTATAGTATTTTCTTCACTGTTTTGTATTTAGAATCCTTCAGGTAAAGAACCTTTAAACACAATCCTACAGAACACCTTCTCTGAACATTTTATGTTCCCATCTGAAACTCCACAATGTGGATAGAGATGGACGTATCTGCCACTACTATCAAGTATTTGTCACAGTGCCAAATCGTAAATAATTAGGTGTGAAAAGAGCACTTCAGCTCATTTCTTTGTGTTCCAGAGAACCCTGCTAAAGTGCTACACTGGAAACTGCTACACTGGAATCTGAATAGGGAGGATGTATAAAAATCCTGAAGATGGTATCACATCACAAGTCACAGATGCTTCACAGCTAATGGATCTGACTGGGGTTTGGGAGGTACATACAACTGCAACACAGGCTTACAAGATGCAATATTTGAAGTGAGTCAGATTTCCCCTACCAAGGGGACATTAAAAAGGGATTTTAAAATCCTTAGCTTTACAGGGCAATAACCCTGTAGGGAATTTCAGTTTTTGTTCTTCCTTTAGAAAAAAGATGAAAAAATATCTAATTAAAAAAAGAAGCAAGTAGTTGAAACTTGTTTGCAACCACTTTTGAAGATGTGATCACTGCACATCTTATTTGGATAAGTTAACAAAAGCCAATCATTCCTGCTCAGAAAACTTAGAACCTTACTTTTGCATTTCACAATGAGAATCTGGCAATTTTTCATTTTGTTTCTTCTGAAGGGAGATCATGACTTTTTTTACTAGGATAGATATAAGGTAACTTTAGCCACTTATTTCGTTTTTTTATGATGTGTACAATTCTAAATGTGCAATTCCCAGAGTACAATCATAATGATTACTGAAATTTATTATGGCAGATGCATTTTAATACTTAATAGGCACTAATTTACTAAAACATGCTAATGCAATCACAAGCAATCATCTGACCATAGCCACCGTCTTATAATGTAAGCTCTTCACAGAAAGGAATTTGTTTGTCTGCAGAGCACCTGGTAGACAGGCACTGCAGAATGCTGGACCCCAACAAGATTGTTGTTCTTTAGAAAGACAATAGTATGGGGTAAATAAAGGTAATATTAATCTGGATCATTTAAAACAAATAAATATATAACCTTCTGTATCTATCATCAGTTTCAACTCCAAGCACTAAGGTAAAGGCATCAGTGCAGAGAAGCATATTTCTATTTACTTAGCATTTGAATATCATTTATTATGCATTTATCAGATGAAAAAAAAAAAACCCAGAAGGATTAGCTTAGAGACACAGTGCTCAAAAAAGTACAAAGCTTGGAGGAAATACAGTAAGGTGCAAACACTGACATGTCTAACAATGTAGGAAAGAAAAGGAAAAACAGAGGGCAGAAACCTTCACTCCATTCACTGGTCATTTTTCTGTATATATTATATGTATAGGATAAATATTTCATATCCAGTTGAAAGATTAGAGCTGCTATTTGTGAGAAGATAAGCAAATTTTGAGCATGAAGGTCTATGACCTTTTACTGCTAGTATTTACATCTTCAATCTTCATTTTTAAAAAAGCAACATTGCTACCTACAAAGACATTCTACTTTCTTTGACTTCAGTGTCTACCATTCTTTTTCAAGAAAGGATTTTTTTTTTCCTCTTTTCCCCACAATGCTGCAACTAATTCAATCACAGCTGTTTACTACAGAAAAAAAAAATAACCTGTGGATTTGCTTACAGTGTTAGTTGAGTTTCCATTTAAATGTAAGCCACTGTCAAAGAGAGGTGATGAAGCTCCACTGCTATGATCACTGGATGGTCCAGGGGAACCTGGAAAACCAATAATGAAAAATAATTGCTGATGTTAAAAGATATATATATATATATGTATCAAGTAATGTCTATTCCAGATGTAAAACAAAGGAAGAATTTTTAATGAATCACCAAACCAAGCCAGAAGTCCTACCTGCATTTTAGAATGACAGTCAATAAAATGTCCATATACTATACCTTAAAAATAGAAATAAAGCAGGTAGCTAGATGTCATTTTATAGATACTGTGCTCATGGGAACTACTTGCATGCTTAGCTGTTTGTGGGATTAAGCCTTTTTTCACTTGAGAATTACATATTCAAAACTAAGACATTCAGTCATATAAACACTGTTCATTTAATAAATAAATTTCCTACTGAGTCTTGAAAGTCTCATCTTAGAGTATAACCCTGAACTGCATTCATAAATAAAGCTAGTAAGAAACTTTCACCAGAGTCAGCAAGGAGTCATCATGACATGTTGGCACTATGTTAATATGCTAAGATTAAACAGTTACATATCTCTTCCTTTATCTGTTATGCATCTCGACCCTGCTTTGGTAGTTAAAGTGACTCCAGAAAAGCTTAATACTTTTGTAACACATAATAATGCAAACAGCAGAAAGTCACATCACAGTGTAATTTTTGCTTAAATGTTAACATATAGCACCAGTAACATGCAATTTTACTGTCAGACTGCACTTAGTCTTTTAAATAAAGCACATAAAATCAGTTTCACAGCATTATATTCATCATCACTAAAACTTCATTTTTCCATCTAAAGAAGTCTCTTGAAATTGCCTGTAAACCATTTCACATTAGTATGTCTCTCAAGTCTAAATTCAGAAAAGTCAAGAAGTCATTCTTATTAGATATATTTTAAACAGATTTAGCAAAATGGAACTTAATTCAACAGAAGCTCATTTCCTCCATAACAAGTCTCTGTCAGTTCAATGCTGAGGTCTCAGAATTTTATGCTAAGTTCAGCATTGTTTTCATTTGGAGTCCTTTCTGTGCAGAGATAGATAATGTCAGCAAACAGAAGAGTTATGCTTTGCTTGTAAACGTCTGACCCAAGCACCAACTTTAGTGACTAGCTACTACATTTTGCAGCTCCTCTAGAGGTCCAGCAGATCACAGAAATCTTTGTTCAGACTCACAGGTGACCACAGTGACTTGACAGAACAGAAGATTACTCCCAGTTCTTTTTAATAAAAACAATGGAACAAAAAAGTTGGCATTAAGTTCTCCACTGGAGGCTGCTTGTTGAGTCATTCCACTGGCTCTGCCAGTACACAGCTATGACAGGTCAAGGAGTCAACCAGTGGAATTATCCCAACTCTTCAGCAATTCAAGCCATCGAAAGACATGAATTCAAGTATTTTCAAATATCTACATCCAGGTTTTACCATAATACAAAATACTACATCAGATTTTGAAATTTTTTTTTTAGTAGAGAAAACTGACATCCACTGCATGGGAAATCTAGAATTAAAACCTTAAGTAGCAACTTTCCCTGCGGACTTACTTTTCAGTTCAGCAGCTTGCTTTGGTTTTCTGAGTTGCAACAAACTATACAGTCTCCCTCTTTGCCTCCTCTACCACTTGATTGCAAACAATCAAGTCCTTTAGTGTGCTCTCTGCCTATTCTGTCTCACTGGCTAGTGAACTACTCCTTCATGACTTCATTCAGCATTTTAGAAGCTCCCCCTTTCCGTGCTCACCTTCTTTCATGGAAGGTGCAGTGCTCTCGTCTTTCCCACGAACTCTGCTTGCTTTCCCATATGGCAGCCCTATAGCAATTAGGCAGTCTTTCCTCCCTGTTTTTTCAATAATACACAGCATATACAAACACATGATATATCACACAAAATATACTACTACAAAGTAAATCTTGTACCATCTGCTGCTACAGGCCTTGCCCAAGCAGATGAGACTCCAGATCAAGCATTAGGTACCACTTTTCAGACTCTGAAACATTAGTTTGAGAAAGATTATCAAAACAGAGAGTTTATGTAAAATTAAACATGTACTACAAGTAAATTCCCTCCTCCATGAGTACAATACAGTGTCCTGATGGGTACCGATTCTACCAAGAAAGGTATTTGGTATATTGTGAGAATTCCAGCAGTCATTACTGCCTTGCTCACATTACCTTTCAGCACACCCAAATCATAGTTAGGGAGCTAGGCTATGAGAAAAGCAAACCCACAATTTTACAGGCTTTATCAGTTTTAATTTGCTTATCCTCAGCTGCAGCATATTCATTCTTTTGAAAAGTCTGGGTAAGGAAGGATCCTGTGGGCAAGAGATCTTAGCCTGCTCTTTATTTGAGCAATAGCTGAGTATGCTTAGAGAGAAAACAACATTACTTTGTAAGGTTAAAAGAGGTCAGAGAGAAAAGCAGAAAAACTGCAGTTCACAAAAGACACTGAGATGCCACTAGGGGTAGTAGGAAGAAGACAGGCAGAACTCTTAAGTTAAGGAAAAGAAACATTATAAGGATCACAGGGGATTTTTCAGAGCTAGAGGTAACTCAGAAAATCACCAAGCTAGCTGACATTAAACCTAGAGAAAGAACCCATTTGCAGTGGTACGAATCTAAGTTGTTCATAAATTCCTTTATATCCTTTTCCACAGAATGTCTGAGAGTTTTGAATTTAAAAATTCAGGTATTCTACTGCTTATTTTAGTAGCTCCTGGAGTTTACTTTTAACTCTTTAAGTCTTAAGATTTCTAGACCTAAAATAGTGTCCTTTAAAGTTTTGGTCAACTCAGAATCCCATCAATTGGTAGTTGCTTATTTCAGACAATGTATTACACTAAATCTCCAACTAACAAATAAAACCCTCGAAATGCAGGAAAGCAGATAAGAGTACAGCAAATAGTCAGGAAGACTTTATCGTTTAAAACAGCTACAGAAATCGATCTTATAATCAGCATTGCTGACTAATATTAGAGACTTCTTGAATATAAATAAAATCTCATTCATGTAGCCTGCTAATTATGACATGACATAGACAATTTCCAAGAGACACAAAGCCCATTCCATAACAAATACAAAATTAAACCAAAAGGGAATGAGCCTGGTAAACTTCAATTACAATGCAAGCTTTGTAACTTCAGAATATTCTGATAGTTCAGTATAACTATCAAAAAGGAAAATTGTGAAGACAAGCAGTTTTACCCTAAAATGTTCTTAAGAGTCTTCCCAGCACTGTGAATCTCATCTAAAAAGGTCCTACAAGCCCTTCTCAAATTATGGGTAATGGATTTAGCTCAGGAAAATCTTTAATGACATTACTTGAGAGCTAATGGCATAACATGCTGTAACAGGCTAACAAATAACCCTCATAGCCACTCTGCTTCTTGACCCAGCAGCAGAAAACAAAATTCCTTCCTTTGGTTCCCAGAAACAAATCAATTTTTTCTCCATCTGATAGCAACCTTATAGCAAACCACAGGCAATGGGATAAGGAATCATCCTAGCTATGGAACCAGACAAAGCAGACAAGTAATGGCCCTACTGGCCCACGCTAAATGATTATAGCTTTTTGAGAAAGAAGTATGTGCCCTATGCAAACTTAGGTCAAGCATTCTGCATACCTGTGGCAGAGAATATTTTCTGCCATAATTTAATGTACTATTATGGGCAGTCTCATAATTGTCAAGTAAGGGCCAAGAGTCACAGGCAGCTGTGAAAGAGACAATGATCAATACCAGGAAACCACCCCACCTTAGGGCCTCATCCAAATAAGTAAGCAGTCTTTGACTCAAACTTACACGCCAGTTAATCAGTATCCATGTCTAAGCCTATGTCAAATGCTATATTTGGAGTCTGCAATAATGAAAAAGTGAAGCAATCAGAAAAACGTGTTGAGAATTGCAGGCAAATATTTCCCTAGTGTGACATCTTGTGCTTTTGCTAGCCACTGCATAAGATAGTGAAAAGAAGGAAGACAGAAGCAGAGAGGCAGATGATTAGTACTTATAAGAAGTAGTAATAGCATTGGTTAATAGGAAGAGACAACCATAGCAGCTGATTTGATGGAATGCGTGAAGGTAGGGGATCATGTGATGCTAGGAAAGGCTGAGGTACTTCAGATTATGCACTTAAATCTTGCCAGGAGTGTGAGTTGGGAAGTACTTAATTGCACAGCAGATTTGCTATTTTATGTGCACCACTGATGCTTCATGACTGGAATTCCCTTCTGTGCAGACTTAGGAAAAGCTCTTCTTGAAATGGGGTGATCTGTCCCACCACTGCTCGTCTCCTTAACTTCAGTGTATGGTCTAAACCCAGATCCATTCTCCTTAACTGTCTACACTTTATTTACTTATTTCCTCACCACAAGAGCCATTATAGACATTAGTCTATAGTTATCTAATGACCTACTAGCAAAAGTAGGAAAGCAAAACCTAAAGTTTCATTGTAAGAAACACCGACCAGACAAATATCTCTGAATGTAACCATAAGTTTTCTTATAATTTACGTTCCATTTTCAAATAGAAATGGTATGCAGTAGGAACTTAAAGGTTTTAGCATGAAATGTATAGTTTGCCTTAACAGAGGTCCTATCAAGATCGCTTTTACCAGGTATAAGAATACAGATGAAATGACAGATGCTCTTCTAATGACAAGAATTAGAGCTATGAGCCCTAAGATTCTGCTGAAATCAAAACAAGCACATAGTTGAGCCCAGTCTACCTAAGTCCTCAGAACCAGACATCCTAAATGTGTTTTGCTTGATTTGGAAAGAGAACCATATGTAAGGTAAAATTACGCAAAATTATTTGGTCCAATTAATACAGTTGATATATTATACATGCTTTTCCACTTGCAACATTGTTTTCAATTGAGTTTCTTGAATATTTTCTATTTGCTAACTAGAAGAATAAAAATTTCCCCTCATCTGCATTGTTCATAAACAATTTACTACTGCTACTGTAAGTACTCAATTATCACATTGTAATTCTGCTCCCTGAAAAAAAAAAATCAAGTTATTTACAACATATGCATAATTAGTGTTATCCATATGTTTGCAAGTGTCCTGAAAATACCTTTCAGTGTGAATGTATGATTCAAATGTTTGTAAAAGTTTTTTTAATGCATTCAGGCAAAGCCCCTGTAGAAAATCTTTCCGATATCACCCATGATTGTACTGCATTTTAATGAGGTTTTCAGCTTTACTTTGAATAAATTACACAGGAGCAGTCTGTACTACTGTTTACAGCCATAAAGTATGCATTACATTCTTATATTTTAAGCAATAAAATACAAAATTTTCTGGCTTTTCCTCTAAAACACTCAAGGATTGAACTCCTGTTTCTGTCATCTTATTATGAGAATACTGCAGAGAAGAAAACAAATTACTCCTGTCTGTTAATTTCCTCTTACCTAATGGGAGCTTTAAAAATGATGGAGCTTCCCTGAGGTACTGAACAGTGATGGTAACTTCATCGCCAGCATTTCGCAGTAGGTGTACCTGTCAGTGTGATAAATAACAGCTTCTTTAAACCAAAGAACGACCACTCATGGAAAGCACATTATTCAAAATGAAATCAGAATCTCTCTTGATCTATAAGAAACTCAGTATGAACATTTCTCACTGGGAATGAAGAATATGTTGATGGCCAAGCCACACTGGCAACCGATAAGAGCAGGCAAGACCAATGGAACAACCTGAATAAATGATTTCATGGCAAACTGATTTTATATACCAGTTGAACATAACGTCTACTAACAAATTAATTTTATAATACTGTTTTTGGACAGTAATGTGGGGTTTTGTACATATAATACATTAATTGTGTGTCTATACACATAAACAGACACATACATATATACTAATGCATCATACATATCTGTAATCTAAGCATTTGGTTGGATTCAGTTAAGTGCTCCACTAAGCACATTTCTCTCTTCTAAACACAAAACACAGTCTTGGGTTTTGTGACTGTCTTCATTATCTGTAAGTATCTACTAAACAGGAGAGAACACATACACATGTTTAACACATGGATTGAAACATCCACATTTAAATTTAAAGGCACAGCGGACTACTTCAAAAATAGCTTTTTTAAATGGAGAACTTCAAATACCATCTTTAATGGAACTCAAGTCCTATTACAGTGCAGAGGTATTCCCCATTTCCATATCCATGACAATCAGGAAAAAAGCTTTGCATTTGGTTTCTACATGGCCTGCATGTAGAATCTGAAGCCCTGATTCTACTTGTCACCAGTGGATCCTACTGCCCGTGGTCTCTAATCCAAGCACAACCAGAGCATGCATGTATCAAGCACACAAGTAAATACAGCAAAGTAAGTTCTGTAGATTTATTTATTGCTCTAATGTTGTAGTTGGAGGAAGTGGAGGAAGTGGAGGAAGTTGCTGCTTGTGTTGCTTCAGATCACTAGTTTAGCACGATACCTGATGGGCCAACATCATGAGATGAAGGATTGCCTCAAGCATTATAACTCTTCCTCTTAAGTACCTGAAATAATGCTTTCACCTGTGACTGACGAATTCACCTGCATAAAGCTTATTAAGCTTATGCTTTATGGGTATGAAATGCAGGACAGGTGAAGAAATCAAATAAGCAATCGCATAGGCTAAGAATTTTAGACTATAAAAATATGCTGGGAAAGAGGAAGCAAGAGAACTGGCCATTAAAGCCACAACAACAACACTGAAAAAAAACATTGCCTGGACAGGGACATGTTCCAATTTGGTTGATGAAGTGAGCAAACTTATGAATTATCCATATAAAGTACTGCTGCTGAAACCTTATTGTGTGCTGTACCATAAAATCCATATAATGAATAGTTACAGTGTTTGCCTACAACCTCCCCACCCACCTTTTAGTTCACCAAACAATGACCCCCATTGAAAACAACCAATAGAAGCACTAATAACCACAGAGCAGTCTCTGGGATGGAATGATAATGTTTTGCTTGCCTCAGGTTAGGAAATTCAGCACTGCAGGAGGGAAGCAAGAACTCACTAAGGTTTGAGAAAGCACGTAACAGGGAGTCCAGCTTAAGGAACAAGGGTACAGAAGCAAAAGGGCAGAGGATGCATAAAAGAAAGAAGGGGAAAAAAAGAAGAAAAACAAAACAAAACAAAAAAACCCAAGCCAACTAACCAGAGAAAAAACCCAAACAAACAAGCAAAAACCAACAAACAACAACCCACAAAAATTAGAGTGCCTGCAGCTTAAGCAATTTTTCCAGAAAGGATCTGCATTTCCTATCAACTTCTTCCTGGACAGAGCTTTTGCTCCCCCAGGGTCCCATTTCTCTGCTCTTTAAGTCAAGCATTTTTACTGTTTTTCACAGGTTAAATCCACATTTAAATGGTATCCTTCCCTACCAAAAAAGCAACAGCTGGTGCTATTTACTCACCTCCAGTACTCTGATATGAGGTGTTCAACTCTAGTAAAAGATTTTGTGGACAACTGACTTTAAGAAAGGAAAAAAAAAAAACCATCGTGGAAAAAAAGTTATGTTCATTGATTTCTGACTAAACCCTCTCACAACAGGAACTGTAGCACAGTAAAATCAGAATGCTTCTTTAAGGTCATACAAGAGCATGTTTGGACTGTAAAACAAACCAATGTGTCTTGATTTCTAATGTACAAGAACAATTACGTCTCCTGAAATCCTCTGCCCCTTATTTTCTGCAATAGTTTAGCCTTACCTCTGGTGCTCCTACCCTACTCTTACAAAGATAGTTCTTCCCTATATCTGCAGACTGTTCTTCATATAATATACCACCTAATGACTTCACACTATTTCTGTTAAACTGCATTGAAATGGAGCCTTTACTGCTACATCAAATGGCTTTAAATGTGACCAAAATGTTTATAAAAGACAGTAAATCTACTTTTGTCATGCTTAGCTGATAGAAGCACTGAATTTTTGATCATTGACCAATAAAGCTTAACTAGAAACATTTTCTATAACTGTATGTATAAAGTAAAAAATATTAATTACCTTATTCTTTTTTTTTAAAGTGATAATAAAATTACAAGCAAGCAGTTGAAGCAGCAGATGTACTTCACTCTGTAATTTTGCACATAATCAGGTAGTGAATATCATATCTTTTAAAAAAGAAGTTGTTTCAATTCCAGACCCCTACAAGAAAGTTTATTTGGTCCCAGAGCAGAAAGACATTTAGCTTGATCCTTGAAAAAAAGAACCACGCTCAGACAAAATGCATATGGCTGCAAAGAAATCAACAAGTAAATACCCTGGAGGCACCTGCACTGACATCTGTGGCACAGAGGGAGGTAACAAATCCCCTCATCCAAAATTAAGAGGGCAAGGCACAAGTGTAAGGGGTTCAGGGCCCTGGTGCTGGCAGGGGGCTCTGTGAGGAGAGCTGACGGACACAGCCGGATCCAGATGGATCCAACCAAACCCCCCCACAGGGCATATGGATTGGGGTGGGGGAAGCAAGAGAAGCTGGGAATGAATGAGTGAAGTGGGCCTGGGAGCAAGGATGTGTGGAAGATGTTGGTGCCATATTTTTGTCTCTGTTTCTCACTACCCAAAGCTATTTTAACTGGCAGTTAAATAAATTAACTTTCCCCAACCTGAGGTTTTTTTGCCTGTGACTGGTAAGCATTCTCCCTGCTTATCTTGGAGTGCAGCCTTTTCATCCTATTTCCCCCACCTCTACTGTTGAGCAGGACAACTGAGAGAGCAGCTGGGTGGGCATTTAGCTTCTGGCTAGGGCTGAGCCACCACCATGGGTTCCAGTTTTATCAAAACCAAAACAAACAATAAAAACAAACAAAAAAAAACCCACACCAAAATAAAACAACCAACCAGCCAAACAAACAAAGCAAACAAAAAACCAAAGAAAAAGCAAAAAGCAACCAGACAAAAATTCTAGGTTCAGTGAATCCAGCCTGGGTGAAATGCTAAAAAGGTGATATAGGTAGGAAAATCAAAGGACAGCCAGTGTATTCGCTGCCAAAGGCAAAAAATGTTCTGACAATCAGTATCAGGGTAGTCAGAGTTTGCAAGAAATGAAAGATCCTGTCACTGAATGCTGCTGTAGCTTGTGACACTATTTTACCTGGCATTTTGTGGTCAATATAATAGTATCAGTGACTCTAGCTTAATATCAGTGTAGCAACTTAAACCCAACAAATTTATAATATAGTCAAAACCAATACTGTAGTGTGTAATTAATATTTAACAGAATAAATATACTTCTTTTATTAATACTTAAAACTCATTTTAAGCCATAATTGGCTTTTTAGAAAAGCCACAAATGTGAGACATTTTAATTGTCTAACTTTGGAATACCAAGAAAGAATTTTAACTTCCTAAATTTGGAAGAAAATTCAAATGCAACATAAGAATTGTGTTTCCACTTAATTAACCAAATTATGTTTGCACACATATTTTCCAAGAAATGAGAGGAGACAGCATGACAGACACACTGCCTAACATTTTAGGAAGATTTTGGAAAAATATTATGAGAAATTAAACCCTAAAACTATATGGAACAAAACAAAACAGTAGAAAAGAAACAACTGAGAAGCATGGCATTTTTTATTTAAAATGATATTTTGAAAAGAAAAGAACTGTATACTACTGCTCTGGCTTAACATTACCAAGCAGTAATACCTTAAGTATACCCATAGTGTATCTATCATACTCTCCTGGAGCTACTTTGTATTCTCAGGTGATGTCTAATGAGGTAGCAGTGAACAAAACACACTAGAAAAAAAATTTCAGTGCTCACAAGAAAGCATTGAAACTATAGAAGATCACTAAAGAATGCACTGTTCTGTAGTGCTGAAGCTTTTGCTAAAGTCCAGTAAGTACAAAAAGACTAATCCAGTGGCTTTGGAGTAAAATTCACTGTTGGACCACTTCTTTACTGTAGTATTAAGACAAAAAGAGAATTGTAAAATTTAGTGTTGTTTGTTGGTGGTTTTTTTTTTGCTCATATGGATGAAGAAGAAAAAAAGATCAAAGGAAATACTTGCTTTTCATGCTGGCTCTCCTTTGTGAATTTTGCATATCTCTAAGTGCATTCATTAGGCCAAGTACATCCATCAGAAGCCATGTTTGCTTCTCTTTTTCACATGCATTTCTCAGGAATGGAACAGAGAGAATGTTAAAAATATAAACAGTAGCTTCTAGATTTTTGCTTACTTAACTACATTACAAAATCTGCAGGGAAAAATGTAACTCATTTTTTAGGAAAACCAAATTACCTTTGTTGCCTCATTCTTATTGTCAACACCCATTTTTGGGAAATCCTCTCCACCTGACTCGGGCAAGGGAAGTCAAAGGCACAATTCATAGCTCGTGTTAAAATTTTGTTGCCTAGTGTTTACTGTAGCTTGCTTTAAATCTTCAAATATACCTGAACTTCATTTTTCTCACTGCTCACTTAGACAGGAGATTTAGACAGGGTTTTGGCTGTTTAAATCAGGTTCTCTCTTTTTATAGATCAGAACTGTAATAGCAATTAAAATTGAAAAGGAGCTTTTGTTTGATGAATAAATTCACCCATGTGGCCCTTCAACTAAGATCTTTCCTGAGAGCAGGAGTTACATCACTTAACTTTGGCCATTTAGAAGAATTTACTATTAAGCAGTGGTTAATACTTTTTTTTATTGATAAAAATCTTAATATAAAAAGCAATCCTCACCTGTAGGAGTCTATCTCTAAATAAGGAGAGTCTAGATGATAAACTTACACTTTAAAAACCTTGTTAGATAAAATTAATCTTGTCTTTTATCTATAGATTAAAATTTAACATTAAACACCTAACTCAGACTAAAAGTCTGAAGCAAAAATTCCAAAGTAAAAAAAAAAGTGAATCTCCTGAGATAATCTTAGATTTTCAACTCTATCATTAGTAGGCAAGAAGGATGCATGAAAACCAGACCTTACAGTACAAGTAGTCTTTAAAATAACAGTGGGAGCAAAGTGGCTTTAAAAAAAGTTTAAAAAAATCAAAGTTGGATTGCAAATAGTATTGGAAAAGCATGAAGCAAAATTAAGTCTGTTCAAAAAACAATGATTTATTGACAGTTGTCTCTTTTCCATTGGTCAATGAGGAAGTGGTTTCCAATAAATAACTGATTCTTACCTGCCTGAGCTTTGCAGTGTACACTGAGCAATACTCTCTTGCATAATGCTGAATTGACTACTCCAAAGCAAGCTTTTGTGTCCAAATAATTTATATGAATATGCTGGAAAAATAGGAGTAAAATTATTAATTCTGAGTGACTTGCAACACTCTTTTTCCTATTTTCACTTAGGCATCTTACCGCATAATTAGAACTAAAATTATTTTCACAGATATCTATCAAAGATGCCACATACCATGACTCAAATAACTTCTCCTTATACTTCTCTACTTTACCAGCACTACTTTTCAACATCTTTGTATGTGCCTGAAGAGATGTGTAGCTTTCACAGCCACTGAGCAAATCAGAACCTATGATACAACTAATTATAATATTGCTAATGAGTCAGCCCACTCCTTTTTTTGAAAATCCATCCATGTCATACTTGCTTGTAGCATCATGTGGTCTTATTTTCTCAGACTATCAAGAATAAGTAACTTAAATGGTTAGCTTTCTATATGGTTACTGGAAGATTATCCACATAGACATATATGTATAGAAGAGTATCTTTCTTTTCCACTTGGCCTTTTCCTACTACAATATGAAAGATTCAGGGCATTAATTTTGGGACAGTTGCTTTCTGCGAGATTTCACAATCTGTATAAGTGGATCAACTCTTTCTTTTCTGCAAAGTAACCCTTGGGATACTGTAATTAACAGTTTAAGAAAACCATCAGTAGTCTGTAGAATATGCCCAAACATAAGGATATGTAGAAGAAAGGCTACAAAGTAGGCAGTCACTACCATGACTGATTTATTAGTGATCTCTTACCTTTGCTATTTATTTCACAATTTTTATCTCATCATTAAATTAATTGTTTTATTACTACAATTTTGAGCAATTTTACTCTACCTGTCATTTTGCAAATATAAATATGCAAAGGGAAATTAATTACTCAGGAGATGGCGTGACTGATTCTTTGCAGACAAAAAAAAGTTAATTGCAAAGTTAGAGTTACAAAGGGAAAGATGGCCCTTATCTGGAGTGTTTTTCAACATGCTGACAAATATTTATTTTAAATTATTATGAATGAGCAATATAGATTATTAAATTACTACTCCCATGCAAAGTTTATGGTTAAACACAGCAGTTTTCAACTGTAAAATATTGCTAGAGTAATCCATTTCCTTGAATGTAATATAGAGACTTTATAATTCAGAAAAAAACAGAGGAAGACAGAAAAGGAAGATCTTTGGTAGGCAGGCAGCAATTCTCCAGCCTGGGCTGCCTCTGTGTTTTGTGATACACATATGACTGGGAAAGATGTCAGTGAACAGGAGAAATGTTCAGACCTCAATGAACAATATTTCTAGTGCATGATGTCCTCTGCACCCAAGTCACTCTGCAGCTCTACCCCTTGCTATCATCCAAGGGGTATGACATCCTCATGACATTCTTGTACTTCAGCAAGAACTGGGGTTCACAGCAAGCTTTCACTGCAGCTCTTAAGACACAGCTTCTTTTATGGCTAGTATATATAATGGTATATAAGAAGCTACTTAGTATGAAAAAACTGCACTGTAAGAGAAGCCATAAAGGTTTTTGTTTGTCAACAAATGAAATACAAATTCAGATGCAGAAGAGGTATTAACTGGAGAAAAAACACACAGAAAACCAAAGCAGAGAGGGACTGGTCTTTTTCCCATTTTTCTTTGTGCTTGATTTTTTTTTTTAATATATATTTTTTTTCTCCTATGATATTCATATGGATTTACTAACATTCATATTCACTTAGTCTTAAGTCCTATCATGGTGGATATGTGACAGCAATTAATATGTATGTCCCAGGCTGGGCACTGAAACAGTAGAGAATCTGCATCTTCTAATTTAAGAATATTACTGTCTGAAAAACTAAGTCCTATTTATTATTATCTATTATCCATCCTATGTATTATTATTATTATATTATTTACAATATATCCTATTTGTTATTATCACTTTAAAATGTCCCCTCTGCATTACCTACCTATCAAGAAAATGCACCTTACGGAAATCTTAACAGATTTAAATTATACTGCAGTTTCTCTTAGTTCATTCAGTTAGGACTTCCCTCTTATTTCTGCCTACAATAAAAGGTTATCAATTTAAACAAACACTGCTCCTGTAAAATATAATTACCAGGAATTATTGAAAAAAAATGCCTTTAAATGCTTTTTCATTATCTTGTACATTATTTTTAATTACACACTTAGACTGTGTTTCACTTCAAAACTCTTACAGAAGTATCTTGGATAGGATAGAGGTTGATAAATATCGTGAATTGGAAAACGACCTCTGAGCCAAATCAGCTGTTCCATAAAAAAATGGAAGTTTAAATGTGCTTAAAGCTAACTGTCACCTGAAGCATGAAGTACCATCCCTGAGAAAGTAACTTTTGCCATCCTTCAAAAAATTCTAAGAATATCAGAGCACTACAGGGACCTCCCTCTGGACATTCGGGTCAGTCTCAACTGTGCTATAAAAGAGTTAAAAGCCACTGCTTACTTTAGAATGCTTATTTTAGAATAAGCAGTATGTTTCATTGCTCATCTACTGTTACACTTCTTTACAAAAAGAAACAATTATTTCAGGTATCAAAAAATCAAAACAGACAGAAATGGTCAAATTACAAAAAAAAACAAAACAAAACATACAATTCTTAGATAGAAACTCTACCAAATCACCACTGACATATCTGGTATGTCAGCAACACATACTGTAAGATTGAAGTGCCACTTGCAGTTCAAACACACATCTGACTGAGCATGACTGGAAATGACTATACTTAGGTGGAATTAGGATTTGTTGAAATGCCAACATTTCTTCCCCAAATGCAAACCTTTTCAAGCAAACAAACTGGAGCAGTCTAATCCTGCAGTTTTATATTCTTCAAATATATTTGAAAAACCTTCTAGATGATAGTTAAGTAGTTGTGTTTACATAAACTCCAATTGGCACAGATTGAGCTAAATAGATTAAATGCAGATTTTTATATAGATGTCACTGTTTCAATTTTGTGTTTGCTCATATTCATAACATACCTGCAGAGCTCTCAGAATAGGATTTTATCAGAGTAGAAGTGCCTCAGAGGAGAGAGATATCAGTCAGAAAACTTCTACCATACCCACTGGCAATGGTACAGAATGGTAATGAAGGTTGAATTATAAACAATATTTAATGAAGTCTTTTTTGTACCACTGAGTGTAAAAGCCAAACCAGAACGTTTGAAAGTTATCAAACCCAGCAGGTCATATGCTGCTATCTCTAGTTCAGAAACTATTGACAATTTGGGCACTGCTTCCTTTTCTTACAATTTTTCCACAATTATTCTTTTGTACCAAGTCTTCCTAGTCCAATAGACTTTTCACAAACACCCAAGTTAATATAGGAGTAAATGTAAGAATCACACAGAACTGCTTTTGGTGTCCACACACATTCACTGCTGAAGTAGAGATAGAAGTTCTAGTCCTATAAAACCTGAACAGACTGCCCTTCACTTGGAATCAAGCATAGAATTTATCTGTAATAGTGCATATATCCATTTCTATGAAGTTTGGTTTTAAAACCTAGTAGTTTCTTTTCCTACCATTTCCAGACTTACCCATGTAAAGTTTTCACCCTCCTATTCCAACTTCCTCCTTTGGCTTAAATATTTGGTCTCTCCCCATGGTGCTCAGTATTTATGACTAAAGAGGCTAATATAATTTGTTAGAAATCCTTTCAAGATCTTTCAACATTTATAAGTGAAATAAATCAAAATGAATATGGCTAATGGAGACACATTTTTGTGTGTATGTTTTTTAAAATCTTAACTCCTTTTACCCTTAGGAAGTACTGCTTAAAATCACAGCTGTCCAGCTGCACTCTGCGTGCTTTTTCTAATAAATGCTATATTTTGCGTCCACAGCTTAACAAAGACTTCAGCTCTTCCTATCACTTCTTTGTGCCAGGTAGTTAAATTCTTCCATCAGTTTTCATTATAGTAATTCTGCTTTTGTGCTCAAAGATTATGCACATTGTAAATGCTTATAATGCCTGAATACCTGCTGCTTCTCTAACCCAGGGAATTAAGAGACTATAAAATAGATGCGGGTATAATAGTAGCACTAAAATATGAACTAAATTGTGGATGCTTTCTTAACACGCTTAGAGCTTGAAAGGTAGTCAATTTCCACAAGTACATTGCAGAAATTATATATTATTTCAAACTATACATCTAACACGGGTACCATAATGCACTGCTACATTTTTTTGAATTATTCTCTGAAGTTTTTCTATCCTTCACAAAAACACAGTAAGTGCAAAAGGGTGCAAATTTAAACATTAAAAATGTGTTTTAAAACGTGAATTTTATCATTTGGCAGGTATGACAGCAGACAAAAAGTATACTATAACTTGCTGCTTAAGGAGGAACGCTATCAGATGAGTTCAGTAATGAAACAATCACATTTCTTAGACCATCTGGAAACACTGAGGTTTAATTGTGCATCCCACAGAATTTAGAAGTTATAGTATAACTTGATGATTTTATGTGGCTTTCTTTTTAAGCAATGCTGGGATACAGAATGCTTGTGGCAAATCAACACCTGGCACAGTGAAATTAAATTCACTAAAATTAAAAGTGAAAGAGGACCCTGGTAACTGTAGAGCAGTCAGCCTCACCTCCATCCCTGGAAAGGTGATGCTGTCTCTAGGCATACCAAGGACAAGAGTGTCACTAGGAGCACTCCACATGGTCTTACCAAAGGTAAGTCATGTTTAACCAACCTGATAGCCTTTTATGAGGACATAAGCAGGTGGATAGATGAGGTGATTTGTCTTGATTTCTGTAAAGCATTTGACACCGTCTCCCATGCCATCCTTGGAGGCAAACTAAGAAGATGTGGTCAAATAGTGAGAGGGATTGTAAACTGGTTAAAGGAAGGAAGTCAGAGAGTTGTGGTCAGGGGTACAGAGTATAGTTGGAGGCCTGTATTTAATGGAGTTCCTCAGGGTTTCGTACTGGGTCCAGTACTATTCAACATATTCATCAATGACCTGCCTAGTTCCTTCAGCCACTCGTCATATGACTTGTTCTCCAGTTCCCTCACCAGGTTGGTAGCTCTCCTCTGGACATGTTCCAGCACCTCAGTGTCCTTCTTGTAGTGAGGAGCTCAGAACTGAACACAGTACTCAAGGTGCTGCCTCACCAGTGCCCAGTATAGGAGCATGATCAGTTCAGCCAGCAGGAGTAGGGAAGTATTTCTGATATAAGAACAGGGAACTGTTTGAAAACATCCAGAACAGAGACACAGAGATGATTAAGGGAGGGGAACATCTCCCTGACGAGGAAATGATGAGTGAGCTGGGTCTCTTCAGCTTGGAAAAGAGGAGACTGAGGGGCAACCTCATTGATTTTTATAAATATGTAAAGGGCAAGAGCCAGGAGGATGGAGCCAGGCTCTTCTCAGTGATGTTCAATGAAAGAACAAGAGGTAACAGGTGCAAATGATAGGAGGTTCTGCAAAAACATACACAGCTTTTTCACTGTGAGGGTGACAGAACACTGGACCAGGCTGCCCAGTGAGGTTGTGGAATCTCCTTCTCTGGAAAAATTTATTTGATAGTTACTTGCAAGAGATCAAGCAAGGCACTAGCAAAAGCCTTTTCAAAAATTCATTGGAAGATATTTTCTGTGCCTTCCTGATGCTTTTCGTTATCTTTCCTTCCTGACACTTTCCTGAGACTTGTTTTCCATCTCCCTGGAAGTGCAAGGGTTTCTTTGTTGGATTCCATTTCATATTCCCGTAGGTTTCCCATGACAAAATGCACGCACAGTTCTTCTTTACATGTTCATTATAATTTTTACAGAGACTGATTTCCTATTTCCATTCTACTGCATCTGCATTACTGAACACATGGTAATTCCAGGAAACAGACAGTGTGACGTTGAGGTGATCTAAGATACTACTGCTAAGTTTCTGTGCAATATCATGTTTCGGGTTTTTTGGTTCCTTGGTTTGGTTTTTCTGTTTTTATTTGCATTCACACAGTAATACATAATTCTGGCTAAAAGTTGCAGTAATGTATATAGACTATTTCAGAAAGTGTCTACAACTCTGTAGTCTCTTTTTTTCCTTCTCAACTCTGTTGTCTCTTTTTTTTTTTTTCTTGGTAGGTGCTCACTTTGAAAATGTTCTTTAGTGGCATCCACCTCCTCATCAAAAAAAGAACAGGAGGAACAGACTGCTTTTGTTAGGGTGTGTTAGCAACATGTACTTCTTATTTTCCATAGTCATGGATTTCATTTTTACTGTATTACTGCTGAATCACTGAATCCTAGTGTCTGTCTTCACAGCTCTCTCTTAACCTTATCAACCTGAATAACACAACCTGACATCTCATGTTTCACTTCCTTTCCCAGTTTGTTGTGATTGGATTCTATGAGGACATCCCTTCATCATGAATTTCAACAAAATTACTCTTCCCCTTTACTCCCTTCTCTCCCCTCAGGAGAGCTGACTATTTCTTTTGTCTTGCACAGGGTAGTAATGTGATTAGCCACCAGGGAAACACAATTAATTTTCCTCTCAGATGAGCAATAGAGAAATCAGATTAATCTCTAACTTAACATTTTCTGCATTCACAGTCTCTCCACACCAATACCCTATTTCTAAAAATAAACTTATTTTTCAAGGAAAATAAATTATTTTCAATTCTCCACAGTCTATTTTATTACCTACTGTAAAAGGGGAATGCTCCTCAGTGCTGATTTTGAGTTATTCGTGTTTCTATCCATTGCCTTTGCCAGAACTAATATGTGATAGTAGCAGCTTGAATAATTAATGAAAAAAGCAAATTCTAAAAAGCAAATTCTAGTAATTAGAAGTGAAAAACAGCAAAGCTAGTTTGTTGTGAAATTATTGCTGACAGACCAGCTAGGCGTTTGGCTTGCAGAGAAATAAACACTTTTTAACCTTGCTGGAATTTTAAGTGTCAAGAAACAAAACTACATGTTTGGTAGAATCAGGACAAGCTGTCTACATAAGCAACTCCAGAATGCCAGCTGTGGAAATGGTAGGCAGCAGACAGAATAATCTGGCCACCTTTCCTACAACTCACAGATCTTGTAGCCTTCTATCCCATGTTTTTTCCCCAGCTGGTCTTAAATCTTCAACAACTGTGAGTCAAACACCATCCTGGTTTGGGCCAGGATAGAACAAATTTTCTGTCTTGTAATTTTGCTTTCAGCTAAGTCTGAGTATCTGCACTTACTAAAATTAACAGCAAGTTTCTCAGTCTGTGTCTGCTTCTAAGACTGATAATGCTTGATGCTCATAGTTACAGCTTGAGAATGCTATGAAGAACTAAGGCCCCTGCTTGGTGCTGAGAAACATCTTATGCTCCAAAAAGAGAAAAGCAGTAAAGGGGTCACACCTGCAACCATCCTTTAGGGAGGAGCAGACAAGACAGATCACCTGAATTGACCAAATGAAGTATTCCATCCTATATGTGTCACGCTTGGTATAAATTCGAGGGATCATGAAGGTCAAGCCCCTTTCCTTTTTCCTGCTCCTTCATCCATGGGAGGATTCCATCAGTTCATCTGCCCGTGGTCCTGATCCATACCCTCTTGAATCTGTGTCCCTGCCTCCAGCTCCCAACTGCTGCCAACTCCAGGAGTCCAGCCTGGGACTTTACCAGGGCTGTCCTGAAGCCTCGGTGATGACATGAGTATTAATGGGGGGAAGGAGGGAAGAATGAGATATTGCTCTTGTGTATATTTGTATATATTTAATAATTTTTCTTTTTCATCATTACTGTTTCATTAAAGCTGTTTAGTGTAGTTCCCAAGCTGTAAGTCTCCCTTATTCTCTCTCCTTTCTCCATCAGGGAAGGGGATTAATAGAGAACATTTGCCATTTAATTACCGGCCCAGGGTTAATCTGTGACACTGACACATAACTAAATGTAAACTTCCATTTAGTAAAATGCAACTTATCTATGTTTGTGCCTCTATGGAGTAGCTCCTCACATGCTGTAAGGGTGAAACAGCAGATATTGTAAAATAGTAGAAATTAAGGGGGAAAAAGTGTAATCACCAAGGAATCCAGACATGTCATTGTGAAACAAAAAAATATAAAACCCAAAGACTTCACTATGGTTGGCACTAGTGAAGCAATTCACTATCTCTACCTTTGCCACCAGCATTTAGTAGTCTGTGAGGGATTGACCCCAGCCAGCAGCTAAGCACTCAAACAACTCCCTACTGAGTCCCCCCACAAGCAAGACAGGAGAGAAGATAGGAAGAACAAAAGTAACAAAACCTTTGAAATAAAGACAGCTTAAGTAAACAAAGACAAAAGGTAAAAGCAAAACAAGTGATGTGGAGGCAATTCTACAAGCAGACTGATGCTCAACAAGTCTCCAAGCAAAGGCTGCTTCCAAGTCTCCAAGCAAAGGCTGCATCCCCCAGACCTCCCACCCCTCCCCCAATTTCTACTGCTGTGCATGATGCTATCTGGCATGAAAAATCCCTTTGGTCTGTTCAGGTCATCTGTCCAAGCTGTACCCCCTCCCAGTTTCACACCCAATTTCTACTCATTGAAAGGACAAAGAGAGAGAAAACAGAGAAAGCCCTGATGGTGTGCAAGCACTGCTCAGCAAAACCGAAAATGCTGTGTATTATTAATATTGTTTTAGCCACAAACCAAAATACAGCACCATATGCTATGAAGAAAGTTAACTCCATGTCAGCCAGACACAGCACATCATTTCCTAGATCAAAAAGTACAATTTGTAATCTCAAATTATATATTTTCAAAAAGGTCTTCACCATCTAGAATATAAGCAGCAAGAAGTATGCCCAAACTATATTGGAAGATGACATTTCAGAAGCCCCACCTTGAAGCAGGCAACTGATCATGGTGCCAGATGAAAAAAAAAAAAAAAAAAAAAAAAAAAAAAGCCAAAAGAATTCCTGAGCAACATATTACAGGCTCCCATTGACTAAATACTTTGTATGAGGCTAAAAATGTTAAGTGAAAAATGCAACCCTGTGTGAAACTGAGACTATCCAAGCCTCCTGCTTTTTTTGAACATAACTGCTGGACTTCCTCACCTAACCTGCCTGACACATTTAGAAAATAGGACACTTGCATGGAGACAGATAGATGCAGGTATCATTACTTACAAGCTAGGTGGGACCTCCATCATTAACCTCCTACTTTGTGGACAAATACCCTTAAAAATTAAGCTATAATTTTAATAGCTTAGTATGTTCTAACACAACCTTCTCCAGTGTTCTTAGATGCCCAAAACCACTGCACTATATTTAAAACTCAAAGGTGATGGTTTATCTGGTCTCTGAATCCCAAATGGAGCTTAGGGGTTGGATTTCCTGTTTGACATACCTTAAAAACCTTACATATGAAAGAATCACTTTCTCAAACAAAATTCATTGTGATTCTGGATATCTACCACACCAGAAGTTTAAACACATTCATTTTCATCAGAAAAAAAGGTGTAGGGACCCATGGACCCTCAATAATGTAAACTGAAGGCTTCCTGTTTTGTGTGTTGTTTTTTTGTTTATTTTTTAATTTCTTTTTTGCTTAGTAAACAGATTATTCAGACATTCCTGAATTCAATATAAATTTCATTCTGGATGTTTATATGCCATGTTTGTGTACAGTTGCACACACTCTGGGCCTCTGAAATCCAACAAAAATGAGATGAGAAATCTTAACCTCCTGACAGGTAGCAGACAAGCACATCATCACTGACATGTTCCATCTACAAAACTACTGACAAAAACCTGCTTCCTATAAGCTGAAAGCCTAAGGACATTAAATGAATACTTTTTTTTTTAAGTATTTCTTTTCAATTGCAAACCAAACATATTTAGATACAGAGACTTTACTTTTGGATGAGAAATCTCAGCCATTATTTCATAAAAATGTAAAGACATACTTTTGATAGAAATAAGAAATAAAATACTCTCCAGTGTCTTAGGAACTCTGGCACCAGTCTACCTCATCTCAAATTCTATAGAACTAGACCTTCCCTCTACCACCTGACCCATTTATCTAACCCTGCTCTGATTATGATAGCAAGTTGTGGTAGCAGAAAGTTGTCTGCAGAGCTGTCTCCTGGCCCATTGAGATCTCATAAATCTGCAGCTTCCTTCAGCTATTAGGCCAACAGTTGTTCCAGAAGTTTTGTTTAATAATTCTATTGAATTCTCATGCACATGGTAAACAGCAGCATTATGCATTTCTGTCATTCCTCACAACTGAAGCACAGATGTGTTACATGGACAGTTCTGGATCCTTTCTTGGTACTGAAAAGCAATTATTAAGGGATGCTACTGTCTTCTGGGGAATAACTCTCAGGAAGTTTAGAACTTTCTATGTGCAATAATAATACAGGCAGCTGGAGGGCAGTTTACCAAAATAGAGTAGAACAGACTCTGTGCTTTCCTGAGATTGTCTGTAATTATTTGAGAGATTCAGCCTGATGATATTAATCAACACCAAAAAGGCCTACAAGATCACACAGCTGCACTTTGTCTTGACCTTAAGAGAACACCTCTAACTAAAAAAAGCAAGTTTAGTTCCTTTGCCCAAGTAATTTCTGCCTTGCTGATAAGACTGTCAAAGCCCATGTAATTTATGGTTTCTACAGCTGCTATTCCGAGATACAGTTGTCAGTGGATGGACTGATAACTGCCAATAAACAGGCAACATGGGGTAACAATTTTTACCCACACTGCCTTGCATTGCAGACCACAAAAGCACTGCATATACAGCTAATGTGAACTGGCTTTATCCACATACAGTCAATCTGATAACTGAAATAAACCACTTCAAAACTAACCACTACAATAAATTATTTCATTTCAGGCTAGATCAAACGTTGTGCTAAACTGTATTCCAAAACTGCAGAAAATAACTGGAGCATAAAAGAGAATAAGAGGAGCATAATATTTACTGCAGTTTTTCTTGTCAGTGAGAATGGCAAGTGCCCACAACATTTTCAAATCAAATCTGATAAAATTTTGTAATTATAAGGGTAGGTAAGAATCTTTAGACAAAGCCTTGAAGCTGATAAAACTTCAGTAACTTCAGTCATCCATTACCAAAGAGGCATTCATCACTGCAGCAGAGGCAATAGCCAACTAAGTCTTTATAGGATAGAACTGTTGGATGGGATATATAGGAGAAAGATGGGGCTGAGGTATCAGTGATTCAGGACAGAATATAGAGTAGGCATCACAGGGAACAGAGGCTCTGAAAGCATGTGTTTGCTAGGAGGCATCCCCTAGCCTCTTTGGTTTTCAATGCATTAGTCAGAGAGTTGTGGAGACAATTCTCCAGCTAGGGCAGAGGAGACGCTCCTCCAGATAGCAGAGGAGAACGTGCAAAAAATGATGCCTGAACACTGGTCAAAGATATTCAATTCCAGACCCACTGGAGAATGTGTGATGGTAAAAATATTTTGAAAATTCAGCTAACAACTTCTGGCTTACCTCTTGTTTAAACCCTAATAGGTAATATAGAATAACTATTGATACACGTTTTTTTATCTGAGATTCATCTGCAAGCATATAAGCACTGCAAGTGCTACACAAGCAGCATTGTTTAGAAGAAAGTAGCTCCCTATTTTATTTTTTCCCCAAGAGAAGTCCCTGACATCTTAATTCTATAAAGCAATGTAAAAACCATTTAAACAATACTCTTTTGTAAGCAAATAAAAAGCTCACTGGAATACCTTGGTCCATTTCTTGCACATTACCATAAAAATTAAAACACCAACAAGAGTCAACATATTGTTGAGCTAGAACTAGCTACCACAATTCCATTCTTCAGTCTCAAAATTCCTCTAGACTTGACATTACCAGACTCAGAAGTTATGCAGATGCTGACTGCTCTAAACAGTGTGCTGTACAGTCCTGGGCAAGAGGATTTGAGGATTTTCCAGTGTTTCTCAGCAATACACATACAGCTTTATAATAGTACATTTGTGCTACAAGTGCATATATGTTACCATGAAGAGTTATGGTAAGACTACAAATGGTAAAATCCAAAATTAAGTTTGTAATAGTCACATGTATGAGTATAGCACGGTGTCTTTATAGTACAAAAACTCATCTGAAACAAGCATAGAGAAAGAATAGTATGGACACAGGACATTCTATACACTATTACAAAAATGAAAGTGGAATGACTTACCACTTCTTCATGAGTAGCACTTTCTACATTTATACCATTAACCTAAAAACAGATACAACGAGAAAATTATTTTTAATGTGTAATTTCCAAAAAAAATAAACACAGAGGCATGGAAAACAAAAGTCTGTGGAAAAAAGTGAATGTTTACTGACCTGTATTATAGCATCTCCTATAAATAGCATTCCTGTTTGGTCAGCTGTGGGATTACAGAAGGAGTACATTTTAATTGAAAGCACTACTGAAAAATAATGCTATATTATCTTCCAGCAATTGGTTTAGCATGCTGTTTGTATCCTTCATTTGAAACTGATTTGGTTGTGAAAATACCAGTGGCATAGTAATCAGTATTCATCCTATAAAGGTAATAGATTCCCACCAATTTTAAATAAACTGAGAGAGTTACTTTCCATGCACAAAGAACTTATTTAATATGGAATACAAATGTAACTGCTCACTAATGAAGGATTTCATTAAATTATGTGGAAAGTTCTCATTATTCTTCCACAAAAGAGAAACAGGAATTTCTGAAGCTACTTTGCAGTTCCTTTCCCCCTGAACAAATTTACAGGGACTGCTATAATTAGAGAGGTTGTGCCTAGAATTTAATACAACTCTTTAACATGAAATTTGAGTTGAGCTTCAATCCTGAGAATAGCAAAATACATTATTCCAGTCTGTAAGTCACATGCTTCCTGACTTGGAGAGTTAATAGGAATAATGTAATGAAACTTCAAACAATCTTGAAGATATAAAAAATTGCATTTTTGGGGTATATTCACTAACTTTTTTTTCTTTACTTTCCAATGGAATTTGAGGATGTTTATGTCTTGGGATTTAAGATCCTAAGAAGACTGATATGATTAAATAAAGCATATTAGTCATATATTATCTTACAGGGTCACAGCTCTAGGCTTTGAAGAATGCAACAAGTATTAACAAAGATGGTACTTTGAGAGATGCAAATAGAAGTAAAAAAGAAAAAAACTGCTTGGAGTATTCTCACTATTTTGGCAATACAGCTTTTGCCACTACAGATGTACCTTTGGTAGAAAATAGTTTTTTAAGTTGCATTTAGTCTTTCTAGTATGTTGCTCATTTTTCCTTTGGCAGCTAAAAGATAACAATTAATTAGTCAGACTTTTATGAGTACTCAGGAAAGATTTCACTACATATTTTAAATAAAGTTGGGGTTTTTTTCTTAATAAATGCAAGATGTTTTGAAGGTCTTTACCTCACTTCTTATCCTGCTACATATTTAAAAATATGCACACAATTTGTAATAGTTAGTATAGATAAGAAATATCTATGCACAGAAAAGAAATTAAATTAGAGCAGTTCAAAAACATCACAAAGCAATGTGAAGTAGCCTATCTTGGGTACATAAATTGCTTGAGATGCTAAACATTAGCCTGGGCATCTCTATACTAAACTTGTGTTCAAGGTGTCACCAATACATACAACAGGCAGGGTAGGAGAGGCAGAGGGGTAGCCCTATATGTTAGAGAGTCTCTTGACACTGTAGAAGTTGAGGTCAGCAATAATAAGGTGGAGTGCCTGTGGATTAGAATCAGAGGGAAGGCCAACAAGGCTGATATCGTGATGGGAGTCTGTTAGAGACCACCCAATCAGGATGATGAGGATGATGAATTATTCTACAGGCAGCTGGCGGATGTTTCAAAATCGTCATCCCTTGTTCTTGTGGGTGACTTTAACCTACCAGACATCTGCTGGGAACTCCACACCGCAGAGAGGAGGCAGTCTAGGAGATTCCTAGAGTGTATAGAGGATAATTTCCTGCTCCAACTAGTAAATGAGCCCACCAGGGATGGAGCCCCGCTTGACCTTCTTTTCACAAACAGAGAGGGGCTGGTGGGAGATGTGGTGGTTGGTGGATGCCTGGGACTTAGCGATCATGAAATAATAGAGTTTTCAATATTCAGGGATACAAGGAGGGTCAATAAAACCTCTACGTTGGACTTCCGGAGGGCAGATTTTGGCCTATTCAGAAAACTAGTTCAGAGTATACCCTGGGAAACAGCCCTTGAAAACAAAAGGGTCCAGGAGGGATGGACCTACTTCAAGGAGCAAATTTTGAAAGCACAGGAGCAGGCTGTCCCAGTGTGCCGAAAGGCGAGCCGGCGGAGAAGATGCCGGTCTGGCTGAACTGGGAGACTCTGAAAGAAATTAGGGTTAAGAAGAGGACCTACCAATTACGGAAAAAAGGGCTAACTACCCCGGAGGAACTCAGGAACATAGTTAGGTCATGTAGAAAGAAAATTAGAGAGACAAAGGCACAGCGTGAACTGAATCTCGCCACCTCTGTGAAGGATAACAAAAAGTCCTTTTATAGATACATCAACAGCAAAAGAAGGGGCAAGGAAAACATCCATTCTTTACTGGACACAGGTGGGAATATAGTTGTCAAAGATGAAGAAAAGGCTGAGGTATTTAACACCTTCTTTACCTCAGTTTTCAACAAAAAGACATGTTATCCTGAGGACAGATGGCTTCTGAAGGTTACAGAAGGTGACAAGAATCTAAACAGCTCCCCTGTAATCCTGAAGGACACAGTCAGTGACCTACTGAGCTGCTTGGATCCCCACAAGTCTATGGGACCAGATGGGATCCACCCAAGGGTGATGAGGGAGCTGGCAGAAGAGCTCGCCAAGCCTCTCTCTATCATCTACCAACAGTCCTGGCTCACTCGGGACATCCCAGATGATTGGAAGTTGGCGAATGTCACGCCAATCCACAAAAAGGGCCGGAAGGAGGACCCAGGAAACTACAGGCCCATCAGCCTGACCTCAGTGCCTGGCAGGGTTATGGAACAGATCATCCTCAGTGCAATCACACAGTACCTGCAGGATGGGCAAGGGATCAGACCCAGCCAGCACGGGTTTAGGAAGGGCAGGTCTTGTCTGACCAACCTGATCTCCTTTTACGATCAGGTGACCCACCTGGTGGATGAGGGGAAGGCTGTGGATGTGGTCTATCTGGACTTCAGCAAGGCCTTTGACACCGTCTCCCTCAGCATTCTCCTGAAAAAGCTGTCAGCCCGCAGCTTGGACAGGAGCACTCTGTGCTGGGTTAGGAACTGGCTGGAGGGCCGGGCCCAGAGAGTGGTGCTGAACGGTGCTGCATCCAGTTGGCGGCCGGTCACTAGTGGTGTCCCCCAGGGATCAGTGTCGGGCCCGGTTCTGTTTAATATCTTCATTGATGATTCAGATGAAGGGACTGAGTCCACCATCAGCAAATTTGCAGATGACACTAAGCTGGGGGGGAGTGTGGATCAGCTGGAAGGCAGGAGGGCTCTGCAGAGGGACCTGGACAGACTGGAGAGTTGGGCTGATTCCAACGGGATGAGGTTCAACAAGTGCCGGGCCCTGCACTTTGGCCACAACAACCCCATGCAACGCTACAGGCTGGGGACAGAGTGGCTGAGAGCAGCCAGACAGAGAGGGACCTTGGAGTCTGGATTGACAGGAAGCTGAACATGAGCCAGCAGTGTGCCCAGGTGGCCAAGAAGGCCAATGGCATCCTGGCCTGTATGAGGAACAGCATGGCCAGCAGGTCCAAGGAAGTGATTCTGCCCCTGTACTCAGCCCTGGTGAGGCCACACCTCGAGTACTGTGTCCAGTTCTGGGCCCCTCATTTCAGGAAGGATATCGAGGTCCTAGAGCAGGTCCAAAGAAGGGCAACCAGGCTGGTGAAAGGACTCGAGCACGGACCCTATGAAGAGAGGCTGATGGAGCTGGGGCTGTTCAGCCTGAAGAAGAGGCGGCTCAGGGGAGACCTCATCACTCTCTACAACTACCTGAAAGGAGGTTGTAGCCAAGTGGGGGTTGGTCGTTTTTCCCAGATGACTTTCAACAGGACAAGAGGGCATGGTCTTAAGTTGTGCCAGGGGAAGTTTAGGTTAGATATTAGAAAGAATTTCTTTACAGAGAGGGTGATGAGACATTAAAAAAAAAGTGAAAACCATATGAATCATTTTCTGCTCAATACTTCTCTCAGGGCCATTGGGCTTTTCCAGGAAAGGGAGAAAATACTTGAATTGGAGAGAAAAGGAAGATGATGTCTTCGAAATGCCAGTTATGGGTAAGTACAAAAGGATAAAGTCAAAAGGTGCATGCCTTGCCCACTGTGATTGACTCAGAATTGAGTGGATAAATTCTGAGTATGTATTAGCAAGTGATGAGGCAGAACGGAGACAGATCAGAAATCAGGGCAGTTGGTGCTGAGGCTCCTTGGTCCCACATTGTGTGGGTTTCAGGGATTTTACTTCAATCAGTTAGACTGGTCTCCCAGCCAGACTCCCAGGTGATGTGGAGGATATTGTCCAAGGAAAACTATGGCACAAAAATTTGATTTCTGGGCCCCCAAGCAACCCATCCTATGGCACATCAGTGCTGCACAGTGATGCAGTTCTGCTGCCAGCGACAGCTGCAAAAGGCCACATATGCAGAAGCAAATCTTGTGTACAAGAAAGGCAACAGACCCTGCAGCTTGAATCAATGCAGAATCTGGACATCAATTGTATGTAACACAAGAGGAGTGGTTTCTCAACCTGCTTCAGGACGACACCCCTAAAAAGCCAATCCTGGAGTATTATTCTGTCAGTGTGTGGGTCACACTAGACCTGACACTCCAATTCACTGCAGCAAGGCAGATTTCTTTGCTTATACCTCAACACATGCCAGTAAGTCGACCTGCAGGCCACAGATGTGTTGAAGATGGCAGATGTGGGCAGTAGACAGAGTTGTTTTCCTGAGACCTCATATTGTTGCCTCTTCTGGGAGGCCAAAGCAGCTCATACCTCTGGAAAAATCAGTTTGAAACAGCAACATTGAAAAAAGAAGCTTAATAAAAGAAGGGTAGGCAAGTGAGGCATAAGTTTGGAAAGAATTTCTGTAAGAGGTGAAAACAGAAAAATGGGCTGATAAGAATAAAGGAAAGCAAGTGAAAGATGAGAACCTTATGGAAGAGCACGTCATGACGAATTGTAGGCATTAGGTACCACCATCCTTCCGGATGCCGAGCTATCCATGACCTGCATAATGACACAACAGCAGCTTTGTAATCCTGCCTAAGTCTTCTGAGAAAGCTGTTTAGTTTTAACAAGACTTATTATTACATAGAGTAATATTTATGTAAAATGGGAAAGGTAAAATTCCAGACAGAGATAACACTTTTGAGATAGAGCTAGTTAATAGCTCAAGGATTGAAGAGGAATAGCACTGACATGAAATGGTATGAAATCTCAAGGAAGAAAATCAGGTCTTGAAGGATGGTAACTGAGCAGCACTGAAAACAAATCTGTTCCGGGGAACAACGGACAATGAACACCTGACAGTTGACTACCAGGCCAAAAAAGACTCAGTCATTCCACAGGGAATATGCCCAGCTACCTACTGTGTGTGTCAGGCAATAAATTCTACAGCTTAAGAGGACAAAGCAATAGCACCCTGCTTGCAGAGTCTCTACATGAAACCAAAGCTGTCCACATAAACGAATGAAAGGCGGCATGTTATGGGCTTTATGTGAAACAGTCTATAAGAGTCCCTTGAGTTTGAAAATATAAGTAAAAAATGGACAGAATTCAGAAATAAGTAGCAAGTCACATGTAAAAGGCTTTCTGAGCTGAATAACAAAGTTAAACTAGTTATGAATAGGGAAATAAATAACAATCAGGCATCTTTGATCTTTTCTCCCAAAATATGTAAATAAGTTTCCATTAAATTCTATCACAGTGTGGCAAAAGTTCTAAATCCTTTAAAGGTGATAACTGGAAAATAAACTTGCGGATTAAGGGGCGATGCCAGAAATATATGCTTTAAAGGAGTTACAAGAAAAGATGTATTTCCTAAAATAGCCTAAAATGTCTTTAGTTGAGAAACAAGTAAGGAATAGATAAGAGCACTGAAAAGACCAAACTTGAACTTTTCTGAAATTGCCAAAGGATGTTATTAAATTTCTCATATTATTCCATGTGACATTATCACCAAGCAGAAGGGTCACTGCATTTGCTCTCTCCATCAAACAGTATGCAGTATGATTCTTGACTGCTTCAGCCCCAAAATAATCTGAATGAGCTTTACTGATTTTAATTAGTATCTTTCGATGTAATGGAAAGATACTTGGCTATTGTTAAGAGAAGTTTGATGTCTAGCTGCTTGCTTCTCTAGTTCCTCTAGCAAAGGACTGTGGTAAAAGGAAGCTCCAAATCCAACACCCAAAACATCATCCCTCTTCAGACAGACTTCAGGAAGTTCTCTCCTGAACAAATTATTTAAAGGAAAATATATTGTACAGTCCCCTAATTTTTCTGCATGGAATAATTATCATTAATCTTTTTATTCAACCTTGCCTGTATCAGTAAAAAATTCAAACAATAACTTTAAGTTCTCTTTCATTAGAAATTTCTGCACTTCATAAGAGAAACAGGCAACTGAGAAAAAGAACAGAAACTGCATCACAGTGGCATCCTAAGGCTACAGTTTATTTACTCAACTGCTTCCTGGAACAGGTGACAGCTATGGGCCCCTCACTACAAGAATGAGATTGAGGTTCAGGAGTGTATCCAGAGAAGGGCAACAAAGATGGTGAAGGGTCTAGAGCACGAGTCTTATGTGGAGCATCTGAGGGAATTGGCCTTGTTTAATCTGGAGAAAAGAAGGCTGAGGGGAAACCTTACTCTGTACACAACTACCTGAAAAAAGGGATTTAAGAAGGGGGGATTGCTCTGTTCTCCCACATCACAAGCAATACAAGAAAATGGAACGGTCTCAAGTTGTGCCAGGGAGGTTTAGATTGCATATTAGGAATTTTTTTTTTCTTCCAGAGGGCCAAGCACTGGAACAGGTTGCCCAGAGAAGTGGTAGAGTCACCAGCCCTGGAGGTATTTAAAAGACAATAAAAATTATATATTTTTTCATACCTTTCTCTGTTTTGATTATCAATAACCATGTTACAAACCCAATGAAATTACAAATATTGTTTTTCATGTTTAATATGTACCTTTTTGCTTCATAAACAAACACCCCTTCCAATGATTATTTTCATCATAAATCTCTATAGAACTGGAATAGAATTTCCAGAAACAGTTCATATTTTTTCATAGCTGTTAAACAAAATTAATTATCCTTTAGTGAAAGTTGATTTTCTTTGCATTCATGAGGAAGACTTTGATCATTAATGCACCTTTTGAATACAGTTTCTTTATGCACCCAACAGAAAAGCTTTAATCAGTGTCAGGAACCTAATGCATGCATTTTTAAACACACACAGGTATATGTACATACAGAAGGCTTCACTTTGGCAAAGTATGAAAGCAACTGTCTAAACCTAGAGATGAACAGATAATTTGGTGTCTCAGGTTTTCTAGCATGAAAACAAATTTAAAATTCAGCTAAAATGGGAATGTTTTAATATTGTCTGTAAAAATGACGTTTGGATTCATTAAGCTCTTAAATCTTGCAAAAAAAATTAACACAAATTCTACCACAAAATTTCTAAGTGAAAATTAGATATATTTCATCCCAAATTTTCTTCTGGAATTATTTATCAATAATTTTAGCGCATAAAAGCATGCATTTCATTGTATCAATGAAAACATTACCATCTTAACACTATTTACTAGATCTGATTTTAAACATGCCTGTTCAGCTAAATAAAAACTTAAAAATTAACTTTGCATTTTTCTACCCAAAGAATTCTTTAGATATAGGTCAATAATTTAAGTCACTCACTTCCTCATTTAACACTCCTAATGAATGAATGAATGAAAAGCCCATAGTGTAACTTGTTCTAGGGCTTCAACTCATATACTTATATGGTTCTTTTTAAATATAGGACTGTTAACTGGCATCATTGGACCTTTTAGGTATGTTACTAATGACTGCCCTGAATAACTTTCTTGAATCAGGGATCAAAGTATCTTCTTTTTACTTGTTAAGTGATCTTTAATGTTTCCTTAAGATGTCTTCCTACTAGGAGATGCTGCCTCTGGCATCCTGCATAGTGCTGAGGAGTTAACAATGAAGAGAGAGATCCAAAATGCTAAGAATGTTCTTCTGTGCCTTCTGAAACTAACTTCAGAGATGGTTCAAAAGAGGTTCAAAGGAGAGAACAGTGATCAGATGCTATCTTCAGACACCATTATTTTTCCAGTAACAAAGAAAAATAACATTGGCAATTATGATCAAAAATTAATAATAGAAAATATTATTTATCCTTAAAAAATTGAGGACATTTGTACGCGATATTAGGAAACAGTGTACAAATAATTAATTCCATCTTATGTTCAAATGAGTTCCTTCTTATGTTCAAAGATGGCCTTGTGTTCAGTTTTCACCTTCATTAGCATAGGGCAAGTTTTTGATCCCTTGTGACTTCCTTATAAATGCAAATGCCTCCACTTGGTCTTAACTCAGCATTAATCTTGACTGTCCTGGCTCAGTGGATTGCCCACCAACTTGTTCAGAGCAGGACTGGTTACCCTACTTGTACCATCCATATGGACTGGAGTCACAAATAAATACCTCTGGGTGAAGAACCACATATGCTGCCATGCTAAACTATCTTTGCTTGGCATGTAAACTTCAGTGAAACTGTTAAAAGCCCTCAAAGTGACACCATGTCCACCAAACAGATGGCCCTGAATATGGAAAGCCAGGATGTGATATTTGGATACAGTTTGCAGAAGGCACAGTTTTAAGCCAAGGTTTCAGTGGCTGAAGGTCCTGAGTTTGTTCCAGTCCCACCAGGTTATACAGAATCCCCAGCAGGAAATGAACTAAACACAAACCAGAAGATTTTTCAGTGCATCAGAATATGAGTTGCAAGTCACCTTTTAGCACAGAAGGTGGGAAAACACTTTCAAATTAAGGCTTTTACAAATTTTGGCTCTCAAGAGAGAATATTTTTTGAAACTGGCAAAATGCAAACTATCCTTATTTCATCATATTTTATTTAATTTTATTTTACTATTTTCATCATAGCCAAAAATCACTATTCTGTTTCATTGTGGCTACCTGTCTGACTCCATGATACAGGAGAGATGAGGAGAGAGAGGAGCACAGCAGTAGCCAGATTGTTATAGATGTTCTCATAAAAATGGAAAGCTGCATCAAGGAAACAAAATATAGTTGCTAACTTGATGTTAATTTTGAAACCCAACACAGAAATTTTATTGCTTGACGTTTATACCAATTACCATACAATACTACATGAAGTCACTTGAATATTTTATGTTTTATGTTTAAAATTATGAAGTCCATTTGCTTTTACAGTCTCCACCTTTTAGATCCTGTAAATTCATAGTCTAGTAATTAAAAATGCGAATAACAGATAACAAAAAGATGTGAACATATGGTAGCTCATACCTTTTACCCATATATTGTACCTAGGGATTCTTTGAAGTATATGCAATGGATGTGACAAAATTTCTTATGGATTCACTATACACATAAGCCCTGACTGATCTGATACTTTTCAAAATTATGATATATTATTATTTCAAAATTAGGATACATTCAGTTTGCAGTAATTTGTCTGTGAACAAGACTCTACATCTGTAAACTTACTGTAGCCTTTATCATAAACAAATTTTAACACTAATTATAACGCATAAAATAATGCACACCTAAAAGCTATTAGCAAACCAAATATTGTACAATGATTCGTTCTTTCTTAAGCCACTTTCAAAGGGAAAATACAGATAAAGGAATATTGTATTAAATCACATTAAGAAAACAGAGAAACCAGGATTCAGTCTTCGAAAACCTCACTGAGAGGCTGCAACGTCAATAGTATTTTTCATAGTCTGAGTAATTAATTACTAATAAGTTAGTTAATTAGTAATTAATTACTAATAAGTAATTATTAGTAATCATTAATTTATTAGTAATAAACTCAGTTAATATGCTGAGTCAACTGGATGATTTGATACATTTGTAGGAGAAAAAAAAATCCTTGCTTTGGAAGTGAAATAATTATCTATGCAATTAAAATGACTCTGTAGCTCATTATATCACTTTACAGTTTAATTTTTTTACGTGTTTGCATTTATTTGTTCTCATTCTGTCTGACACAGGAATTTTGTCCCTCCGAAATTAACTTTAACAAAAGTTTTGGTGATGTGAAAAAACCCTTTATTAGACCAGAAGACAGAATCCACAGAAAAATTTAAAAGGCCTAAACTCAAGGAGTCGCTGGCATTAGCAAAACCTGCTCTTACCTAATATTGTTGAGGAGGGCTGTGCTCATGAAAAACTTAGGACATTCTTTAATGTGATCTGTGATGCCTTGTACCTTAGCCTCCAGCACTGAATACTTAATCTTGTCTTCCAGAAATTTAAAGCTACACTGGAGGTGTTCAAAGGAGTTTTTGTGCATTTCAGTGAGCTTGTTCATGAAAATCTTACTG
Source organism: Heliangelus exortis (assembly GCF_036169615.1). NCBI lineage: Eukaryota > Metazoa > Chordata > Aves > Apodiformes > Trochilidae > Heliangelus > Heliangelus exortis. The sequence continues at coordinate 95,739,111 of NC_092424.1, read as the reverse complement.
AGCAGAGTGATCTAGGAAAACTTAATTTCTCAAATTACGTGCAAATGCCTTCAGCTGCTTTTCAGGTCAATACCAACAAAACACTTTCTCCTGTATTTTAAAAATTTGGAGTATACAAAGATAGCTAATTGCATTATTTAGGGCAGCACAAAGGTGGTACACATATAAAAAAGAAGTTTTATGCTATTGTACTTCTAGCTTTGGAACTAGAAAATAGAACTATATCCAGACTAAGTAATGTTGAAAACATGATTTTGCAGTGTTGTCATGTAGAAGGCATTAAATTTCACAAAAACTATTGCGAACTATCAGATATTTTAGGAAATCAGTAATGTAATCAGTAAGGAGTAGTTTACTCACATAAATTCAGGTATTTTTCTTGAAGACCCAAAATAGTAAAACCCATCATAGTAACATGCCTGATACATACCCCTTTTTTCTCAAGTAACTGAGTAAATTTTCAAACGTTACTACTGCATGAAACAAGTTTTTGATTTTTAAATTCAGTATATTTGCTTGAAGCAGCAACTAATCTCACTGCTTAACTACATGCCACCTTTGAAGCTTGCTTATCAGTATCATTATTAGTACCTTGTATAATGAAAGTCCATTGGTAATTTATTAATATCATGAACACAGAGATGTTCAGTACAAAATTTTGTTTGAGACAAATCTTTGAGAATTTCCTCTCTACTCCATGCTTAACATTTCCTCTCATTATAGCCAACATGAATTTTTTTCCAGACATACTTTAAAAAAAGTATACATATGTGTGCATTTATATGTGTATGTGGAAAAAAGAATGCACGTTATTTTCCCTTAAATAATATTATTAGATTATTTCCTCTTACATTAAAGCTCTATAATCTTAAAACAGACAAATTCACTCATGGTCATCACTGAGTAAATTTTAGACATTCTCTTCATTACTATTATATTTACCAATTAAATATAATATTATCAAAATAATGCTGTGAATAGCCTTTGTTATTATATTTTTCCTGTGTGAATACTATCAATGCCAAACAATCAAACAACAAAAAAAGGAAACCACATCATTTTCTCTTGGACATATCATAACTCGAAGGGGTCTTCAGGAAGCAAAGTGCCAAAAAAGAAATTTTATATCATACCTCTGATTTGGAGCATCTGCACATCTAAATGAACTGCAGAATCAATCAGCCTGGAAGGAACTTCAGGAGTTCACCTGACCTAATCCCAACACACACTGAAGGCAGGGCTGAGATTTCTCTTTTTTTTTTTTTTTTTCTTTTTTTTTTTTAGTGACACAATTGATACTATACAGACTTTTCATACATTGTCTGGTGTATCAGTGTCTTTGTGCCATTCACTGCTTCAGCCAGGAACACCGATATGGGCTCACTGTGACAGCATTGCCTCTGGTTATAGCCACTACTCACTTTGCAGCTTCCTTGCACAAAAAGTTACAAGATCTTAAAACAAGTATCTTCTGAGGAGAGATTTTCAAATTTCAGGTAAACAGCTGACCTCATTAAATTGTTGCTGCACTTGTTACCCTACATATAAATAGAGCTCATTAAAAGCTACCTGCAAAGTACAAAACTCTGGATATATAGTGTTTTACACACAAATTCTGTACTAAGCTTGATTAAAAAGTACTGTATCAGTACTGCATCAGTACTACACTGCCTCAGAGGGCAGGAGATAGCTCCCCTTGCTGGCAATTAAGTTCCCAAATTACTTTCCTTAGACCCGAATGCTTATATTAATTTTATTATTATCATTATGTATTTATTTTTTGTATGGATTGTTATGCTGTGTATTCAAGAAGTCTATTATTTTTTCATGTACAATAACAAAATTGAAAAAAAACACATTCTCTTCCTCACTGCAGAAACAGTATGATAAAAAGAACTGTCATACTGAAATATATATAAGTACTGTGATGTGAATAATGATTCAAGGAAAATTAAAGAAGTCTTTCCAACAGGATACTGTTGGAAAACATACATAGCCTATCCCTTCAATATTAACTGGATGTCAGCTGGAAATGGGTTACCGAGTGTGAGTATTGCATTTCAAACCAGCTGAGAACCCAAAGAAGAAGTAAATGCAAAGGAAGAAAATAATGCACAGTTTTCCATTAACAGGCAACTTGAAAATTTTATTTTCAACACCACTGTCTTACTGCAGTGAAAAATTACTTAGCAGTACGATTTCAAGTACAGGTCCTAAAGACTTGGCAAGATTATACATTTTCAATTCAACAGAAAGGCATATGGACCATTTGGTCATTGATGGAAAGGCTTAAAGATAGTGTGAGGCTGAAAGACTGTGCCATAAATATATTTCAGTTCTTAGTTTAAGGAACATTTGATATTTTTAAAATATTCATCTGTACCATAGTTCTATATTAATAAATAGCATAAATATAAGTTACCTGCTTGGTCCTTAAATATTTTTGATACGACGACCGGTACTTTGTGCTCAGCACCACCCTGCAAAAGATGTGTATTTATCATGAGATCTCAAATAAGGTTGAAGTGAAGTAGTCATACTGGCAATGCAAAGAAGAGATGAGAGTTAACCATACCTTTATGCTTAAGCCCAAGCCACCAACTGGTTGTCTACGAAGTGTAACAGTTCTGTGCTTTAAAAAATTGTAGAAAAAATAAATTTAGGTGAAAAACACAATACCTAAGCATAGAATTTTACTTTTAAAAAAAAAACAATTCTTAAAGACAACCTAGAAACTGAATGATCAAGGTCAGTTCTGCAGATCATTCAACACTGATTTATAGGCACTTATTTAATTTCTTACCATAGAAAGTAGAACTTGTGTGTGAATTGTGTATGCAGACTTTTAATATATTTTCCTTTCCCTCAAGTGATATCCTTATTAAACAGAATTTTTTCCATTTTTTTTTTTTCCTTTGAAAATAGTTTATATATATGACATATATATATGTCAAGGGGTAATGGATGCAAGTTGGAGCATTGGAGGTTCTGTGTAAATATAAGGAAAAGCTTTTTCAGTGTGAGGGTGACAGAGCACTGGCACAGGCTGCCCAGTGAAATTATGGAATCTCCTTCTCTGGAGACATTCAAAACCCAGCTGGACAAGTTCCTCTGGGACCTACACTACGTAGTCCTGCTCTGGCACAGGGGTTGGACTCAATGATCTCTCAAGGTCCCTTCCAATCTCTAATACTCTGTGATTTCTCTGATATATATGTATATATATATATATGTATACACACACACATTCTTATACATTGTCTTGTACATTCAACTACAACCAGCATTTTTTATGGTTGAAAGGTTCAAATAATATTTCAAATATATATTTCAAATAATAATACTGCTATATAGTTTCATCTGTAGCTATACAAAGCAATCTATTTATACAACATCTTGTAATTCTATTGATATTTCATAGTTCATAGCATCGCTTATAACAGAGCTTCAAATATTCCTTTTAAAGAAACTAGCTCAAGCAACTAGAGAAAAGCACTACACCCAGCAAAAGGTGGTCTTGCAAAAAGACTAAACATATATCCTGAGTATGAGAAAAATCTTTGTTCCTGCACAAAGCCACAGCCCAAATCACCACTGTAATCCTGCATCATCAGGAGCAGAGAGACTATAAATTATTTCATAGAATGACAGACTGTATTGGGTAGGTAGACACCTTAAAGATCATCTAAATCCAATCCCCCTGCATGGGCAGGGACACCTCCCCCTAGACCAGGTTTTTATTTCCATATCTGGCAGTAATCTTAACAACACAGCTTGTTCTGACAGGCTCATTTTGAAAATGAGGTAAATAAAACTATGTAGCAAGCAAGAGCCACAGAAACATGAAAGAACTTGAAAGATATCTGTAGTAGCAAAACAGATGCCAGGAATTAAATATATAAGGCTTTTTTAGAGCAGTTTCTAGGGATGATGAAGCACAATTTTAAAGCATCCTTGGCAGAAGATGACTAAATCTTACAGAGAGATACAGTGAAAATTTCAATGACTTTACATGAAAACCAAACAGATTCAGACTACAGACATAGGCCAAAATTTAAAAATTCTCCAGTATGATACACTGCAACTGGATTTTTAAATTACATTTTTAAGTAGTAATATGGCCTGAAGGCCTTACAGTGTACAGATATTTCTATTTCATCTTTGTTTATGACATGATCTGTCATATTAATTATTATTTAAGTACATTAAAAAGTAATTACTTTTGTTTCATAGCCTGCCACAAGTATTCTCATTCTACAGAGCTAGAAAACAGGCACACAAAGGTTGACAAACAATGAATTCTGGTTCACGTGATATTTACCTCTTCAAAGTATGTTGACCAACTTCAGACTTTGGATATTCAGCATTTTAGCACATAATTATACATTAGAAGGTGAGATACACCTAATGCCTTATCAGCAGTGTTAATTTAGTGTTAGTTTATACACATGACACATCTAGGATAACATTGCACCTCTGTTTTAGAGAAAGAATCATTCATCACCAGATTCTTTTCTTCCTGTAACCCCTGTATCTTTCAACATAAAAGAAAACAGAAAGCCAAGATTCAAGTGACAATAGCTTGTATATTTCTAAACTTCTAATATTTGACTTTGCCAATTTATTTCAAAGGAGGAAAAAAAATATGGGGAAAAAGCAAAAAAATTCACTTGGTTTACTATATAAGCTAGTTTTTTTTTCCATTTTCTTCTTTCACTTGGACCCTTGAATTCATAATATACATGCTCACTAATAGAATCCAAAAAACTGTGGGTAATTTAGAGGAGATTAAAGACTAGATAAGTTCTGAAAGCAAGATATTATTGAATTCAATTTCAAGTTTTGTGGGGAAATGTACTAAACAGTAATTATTCTCTTTTATTTGATTTCTCTGTCCCCTCTAATTGATCCTGTTGTGGTCTTCATCTCTTCTCAGTACCTCGCTTTGTTTTCGTTCTACCTCATCTTGTAACTCAAAATTCTGGAAGGTAACTTTCACTTCTCCTTCAAAACAAAGAACAGACTCTCTTACAATTCCAGTCTCACAAGCCATGCATAGGCCGAAAGGAAGTCAGCTGGAGGATTTTCTCCAGCAAAGCAACACAGTAAAACTTTCATCTGTATCACTAAATTTTCTTTCATAGAAGACATCGAGTCACATCAAAAGTGCCAAACTGGTACCCTACGTGACACATGCTGTCTCCCAGTTTGGTCTGAGGAATTGTTTATGAGAATTATAACTGACATTGGCCAAACCTGAGAGAGAGAGTACACTACCACCCAGGAAAAACCATTTGGCACAAGTCAGCACAAAGCCAGGGAGCAGCACACTCACATCCAGCACAGACAAGTGCAGGTCAATGCTGACATCTTAGCTGGAGGGAGAAGTCTCCACAATGTTTGACCAAACGTGCAAGGAGACGCATCCCACAGGAATCCTGCTTATCCCAGGAAGCACCAAGGAGATATGGTCTTCATTTCTACCAAAAATGTAGGAAAACATAGGAAGGAAGTCTTAAGGATTAAAATTAGGTAGCAAAAATGGAGGTTAGAGACTTAGATTTCTATAGAAAGATTCTCCAAAACTCTTCCAGCGGTGCCCTGCAAGGCTGGGGAGACAGGTAAGGTTTTAATGCCTGCCTAAAGAAATGGCTCAGGGAATATGGATTCAGGTTCACCAGAAAATGAAGACATTTTTTCAACAAAGGGAGCATAGACTTCATTTGAACCATAAGGACACAAAGCTCCCGGTACCACAACTAAGTTTTAAATTGTAGTTTAGGAAAATTTGGCAGGTACAGAAGACAATTTAACTATGGATGATGCTTCAATTACGGATATAAACAGAGATATTTTATATCATTAAGAGAAGGACAGGTCAGGGAGAGAATAATACAAACAGGAAATGTGAAACAGAGTGCCAAGAACAAAATCAAAACTGCACTAAATCTTAACTAAATAGAATTATAAACACTCTAGAGAGGTAGGAAAAAAGTCTAATACTGGGATGCCAAATATGTAAGAAAAGTAAAACAGGTTAGATAAAAAGCAGAGCAAATACCTTGCGCCACAAAAAACTTGGACTCAAATAAAACTAATAAGCCAACTACCTCAACAAATAAAAAAAAAATATTCCAGGCTAAATGCAAGTAAGAGTCTGTATTATTGGCCACTCAACTAGGATGGTTACAGTGAGTTTTGCAAAAAGGCAAAAGTTATGAGAAATGTGACAGTGGTAACAGACAATCTCTGGTACATCAAACAGATAAACATATAGATATAAAGCAGTCAATAAAAAGCAGGTCTCTATCAGTCACTGCTTCATGGAGTTCACGAGATGAGACTCAACACCTGATCTAGTCTTGCTTACAGCATGCAGGATCTAGTTAAAATTTTCAGAGCTGAAAAGATACTCCGTAGTAGCAACTACTGTGTACTTTACATCAATATTTATGCAATGGTGATGGCAAAAAAGGAATTACGCAAAAGTGAGGAAGCTGGTTGAAAGGAAAAAAAAAGGGCACAGCTAAGAAAATTCTATAGGCAGTGTGAGGCACAGAGGCAATGAATGGCACTGAATGACACAATTAAGAGAAAAAGGAACACTGCATGTCTGAAGAGGAGTTTAAGAGACTATATTACACATAAAGGGTAATGGACATAATACTTAAATGAAGACATGGAAAAGGAACATAAGCCAGTAAAAATGAAAAACAGAGAGCAATAGTCCCAAGAAACACCAAAATGAATGACAATTAAGAGCAAATTAATTAATAGCAAAACTTCAAATCTATCAGGAGCAGGAGGTCAGCAGGAGGGTCGATTTATGATCAAGATTTAAAAAAAGAAATTACGGTTATTGAAAGGAAGATAAATGAACACTCTTCATTAGTGCAAAAGAAACTAGACATCGTCCTCCAACACTCTTCGTACCACAAAGGGTTATGGATCTGCCTGAATCTGAAACCACTCTAGAAGCAAATTGATGAAATAATGGTAGCAAAGCACACGGGTTTTAAAGGAATTCAGGAATTCATCAAATCACAAGCACTGTAATGATGCTTGTCAATAAAGCCTTGATACATGAAGATTACAACACTGAGAAGAGAAACCTATTTTTAAAATAAAAGGTTCTAGTTAAGGCCTAGGACACTCAAGGCCTTCACTAAATAAATAAAAAACTATAGAGGAAAAAAACCAAACAAACAAACAAAAACCACCACCACAAAAAAAACTATAGAAAGTGAAATTCTAACAATGATCAGAGTTAGCAGACTGTCCTGGTTTGGGCCAGGATAAAGGTGATTTTTCTGAGTTTCTTGTCGATGGTTGAACTTGCTGGGGTTGACAGCAAGTTTCTCAAATGGAGTATTCCATCCCATGTGCGTCATCCTCGGTATGGAGTTGGGGGATCTCGAGGACCGAGCCACACCCTTACCAGCTGATCGGCCTCACCTGAGATCATCAGCAGAAGTGCTGGGTACCACCCCCCTTAACAGCTAATTGGTGTCACCTGTGGCACTATAAAAGACCAGCAGAAGCTCCTGGCTGGCTGCTTGTGGCCCTGCCTGCTGCCCGGTTGCCTGCCTGCCTGCCTTCACCCGGCATCTGGGAAGGATCCCATCCAGTCCGTTTGCCCGCCTGCTGCCCTGCCTGCTGCCCAGTTGCTTGCCTGCCTGCCTTCACCCGGCTTGCGTGAGAACTGTTGGGGGAAAAGGGGGAAGGACTCTGATATTCATTCTCCTGTATATTTGTGTATATATATATATATAGCATTTTTCTTTTCTTTTTTCCTATTTACCATTATTGTTTCATTAAAGTTGATTGGTTTAGCCTCCAACCCATAAGTCTCTCTCCCTTATTCTCTCTCCTTTCTTATCAAGGAGGAGAGAGAAATTAATAGAGAGCATCTGTCACCCGGTTTAATCGCCAGGCCAGTGTTAAACCGTGACACAGACACTTTGAAGAACTTGATGATAGGAACCATGAAGGAACAGTTTTATACAGATATATTGCTATTTAAAATTAGTTAGAAAATAGAGAGAAAACAAGGGGATAATTAGTTAGAAAACAGACAGAAAACAAGGGGATGGATTTAATGCGTAATGCTCACAGTGGACAAAGGTCATCACTGGAGTTCCACTGTTGCCTGTGTTGCAACCTGCATTATTTAAAATACTCATGAAATATTAAAAAAACAAAGTAACTTAAAAAACCCAAACCAACCAACCAAAAAAAGAAAAAAAAAAAAGAAAAAAGGTACGAGTAATGACTTACCCTTACTGCTTACTGAAAATATTTGCAGAGCATCTTACAAAATAGTATACAGATTAAACCTACTGAGAGAATACTTTCCGCCTGTACATTATTTATATAAGGAATTAGGATTGATTCTAAATCAGTGATTTCTATTAAAGATTAAAACCTTCATGTTAAAGTAGATGCTTCCATGTGCAGTGCTCAGTAGTGGTCTAAAACATACTCAAATTTTAAGTCTCAGCAACGGAACAGATATCAAGCAAAGAACATTATTATACTACTGCAGAAATCCAAAATTTACCACACCTTGAAAACTGCATATCACTTTGTTCTCCTCATACATGAAACAGCTAGAAAAGACTCAGAAAAGACCAATAAAGGTGATCAAAGCACAAAACCACTCCTGTACAAGGCATAACAGAATAGGTTGTAACATCTAGGAAAAAACACACAAGATCACACAAGGCTCTTACAATACAGTAAATTGCATTAGAGGACAGTGAATGGGAATTCATTTTTATAGCCTTTTCCCCTACATAAACTAGGAGATATCAAATAATACCATTAGGAACCAAGATGAGAACAAATAAAACGAGGCAATTCTTTGTTCAATTTGAAGGAGGTTCTAGATTAGATGTTGAAAGTCTACATGTGTTCAAGGGGATATTATAAAACTATGGCAAAAATAAATCATTTAAGAGCTAACATGAAACTGTGTTTTGCTCCAGAAGGCACTGAGTAACTTGGGATAGGGGAAGTCTTAAGAAATGCATCCCATAAGCTTGCTTTGGTTGGCTTTCCTGGGTAAACATTATTGGCTAGTATTGGAAAAAGGACAGGTAGCTCAGTAGATTTTAGGTTTGAATCAGTTCTGAACTTCTTAAGCAATGATAAAATTTCATGACTATAAAACTTGGACAGAAACTCACAGTAGCTTTGCAAGCAACTATGAATGAAAATTCTACTCCAGAATTGCAGTATTTTTGGAAAAAACCCTATCATTTCGTGACACTAATGATAACATCATGCACACATGCAGCTGAAACCTCTGTGTTTCTATCTCACTTAAACACACAGGCAACACTTTTTAGGTTTTTGCAAGCTAGATATGTTCTCTTTTCAGACTGATTTACTTATGGTTTGAGGATAAAGTGAGGCAGACATCTGTATCAATTTTTTAAAAAAAATACAGAGCTACAGTTCACTGTATTATGGCTGTGTAATTTTATTTCATTATAGGCAAGGAAAACTCTAGAAAGTGTTAATAATTCTCAAACTGAACAGGAAAGACAAAGTTAATACTTCTCTCTCTTTTTTTTTTTTTTTTTTTTTTTTTTTTATTTAAACTACCTTCTCATTATGCTAATGGTATCCTTTAATAGTATCTACAGTTTATTAAAACTCTTCATTCTAAAGCCTTCCAGAGTACTTGATGTTAATACTATAACAATTACTCATTCCAGCTGTGCTACAAAGGTTCCTCCTGTAGTATACCACATAGCAGGCCTGTCTTGTTTTGTTTTCTGTTTCTAGGAGATTAGAGGCAGAATAAATACCCTGGCTGAAACTTCAGGATACAGTTAAATAGACAGAATTTAATTATTAGAACTGTAATTGGTCAGGATACAAGCATGCGATATTCCTGTCTTTCTAAGACTGTTTATTGTTGCAAGTTGTCAAGGATTTTATGTTTCTCAAATATCAGATGCTGGGTCTGTAATACTGATATTTAAGAATTAAGGTAACAATTTGGCCATAACATTCTTTAGCATCAAAGTTCTGAGAAAAAAATGCATTGACCAGTACCAAATGTACAAACAATGGAAAAAGAAAGCAGATTTACCTGCTATGGGTTTGACAGGCAGTTTGATCTGCTTCTATGTCGAGCAGTTTTTGAGAGGGTAGTCTGGCTGTTCCATTTGGACTTAGTGTACAGTGGAAGAATACGTATTTAGGAAATAAATTTTCTTCATCCACAAGTGACAAGAGAGAGCTGTCTGATGTTACTGAACCACTCTCCACCATTTCTGAAAAATCATGAAAAACTGGAGAGGTGCCTGAAAACTGTAAGCAAGCTAAAGTCACTCCAGTCTTCTAAAAGGATAAGAAGGAAGAGGCAGGCAACTACAGACCAGTCGGCCTCACCTCCATGCCTGGAAAGGTGATGGAGCAGCTCATTTTGGATGCCACCTCTAACTGCTTGGATGAAAGAAAGGTTATCAGGAGTAGCCAGCATGGATTTATTAAGAGAAAGTCATGCTTAACCAATCTGATAGCCTTTTATGATGGTATACCCAGATGGTTACTACATGAGGGGAGCTGATGTCATCTACCTTGACCTCAGCAAGGCTTTTGATACTGTCCCCCACATTATCCTCACAAGCCAACTTGAGAAATGTGGATTGGACAATTGGGTAGTAAGATGGATTAGGAACTGGTTGAAGGACAGAGCTCAGAGAGTCATAGTCAGTGGGGCTGAGAGGCTGGAGATCAGTGACCAGTGGTGTCCTTCATGGGCCAGTGCCGGGCCCAGCTTTATTCAGTGAATTCATCAATGACCTGGGCAAGGGCATAGAGTGTATCATCAGCAAGTTCACTGATGATACAAAACTGGGAGGGGAAACTGGGAGGGGTGTTTGACACACCAGAGGGCTGTGCTGCTGTACAGCACGACCTGGACAGGTTGGAGAGCTGGGCAGGAAGAAACTAAATGAAGTTCAACGAGGGTAAGTGGAGGGTACTCTATCTGGAGAGTAACAACCTCATGCACCTGTCCAGGCTAGGGGCTGACTGGTTGGAAAGCAGGTTTGGAGAAAAAGACCTGGGAGTCTTGGTGAACAACAGGCTCACCATGAGCCAACAATGTGCCCTGGCAGCCAAGAGGGCCAGTGCAATCTTGGGTTGCACAAAGAAGAGCACAGACAACAGGATGGGGGAGGTTATCCTCCCTCTCTACTGTGCTCTGGTGAGGTCTCACCTGGAGTACTGTGTGCAGTTCTGGGCTCCCCAGTTCAAGAAGAAAAAGAACTACTGGAGAGAGTCCAGCACAGGGCCACTAAGATGATTAAAGGACTGGAGCATCTGCCCTATGAGGAAAGGCTAAGAGAATTAGGGTTGTTAGCTTTAACTTTATAAATATCTATCTAAAGGGTGGGTGTCAGGAGGATGGGTCCAGACTTTCTGGTGTCCAATGACAGAATAAGGAGTAATGGACACAAACTGGCACACAAGAGATTTAAGTTAGATATGAGAAAACACTTCATTCTGAGGGTAACTCAGAACTGGAATTTACTGCTCTGGAAGGTTGTGGAGTCTCCATCTCTGGAGAAATTCAAGACCTGCCTGAATGTGTTAGTCTCAAACCAGCTCTAGGGGATCCTGCTCTAGTGGGAAGGTTAGACTAGACGATCCTCAGAGGTCCCTTCCAACCTCTTACCATTCTGTGATTCCCTTTGAACAACAAATTTTAAGCCTGAAAAGATCACTAAAATTTTCACTTCCATAATGTTGGAGTACAAATTTTTGTCATGTTCTGACACATGAAACCACGGGAGCACGAAAGCATTGACTGACGTCTACAACTGGATTTCAGAGAGCAGCCTCCTTATTGTGCAAGATCAAGATTTACAGCCACAGAGGCTGATGGCTAAAAGGCTGATTTCAAAAGAAATTTTTAGGAATGAAATTTGCATAGCTGCGGAAGTAGAAGGATAGAATTTAAACTTTGAATTAGAAGCAGTCTTTATGTGTGACCAATCTGTCTTTCTCTAAGTCACTATCACTCTTGTGGAATAATATTTACTCTGCAGGAGGGCCAGAATAACATACTCCACAGGTTTATTTCAGAACAGTATCATGTTCTGTGTACTGGGGCAAACAACTGCACTGTTAAAGATACTTACAAGCAAAAAGGATTTTGTCACAACTTAGGATGATGATAGTTCACAAATGAAAGCAGTGCAAGTAATAGATTTTTAAATTCAGCCTGTTTCTTTTGCTTACCTGTAGTTACCAAACATGTAATGAAATCCAGGGAAAGCCAATTCCAGAAGAGGTCTGGACTGTAAGAGCACATATAACTGCACAGATGAGGGGAGGAGGGCTTTAAAGTTCCCAGTCCTCAATTTTTAAACAAAGTCCAGTGAGGCAGAAACTTTCAAGCATTACAAGAATGATGCCAGGCTAGAATATATTGAAAAACAGATAAAATATAAATTCTACAACATGTAAGACACAGACATCATACAAAAGAACACCACACAAAGAGCTGTATAAGGAAGAGACTGCTTGGTAAGAGGGGTGTCATGCCACTGATAACAGCTACTAACAGTGATGTAGCTGCAAAAAAATGCTGCAGCTGCAGTAGGTTTCTAAATTACATCTGAAAGTATTGTTCGTTTTGCAAGCATATGGTCAAATACTCATCTTTAAGTGAGACTTAGCTCTCAATACAGAAAAATTTCTAGAGTCTTTTAAAACACAATGACTCAGAGAAGTTTATCTCTGCAAAGGTCTTTTATGTCTTGGTATTCATTCATTATGAAGAGACATAGCTGGAGCTTAATGGGCAACACAAGAAGGTAATTATACTCTAATTTTTTGCATTAATTTTAGCAAGATTTTTTACCCATCTGTCAATGCCTACTCATTATTTCATTACTACCAGGTTTTTAAGACTAAGTACTGGCATTTATGGTAATGGATCTTTCTTTAAGAAAAATATTTTATATACTTATATGCATCTTAATGAACAATGTACGAAAAGGGTTTCAGAAGGAGATTATTGAAGCACTCAACACTCATTGGTACAAAGGGGTATATTTGGAAAAAGACTCTATATGCATCATATGCACATAAAAATATTAAGCAATGCATATATAATTCCAAACATTAAACTGACGCACATGCTGGAACACTTGAAGCAGATCATCTTCTTCCAATTTTATTGACACTACTATAAGAAACAAGCTCATTTGCAATGGCTAAGATAGGCTGGAAGACAAAGATCACCAATGCTTGGATTTATTTTTATTCTTTTCCTTCTGACTTAATCAGTAAGACCACTGCACTGATCCTAGCAGGGTCCTCCAGGGCTGCCTTGTCCCCCTGCTATGGGGCATGGAGGTCATGTGGGGAACCACTACTCAGGCATCTCTCTTGGGTGGGAATCTCTCCCACCATGGGACTTGGATACTACATGAGTTAACAATGTTAAATGCCACATGACTAAACATGCCTGGTACCTGAGCCCATCTACTCCCCACACTCAAATCACACCAGACTACTACCATAACAAGTAACAGACTGTTCCTTAAGCAAGGAAAGTGGCTTAAGGAAGTGGCTTAAGAAAGACAGAAAAATGTGAGCAAAGAATTCATTGCTGCACTGCTCAAAGTATCATAGAATGGTTAGAGTTGGAAGAGACTTTGAAGTTCATCTAGTTCCAACCTCCCTGCTTGGGCAAGGACACCTTACACTAGACCAGGTTTCTCAAGACCCCATCCAACCTGGCCTTGGACACTTCCAGAGAGAGGGCAGACACAACTTCCTTGGGCAACCTATTCCAGTGTCTCACCACCCTCAAATACATTTCTCTTTTATTCCAAAGAGTGATTTCAAAAGGCCTACTTACTTGTTGAAAATAAGATTTCAAATTTACTATAGGTAGAGCATGGCAGGTTGACAATAGAAAATAAAGCCAGTGTTAGGCAATTGCAGTAATAGCAGCAGAGCTTGGCACCCAGGCCCTTGGGGAAAGGAAAAAGCAAAAGAAGAAAGTGCAATATTAAGAGTTAAAAGAGAAACCTGCAACCTGTCCTGCCTGGATTTAAGGGAAGAAACAGTCTGGTAGCAGGAGGGGTAAAAAGACAATAACACACCAGACATATCTTTTCTTCAGCAACTCTTGAAGCTACAACAAGGAAGTTAGGATATAAGAAATTATTGAAGAAACAGATGATATGAGAACATAAGAACCAATAAACTGTATCATAAATGGCAGACATCTTGCTGGTTGTCACAAATCCAAAAGAAACCAAAAGAGGATGCAGTGGAGAACAAGTTTATGTGAAATACCTCAGGAAGTTCTCTCCTAAAGACAGGGAGTTCCCATGATGAGCTCACACCCTGAATCTCTCCAGCCCCAGAGCTTGCTCTGCAAATTGTTCTGCATGTGTTTAACTCTCCACCAAGTACCAGAATTTCTACTTCTGCCCACACAACTCTCACTCCTCACCAACTGGAAGCATACTGCAGTGTCATATACCTTTTGCCAGCTCTCTGCCTAGATATATGGATTTTAAACTACAGTAGGGGCTGCTTTTACCAGAAGTGTTACCAGATGGAATTCTGAGGAAACACCATAGCAAGGGGGGGGAAAGAGTGCACACAGACAATCTAATCAGAGATGGTGCTGGATTGTGATTCATCACTGAGTCTAACAACATAGGCATCTACATGATAAGGCCAGAACCATGATGCCTTATGCCAATATGTATCATGCAGCACATCAGAGGAACTGCAGTGCCATTACCTAAAACCAGGACACAGAGATTCCTTTTTCCAGTATGTGTCAACCTAGGGTCACAGAACACTTAACTAGAAGACAGAAACCACTGAGTTTTGCTCCTTTCCTTACTGTGTTGTGTACCACAGCACTTAAAAAAAAAAAAAAAAAACAAAAAAAAACAACCAAAAAAACCCACAAAAACAAAACAAAAAAAAAAACAACTGCATAAACACAGATTTTAAGAAATTAGTAGAGCATGAAGAAAAAGTTAATGTCACAGAATCAGCCACTTTGGTCAATCTGAATGCGTTATACCTATCTATTTCCACAGCTCACCAATACTACCTTCTCCAGGATTGTAAACATCAGATTCTTACAATAACTGGGTAAAAAAAAAAAATAATTAAAGAAATAATCAAAGTATGCACTGAAAAATAATGTAAAAGCTTTTCCGTAAAAATACATAGGGGGTGGGTTGTAAATATAAGATCTTCATAAAAAATAAGATAAAATGTCTAGCCTTCAGAAAAAGCTTTTTGCTCAAAGGGTGTCTGTATAAAATTTAGTCTCAAGTCTGTATAACTTTAACAGATTGCTTCAAATTCTTATAATAGTGTTTCAAATTCTTAGAAATAATTGCATTGCTTTGAGAAACAGTAGAACTCAGAAAGTGGAATGAATAATGAAGACAAAGAAAATGCAAGTCAAGAAGCCTCAAGAAAGGGAAAGACACAAATTAGTCCTCCATCACATCATTCTCCACTTCCATGAGAAAGAGGCAAGCTGTAATAAGGAATATGTGCAAAGGAGAACGTTATCTTGAATGGGCAAGAGAGTTATGAAATGTACTGCACAGAGAATCTCACCTCTTCTCAAAAGGACAGGGACAATTCAGATGTAAAAGTCAACTGAGGCATGCTGGTCAAAGTAAAGTTTTTGTATGATGCTAGTGAAGAATTGGGACAGCTGCATAGAATCCTTATTAATATGGTATAATAAGATATTTTTATCGGTTCATCTTATTGTAGCTTTTCCTACTACTGCATGTCAAAGTTTTTTTGTAGGGTTTATTTTGGGTTTGCTTTTTTTTTGTAAAGAGAGTAACATGAAGTTACTAATTTTATTTGCAAAGCCTTTTCAGTCTAAAGGAGACATGTACAAAAGACAGAACCAGATAGTAGTCATTGATGCACCAAAAAAAAGTTGAGAGTCAGGAGTCCCAATTTGCAACACAGATAATTCCTATAAGCATGAAAACGTGAAATAATTTCACAGTGAAAGGAGCTAGGCATTAGAAGAGGCTCCCCAGAGAGGTCCCAGCCTCTCTACCCTTGGATATATTCTCAATATGAACGGACAAAGCTCTCAGCAATTTCACTAACTTGTAAACTATCCCTGCTTTGAGCAGGGATCTCAAAGCATCTTTGAATTAGATGACCTCAAAATGTGCCTTTAAATCTAAATTATTCCATGATCTATTCTAGTAAAGATGATTTTCACAACCCCCCTTGCAGTTTATTCTTGGGATATGGTGATCATACTATTTATGTCTGACTGAAACACATTCAGTTCACAAGAATCCTCAGGAAATCCTCCCCTGAGATGCAAGATGCAGGAGTTTTCTCTAGCAAATGGTATGAGAGGACCCACAACTATTCTCAGACTCAAAATACAGATCATCTACAAATATGGATTTTCGGAGTTATTAACAACATATATATATGACCCTGTGGCAAGATATGTTTATTTGTCTTTCTTCTCCTATTAAAAATAAGTTGATTTCTTTCAAGTAAAAAGGCATCTTATAACAACAAATTAGAGCTAAATCCTGCCAAAACACAGTTTTTCTTTATTTGAGTAATTTCATTTGCTTCCACTTTGTGCAACATTTCACATCTTGGCTGGTGTGAAGGCAGAGATGAGCAGAAGAGGTTGCAACCATCAATATCCCTCTTAAATGCTGAGGATTTCAAAAGGCCACACAGGTTCTCACAATATATACAGCTGCAATTTGACAATTCTGATAGTCTGTCATGGCTCCATGTATAATAGATTAATTACGATTTTAATAAAAGACACAAGTTTGTAATTATGCCCTGCTTACCATGCAGTAACTTTAATGTTTTGCTGCCTTTCTTCTGTAACTTGTTGGTATGACTACTTACCCTCAGCTGGACTCTTCCCAAGTCTTAGGGAGACATTATTTTCCAGGGATATCCATACTGTCCTTTGCATTCTTCTGTTCTATTTATTAGCCTTTTTACTTAAGCTAATTATGCTTTTTACCTTTATTATTAAAAGCTTTTTTTGTCATATTAGTAAATACTCATTTATTCTTTACTTTGGCATGCAAACTTTTAACTGTTCTCATAGTGACAGCAACACAAGCTTATGATCTTTCACAATAAAGATCCTAAAGAATTACTTCATAGCTATCTTCTAAATATCTAGGTCATTTTTCCAGAGGATGGCAAACAAATAAATTGTTAAATAATGTGTTTTCTCCATAAAAGCGATCTTAGTTTCAAAGTGAATAGTCTTTCTTCAATCACCCACTTGAAATTTCCAAAAAGATAGAAAATGTTACATAATAGCTTTATTAAAAGCAAATTTGAACCGAAAAAAACCAACATAGCAGCAATGGTAACAGGCACTGAACAAAAAGTAGTAATTATCTAGGTAGGAAAGTTCTTGGGTTAAAAAAAAAAAATTATTTTTAAGACTTCAACACTGACCTTTCCCTAGAGGTTTGCTACAATAACATTCTTCTTTGTCCTTATTACCATCTAAGTTATAAAGAAAAAGTCATAGCAATCTCATCAGGGATTTAAATAGTACTTTCAGCACTGTTTCTATTTTTTGAATCAACAAAACAAATAATATTACTATGTTTATTTCCTGTTCATCTACCTTGCCTCATTCTGATGAAGTCCAGCTAAGACACAGCTATTGAAGCCAGACAATCAGATCCTCAGGATGCAAAGGTTTTTGTTATTCTAATATTTTTAGACTCACATAAACATTTGGAGAGTCTTCTTTGACATGCCAGGAGCCTGCATTAGAAGCCTATTTGTCCAACCACTGGCCAAGCCAGAGACAATTCAGCTCCGTGAGAAGAACTGATTTTGATAAAAAGCCAGATACATTTCTTTTTCTTTATGAGAAGAATTAGCAGTAAAAAACAATACAGAAATATAATACAAAGTGAAAGATAAAAACTTGCTTGTGGAAAGAGAAGCATAAAACTGCGGGCTGACAACAGCTGGATGTTAGGCATGTAGGAGGAAGAAAAGCAAAGAATATTAAGGGAGTGAGGTGCTGTAAGAAATTAATTTTAGCATGTAGAATGACAAAAAGTTAAAGCAAAATCATCCCTCAAGGAAGCACAAAATAAAAAAATGAATGCTTCCATGTTTCCTTCAAACAAAAATCTCTTCCTGTCTGACATACAACTTACTCCCTTCTCTGACCATTGTTAAACTTTAAATTTGGAGTAGAGGGGAAATCTGTTTAAAATACTCACAAGTTAGTAAACCCCATCTATTCATTTTCAATACATCATTTCTGTCAATACCTTTGTGCTTGGCTTCTATGAGCACACAGTGATTCTGTCACATCCATAAAGTCTCCTTTTTTCTATGAATCTGAACACCCCAAACATAATATTACATCACAATGACGTGCTTAGAATGTTTGGATTTGCCACGTCTGAAATGTTGAAAAATATCTTGGTGGAAAGATTGCATGTTTAATCACATAAATATAAAATTGAGTAAGTATTATCTAATTATATTTGAAATATTTTTTACAAATGTAATGCCATTTCCAGCAATGGTTCCACTTCCAGAATTATTTTCTTATTCCATTATATTATTAAATATATTAAGTAAATATTATTGAATATTATAAATAATTATATTATTTATTTTGAATTTCACAAATCATGCTCTTCTCTCTCTTTACTCGACCTCTAAGTTCAAGGTAGCAAGAACTAGAGAAATGGGCTGAACTGCCCTCTAATTATAGAAAGCCACCTCTACGGTTTCTCATCAAAGGTGAGTCTCTGAATGCTTAAAAGTAGCACCTAAATGAAGAGCAGATGCCAAAATATGAAACTGGATGATGGCAGTAAAAGGTATTTTATAGAAAGAGCCCTTTATCCAAGGGGATAATCTCTATCTCTGAAAGTCCAACCCACAACAATCACTGCTTTCTTGGCCAGTCTTCACTGTAGCATTCAGGACTGCATGGGACCAGCAGAGCTAATGGCTGCAAATCCTGTCCTCATATACTTCAGGATCAAAAACCCTGACAGCAAAAGGGAGGCTGGAAGCAAATGCATCCCATGAATGCTGTCCCTCAAAACTGGCTGGAGAACAAAGTGTTACCACAAGTAGACACAGAATTTTCTTTTGCAGTATTTTTTCACCCAAGAAAAGAAGTTGCTTTAAAAACATTTTTTTTCCTCTCCCATGTGTTTGAGGTGACTACAGAAAGTAAAGGAGTAATTTATACTTATGTTGCACATGAACTAGTTTGATGATTGGACATGTGTAGAATAAAGATTAACTACAAACACCTGAAAAATAAAAAAGAATAGAAAGAAGGAGTATAAATCAGTAATGTGATTGTTTATGACAGCTACAGAATTGTCTTTCAGGTTACAATTTTCTATTAATATTTGAAACCATATAGCACAAGTATGAAAAATATTTTCTTGAACCACTTGAAAAAGAAAGCATTTATGTCTTCGGAATTCATCTTACGTAGCTGTTAGTGCCAAACTTTAGAATTACCAAAAATAGTGCTAGAGAACTGTAAGATGTTTTAGCCTGCTTTTAAATCATAGTTTTGAATTCCTGTATACTAGCAATTTATTATTTAAAAAGACAGTGTTCATCCTCCTGGTACACTCAATAGGTCTTTATATTAAATGCTAGTGTTCCAAAAGTTTTTACTTGGTTTGAAGCATGTTATAGGAAAAAGCAAACATTGCCATGAAGCAATAGCTTAGACCATTTTTCTCATTAGAGTTTGACAGCAGGAGCCCACAAGAACTAAAGATAACACTTTCAGAAAGGGACATATCAGGAAGATCTTGCAATGAAAGTGGAAAAACAACACACCAGCCTTAAAATTTAGTTTTTGGAGTCTTTAGGGAGCAAACTTAAGGAAAATTAGGAGTTAAAATTCAAAATGTTTTTTCAGGAAAGGTCAGTTTGGCAGGACTGCCCACTCTATCAACAGTTTGAGGGGGGAAGAATCTTTTCTGGGTGGATTTCATACCTAGGGCTACATACTACTTTGCAACTCAAACCAAACTTGAAATTCTCTCACTTTTACACATTAACGCTGCTGCCACAGCCTGGAAAAACTGTCCCACTTAGACATAGTCCTAGGAGTCAGTCCTCTTCAGGCTTACCCACTGTGTAATCATTACTTGTGAAATACAACCAAGGAACTTCATCTCATTTTGCATGCAGTGATTGCACCATACCAATTCTGCCTGCTCCACAGGGACTCTTACATTCCTGTATTCCTTTCAAAATCCAGTTCCTCAAGAATTATCAGTGCCTGTCTTCCTCTCTTGACTTCTACCAGGAAATGCTATTTAGGGTACCCTTAAAACATAGGAGTAAAATGCATAAAAATCACCCCACATCTTGGTATTAAAAGAGGCAGACTTGGTGGGTTGTTTGAATTGGGTAGGGGTGGGTGCTGTACTACTTTAGTTTTGGGGGTTAGTGGGGTGCCTGGGTTGGATTTTTTGAGTGGTTTTTTTTGTTTTGTTTTTAGGTCTTACCAGCACTACCAGCTATTACATCCTTCTCAGTGAAGTAGAAAGTATTTGAATGCTGACAGCACTTGGCTGAGGCTTAAATTTCTTTCAGCAAACCAACCAGAAATGGACATACCTTTCATCTCACTGCGTGACCTCACTGGCAACTGATGCAATCTTTTTTAATATTTTTAAGAGTAAGTCATGGTCCAGAGAAAGCCATGGACAATTTTTGAAACCATTACATAATATTTCTAACTACTAAAAAGCTATTTTAAAGTATTTGTGTGTGCGTGTGTGATATTAAACCATTTACGTAACTATTTACTATGGCAAAAATTAAACCTTTTTGTGTTACATAGGCAGACTCTCTCTCTGACACATGGTCATATATGTATATACTGATAGCCACTATGTACCTTTATATATTTTGGCTTCTAATTCTTATCACAAACTCATTTGATGTCCCCCAAGTGCCAGATTTTATGTTGGCATGAGGTGCAACACAGCAAGCACTGACACCCTCTGAGGAGGCTCCCATGAGATATTCACTCCAGACAATACCAGCACGGCTCTTTTACTCAGTAAAAGTTAGGATACCCACACCTCCTTTTAAGAGGAATACTGTTAATATGAGGAAATAAAATACACTATTTGGGGATGTCAATAATCTAGACACTGCTGCTGTACTGCTCATATGAAATGCCACCATTTTTTCCAATGACATTATTAAATACTGATACAGAAGATTCCTCTCCTGCTTAGGGGCACCACATGTTTTGAAAAGGCAACCAAAACAAACCAACTGATCACTACGTGTATTGTAATACCTAACAAATTCTTGCACTCCAATATTGTAAACTGCATAAGCTGATCTCTGCAGAAGACATTAACCTGCACAGTCAAAAGCACAGAGATAGAGAAGCACTTACATTGGCACTGTGATCACTTCCACTAACACAGATGACATCTTGTTTTTGAATAGTTAATACCTCTTTTGTAAGCTTCAGTCGGATGTCATATGCATTTTCAGATACTTCATCATACAACAATGCAATACTGGTTTTAGTCTGCAAAAGCAAGGCACAGAAACAAAAATTTAAGAATATGCACATTTCATAATGAGAAACAACAACCGCTTCCCCATTCAATAAATAAAATGCACACAAATGTGCATTGTTTACAGAAAGCAGAAAACTGCTCTGCTTCTCAGTTTTTAAATAGATTAGACATAAAAAGCCTCTCTGTACTGTAAAAGGCTGGCTAAATGGTCTTTGAAGTAGACATTAATATATAAAAAAAAATAACAATAATAATTTCTTCATTGTACTGTTCCACAAAGGGGTGCTGCCATTGCAGGATGCTCTGTTTGGTTTTAATTGTATGACTGATTATGAAACTGTATTAGAAGCAGATATGCATGAATAAATGTATGTGAACACATTTTCCAGTGTCAGCAAGAAGTGGGCAAGTGCAATATTGCTCCTGACCTAGAGGTGGTTCCTTTTTCCTTTCATCGTGTCAGAAAAAAGCCTATGCTACTAATAAACATTGTCTTTAAGATACAGAGCTCTATTACTGTAGAAAACTACCCTTTGATACTGTAAAACACACAAATAAATAAGGTGTTCCAGAATTTCTTTTGGTTTAGGTCAAGATGGACTTAACATTTCTGAGACTACATCATCACTGGACTAATATTCCCATAGGATGGTCAATTCTTTTGGCATAAACAATGTTTTCTCCATGAGTATCAGAAAAAAAGTTTTGTTTTTTGTTTTTTTTTTTTAAATTCTTATGCACAAATTTTCCACTAATATGCAGTCGAGTATTTCCTTAAACAAAAACTGTGGAATTAGGACTTCTTATAGCTATTTGTTAAAATAAGCAGGCTAATGCAATTTTAGAGCTTTGCAGTCGTTGCACAGAAGAGTAAAAGCAAAATACCTATTTTGAAATGGATGACCATATTTCAAAGCACTATTTGTTTATCCGTTTCTAATGTATGTAACAACATCACCACAATGTTGCACTTTCCTCTATGTAATTGAATAATAAAGTGTAAATTAAAGTTTAACTGCAGCACTTCATTTTAAAATATGATTTAAAATTAAGTTGTTCTTTTATATTCCATTAAATAGCAGACTTTGTAAAGAATAGAGTAACGGAATTAAAGAAGAAACACAAATGCACTGAAAAAATGCTTGAGGAATTTTAAAGTAAAGTCAAACATGGAACATTTCCTATATTATAATATTTTCATTTCTATAAAAATATGGAAAAAGAGCTGTGGTGATTGCCAGTAAGGCCTTTTGGACTTCAAAGGCAAGATCAGCTTAAGCTTCAGGTACTTAAATTTAGATGTGGTGTGGGTCTGTGCAGCATCAAGTGTCAAAGTCTCTCAATGTAGAAATGGAAAACGCAGCCTAGTGAGCAATTCAATTTACCCTAAAGCACATGCACAGCACTTGCTCAGCAGAATTGCTCATGATGTTCTGATGTCTCTGGGCTCAAAGCAGTTGTCCCTGTGTAGGCCACTGCTGCCACTTAAGGCACTTTAGGGTATCTATGATCGAAACACATACAAGGCTGACACAGGGTTTTTGGGACATCCAGGTCCTTCTCTATCTGAAGGCAAGACCAGATTTCCATGATGATAACAGAATGCAGAGACTGGATGTGCCAGCAGACATCCATATGTAGGTATCTTCAGTTTGAGATGGATCTTGCCAAAAGTTTACAGTGTAGAAACCATTTTTAGGACAAACAAATGCTATTGCCAAGAATGTCTAAAGGAAATAAAGTTCAGTAAAGGATGTAAAGCCCTAAGCATTCTCACTTGTTTGGAAACCCACGTTTCTTCATTTTCCCAAGAGCTTGAATTATTTTAATTTCCAGTATGTGTGGATGTTTTAGTAATAAAATTTTGTGACTGACAACTTAGGAAAACTGTGTCAATACCATCACTTTGAAAGCCATACTGTGTAACAGCAAGTATTTTTAAGCAGTAGAACTGCCTTGAAAACACCCCATGACCACATTTCTGTTGCTGTTCAGAGGTTGTGCATTATTATCACACCTAAGACTGCCAGCTGCTGTTACTTTTGACAACATACCACAGTATGCTTTACAGAAAGACCAAGAAGAGAGCTCACAACAACTCTTTACAAAGTCTAAAAGTAGAACATTTTTCTGGCTAGTAATTATTACATACGTTTAAAAGTAATACAATGAAAAAAACCTTGAACTTCCATTTACAACAGAAGATCAAGTAATGAGTAAAATAAGTAGAGTGACCAATTAAATAGTTTATCATTTTCCATCACATTACTTAAAGTCTCACTGCAGCTCATCTATTTCTATAAAGATCCAATACCTAACTTGCACTCTAACTCCCAAGGTGATTCAAGATGACATGTAACAATACCTTCTCTGCTTTCAGAATCAATATGATTAATCTAGATTTCTTGCAGCCTTTCAAGGGTGCTTTTTTAAAAAACATTTTAAATGGCTATGAATCAGAATTCAGCACATTCCCTTATTCTCTCTCTGTGTTAGAGATGACATATATAACTCTAGAAGGCAAATCCCAGTCTAGACACAGTGCTTCTTCGGGAACTTAATCTTTGCATGTACTACTCTATCCAGCATTTAACAAAGCTGTGTTCACCTTGATTTCTCATTTTAAAACCGTTCATGCAGTAACGGTTACAATATCTAATCAGAAAGCAAGAACTGAAAAGTGGAAATAACGCCCCAAAATGATGCTGTAATGTTAGTGAACATATACTAAATGTACACATTTTGTAATAAAAAACATGCAGAAAGTGTGCAGAATGTCATATCTCATTAGGATTTAAGTGCTTACAATAAGATGTACTGGAATATAAATTTAAACTCACATGGGCCTATGAGAAAATTAAATGTTGATTTACATGTCTCTGACACTTTTCTAGACTCTGGCCTCAGGAAGAGGGGTGTGTGGTGCACCTGTGCATGTACATGTATTTAGTGGAAGAGAAAAGGAGATGAGTAGCACTAGCATCACAGCTGTGACCCTTAAGAAAGCTTATTCACTGCTGGCTTTGAAATTAAAAACCCACTGAAGGCTACTTTCTCAAGCAAGCTCAAAACTGTCAACACAGCCAGAGAACAAAACATCCCTCTCTAGAGGGAGCTCAATTGTAGATGAATCCTTTTATCAGTTTCATTGCTGACTACTTAAGGCAGATCCCTAGCTAGTGAACTTTCAGTGAAGACAAATATTTTATGCTTACTTGACAGTAAGAGTCAAGTTTGCCCTAGGAATGCCTACTTTGCAGAACCTGTGGCTGTGAATTTCAGGCTGCAGATTCAGTACGTTGGAAGAACACTGGTAACAGCAGCTTCACTGCTGTAGGTTTTATTTTGAAAAAGATTGACAAAACATCAGGCAGAGTTTAAAAGTTAGGTTGGGGTGTACTAGGATTTCTTTATCAACTATTTGCTGGTTTAGGTCTATTTGTTTCCCAAGTGTACTAGAGCAGTATTTGTCAAGCTTCTCACGTTGGTAACTGAAAAGGGTCAGAAAAAGTCGGTGATTCTTACACAGACCACCAGAAATTCAGATGAAATTCAAAATAAAATCCTGCTTGTATCTACTCAGAGCAGATACTAGAGTACATGCATTGCAGCAGTATTATTTTGATTTAAACTGTAACTCTAAGTAACTCTAACTCGGTAACTCTAAGCCTCTCTCACTCTTCTTCCCTCTGCCTAAATGTATTTTCCAATTTGTGACCACTAGTGTTGCCAACTACATTGAGTAGCAGTGTCTTAGACTGCTATTAAAATGGATCCTCTAGAGTTTCCCCTACTTCATCTAAAAAATTTGCTTCATTTGGTTAAACTGGTCCTCCAGTTAAAGTCCTCATTTGCTGATCCTCATTCTTAATTGATATCTTTATATCTTTAGCACCATGGGAGTTCAATTTTTAACTGCTAAAACACATTCAGAAATGACCTTCCTTCATTTGTAAATAAAACTCTTTAAGCATCATATTTGAACTGTTTTTCCCAGTAGAAATTGTACTTCGTATTTCCACACAAATATTTTACAGCGATATTTACACCTCAGAGATCTAATGAGCATATTTTCTAATCCAGTCTGTTGAAAGTAGCAATGGGTTGACTGTAAGAATACTGGGATTAATAGATTAAAGGAATATTAGAATTAATTGTATAAATGTTTAAGATATGGGCAAACTGCAAGCTGACATAAGTGACTTGACTTACCATGGGTAGTTGTAGTTATAAGGCTGTGGGCTGCAATTTTAATTAAACTTTAGCTGAACTCTTCTGATCGAACCTTAATCAAATTTTTACTCTACCACCTGAAATAATATTGAACTACTATATAGGCAATGAGATAATTATTAAAAATTATCTTATACAATAGTAAAATAGATTAGCTAAAACTTACATTGGAAAAAATGGACTGTTGAAGAGTTATATGAGAAGGGACTGATGGTGAATGGAAACTCTTGGACAGAACCAATCAAAAAGGGAAGAGTAATCATTGAGGAAGATAATTGGATGAGCAGCCATATGCACATCATGTGAATGGGTGGAGGGTCAGATTGAGAGGTCTTGAAGGGCGCAGGTAAAATAAGGGCAGGGTCCCTCTGTGGATGCACCCAGCTCAAGCTGTAATAAATCAACTCTGTAACAGATCCTAGGGCCCAAACTTTTTTTTACTATTTGAGGGCTAAGACAGGATGAGATGCACCTAGATTCCTCTCTGAGGAGGAGTTTAGAAAGCAAGGGGATCCAGTCTGAACCTCATTCCTTAGTGGGAGGATCCTCCTGACTGTCCTTCAACAACTCTAAATTTTTTTCACAAAAACAACTTTGCTGAAATTCCATATCTGTGATATAGTGGGGGTTGAGACACTTAAAGATGTGAGAACTAAACCCTCTGATTAATATCCTACATCACTTCAGATTAGTCTGAAAGAGAACTTCAGGAGGTCCCGCTACCAGTGCTTTGACCACTGATTTACAGCAGCCTCAAATTTACTTTTTATCTCATAACTCTTTTGATATGTTTTCCATGACCAAAAGACAGAGATATTTTCTCAAAGCAGGAAAGAATTCAAATTTAAACTAGCCTTGACTAATATAAGAGAAGATTTTAAAAATGGGATTAAGTGCAACAGAAAAAGAAGTGCAAGGTGTACTGATCCGGGAAGAACAGTCCCTTGCACCAAAGAAGAAAAGCTTCTCTTGATCATTGCCTCAGGAAAGGAATTAGGAAGGTAGTAGTGAGACTTGACAGCAAAATATTGGCATTAATAGCTTGTTGTTGCAATAAAGGCAAACATATTTTGGCTGCTTTCCTTTGGGTTCTTTGTTATGGATTTGCTTTTTCTCACTCTGACAAGACAGTGCCCAAAATTAAACACAGTCCTTCAGCAGGGTAGTACAGAAGGTTCTTTAAACACTGCTGAAGTTAAGGGAGGAATAATTTCATGCTCATTAAGTTATCTATCACCAGTACTGCATTTAATATATACCAGGATATTGTTTCCTTTTGTACCGCATTGTCAGCATTGATTCATGGCTACACTACATAGAAGAAGTAATGAACTGAAAAGGGTCATGAGAAATACAGAAAAAAATTAATCAGAGATCTGAAAAATAGGACTTGTAAGTAATTCTGTATGAATTTGGGTTGTTTAGCTTAAAGACAGAATACAGGGGGACATAATGACAGTTTTAAATACTTCAAAATCTATTGCAAACACAAATGTAACAATCAGATAAAAAAATAATTCTGAAATCTCCTTTAAATATATTCCAGCTACAAGGCAGCTGAAGTTCTTAAACAGATTGCTGGGACACCCATTGCTAAGCTAAGGACTCTGAGAGAGAACTAAGCAAACATCTGCCCAAATGGTACAGGTACTAATCCTCTCACAGGACAAAATCCCAGACATGATATTTTCCTTCAGATCTAATTGTCTCTGATGCTAAAATCGAGAATTATGTGACTTCTTGCATATGACTGAACCTCTGCATCCAGAAGAAAGCCTGACTGGCTGTAGAATAACAATCTGCAACTGCCATAGGAGAGATGGAAAATAACTATTAAGACCTGAAGTTTATCATTTAGAGGACTTACCAATGAGTGACATTTACAATAAAATTTGTTAATGATCATATATTTTGTAGCCCTTAATCTGAAGGAGGACTGTATCCCAAGAAGTACTGTTGTCTTTCATGATGAGAAAACAATTGCAGGCTTAAGAGGTCTTGAGTCAGAACATTAATAGAGGCTTTTCAATAGAATAACATGGGGCAAATGGATTATCACAGTGCTCCCTTACACATGGAGTTGTTCTTTTTCTCAGCTTTTGCATACAGTGGCCTTTACACTTACTGACACCATTTCACAACTGCTGAGACAAAAATTCTTAAACATAATACTATTTCCTTTAAGAAATTCTGATAATGAGAAAAAAGTCTTTAAAGAGGATATTTGGATAGGTTACAGTTTGCCATCACTAGGCAGGTGGGGGACAAGTCCATCTGTGAAAATGCTATGCAGGACAAAATGATTTGGATATGTCACATATCTAAGAGTTATCTAAGACTCTTGTAGATAAGGAAAAAAAAACCCATTGCTTTACCAACATAGGTAGAAAGGGACCTTGAGAAGTTTGAAGTCTAACCTCAAAGTAAGACTAAATTATCAACTCAGGCAGAAAGTGTCCAAGAATGGAGACTGTTCAACCTTCATGGGCAACCACATCCATTACTAGACTGTCCTCAGGAGGAAAAACTTTTCCTTGTATCTGATTTCAGGTTCCGTTTTTTGTTTCCTGCCCCCTCATGAACCATTGTGAAGAGCCTGGCTCCATCTTGTTTGCATTCTTGTTGACATGAAAAGTCTGTCTTTAGGTCCTGCTGAAGACTCCTCCAGGCTGAACAAACTGAGTTTCCTCAAAGGGCAAGTGTTCCTAGTCATTCAAGCTTGGTGGCCATGCAATAAACTTGCTCTGGCTTATCAATTCTTTTAATTTTTTTTTTTTTTTTTATTGGGAACTCAGCCTCAGCCTCACCTCACAGGACTTGTGCTGGAGTCCCTTCACTAGCCTAGTTGCCCTCCTTTGGACCCGCTTCAGCACTTCAATCTCCTTCCTGAACTGAGGGGCCCAGAACTGGACACAGTACTCGAGTTGTGGCCTCACCAGCGCTGAGTACAGGGGCAGAATCACTTCCTTGGACCTGCTGGCAACGCTGTTCCTGATACAGGCCAGGATGCCATGGGCCTTCTTGGCCACCTGGGCACACTGCTGGCTCATGTTCAGCTTCCTGTCAATCCAAACTCCAAGGTCCCTTTCTGCCTGGCTGCTCTCAGCCACTCTGTCCCCAGCCTGTAGCGCCGCATGGGGTTGTTGTGGCCAAAGTGCAGGACCCGGCACTTGGCCTTGTTGAACCTTATCCTGTTGGAATCAGCCCAACTCTCCAGTCTGTCCAGGTCCCTCTGCAGAGCCCTCCTGCCTTCCAGCTGATCCACACTCCCCTCCAGTTTAGTGTCATCTGCAAATTTGCTGATGATGGACTCAATCCCCTCATCTAAATCATCTATCAAGATATTAAACAGAACTGGGCCCAACACTGATCCCTGGGGGACACCACTAGTGACCGGCTGCCAACTGGATGCAGCACCATTCAGCACCACTCTCTGGGCCCGGCCCTCCAGCCAGTTCCTAACCCAGCACAGAGTGCCCCTGTCCAAGCCGTGGGCTGACAGCTTTTTCAGGAGAATGCTGTGGGAGACGGTGTCAAAGGCCTTGCTGAAGTCCAGGTAGACCACATCCACAGCCTTCCCCTCATCCACCAGGCGGGTCACCTGATCATAAAAGGAGATCAGGTTGGTCAGGCAGGACCTTCCCTTTCTAAACCCGTGCTGGCTGGGTCTGATCCCCTGCCCATCCTGCAGGTACTGTGTGATTGCA
This sequence comes from Heliangelus exortis, assembly GCF_036169615.1. Classification (NCBI taxonomy): domain Eukaryota; kingdom Metazoa; phylum Chordata; class Aves; order Apodiformes; family Trochilidae; genus Heliangelus; species Heliangelus exortis. The sequence continues at coordinate 95,709,563 of NC_092424.1, read as the reverse complement.
CTGAGGATGATCTGTTCCATAACCCTACCAGGCACTGAGGTCAGGCTGATGGGCCTGGAGTTTCCCGGGTCCTCCTTCCGGCCCTTTTTGTGGATTGGCGTGACATTCGCCAACTTCCAATCATCTGGGATGTCCCGAGTGAGCCAGGACTGTTGGTAGATGATAGAGAGAGGCTTGGCAAGCTCTTTGCCAGCTCCCTCATCACCCTTGGGTGGATCCCATCTGGTCCCATAGACTTGTGGGGATCCAAGCAGCTCAACAGCTCACTGACTGTTTCCTTCTGGACTACAGGGGGGCTGTTCAGATTCTGTTTATTTCCTTACGTAAAAATAATAATAAAATGATGATAAAATCAATAATAATGTTAATAACAAAGATGAGGTTTTTGTTTGACGTATGAACGCATAATAAGCAAGGTAATCTAGCTAAAAAATAAATAAAATAATAAAAGAAAAATAAAAAGAAAAAATGAAAATAAAGTAAAAATAAAAATAATATAAAATAAATTAAAAAATAAAAATAAATAAAAATAAATAAAAATAAATAAAAATAAATAAAAATAAATAAAAATAAATAAAAATAAATAAAAATAAATAAAAATAAATAAAAATAAATAAAAATAAATAAAAATAAATAAAAATAAATAAAAATAAATAAAAATAAAAATTAAAATAAAAATTAAAATTAAAATTAAAATAATAAAAATAAAAATAAAAATAGAAAATAAAAAATAAAAAATAAAAAAAACTAAAATAAAGGATTTTGAAAAAAAAAAAAAAAAATCGGTATAATTGCCTTCACCAGTAAAAGTATCAAAAGAAAAAGATGAAAGAAATTATTTGGATGATATCAGTACTTTGGATCAGACAACTTTCTGCTCTACTGCTCTAAAGCACTACTGCACACCATCACCATTATCCCCACATCCAGTTTCTATGAAGAAAAGGATGCAGCGATGCCCTTGCAGTCACCATTACATCCACTGGGGCCACCAGTCCTGCTGACTCCCCCTCAGAGCCCGAGCACCAGTGTTATGATGGACACCCCTGCAGCTGTGGCAGGTACCACAGCCCCTGTCACCACATTCAGGAGCACAGCCCCCCCAGCTGATTCTGCCTCCCTTCCCAACAGGGACATCCACTGCAGTGGGGCTGCAGCACCAGCATCTTGCTGCATCGATGCAGCTGATGAGACCTGGGGCTCCCCCAGCAGCCCACCCTTCAACTTTCATCTGTGCTTGAAAGGAAGTATATTAAAGTAGTCCAAAGGGAAATATTTCAAATTAAAGCAAAGCTGAGTTAAGACTGACTTTCATTGCAGTTGGAAAACAACTGCCAGTACTAATTTTTAATAGTGCATTATTTTCACTACTGAGAAACAAAAAAACCCAAACCATTTAATCTAAAATAACACATTTAAGCTGACTTAATAGCTGCCTAATTTAAGATGTATTTAGATCACATGCGTCTTATTCCAACTCCTAATTAAAGCAACCAAATCCTAAAGCCAAACTCACCAAAAATTAAGCAAAAAAAATGCAGCTTCTTTGTAGTCTCGATGATTAAGCAACTAGTAAGAGCACCTACTGTTTTTAAATTCTGAAATTAGGTTGTGCATTTTTATTAAAGCTGTAACCCCGTTTCACAGTTTCTTAATATCAACAATCGCTGTTCTCAATTAGTCAAAAAGATCACAAATTTTAAATAAACCATTTTAGTGAAGTTACTCTACTCACAACAAAGCCAGGGGAATAAACTTGATGGGCACCAGGGATTCCAGAGTGGGACAATTAAGATTAAAGCATTGAATTAAAATATATTGTAACTTTTCAATTAAATATATCAGAATCAGAAACAAATATCTATTCTTGACCATCTTTAAGTAATATACACATATTCAATTGTATTTTTCTGAGATTGATGCAAACTGAAAGAGGGTAGTTATAGGTTAGCTATTAGGAAGAAATTTTTTATCATGATTTTGTTGAGAGACTGGAACAGGTTGCCCAGGGAAGTTGTGGATGTCCCCTTCCTGAAAGTGCCACTAAGTCCCACCCAACCAAAACCATTCCATGATTCTGTTGTTCTACATCTGCACTATTATGTCTGGAATCTTGGAAATTACTGTTTTAATAAAAACTGTTCTTACTTGTTTGTAGATGTCTGCATTTATTAATGACAAGATTATGAACTGACATTTCACTACATAGAGTTGCAAAATAATTACACATTCATTGAAGAATTTAACTGCAGTGTGACAACATCAATTTCTGGCAATTCTGGACGCAATTTTTCCTGAATACTGAAGTGGCATAGAGATTTCTACAAGAAAGAAAAGTAACTGAAGGTTAGCAGAAGTTTGAAAAATTTATCTCATGATGCAAAATAGAAAAATATTTTATTGCTTAAATTACAACCTGTCTGCCGAAAGCTCTTTTAAAAATAGCCTTAGGGGCAAACTGTTGGGATTTTCTGTTAATTATATTAGGCTTGCACCAAAAGTGATTAACAGCTGGCTCTCAATCTGTGTGATCTTTATCACTAGAAAGGAAGCAGTAATGTCTCGTTTAATTACTGCAAACACTATGTGTCATGAGCTAATTAGATATGATTGATTATTGTCATCGTCATGCACCTTCTCAGAACATCAGACACAAATATTTGAATATTGTGAAGCATGCTCACAAAATGAACTTTCAGGATGTCACATTGAATAAAAATTACCTGCATAAAAATTCTAATCAGTGCTAAACAGTAGTGCCACATAGTTGGATATGTTAGAATACAGACTCTATCCAAGAAAACAGCCAAGGCACAAATTATTAGAAAACTTGCCTAGCTTTATCTTGATTTAGAGTAAATTCCTAAAGAAAATTGCTTGCTTATTACTACATCTCATTTTTCAGGCTACTGGACAGCAGCACAGAATTTAATAGCCTAAGAATATTAAGATGGTCCTATAATTACAGCAGGCTCATATCAGTTAAACAAGAAAGCATAAAATGCCAATTTCAAACTAAAACACTTAGCAATATATGAGAAAGACTGCAAGAACATACTTTTTGGAGATTATTTAAGAAACAGAGATCCTCAGAAAATTAATGTCCACATTCCCATGTATCATGATGCTTACTCTGGTAGGGCTTGAGCTGAATAATAAAAGTTACTGTTAATATATCAAATGGTAAGTGAAGAACTGGGAGTATAATAGAGACCGCACTACTTTCTTAGTATAGAATAACCAAGTAGGGCCAATTTATAATAATATATATATTACAATATATAATATAATATATATAATATAAAAAATAATATCCTTTCCCTTTACACTGATACAGGTCCATTGCATTAATTCTTCAAGCTTTAGCAAAAAGCTATTATTTTATACCCCTCTTATCATACTTTTTATTACCACTTTTCTACAAGCTAGAAATACGTCATTTTCTATACAATATTAAGAGGTGAAGCAGCAAGAATATTACTGTTTCAACCTTTCTCTAAACATGTATTTCCATTTTTGACTAATTGGTTTCATACCTAACTACTCCTACAAATGAAGACCTAATGTGTTTTTTTTATGAAATGCCTTTGCTAGTAAGGCATCACATGAAGGGATCTTCTGTTTAGCCATGCAAGGATTCTTTGATTAAAAGGGGCAACACAGGGCACCTCCCCTGTTCCTGCTTAGGTTTTCTTTACTTCATAAAATTCAAAGGCTTACTTTAGCCTTCATTACCCTCCTTTGATTTCTGTGTTACAGGGATGCACGTTTTTTGTATTCAGGTCATTCACCCTGATGTTAATGGGCCATTAGAAATCCTGGGAGTCATCTTAAAGAAATTCCTTTCCTTGCAACTGAAACTAAGCTATTGTTCTCCTCTTATAAAAGAGAACCAGCACAAATGTTCTAAAAAATCCTAGTGATTTAGTTTTAGTCCCAAAAAGTCAATTGAAAAGTCTCAGTCAAGTCAGACTTTCATCGTAAAAATAATTAGTTTAAATTTTGTCATAAATATTGTCAGCTTTTCAAGTGGTAACACTCATAGCATCATTATTACCATAACTATAAAAGTTCATACAGAAGGACACCTTTCAGGTTTATGCAAAGTTAGGTAGATGAAATCCATCTGAACCACTTTGTCAACTGATATCCAGACTCCAAAAACTATGCTGGATTTTTGTTACTCATTAAAAATTCCTTTAAATTCCTGAACAAGTACAGGATACATAATCAATGTATAAACATATGCTACTTCATCATTTGAAAAGGAAAACTATATTAAAAATATCTAAGTTGTAGCATTTTAAATTTGATTATTGTCAAGACCATCTCAGAATGCCATTGCCCTAATTAAATACTAAGTACTTCACATTTGAACAATTTAATATTTATTAAAAAATAATGAAGAAACAATCACAAAAAAAAGTAGCTTTAGCAATTGTGTAAAAAAAAAAAATGTGAACACTGAACATAAAAATGAAAACTATACCAGACAGTACAGGGACCTTTAAAACTTGATAATTGAGATAAAGTAGGTTCCATGAACTGAAGTTATGAAAGAGAAACAACAAACCACAACAAACCACAACAAACCACAACAAACCACAACAAACCACAACAAACCACAACAAACCACAACAAACCACAACAAACCACAACAAACCACAACAAACCACAACAAACCACAACAAACCACAACAAACCACAACAAACCACAACAAACCACAACAAACCACAACAAACCACAACAAACCACAACAAACCACAACAAACCACAACAAACCACAACAAACCACAACAAACCACAACAAACCACAACAAACCACAACAAACCACAACAAACCACAACAAACCACAACAAACCACAACAAACCACAACAAACCACAACAAACCACAACAAACCACAACAAACCACAACAAACCACAACAAACCACAACAAACCACAACAAACCACAACAAACCACAACAAACCACAACAAACCACAACAAACCACAACAAACCACAACAAACCACAACAAACCACAACAAACCACAACAAACCACAACAAACCACAACAAACCACAACAAACCACAACAAACCACAACAAACCACAACAAACCACAACAAACCACAACAAACCACAACAAACCACAACAAACCACAACAAACCACAACAAACCACAACAAACCACAACAAACCACAACAAACCACAACAAACCACAACAAACCACAACAAACCACAACAAACCACAACAAACCACAACAAACCACAACAAACCACAACAAACCACAACAAACCACAACAAACCACAACAAACCACAACAAACCACAACAAACCACAACAAACCACAACAAACCACAACAAACCACAACAAACCACAACAAACCACAACAAACCACAACAAACCACAACAAACCACAACAAACCACAACAAACCACAACAAACCACAACAAACCACAACAAACCACAACAAACCACAACAAACCACAACAAACCACAACAAACCACAACAAACCACAACAAACCACAACAAACCACAACAAACCACAACAAACCACAACAAACCACAACAAACCACAACAAACCACAACAAACCACAACAAACCACAACAAACCACAACAAACCACAACAAACCACAACAAACCACAACAAACCACAACAAACCACAACAAACCACAACAAACCACAACAAACCACAACAAACCACAACAAACCACAACAAACCACAACAAACCACAACAAACCACAACAAACCACAACAAACCACAACAAACCACAACAAACCACAACAAACCACAACAAACCACAACAAACCACAACAAACCACAACAAACCACAACAAACCACAACAAACCACAACAAACCACAACAAACCACAACAAACCACAACAAACCACAACAAACCACAACAAACCACAACAAACCACAACAAACCACAACAAACCACAACAAACCACAACAAACCACAACAAACCACAACAAACCACAACAAACCACAACAAACCACAACAAACCACAACAAACCACAACAAACCACAACAAACCACAACAAACCACAACAAACCACAACAAACCACAACAAACCACAACAAACCACAACAAACCACAACAAACCACAACAAACCACAACAAACCACAACAAACCACAACAAACCACAACAAACCACAACAAACCACAACAAACCACAACAAACCACAACAAACCACAACAAACCACAACAAACCACAACAAACCACAACAAACCACAACAAACCACAACAAACCACAACAAACCACAACAAACCACAACAAACCACAACAAACCACAACAAACCACAACAAACCACAACAAACCACAACAAACCACAACAAACCACAACAAACCACAACAAACCACAACAAACCACAACAAACCACAACAAACCACAACAAACCACAACAAACCACAACAAACCACAACAAACCACAACAAACCACAACAAACCACAACAAACCACAACAAACCACAACAAACCACAACAAACCACAACAAACCACAACAAACCACAACAAACCACAACAAACCACAACAAACCACAACAAACCACAACAAACCACAACAAACCACAACAAACCACAACAAACCACAACAAACCACAACAAACCACAACAAACCACAACAAACCACAACAAACCACAACAAACCACAACAAACCACAACAAACCACAACAAACCACAACAAACCACAACAAACCACAACAAACCACAACAAACCACAACAAACCACAACAAACCACAACAAAAAAAAACCCCACTAAGCATTCAGAGCAATCTACTTGAGAATATGCAGAAAAATCTGTGCCAGCCTACTTCATTGCTTATTTTCCTGATTCTCCTGCTAGTTTAAGAATGATCAATTAATAGAACAAATGTAATGTGTTGTCTTATTTTTTTTAATGAAATCTGAATATCAGAAGCATGGAAATGCTAGTCATGTTCATTTTTCTGCTCTCACAAGTGTCTTTTTGTTTTTGCCTTTTTTAATGTTTGAGACTACAAACAATATTAAAAAAATAATAATCAGAAGAAAATACTAGAAAAGAAACAAAGAAGAGCTAAGGTTGAAAGGGGCTTCTGGAGATCTCTGTCAGCTCCCTCAGCACTCTTGGGTGGATCCCATCTGGCCCCATAGACCTGTGAATATCCAACTGGCACAGCAGATCATTAACTGCTTCCTCCTGGATTCTGAGGAGTTGCTGCTTCTCTCCATCCATATCAGGATGATTGAATACCCTAAGGATAATGGTTCTGACCATTAAAGATTGAAGCAAAGAAAGCATTCAGTAGCACAGCCTTTTCCTCATCCTTGGTAGTTATGTTGCTATCCCTGGCATCCAATAAAGGGTGGACATTCTCCTTGACTATCTTTTTGTTGTTAATGTATTTGTCTAAACAAATTTTCCAAAAGTTCCCTAATCTTTATGGCCTTGTCAGACTCCATATCTCTCTTGCATATCCATATCTCTCTTGTAATGGGGAGCTCAGAACTGGAAACAGAACTCCAGGTGTTGCCTCACTACACAGTACTGAGTGGAGGCAATCGGCTCCCTCAACTTGCTGGGAATGCTCTGCCCATTGCAGCACAGAAGGTTCTTGGCCTTCCTGGCCCCAAGGCTGCACTGCTGACTCATGTTGCAGCCAGAACCCCCAGGTCCTTTTCTGTAAAGTTGCTTTCCAGCTGCAGGAGACTTTGCATTTCCCTTCCTTGAACTTCTCATAGGCCCATTTCTCCAGCCAGTGCAGGTCCCACCAAAAGGCAGCATAGACATCTTCTCCCAGTTTTGTACCATCCACAAACTTGCTGAGGGTTTTTTCTGTATCATCATCCAGGTCATTATTTAAGATTTTGAAGAGTACTGAACTCATTGATTCCCTCAGTATGCCAATATTGACCAGTTTAAAACTGGACTTCATTACACTAATCATAACTTTTTTAGTCTGGCCATTCAGCCAAGTTTTCAATTCACCTCTCGGTTCAGCTAGTCCATACTTCATCAATTTTTCTATGAGGATATGATAGGAGACAGTGTTAAAAGTCTCACTATAGTGAAGATATAAAACATCCACTTGTAACTCCCCATCCACCAAGCCAATGATTTCATTATGGAAGGCTATGAAGTTGGTCAGGTGAAACTTCCCCTTAATAAATCAATGCTGAAAAAGGCAGCTGATAAAGAATTGAAAGGAACTCTTACATATGGAAGAAATAGGATCTTTTAGTATTTTAAAGTTTATTTACATTAAACAACACTTAACTGGTAAATCAGGTAAAATTATGTATCTGAATTAATAAATCCAGAACAATCTATTAAACTGACACAGCCACATGAAAGGCTGTGAAAAAATACTCATTCTCCTAGAAGTTTACTGGTCTGATATAAATAATCTACTACATAACAGCAGTAGAGAGATTACGCAAATATATATAGGCAGTAAAATGGATAAGGAAGTATAATGTTCTAAAGTTTTATCCCTTACTTAATGTATACTACCATTTGGGGGGATAATCCTACTCCCCAAAGTTGCCTGTTTTCCACTCTGGTAAAAAATTAAGGATCTTGTGGGGATAATCCTTCTCCACAAGAACAAGTCAGTCATACAAAGTCAAACAATGCTACAATTGCTGATGCAAATACATGACTTGAGAGATGATCTTATTGTATCATTCAGATCATTACGGAAGACAAACAAGACACACTGGAGTCCAGACTACGAAAAGAGGTAAAAAAAGGTCAGCATAGAATTCCTTTCCCTGCTGAAGCCTCAAAGCAGTTCCTAATTAACTTGGCTACACCATAATTTTGAAATACAAGGATCTATAAAGTCAAAATGAGTACCAGGTATTGTCATTCTTCTCCAGGAAGCAAGCAACAAAAATACTGACATGAGTAGTTCTAATGTTTCAATAAAAGATATAACATTTCCAATATGTGCATATATATATATACACACACATGTATGTGTGTGTGTATCTACTTTTTTCCACACAAAAATACACATATATGGGATATACACAGAGTAAAATAGCTATGATTTACATGATCTTATTAGGATAGAGAAAAAAAATTGCTCCTATAAGATCATGAGTTGCACCAGTTTACCCTGCTGCAAATTTTGTTCTCAGCAAGCATCATACTGAAGACCAGGTCGGTCACTTTAGATCTTCATGTTGGGACTTTCTTCTAACTTCATAGGACAGGAATTCCCATGTTTGAAATCAGTCCTGTGGACTCCTGTATATTTTCTTCATGCATCACGTTGCAGTTCCCATGTTCTTAAATGAAGACAATGCATACAACAGAAAAATTGTTTTAAACTATTTTAAAATTACTCAAAAATATTTAAAGTATGCTATCACTGTAAAAATTTTTGGATTTAATTTGATTTCTAAAAGCCACTTCTAAGTGCATAAACCGCCTGCCAGTCTGTAAGTGAAAGGCAGATTTTCCTCCATGGTATACGACTGTATAATTGTGCACAATTTTTGCTTTCTTTCAAGCATCATAAAATTGGTTCCCATCTTACAGAATGTGATGGGTAATTGTCTTTCTCTTAAATGGCTCAATCTGTGTTTCTATAAGCTGAAGGATAAACCAACTGGTAAAAACTGAAGCCTGAACAGTCATTTTCACACTAAGTTAGAACTGTCAGGTAAAATGAAGGCTACAGCATTCAACAATAAGATATTACTCAGTTATGAGTAGACTGGATGTAACAGTCATATCCTAGAAGATCCTGGTAGAATCTTGGGTTTTGATAAGCAGCCTAATTCCTGGCAGGAAGAGAACACTCCTGACTACACACAGATTTTTCACATGAAATACGCAATTATGTAAGCAAATAAAAGGAGTTTTGGGAATAAAATAATAGAAACACAGTGAAGTTAAGTTAGGGTAAAGTTCTGAAATAAACCTGTAAGGAACATGAAGGAGACTGACACACTAGCAAAAACTGGTAAGTCTATTCTTAATATTTAAACCAGATATTTCTACAGAAAGTTTGAGCATGGGATGTATAGAAACAAACCCTGTGGCATAAGGATATTCTATCACCCATTAAAAATCAGGCTTTGTAAACTGTGGCTTGAGGGAGAACTTAGAACAACTTATTTACTGCTAGGCAGCAGCTTTAAACCAGCTGACAGATAACATTGCAAGCTTCTAAATTAAAAAGAGGCACAAAGATGGCATTGAAAGTGTGTGTGTGGCATCTACTTCATGAACTATTTGCTCATCTGACAGACAACAGGCATTTTAAAAAATTTTTTTTCTTTTTTTTTTTATACAAGGCTTCAAGCTTAAATGAGTACCTGATTAAAGGTAGGAACTGTGATAGGAGTTAAGAATTATTAAAATTATCCAGGAACATTTTCTCAGGTATGTATCTCCTAAATGCAGTTCTTAGTTAAGTAGACTATTGAACAGCAGTTACAAAATTCATTTTTCATTGTCCATTATATGTGTATTTTAGGACTGGAACAGTTAATTGATTGTGAACAGCTTCAGTGCCTTCTACAATCAAAAGCAATAGGAACAGATCTTCTAGTGTTAAGGAGGTAGAAAAGGGAATACAAATCATTCTGCTAAGTGGATAGCTGATTATACATTGTATGCAATAACTGGAACCATAATTATAGATCAAAGCCCTTGCTCTGTCTGTAGAGAAGGTACTAACAGAACATAGCCCAAATTCATCACATCAAATTCTAAGTAATATGCTGAAATGTCTAAGATAAGAACATATCAATACCAACTTCCCTGAGATTTCAGTGAACAAAGTCATCTCCAAAGGACCCAGAGATGAACAACCCTCTGAATGTGCCTCTCATTCAGCTAACAATAGATCCCAAACCGGTAAATCAGAGAAACACTGTAAAAGAAATGCTGGGTAAACACTTCATAAACAGTAGAGCTGAACTTTAGAGAAGGTCTTTTTTTTTTTTTTTTTTTTTAAAAAAAAAGCCCATTCAAAAATAAAACTTCAGAAAATACTGTTTGAAAACACAGAGTTGTGAGGCAAAGAGTTGTCATTGTGATCTGATGCTAGGGAAAGGCCAGTCTTATTACACAGCAAGAGGAAACAGGTAAGACAGGGACACACAGCTCAACAAAGAGAAAAGTGGTCTGTGTTTGATATGGTACAAAAAGGCAGAAAAAGCAAAGAATAGAAAAATTAAGAAGAAAGCAGCATAGTCTCAGAGCCTGTTTATAAATCACAGGCCTTCTTAGCTCAACCAGAAATACCAGTTTGCATCCCTTTCAGAGCATCCATCTAACTTAGGTCTGTCACAGCTGAACATTCCTAACTGTGAAGATCAGGTAAAGAGGACAAAAAAAAGGTTTTTATTTTCTTCAGTCCCACTGAAGTCATGCTTACTGTGTAGGGAAGTCTTCCCAGAGTAGATAAAGAGCTGCAAACCCTGCCATAGCTCTTGTTAAACCAATATAACTATGGCAGTTCCACCAGAAGTGCATTTTCTTCAAACATAGGTATTCAGCAGTAATCCTCTCATCAGGCAAATGTCCTTGAAAACACTTTAGCTGGTGGCAGTGAAAAATGTAAGTCAAAGCTTGAAGAGTCAGTACTGTCCCAGCTGTGACATCCATGTCACTGCCAGCATTGTAAACATACTGTCCTAACACAAAAATCCAATTTTTTGAACTATGAAAATTACTAAGTAGACAACAAAGCTCTAGTAAGTTATATACATGTATAACCAGCCACTGGCTACCATAACTGTAGCTTACATTTTTAGCTTCAAGGGCTGCACTTAAAGTGTAGGTATCCAGAGAGTTTCTCAAAAATTATCTACAGATTAAAACATTACATAAACCTAATTTTGATACTAAATTGGTTTATAGAACTTCCCTAGTGAAGCATATCTAAAGATGAAAAAGTGATGGAGTCAGATGCCATAAGCTGTGCTAAATATTTTTTCCCCATAAAATGAAATTTTCTGTTAAGTCAAGTGGTCTTTAGTTTATACTCAGAAAAGCAGCAAGTTTCCACCCTGACAATCTCCAATAATATATTCTTCTGCTCTTCCTGACTTCTCTCTACCAAAACCTTTCTTGCACCTAAAAGAAGGCATTTGCATACTTAGCTAAACCTACTCCAATTTAAGATACCTTTGTTTTGGTTTGTTTTTTTTTTTAAATAATAACAAAATGTTACCGTCCTTATTGCATAGTGCAAATTTCCTTTTTTTGTCAGACTTCTCCCCATAGTCTGTAAAAGTTGTTTAAGAAAGGATACAGGTATTTGTCTTTTAACATCCTGATATTTCTGACCCAGACCTCTCCATGTTAAATGAGAAATAATTCTCTAAGGTACAAAAAGTGCATTTTCTTTGTTCAGGACATTATTTCAGGGAACTGTGTCTTGCTTACCTGAAAAGCATCCCAAATTATTTTGTAGGCAGAAATATAAGTATAAGCATTCTTTAGAATATTTAAATTTGTCATGCATGAATTCAGAAATGTCGCTATTGTAATTCATGTTATTCATATAATTGGCACTGAATTCCAAAACAAGAAGGCCAAATTAGAATATAAGCAGACAAACTGCAAATAGATTTGGTTGGGTTTTTTTTTTCCTCCCACACTGTAAAACTGAGCATCTCGCATCATTCTCCCTGCAGTCCTCAGGATGAATATTTTCATCCAGGTTTCATTTGTTTCTTCCAGGCAAGGAAATGTATTTTTGTGTGTTTGAGATTTTTCTGTTATTGCCTTATTTTCATACATCTTGAGATTAGAAGCAGATTGGCAAAGAAAAAAAAAAAAAAAAAAAAAAGAAAAAGAAAAGGGGCAAAAAGAGACAGAGAGAGAAGAGGAAAAAAAAACACCAAACCACATGGACAACACATACAGAGTCCCCACTCTAAGAAACAGCAATTAACCCTTAAGTTGGCAAATGAGCCCTCACAACACAGCCACAGGGAAACACAGACCATATCTTATTGGAATCAGTAAGATTAAGCTGATTCTTTCAACACTTTTGCATAAGGGGAAAAACACAATTGTAACAAACAACATAGACATAAGACACGAATTGTATATTTCTACACTGCATGATTTTGAACGTGAATTGCATTAGTGCCAAAACACTTTTTTCGGCCCTGTACTTGTGCATTCACTTCCAATCTTCTGTTCCAGGCTAACACTGCATTCCAAAGTGACATGCAAGGAATGAGGTTTGACGAAATGGGTAGACAAGTTGCTTAGCTTAGTAACACCTCATACATGTTATGTACAACACCTCATTCCTACCTAGTGGGATGGCCAACAGCAGGTGAGAAATGTGTAATGCTGGCATCTACAAGCACCCAGTGAAAAGTCATGAAAAGGAAGCTCACAGTTCTCTGCTGCTGTCATTAACCAGTTATTCCTCTTCTTTCTGCCTAGATCCACTTTGATAGTTAAATTGCAGTAGTGTCTACAGCAAAAACCCATAGTACCAAGGCACTAATTATGGATATCACTCTATTAAAGCATGAATATTTAAATTTTATATATACAAAATGTAGTTCTTACAATCATCTTTCTAACCTACAAGAAACCTATTGTTATACATAGAGTACACTTGAACTACAGAAAATGGAAAGGGGAAAAAAAGTCCTCTATAGTGCAAAAATTTCAAAGCTGAAACATGGTTTTAGAATGGGGAGAAGAAAGCCACCTCATTTCACCTGTGTGCTTCATCCAGTCTCTCCCCCACACTACCACACAGTGTAAAGCACATCAGTGTAATTGGTATCCCTGTACCAGTGCTTCATTCCTGTGAAAAAGTTTCATAGGTCATCAGGTACAGAACCAAAGCTTAGATCTGATGTGCAAAAAGAAAACGAAGACAGCACAGATGCTGCCTGAATACCTGATTTTTACAAAGCAGTCTCATGGATTTAGTTCAGCAATTTAACAACAACATTAACAGTATCATACTGGGAGGGTCAGAAAAGACTGAGTACATGTTAAAAAATGTATTTTAAATAATTTTAGGTGATTAATTGAAAACAAAGTGAGCAGAATAAATTTTACATAAGGTTAACCTTGGTAAGGTCAGATTTTACAGCCAAGTAGAAATCCCTCTATAGTCTCAGGCAGCAAAATTTGCAAAATCATGGTAATAAATGCAGTTTTTACTTGGGTATGTAGTGGTTAAAATGCAGAGTTCCCCCCAAAATACAATAATTGCAGTGTATTTACATTGAGAGGGAAAATAAGGGGACCTGGGAAATAATAGGCAATCTTATAAAATAGGTGACCTGCCAATAACTCAAAACTTGTATAGGACTTAACTCAGGCCACTTCAGTATGCACTCAGGATTTAACAAGAGCATTGCTGATGTCTTACTACTGAAATCAGCGAGCCACTGAAGGCCTCTGCAAGTCAGTGGTGTCTGGCCAGGTGAGCCACGTGTGGGAACCTGCACCTTGGTGTGCCCATAAGACCCTGAGGGGACTTTTGCAGGAGCCCCCAGGGGACTGTAAGGAGTGGCAAGGGCACAGGCAGACCTCAAGCATCTCCAACTGGAGGTGTGAAAGTAGGAACTGTTTAGAAATTTGTGGGTCTTTCAATATCTTGGTAAGCGTACACTACTGTGGTTTATCTACTGTACTGCTAATACTGATCCTGAACAGGCAGCACAGCAATCATCAGTTAATTATGTACAATTAATAAATAAACCGCTTCATTCTTGGTTTGATTTAAACAAACTAAATGAGAGGTATTTTCCTTCAACACCTTGTCAAGCTCAATCTCTGCCAGCTCCTTGTTAGACACACCGATACTGACAGGATCAAGACAGTCAGTAATGAGCAGACCTTGACTTTGCTTTAACACTCAGAAGCAAACCCTGCTTATGAAAGAACAATCCTTATTCTAGAGAATGTACCTGCTAAAAATATATGAGCAAATCAATTGGGAATAAACTATTTCTGGGGGTTCAAAGCTTCTGTTTTATAATTCTGCATTTCACATTAATGGATTGTTCATAAAACTAAAGCCTAACAAAGGGGAAATACAGATGAACGGGAGCAGGGAGGTTGTTAAAAGAAGCAGCAATGATGAAAATAGATGGCAGATCAACAATTCAGGGCAGATGTGAAAGCTCAGGAGACCAAAAGGATGGAAAAGGGCCAACATGAGGAAGAAAATAAGATTAAAGTCTACCTTATTAAAGTAACTACTAAAGATATTTAAAAATGAAAAAATCTAGCAAATAGGAAACCAATTAGATTTTAGCAGAAAAAACACTATATACATTACCAGAATCTGAGAAAGAAAATTAAAACCATAACAAAGATAGGCTTTTAAAATTACAACAGTAGCAGCCAGATAGCACTAGAGTGTAACTCGTGGCACCTCAGGCCACTGATATCAACAAATCACAAAATAGCAGCAAACCTCCAAATGACTATAAAAAGCACAGTATCAGCCTTTGATAAGCAAGTGCAATATGCCAGGTAGCTACAAAATGGTCAGTACACATCATATACAGGTAAAATAATCACTGTCCCCTGATATTAATGTATCCGAAAACAGAACATGTCAGTCACCAAGGTTAAAGGAAAACCAAGATATCAAAAATCCTTCATTTCTTACAAAAAAACACTATAAACTTGGCAAAGGTGAATCTATAATGGAATTTCCTTACAGCATACTTGAAACTCTGATGGTCTGGCAGAGCAAGTAGTTCCATGAGCAGCAAAACTTGGTTATTTTGTTTTACACATATGTCCATATAAAAAAAAAGAAAAGGCTGTTTGAGGATATTAATGTGTCCAATTCACATCACACTCCCTCAGTTCTCCTTGGGTCCCACTCCTTACTCTGGGATAGCCAAGTGGTGTCCAGGAGAGTAAGTGCCACCCAGCCATACCATCTGGCATAGATAGCAGTCATGTAAAAGCACTTTACTTCCCCTAATAAAGTAACTAATTTAGCTTCCTCTAGTGGATTAATTTTTTACATATTCTCTTCTTTTTGAAATTAACTATTAAACAGAATGAATGCAATAAAGTAAGATTTTATACAGTGATCAATTTGCAACTGAAAGCACCAGGCACAAACTTGTGCCACAAACAGCAGCAAAAGTATATTAAAAAAAGAAACTTGATAACGGTTGATAATAAACCTCTGCATGTTTACATTGCAGCAGAGAAGATTTTTGCAATCTTGTAAACAAGTTTAAAAAAAAAAATTCTAAGAAAAATTATGAATTTTATACAAAACCCTCAACAACTGTTGCATGGAGCTTCTGCTTAGTAGAGCATTACAACAGTCATATAGAAAAGGGACCCAAGTAGAAAAAAAAAAAAAAAAAAAATGCATGCTTTGAAATTACTTTGCTTTACTTATAGATTCTTTGAAATTACAAAGTACTGGATGGATTAGATTTACCATCAAAATGTGTATTTGGAAAATTAATTGGATAACTAATCCTTTAAAAAGAAAGTTCAGGGTTTGTTTTTTTCATTTATTACCTCAAATCATCTCTTTCTAAAATAAATCAGTCAGAGGAATGAACAGGAGACATAAGCTGTCCCTTAATTGGCCTGTAGCACTTGTTCACAGGTGCTATTTAAAACTGTACAACTTTATCTATTAGGATTAAATCTATTTGATTTCACAAACACAGTTCTGTCTATACACACTGCTGATAAAACAGGACCATTATTTCCCCTCTTTGCAGTCCAATTGGGTTTTACTTCAAAGGTTTGTTAGCTGGTTCATCGGGCTCACACTCCTGTGAGTGCACACATCAGCTCTGAGCATTCAGAAACAATTTATTACTTTATTGGATTAGATATTAAAAATACATATAGGCAGTGTAGGCATGTCTTATTTAATAAGCACGGGGAAAGTAAATGCATGCTCCTGAGATCTAAACAAGACTGAATGTTTAAAAGCAGAAACCAACTGAAGTGAGCTGGTACAACATCAGCCTTTAGGAAATGTATCCTCTCCTCCTGTAATAGTCAGTGGAATTGTTCAGGTTTCTCTTTAATGAAGACTCCACATCAGCATTTTTAGATGACTTTTTTAGATGAGCATGGGAAACCCTGCTGACTAACATGAGATGAAAAAGATGCCAGAGTTTAAAAAAAAGAAACAAACCAAAACCAACCAAACAAAACCCCCCACAACTTATAATATTCAAGAGCTCAGAAGTATCCAATAATAAATAAAAACCTGAAAACTTCATCAATATTTTGATGATTGAATAAGTAAAATTATGAAGTAATTTACCATTTCTCTTACATGTAATCACTTCCTTACAGAAAGAAACAATTTTCATAATGAATTTTATATTTCTTTTGTAAATCATTACTTTTTGTTTCAGTTCACCTTTATTGTTTCTATAAAAATTAGAAAATTGGTGTTTGAAATTTATTTCCAAGCTAGACATGAATAAATTAAAGACCAAACTTTGTTGGCAAATTTCAAATTGAGTACATCTCCAATTCAGAGGATATTTCCCACCAGTGTATACTAATTCTAATGTAAGCCAAACCTTGACAAGGTTGACAAGTATAATTTTCAGTAACAGGTATTTGAAATGTATCTTACTTGGATAAAATGTTGAAAATGTAAGCTGCATTTTTAGAACCAAAATCTGAAATAAATATGGAATTTTAATTTTTTTAATTATAGTAAAAGTGCAGTCCCACAGCCATAATACATACCCAGTGATTAAAGAAAGCAACTGAATGGGAGAAACACAGAGTTCCTAGAACTCCTGGCTACTCATTAGGATTTGCAAGACAAATGGGAAATTAAATATGTCTCTTTCTCTTGGAAAATTATTAGTTTCCTTTAAGTACAAAAAAACTTGAAGATCTTGCCTTAGGAAGAAGAAAATACTAATAACACTTTTGTTGAATCTGTTAATATGATTTATCTGTATGTTTTTACTAAGTAAAAAAAAGAGCAGGAAAAAATATGTCTGAATGGATATTATGTTTTTACAGAACAGCCAAAATATGTCAAAAGTTTCTAAAAAAAATAACATTGAATAGCCAGTCCCACACATTTTGTAGATGCTACATTCAACCTGAAAGGTGATTTTAGTGAGTATGGACTAAGAATCCCTAGAACTGAGCAAAAAATGCAAAAAAATGGAGTTAGGCACTGAGGTTATATCCACTGGGTTATATCCACTGCCTCTCTTAACAGGGCAGCCAAAATATGCCAGTGGAAGGATGGGCAATGTTACTCTTTTTCAGTATTTCAGTTACACAGTGTTATTCTATGACTGCAGAAAAGAGGTAAACTCATTAAACTAATAATTTGCCACTCTGAATATAAACCACTGACATTCAGCTAACAAGATTTACAGGACATTCAGTTGTTAAGAGTCATCATGTGAAGCCAAACCCAACAATTTCCCGTGAAAGCAAAAAAGCCAAGGGACAAACCCCTTTCTCATTCTCCAGATCCCCTGGAGGCCCTTGTACAGTTCTCACTTATTAGCAGTATTCAGGTGTCAATTGCTTGGGCTTCGATGGGCTGCTGACTGCTACTCCAGTCATTGGCCTTAAAAACCAGAGCTTTTCTTGTGGGCTCAGAGATACTCCAGCTGTAGAAGGGGCAAAGGCTGGTAAACCAAAGTGTTGCATCAGTATTCCCTTCAATCTCTCAATCATAATCTGAAATCCATCCATCACTGGTCCCCAAAATAAAAAATAAATTTAAAAAGCTAAGTGCTTTAGCCTTGATTCTATAATTTCTCTTTTTACATCTACCTGGTACTTTTATTCAAGTGGTATTTGCTGCTTTAGCCAAGTAGGTTATGACAAATACATTCAGAGGAGACAGATGACATAAATCCAGCTGTTACTGAAAGAATCAGTAATCGGTTTGATGCACTGAAGGCACTTAGTCTGGAAGAATTCGCATTACAGCTTAATTTAAAATTCTATTTTCAAGTAGTTTGCCATATTTGTAATGAAACAGAATAAGGAAGACCAGAACCCAATGTGCATTGTTCAGCTTTATCATTATGTACACACACAAAACCCACTAATAACATAATGCAATACTGCAGTATGGGAGCAAATAGAGATTAATATTAACATGGTCAAGGAAAGAATTCTAGGTACATAAGAGTCAAATATAACTGGATTTCATATTTCTGTCCCCTGATCAATTTGTAAAAGCTCACACTGAATCAAAAGATCATCCACAAGAAGACATTAGAGGAGGGGAAAAAATTAAAATGCTACTTCATTGATGCTGTAGCAACACTATGATTATCACTCTTCATTAATCTTCTGCCTTCTAAAACAAAACACTTGAATTCCCCTTTTTTATACCTATGCATGTGGCAGCTCCATAAACCCATGGCTGTAGTGAAGTTACTCAGTGCAATGTTACCTTGTGCTAGTTACTACCTTGTTTGGGCTCATATGTCCTACCCTTCTCTGCTGTTTCTTGACCTTTTCATACTGTAAGTCCCCAGCTTGAAGGGGAAACAAAGGACAGTGCTGACCCATTAAGATTTTCCATGAACCAACATTAATTAGTGTAGTGGTATTTCTACAAGCCAACATTTAAAGGGCTCCCACAATTTCAAAACCACTTGACCAGATCAAAATTTGCACACCCTTACTCCAAGCACTACAGACCCAGAGCTTCTCCCTCAGCTTTGTCCTGCAGTGGGAAGCTGCTCTCCACAAGGAACCACAGCCAAAAAGCAAAACCATTCTGTGCCTGAATGTATGATTTACAGTAACATCTGAAAAAAATTACAAGGTTTTTCTGCACTGCAGTTCACACAAATGCATACATATGTTTCTGTTCTGGAAAACATACTACTGCAACATATATTAAAGAAAAATAAAAACCAATAACTAATTAATAAATTGCTAATTTTCCATGGCAAGCTTCAAGATCATCTGCTAACTTATACTACCCCTCCCCAAAACATTACCATTTTCATTACTGGAATGAGTACATGGCAAGTCTTTAATTTAGTCATCCATCTTAAATAACAGAATCACAGAATCATCCAGGTTGGAAAGAACCTCCGAGATCATCAAGTCCAAATTAAAACCTACTGAATCAGAAAGAATAATTTAAATATACTTAAGTCCTTCAAAAGAAACAACAGGATTGAAACAGCCACAGGGAGCCCAAGAGGCAGAGACAGTTCAGCCAAAGTCTTTAAAAAAAGTCAGTACAATTTGTCATGAAGTCTCAGTCTGCTACTACCACCCTAGGTATCTCCTTTCAACTCTACTGTTTTTTATTTCAGCAGGAAAAAAAAACCCAAACCATAAAACCAAACACTTCAAATAGTCCCCTCCCAGTCATGACCTGAGAGCTGCTATTCTCAGCACGTGAAAATACGAGAAAGTCTGGATAAGAGTTTACAGGTTTACAGTTTAGTGGCTTCCCCACAGCAGTTTGCTCACTGTGGTGTACTGTGATCCTCAAGTAAACAGATATATCATGGAAAGAGATAAGCCACCATGTATTCATCATGGTGCAGGATGATAACGAAGCAGAGTTACTGTGAAATAAATAATTCATTTTCAATTCACATACTCTGTACCGCGCAAGATATAAAGAAAAAAAAAGTATAATTAAATGTAAACAGGTTGCAGAATAACACTAGGAAGCAATAGTGAAAACAGTAGTTTTAAGTTTACAGTTACATAGCAGAAACAACCAATGCTGTTGGTTTCAAATATCTGAGCTTTTATCATGCCAGCTGTACCTACCCCTTGTAGAAGTAGCAGTGCTACAAGAGGCACCATTTTAAAATAAGTTATGAGCAAAGCAGCTACTTGTTGATACCCAAGATCTCTACAAACCAAAATAAACAGACCTACTTTTGCCCTGGGTGCAAATGCAGGTGTGCATGCTCCTGAAGGCCCTCTCCCACAACACACATCCATGCAACCTCCAAAAACCTGCATAACAGGCAGAAATGCACTATTCAGCATTTGCTGGATTCACTAGAATGTTATCTAATTTAGACCTATTGATCTGAAGGTCTGCAGCCCTAATTAGCACCAGTGAGAAGCAACAGCTATCTGATTGACAGAAGAAAAGCAGAGCAGCCCCAGAGATGGGAAATGGACCCATTTCAAGGGGATGAGTTTCAATGGCCTCACCAAATCTGTGGCAGGTGATGAAAATATACAGCTGCTTAACAAATTAAGCTGCTAAAAACTGATTGCCTTCAGACTACAGCACTTCAGAAAAGTACATTTAAAGTTACCAGAGCAAAAGGTGGTCTGAGCTATTTTTCAGGGCCATAAAAAAAAAAATCCTGAATCGGTGCTAACTCCTTTGCAATTAGTCCCATTCTTCTGAAAGAAGCTTTCCACTAACTTCCATCACATTATCTTCCTTAATCCCTGCAGGAAACAAGAACACACCACTGTTCAGCAACAAGTAGGTAACTGTAATCCATTCTTTTTTTTAAAACTCAGACTACCACAGGGTGTCTTCATTTTAATAGCACTATGAACAGCTCACCCTGGCTACTACAGCTGCTCTTAGTGTCTGAAAAGCCTCTCTGAAGAGCCATTTTTTATCCAAGTCCAGCTGTTAGTGTACAGAGAACTACCACCTCCTGCCTCAGACCTTTTGCTGAACAAAAAAGCAACATTCACCTCATAAGGCGGCTTCTCTTTACCTTAATTTTAGGGGCTCATCTTGTACCTGTTCTGTTTGGAATCAGTCTTTCCAAAACAAATTATTTAAAACAGCACAGTATGTTTTATTTAACACCCTGCAATTGCTAAAATAAACTACTTCCCCACATATGCATTTGCATTTTTTAAGTTTCAAGCTTATAGCTATAGCTATCTTTTTTTCCCCCTTAAAATTCATTAATGAGATTGCACATTTTAACTGTAAATTTCACCCTATTTCATTCTGCAACTTTTTGTCATCAAGGATGTTCATTTTATTTGTATTTTACCAGAGACCTGGACCTCAATTGGTCTAGAAAATTGTTATAGGCTCCTTCCAATTGGAAATACACTATTCTAATCTTTTTTTTTTTTTTTTTGCCACATTCCTGAATAAGAAGAGTAACTTCTATGTGTGAATTATTCACTACAATAAAAAACAGTTCATCATTGCCCGAGTCTTCAACTGTGTTCTGAAGTGTGTGTTTGCAGTGGGACTAGAACAGACACAACCACTGTTTAAAGGACTGTCTGTTTCAAAGAATATGAAGAATGTTTATCTCAAATATTTATTTAATAATTTCCTCGGTGCTATTATTATTATTGTTGATCAAGATTATAATAACAATAATAATGGTTAAAAAGTGACAGCAATACTCCCTGTTATTTTTCTGTTAATAGGATATTTTATCCTTTTAGAGATATGAGAAGGTTTGAAAAGAAGTGGTTTACAACATCTCATTGTAGAGGAATTTAAAATTATTAGCCCAGTATTAAATACCTTTTCCTAATATAATTATTAGATCAATTTTTTATCTATTCGATATCCTGAATAAAACATTACTCTAAAAATGGGAATTTTTTCTTATGATTGTCTAAAAATTACTTGACTTCTGTAAGCAAAATTATTTATCTCCCATCCCACTCCATTCTCATTTTTCTAAAGACTTTGTACATTATCTGTACATGCACACACACACACACACCATCCAAGGCACTAACCCCTGCTACATAAGCTAGTTAAGAAACCTAGGATCACCTTATTCCACAGCAGGTCAGTACGAATACAAAAATAGAAAATACAAGCAAAATACTAACAAGAAACTGTGGGTAGCACAAGCTGTCACCATAAACTCAAATTGCAAAGGAAAGGATCAACACAAAGACACATTTGTGTTCTACCTCTAATTCATGTACTTCACCTAATGACTACTGTAACACCTTATCAAATAAACTCAAAACCTTTTCTTATAAAGACTGCTCCTCTGATGGTCTCAGCACTGTCATGCCAGATCCCTCTGTGGCTTTCTAATTACTGTACTTCTGAAAATGAGACAGTAATTATGTTTTAATTAGTAAAGTAAGCTTAAAGTAGTCAGTTGTTAAGTGCAACAAGTCTGGCTGTCCAACTCCCAGGGGATGGGAAAGAGAAAAGCTGGAGCAGAATTCACCAGCCCTAAGAACATATTAACAGCACTAACAGGACAGGCCCAGATGCAATTAGCCCCCATACACAGCTCTACATCACCTTTTAATAAAAATGAATTTAAGAAAAAAAAAAATCATTCCCTCATAGAAACATCATACTTATCTACAAGAGTGGAAAAGTACAAATGGCTGCCAAATATTATTCAGCCCAGCTACAACCAACCTCTAGTTTTACGGTAGTACCGCTCAATGGGGCACTTTTACTTCCACATCTGTCTTTGCTTCCCCTCAGAGCAACACTGCTTAGTCCCATTTCTCTATCACCAGCATTAGAGATTTTATGGTCTTCTTTGGTCCTGGAAAAAACCTAGGGAGAACAAGCCTTGCCATCCTGGCTGGTGCAAGGCCAGGGGAATGTTCCTATCAGTTATCCCCACTGTTTTCTCAAGCCCATTGGTGTTTCCTTTCTTGCAGCAGCTGTATTAAAACCTGTTCAAAACTGCCTCTTTTCAGACAGACCAATTCTGGTGGTCTCCTTTAAATCTTCGAACAGAAACAGGTAGGCAAATATCCAGTGTCTGATAGTTAAAAAAAAAAATAGTATTCCACTCTATTCTTCATAAATTCTTACAGATGCAAAACAAAGCCATTACACTTTAATTAGCTTTCTCTGAATAACACAGACCATACAGTTTATTCCAAAATACATTCAGGTTCAGGTAGTTCTGTTTGAAAAGCAGCCTTTTATGAAAATCACCAGCTACTCTGAGTAATTTCTGAAGCATACTACATGAAGACAATGAAATTCAATTTAGAAACACTAAGTTATAACAAATCAAGGCAAGTTAGTCAGCATTAACCCCTTTCATACAAAGTGGTTTAAGGAAACCATTTGCATCTTATTTCTCATTTAAATTCATTTACCATCAGCTCTGGAGGATCACAGCCTCCAAGCCCAGGAGCAATGTGTCCCAATAAAATGGAAGGCAAACAAAAATTACAGGAGGCCTGCGTGAATGAAAGAGGAGATCCTGGACACACTTAGATGTGCAAAGGGTATCTACAGGGGGTAGAAGCAAGGACAGGTAGCCTGAGAGGAATACAAACAGTTGTTCAAGCACCCATGGGTCAGGTTCAGAGAGCAAAAGCCAAAATAGAATTAAATCTTGCCAAGGACATCGGGGGTAAGAAGAAAAGCTTCTTCAGGCACATCATTGATGTAGACTAGGAGGGAAAATGTGAGCCCTCCCCAGAAGGAATCAGGAGATCTGGTCACATGAGATTTGGAGAAGGCTCACGTACTCAATAACTTTTTTGGCTCAGTCTTCACCAGCAAAGGCTCTTGTCACACCACCCAAGTAGCAGAAGGCAAAGACAGGGACTGAGAGAAGCAAGATGTCCCCACAGCAAGAGCAGGTACAAGACCATCTTAGGAACCTGAAAACCTGTGGGACCTGACAAGATCCATCTGCAGCTCCTAGGGGAGCTGCTGGGTGAAGTTGAAAAGCAGGTTTCTACCATATTTGAAAAGTCATGGAAGTCCAGTGAAATTCCCACTGACTGTAAAAGGGGAAGGAAATTGATATTTGCAAGCTGCCTCTGTCTTCTCATCCTTGCAAAAACATTCACGTACCTTTGGAAAGAAGGTGCAGAATTTGTGCCCTGCACAAATCAGTGTAAGGTGAAATATTAGCCCTACAGAGTATGTTGTCACCTACATTCAACTGAACCTCATTAACTTTTTTTTTAATTAATTGCTTCTTAATGCACAACACCCTCTCAATGGTCTACTCAAGTAACTTGTTGCTCTTTATTGGTAAGCCAGGTGATGGGGAATTAATATTTGTAATTCTTGTGGGGCCTGGCCTCCAATTCCACACTATTGAGAGAAGCCAGTGGAAAATATGATTCAAGGTGCAGTAAAAAGCACTACAAATGTAGTGCATTTCAGAAGCCCAGCTCTGTTTCTGAAGTTTGCCTCTAAAGCAGACAGTATAATAGGAACCATGGCAACTGCTCAAGTGTAGCAAAAGAGGCAAGAGCATGAGCTATAAATATTCAAATGGTATGCAGCTTATAATTTTACTTTTAAATATATGAAGAACAAAGAACTACTCAGCTTCATCCAATATGTTTTCCTTTATTTTCCACTAATGCTAAAGCCTCAAAGTTTTCAAATGCTTCTGAGGCAGACAGGAGCCAAAGTGTCAATGAAGACATAATAAACATTTTATAGCACTGCCTAGGACACCCCAATCAGTAATCAGCTAAGAAATCAGATTTTCTCCCTCCCAGCAGCAGTTCAGCTGGATGTCCAGCCTTTCTTCTCTGAGCTGGTCACTTGCTGTAGAAGCTGAAGTCTATACTTCTGAACTTAAGCTAACTGTACTTACCAGGCCTTCCAGTTTCTCAATATTCTAGATACAGAGAACTTCCTTAAGACTATTTGACTGTGTTATTTCAAAACTCCATCTCAAGACACCCAACTGTGATTCTACAACAGCTTAACTGTACCTCAAGGATGACCTATCATTAATTCCCCCGCACACACTTCCACTTGCATATTTTGCCTCCTCCTTGTATGTTTTTCTGGGATTAATTTTCAACCAGACAACTGCCCTGGACTGGGTCACCATGTTGTAGAACTTGACTGCATCAGTCATCTCTGAAAACAGAGATTAGCTTAATTGAATGAGATATTATATTCTCAGAATCTAGACTTAATTGTCAAATTGTGATTTTCTTTGTCTTCTAAAAAACATCAGCTGCTTTAACAAATTAAGAAATTAAGAGTTTAAACGAGTCCAGAAAGCATCCCACATGTTAATATCTCCAGCTGCTAACAAAACAATTAAAAAACAAATCATTTTTCTACTTGCAGGAAATGGCAGAGCAGTTATTGTTATAGGTGATAATTCATCTTCCAAAGGTATACAGAATGACAAGCTGAGCTTTAGAAAAATAGCATTTAGATGCCTACATCAGAATTACAAACAAATTTCTCTGGAGCAAAATAAAGCACTGGTTTTACCTGTTTAATCCCACACAATTTTCCTGGAAGACAAGGAATACAAAACTGGTACTTCTATTTCTCACTTGGATGGAAGGATTTTCAATTCAAGGGTTAGCATCATGTTGAAATTAATCGATAAGGAACTTCTCAAAACACTGAGAATTATTTTTAATGGATTACTTTATTTTGATGTTCATAATTGACTATGTAAAGGAATTCTATCTTGAAAACTTTCCTTCTTTAAATCTTTGAAGACTCAAAAATAAATAATTTTTGGCTTGGTTTCAAAGCAGTACTGACCAAAATGAACAGAACTTCCCTGATTTTAAAATCAAAATGTGCAGCATCAATAACATTTCTCACTTCTGTTACTTATCTAATATAAGCATATAATGCTTACATAATATAACTTCTCTAAGTTATAAACAAATATATTTATAAAATTCCAACACTTATGAAACTCAACAAAATAAAGGATTGTAAGCAGTTCTCATAACTGTTAGACATGCAACATTTCTGCACTAGATAGTGACTTGCAGTAGTAATGGCTTACTATAAATAACAGTATTTAAAGTACAATCTGCCCTTAAGAAGGTTTCTGCTTAAATATACTTGCACAGAGACTCTAATAGACAAAAGGACCACTAGAATATGTACACTGATTTAGCACCTAACTCCTGTCCAGTAATTAGACATATGCATTAGTGTTTTAACAAACATATGTGAGCTAATGCAATAAAAACACCAAAGCACCTATCTCGGACTATACAAGTTTAATTTAAGAAAGAGAAGAGTATTTTTACAACCCCAAAGTCAATACAGAATCAGTCCTACGCTCTTACAACATGATACGCAGCTAAGCCTGTACACAAATATTCACTGAAAGATAAACATAGAATGCCAAGTTGGAAGGGACGTCAGGGATCATCTAGTCCAACCTGTCTAGGTAAAAGTGTAGTTTAAATGAGGTGGCCCAGCACCCTGTCAAGCTAATTATCACTTAAATCTTTACCTAACA
Source organism: Heliangelus exortis (assembly GCF_036169615.1). Lineage (NCBI taxonomy): Eukaryota > Metazoa > Chordata > Aves > Apodiformes > Trochilidae > Heliangelus > Heliangelus exortis. The sequence goes on along the minus strand of NC_092424.1, from coordinate 95,682,445 downwards.
AATGTCAAATACTTCCAAGCTTGAATTTTGCTCAATAATGAAGTTCAATTAAATACTAATAAAAATTAAGCAGATGTTCATTATCAGTTTCCCTCTTCAATTTGCTTATGCCATTTACTTGATTTACAGTACATTTAATAGAAACAACATGACTCAAGTTATTTTGTAAAGTACTCTTACCTATTTTTCCCTTATTCCTACTCCATCTTACATATTTCCTTATGTGAATTGTTAAACTCTGCTTTAACTTCCCTTATGATTGTAATCCACAACTTAATCCTTGAATAATATTATAAGGATACTCACTTGCTTTAACTTGACCACTAACAATGCCCATTATACATCAGCCATATTATGTTCCTAGATAAGAATCTCACAGTAAATCAATACATGATACCCTTCTAAATCATTCCTCTGTAGCACAGGAACTTTAATGTCTGACAGCCTGGCAGAGTATTGGGTGTCTTCTACTTGTGAAGGCAAATACAACTTCTGTTACAGAAAGTACTTCACGATAAGGGCTCATTACCTGTGCTTCAGAACCAGAGTAAATCACTACTCTATTGTTACAGAAGTGATAAGAGAAATGGCCTTTTTACAAGAATATCATCGTAACTGATGAAACATTTATACTTCAAGACCTACTGTTCCCTCTAATTATAGTCAAGGCAATCAGGACTGTTCTGTAATAACAAAGGGTTATTTTTCTGCTTGTTCACTAAGATGGAAAGACTGCAGCCACCCTTGCTTAAGGAGGGCAGCATTCAGCTACTTAAATAGTAAAGTGCTGTACTGACAACCTTTCAGCAAACTAGAAACTGTTCTTTGCTAGCAAAATTATATTCCTTGCACAACAAAGCTCGACACTCTTGCTGACACAGACAACAGATAACACAACACACATTTGTACCCATCTGCTAAATGTAACTTCATAAAATCCTTGGACTCTGTTTACAAAGTGGTTTGGAGAGCCCAATTTTTAACTTGTGTCACCTTTCAATTTTATTTATATATTCTTCCTAACAGTACACTCAAATCAAACCTACTGTACAAGGTTTCTCTTGGCTCCATCTTTGAGAACAGTGTTAGGAATGAGGAAGAACAACCAGCTTGATTCTTGAGCAGACAGTAAACCTAACTCACAGATTAGTTCAACATGGTAACCTGGAGTAAGCAGAGTTAACTAGAAAAGGCATTAAGAAAAAAAAATTTTTTTTTCAAATACAGTGTACTTCCATGGTACCTATTCAAAGCCAAGGAAGGCACAGCCAGTAAAATAAGGATGTAAGGGCACACTTGAGACATAAATTTGACCGCCTGAATTGTAATGCTTCCTGCCTTGTACTCATGTAGGTAAAACCTTGTTTCCTATTGAGTTTGTTCAGTTCTCTGCCCCCATGTTCTTCATCTTCCTGTTGCACACTCCACTGAGACTGCAAGCTTTGAAGAAGATGAACTTGGAAGTGGCTGAAGCAGTCAGGCAATGCTGAAAGAGGTTTGTTTCTGCTTAGTGTAACAGCTTTCTGAGTTTTGAAATGGGTCTTTGAATCTTATACTGTCCAGAGCAGTATAAGGTCCCTGCCACATCTGCCCCTACTTCCCCCAGTACCTTTAAGAGTTAATAAGGGATAAGGGAAAAAAAAAAAAAAAAAAAGGCACTGAATCCCTTGTACATGTACATCAACCTATACATGTATTTACACGTGGATACAATACATACATATGTGTGCACTGTTAACAAGCAGAAAGGCCAAGTTTTTTGTAGTTATATTTGCTCAGTCACAATAGTATAATGTAAACTAAGCACCCTGTTAAAAAATTAGAAAAGAGTAACTGGTAATCGCCTGTACTCCACCTGCACTTTCCCAAGCTAGGTAATTGATATTTAACAGATCTTTTGACATGCGATGCATTATTAATTCCATATTTCAGGTACAAAAAATAATTGTAAGCAACAAAAATTATGTTACCCCACGGATAATCTTTTATATCCTTCTTTGCTTGTACAGAGTCTAGCTGTTACAGGTAATCATGTAAGGTTATTTCCTTTATAAAAATTTGGAGAGAGTACCATATATGTAAAGCATCTATACTTCCTTCAGGGGAAGGTAATGGGCAAGGATGATGTCTTACTCTGACCTCACTGATCGTGCAAGGAGACCATAGGGTTTATCAAAAGCAATTGTTAAAGGTCAGGGTTAACACAAAACCCAGTAACACACATTATCCTTACCACAAGAGCTACCTTATACAACTTAATTTGATATCTACCCTGTCATTCTAGATAAATAGTATCTGATAGGTCTAACGTGCCTGGATGTCACTAAACCAAGAAAACAAAGCAGGAGACACATAATGAAAATAATGACACACTGCACTAAAGGGAAAAGGTGCAAAACTAGAGGGATAGTACTTTGTAAACTCCCCAAAGGATATTCCTCTGCCCAAATGCAGGTAATACAGCATTTTAAAATTTATTTTAAGAGTCTGTTAAAAGAAAATTGATAATGGCACAAGGGAAGGAGATACCATCCATACAAGAAAGGCCTCAAATATATTTATGCAAATGTATTTCCAACAATGAGGTAATGCACCTGCACACTTAAACTAAGAGATGGAAAAACTTACAGTAAAGCCCAAGAAACAAAACCAAAACAAACCAAAACACCACCTACCTGACATTAAAAAAAAATACATTTTTGTTAAAACCTAAGACTTTCAGAATAATGTAGCATTGTTCTGATTTCAAATTTCAAATTTTTTTCCTTACATTAATAAAACCCAACCTACTTCAATACATTAAAAGCACACAGTCACGCCATTATAGTAAATTTGGAAAGATGAGATTAGGATTTACTACTACTAGGAGTAACTAGAAAGAATAAAGCTTATTGTTCTACCAAAAAACCCACACCAAAACAAACAGAACAGTTTTACATTTTTCTTTTGCTTAGAGACATACTACTGAATTTACATGAAACAGCAAAACCAAAATATACAGGTTTGGGGTTTTTTTTTAAGTTTTTTTTTTTCCTTGCTGTGGTTTCCACACTGGAAATTATAGAACCATGTGCCTGAAGCCATTTTAGAATTCTAAAATAAGAACTTAAAATAAAGTAGCTGCTTTACAAACTGTGATTTAAAGGGTCAATAATCTTTTTTTTTTAAGTACTGAACTGGAAAGAACTGCATTTTACACCATTTCTTTTCCAATAAAATCTATGCTTTTACTCTTCTGGGGGGGAAAAAAAGTATTTTATTTGTCTGAGTTGCCAATCAGAACAGTGCATTAAAGTGACATTAAAGTCAGCACCCCTTAGGAAATTTTAGATGTTATTTTTGAAAATAAAAGCTTAACTGACAAGAAAATAAAACAGAAATAGGCTATGCAAGATTGAGATACTGTTAATTTGTATGAAACCGTGTACTGCCATTTTCTGTTTAAGACAGAAGCAAATTCACACAAACCACCTCTTGCAGGGTGAAGAATACACCACGACTGAAGTTTCCCCGAAGAGCTTCTGCTCTCTGTACTTCAGCAGCATTTCTCAAATCTTGGCTGGACTCTCAAATTTCTCAAATCTGGAGGATTTCTCAAATCTGGAGGACTCTGGGAGCTAGCACCAAGTATCTCACAGAAAACATTTTTTGCCCACTTTTCCAAGCAGCAAAGTTCTCAGACAGATCTCAGATGCAGGGCAGCACAAGTTAAAAGGATGTGGAAAACAGCAGAAAAAGCAAGACAGCAAGGCACTTCAGCATGGGTTCAGGAGAGGGTGTTAGGCTTGTTAAGGAAAAAAAACAAAACCTAGACAAGAGCTCAAAGTGTGGTTAACTAGGTAGACATATATTGCATGATTCTACCCCACCACAACAATCACAGAAGAGTTAAGGTTTAAAGGGTTGAAGGTTGGAAGACCATTTAAAGGCTGCCTAGTCAAATCCTCTACTAACAGGAGGATAAGTTAGAGCAGACTGAATAGTACCATGTCCAGACAGCTTTTGAGTATCTCCAAGGATGGAGACTCCACAATCTCTCTGCATGACCTGTTCCAAGGCTTGACCAACCTCACAGTAAAATGTTTCAGATATTTTCACAGAATTTCCTGGCTCTAGTTTGTGCCTGTTGCCTTGCCAGTGGGTACCACTGCCGAGCCACTGCCTGGTTCTGTCTTCTTCACTCCCTGACCAGTGGCAGTACATGTGGAAATGGAATGAAGTTGCACCAGGGGAAGTTCAGTTTAGGAACTGAACTAGGAAAAGATTCTTCACTGAAGGGGTGGTCAGTCACTGGAACAGACTCCCCATTGAACTGGTCACAGCACCAAGCCTATCAGGGTTCAAGAGCATGTAGACAATGCTCTTAGTCAAATTATTTGGTTTCAGGTAGTCCTCTGAGGAACAGGGATCTGGACTCAATGATCCTTATGGGTCCCTTCCACCTCGAGATACTCTGATTCATCAGTTATTTAATACACATTGCTAAGAGCCCCCCACATCTTCACCAGACTGAAGTCACAACTCTGTCTCTTTGCATATAAGAGATGCTCCAGTCCTTTCAGCATTGCCATGGCCCTTCGTTAGACTCTCTCCAGTACATCCATGTCTTGTACTGGGGAATCCAGGACTCCAGATGAAGTCTCATCAGTGCTGAATGAAAGGAAGGATCACCTCCCTCAACAGACTCCCACCAGGGTATCAGCCTTGTTGGCCTTCCCCCCCAATTTTGAACCACAGGCACTCAACCTTTTTGTTTCTATCTCAAGTTCTAGAGAGTCAAGAGACTCTCTAACATATAGAGCCACTCCTCCACCTCACCTACCTTGTCTGTCCCTTCTGAAGAGTCTGTAGCCACCCATGGCAGTGCTCCAGTCATGGGAGTCATTCCACCACATTTCCGTGATAGCGACTACATCACAGCTTTCCTGCTGCATGATGCCTTCCAGCTCCTCGTTTGTTTCCCATACTGTGTACATTGGCGTATGTACACTTCACCTGGGCTGCTGATTTACTCTTAACTTGGGCTTTCCACCCTTAGGCTCATCTCTGGAGAGCCCTGTTGCAGGAGGCGAACTTCGTAGCGATGATAGGCTCTGAACGAGGACAGGATCAGTAGAGAACCGGCCTCAACCAGCACGGCTGCTGACCTGCTTCAGAATGAGCCATTTGCCAGTCTCAGGCCCCACCTTTTATTGGCCCTTGATCTTTGAGCATGCGCACTTGGGCCAGCCCTAACTGGGCACAGGTGAGGCTGAGCACCGACTGAGCTCATTACTCAGCAGGTCCTGCCACCTGTTGCCTACAGAGCCCAGTTTCAATCCCTTCCCTCTTCAAAACTAGTTTAAAGCCCTCCTGATCAGCCCTGACAATTTATGGGCTATAGTTCTTTTGCCCCTGCTAGATAGATGAAGCCCATCTGAAGGGAGGAGACTGGGTACCATGGAATTTGCCTCATGGTCAGAAAAAGCAAAATTCTGCTGGTGGCACCAATCCTTTAGCCTCCTATTGATAAGATGGGTTTCCTAGTCCTCTCCTCATTCATCCCTGCTGCTGTAGGAATTGAGGCAAACACCACCTGTGCTCCTGTCCCATTGATTAATTGAACCAGCACCTTGAAATCATTATTAATTGCCCTGGTACTTCCTCCATTAATGACGTCACTGCCAGCCTGGACCACCAACAGTGGAGAATAATGTGAGGCCTGAATTAGCTCAGGGAGTCTCCTACTGATATCCCTCACCCAGGCCCTGGGAAGGCAGCAGATCTCCCTGTGGGATGGGTCCAGAATATAGGGCCTTCAGTTAGCCTCAGACAGGAGTCACCAACTACAAACAGCCTGCCCCTCTGTTCCTCCTCCCCCCCCCCTCCCCCCCCTTTTTTTTTTTTTAATAGCTGTGGTTGTCTGGTAGACAGGGGGTAACCAGGAGACCCTCCAGACACATCTTCCCCTTTACCTTCCTTTACCTCTACCTTTACCTCTTCCTCCACCAAATTCTTTGGGTCCAGGGCCCCATACCTGTTCTTTAAGGGCAACCAGGGGAGTGATAGGAGTCAGGAGAGGATTCTTTTACCTCTCCGGTTAGGGACCTGTTTCCATTCCCCCTATGTACCTGATCTGCTCCATCTGCCTGATGGCAGGACGGTCAGGACTTCTCCGTATCCCGCTGAACTTTTTTGGAAGGAGAAAGGGTCCGACTCCACCAGCCAATTTCACTTTCCCTAATGCTTCTCAGCCCCTCTATCTCTTCCTTGAGCTCTCAGCTGACACAGCAAGTCATTCACCTGCTCACACCGTACACAGATGCCACCCACACTGTCCCTGCTAAAGCCAGGCTCAACCACTGTGCAGCTGCCTCTGGCTTAGGGGGGTTCCCTTTGTGTTGACGCACCTTGTAATGACACCAACACCTTGCACTTCTTTGGAAACAGTTGCTGGCTTTATTGGAGCTGCAGGAGGAAAAAAAACAAAAAACAAACAAACAAAAAAACCCTCAAAAACAAACCTCACCTGAAAGAGCTGGGAGGTGGTGTGCCTCTCCTCTGGCGTTCCCACCAATCTCCCAGGATCTGACCGGACTCGTCCCGGGTCGCCGCGCTCCCCACGGGCGTTTCAATCCCCCCGCGGCCGCCTGGACACGCCCCGCCCCGCCGCGCCTGATGGGCTGAGCCAGGGAGCTCCCCTGTACCGCACGGTCACGGCCTGAGCACCAGGGCTTACCTCGGCTTTTTGTTCTGACCACCTCTGCTGGTCACCAAACCAGCTCCTTCATGAAAGAATTCTCTTCAGATTGAAAATTACTTTAATACAGGAAAGGTTTTTGAATTTTTGCATGACAACATCAGACAAAAGACGGAGTCAATAAAGAAGATGCTCACTGAAGACAGTTTATGCTAATGTACTATTTAGTACTGCTATGTGCCAGAGCCAATAAGAATTCAGGACCTTTTTATGGTCCATTCCTTCTCCAAAATTCACATTTACTATTTCAACTTGTGCTTAGGAGATATAATGACAAACACTCTTTTTCAGCTACAGGTAACATGACTACTCAGACTTTTGTTCTATTTGTAGTCCATTTCACAAAGTCTCCACTGTAACTGCAGGCTGTAGCATTTAAGTCATTATGAAGATTATTTCTCCTTTTCTCAGAAATTCAGATTTCTGAGACTGTTCAGAGCACAGATTGCTTTCCTTTCTCAGAAAATATTCTAGTCCTGGGGGATACTATTCACATCCCCACTTTTTCCACTGAAACAATAGAGGTGTTACATATTAATTTCATTCTCCCTGAAGTTTGCATTGGTAAATTGCACACTATGTGCCCCACAAATTATGTATATTATAATCATAAAGGAATATTTATTGTATCATTAACTCAGAATTTACATACCAAATCCATTATTCCTTCCTGATTACTGGAAAGCACACTATGTGCAACATGTGTAATAAATGTAGCTATAAAATACTTAGGGTACAAGGAGTTTTAATCGCAGTTGCATATGATCTGTATTACTAAGAAGTGATATCCTATTCTCCCAGGACCAGTAGAAATTCTTCAGTTATTTCAAACCAGCTCTTTATGGAGTGTCACTGTTTAGGCCCATCAGGTACCAACCAGGCTGTAAATCAGATTCATGAAAAGAACTGGTCAGCAAGGACTCCATACACTGTCACCTTTTTGACAAAGAAAGCAGAATGAGACACTATACTCTCTTGGGTCAGATTCTCCTTGATTTTTATGTCTGGGCATATAACTGCACAGTCCTGCAGAAGTTAAGCCAAGACTGAGCTGATGCCTTGGAATTTTGCTGAAGTATCTCAGTGCACAGCCACCCTTCCTTCTTCTCTTTGTCCACAAGAAAGAAACTAATTAGAACCAACCCAAACAGAGGAAAACTTAGATCATGAAGTGTTGAAGATGAGAAAACAGAATTCCTTTTTTCTTCTTTGATTGGTAGTACCACATAGCATTTTACTTTAATACACTGGTGTGTTTTACCATGTTTTCCATCTCACATGCTTTTTTTTTCTCTAGACCAATTTTACTTTTTTCTAAAGAATACATAGCTGTAAGATCTATGTATCAACCTCTGTGCTTGCAATTTAACTCACTTGCTGTCACTCCACACTTCTGCTGCTCTAAGCTACACCTCTCTCTACAAACCTAAAAAAAATAAATGAAGCCAAAACCAGATACAGAAACAGTTTAGTGGTCATCACACAAATGCTATGACAGTTGAACAAGCTGCAACAGAGTCTCAGTCAAGCCTAAGAAACTTTTGGACAAAGTTTCTGACAAGCTGCTTTCAGGTCCATGAGATAAGACAAGTGTGTACTCTCGCAGTGAAAATATTTCATGTGATACAGGTATGAGTTTGTTACCCAAACAGAGCTCCTGGTGTGGAACCAGCAGCTGTCAGGCTCTGAAAAGCTGACATGCAAGCAGCACAAATGTAGAAAATAACATCATGTATTTATATTTTCAACAATCCTGCTTGGCCAAAACCAGTCCTGTCCACTTTTAATACTGAAGTACAGTTACATGTCCCACTACTGTACTTAATTAGACACATATCAATCTCTAGGCACTGGGTACATACATACTTTTTCAACCAATTAATCTAAAATGTTCGAAGTCGAGCAACTATTCTCCCTGCAACACAAACCCCAGAGTACTCTTAGCAACTGCTTCCTGCTTGACTCTCCCATAACAGCAATAGTAGAGTTACCAACCAGGTTCACTTTTTTATTTTACTTCAAAAAAAGGGAATGATTCTATAATGCAGGCTGTCCCCTCTGTACCACCTCCATCTTTTGGATTGATTCATCTTTCAGCCACAAAGGAAAGCAAACTTTCTCTAGCAAACTAGGTACATCAAATGTGATAAAATATTACTTGTCAAGCAGGAGGACATCACATTTCCTTACCAACAGTACTAATTCATTCTTTATTTAAATTGGAAAGGGCTGACAGTCATTTTCAGTTATGGAAGATGAACATTTTTATTATTTCTTAAAACCAAAGTAAAGTAAGGATAACTTTTTAAAACCTTTAACCACTTTCATGGAAAAAGGGCTCAGGACAACCACCAGTATCAGTACAGGGTGGGTGACAAAGGGTTTGAGAGCAGCCCTGTGGAAAAGGACTTGGGTGGACTGGCAGATGAAAACTGGACACGAGCCAACCAAATCCTGGGCTGCATCAGAAGAAGCATCAAGGGAAGTGATTCTATCCCTCTATTCAGCTTTGGTCAGACCCCACCTGGAGTGCTGCATCCAGTTCTGGAGTCCTCAGCATAAGGACATGGAGCTGTTAGAGTGAGTCCAGAGGAGGGAAATAAAAATTATCTGACAAATGAAACACCTGTCCTATGAAGAAAAGCTGAGAGAGTTGGAGTTGTTCAGCCTGGAGAAGGGTCTGGGGAGACCTTATTTCAGCCTTTCAGTACTTAAAGTGGGCCCATAAAATATGGAGACAAAATTTTTATCAGAGTAAGGATTTTGAACTGGACGAGATTCAGAGTAGATATTAGGAAGAATTTTTTTACAATGAGAGTGGTGAAACACTAGCTAGAACAGTTTGCCCAGACAGGTGATGCCCCCTCCCTGGAATTGTTCAAGGTCAGGTTGGAGAGGAGTCTGCACAATGTGGGCTCGTTGAAGATGTCCTGAACTAGAGGAGCTTTAAAGATTCCTTCTAACCCAAACCATTCTATGATTCTATGCTAAAAGCTCATAAAAATTGTATTTTGCAGCCAACAGCAGACACAGAAAATGGCTAATTTTAAGAAGATAAACACCTACATATTGTTCCAAATTCAGAAGTATCCAGAATTCAAATTATTGTTCCAGATCATTTAAAAATCCACAGTCCATTTTTAAAGCAGTTGTGTTTTTTCTTGACAGAAATGTAACAACAATGTCTAGTTCCATATACCTGATCACTTTTTAAAACCATTAAAAAGATCCAGCTAATATACTTGCAAAACTAAACCACACACCAATTAAAAAACTTATCATGTAAGGGATCAATTACTAGCCCAGTAATTGCCTGCATGAGCAGCTGCTAAGTGGATCATATTAATATATTTCATATGAAAATACTCTTTAAAAAAATAAGTTTTAAAGGCTCTTCCTAATACTGCAAGTTTTCACATGGAGAATAAAGTTTAAGTAATTATCTGCTAGAAACATAAAACTTGCCAATGCTTCTTTCCTTCAGGATAAAATGAAATGTATTTTACTGAATGCCTGAAGCATTTCTATATTTGTTATTCAGAGGAGGTACTGTTTAGTAGTCAGAGGTATACATCCTTGCATGTGAGACAAAAGTGGGCTTTAAGAAGGTGCACAGTCCATGAATTTGAATGAGAAAAGGTTGAAGTCTGATAAAAGCTCCATTCTTTTCAGAAGCAAATGTTTTCAGTATTAGAAAACTAATCTTTCAGATTATCAAATGACCTCAAGCACAGAAAACACTCTTCCTGTTCTCAGTTCCCATGCCCAACATTAGAACAATCTCCATGAAAAAGGCACTTTAATAAATGTTAAACTTGCTCAACTTTGTGTGTTAGTCCATAAGAAAGCAAAAGTACTTTTCCTCCCAGCTATGATCCTTCAAATAACTGAAAAACTAGATCCTCCCATAAGACTCTTGCCATTAGTTTTTAAAAAGAAACAGAAAGTGGGTGGCAGACGGTCTTAATTTTTTTATGTCTGAGTCCTGCATGCCAATATGGATTCCACACAAACACATACATATAGTTCCTCAGATTTCAAGACTAATTAAAACTTGCTGTTCCCCAAAATCAATTTCCTATGAAAAGATTTTTTTTTTCACCCAAGTACCTTTAATTTATCATCTTGTTTTCTACTCTAATTCAGGGATTTTTCTAATATAAGTAGGAATCATGATTTGACTGCACTTCCCATATACCATCCAACTATAAAATAAACAAGTCTCTCCCTGGTATTTTCTCTTTACCCATCTTTCCTCTTTGACTCCTTACTACTGGTGTTTACCCTCCCCCCACCCCATGCAGTTGCATCTTGTTGCCATGGCCTTTCCCAACCTAAAAGCCCAATACTGCCCTACCTGTACATTCCTGTTCCTGCTGGAGCATTAGCAGCCCAGGGAAAGTCAGACCAGGTCAGCAGCAAACTGAAAATAGGCAAAAATGTACCTTCCACTGGAAACATTGTATGCCTTTAAAGCTCAGGCATGATCCAGGAGAAAGTGGGAATACCTGGCTCAGGAAGAAAATGACCATGATGGGTGCACTCCTGCCCATGGATGTCCACTCATCAGTATGCCAAACTGAGTGACCATGTGGTTGGGGTCTGGCCAATCCATTTCATAATTAAGATACAGCATCATGTCAGCAATAAAGACCTTTCGAGGTCTGATGTCCAACCTTGAGCTTTAAGTGGGAATATGTCCAGCATGAAGTCACCAATTCAGCTGTTGCTTTGTCCAGCTGAATCTTGGAAATCCTTCCTGGAAAGAGGTTTTACAGCTTTCAAGCAATCTGCTCTAGTGCTCCAGCAGGACTTGTTTCTCCCTGTCACCAACCCAAACAATCCAAGCTGCAATTTGTGTCCTTGTTATAGCACCAGGCAGTACTAAGGCAATTTTGGCTCCCTGAACTTAATATATATATATATGTGTGTGTGTGTGTGTGTGTGTGTGTATGTATATATATATATATATATATTATAATTGCCTCTCAAATACTCCCAGGTAGCTAAGAGACCACCCTTTTGCTTTGCCTTCGTTGCTGTCTAAAAGTACAAAAACAATACAACCATTTTCCACCAACCTGAATTTAGACACTTCACAATGTTAAATGCTTCTGAGCCCACTACAGAGCTGGGGAAATATACAGGCTGCTTATAAAGATTTGCAAAGTTTTATATTGAGTCTAATAGCCAATCATCAAAAAGAGGAAGGTATGTTCCTCTCCCAGTAAGGCTGCACAGTCTTGGAAGAGATCCATGACAGATTCATTTGAAAACATGAGGAAAAACTAGAGACTTTAAGTGAACTATGACAGCAGGTATTTGCTGGACAGTTGAGCTAATCAGACATTGAGGAAATTAATAATCCAGCCACAGAGGCTGTGTCTCCACTGCTGACCTCTCTCTCCACCCTGAAGAAGCTTTTGCTGATTTCTGCTGCCTTGAAAAGAGTCTTTCCAGAGATCCTCTGCAATGATGCAGCTCTTCACTGCTGCCAGAGTAAGGCTGTACCTAACAGAAATTGTGAAGCCTTCAGACAGTCTTTTACACTGGAGTTTCCACTGGAGCTTTCTTCAAGTAAACAGAAGCAAATAAATAAAAACTATGAGATAAATAGATTCAACATTATCAAAATTACAACAAACTTTATAGAAAAGCTTACTGAAGAGCATAAAAGCACACAGCTAACTAGTAGCTGTAGCAGATGCACCTAAAGCAGAACTGTAATTTAGGAGGAAGAAGCCACTTCTGCCAAGACACAGAAGACCCAGCACATGTTTTACTATGCTGGCACATACTTCAGCATTTTTGTCACAAAGCAAGTTAGAATTAATTACTGTAATGTAATTAACAATCTATAAACTTGGTGCCAAGTGATCAGTTTTGCAGAAAACACTTTTTAATTAAAGATAAAAATTCCAAATCTGAGCTGACCTTATGTAAATCAAATTAATGTGGGATGAACTACATAGCATGTAGTTCATACCATGCACAAACAAGCTTGGCAAAGGGATTTTTCGTAAGTTTGATTTGGCAGTGGCTCTCTTTTTCATGAGAAGGTTATTTACATGGCACAAAAGAGTAGCTAAGACTAGAAACAGCAGATAAAACTGGAATCTGTACAGCACAGACTCCAATATTTCCTATTTTAGGAAATTTCGCTTTGGAAATCCAATCCTAGTTGGAGGGGGGTGATCCTACCTCAACCTCTTCTATCATAAGATACTTTCTGAAGGAGTTCAGAATAAAGGCTAGCTTGCAATTACCCTGACACAAAATCAACATGAATTTATTAAACTAGTATTCTTTTACATCCTTCCTGCTGATCAGAAGCTTTTCAATTACAAAAACAGAAATGAAATTCACCAGGAGACAGAAGATTCGGATATTCTACCAAAACTAATCCCATTTCATTTGTAAAGAACCAAATAGATTAAAAGTTGACAATGATCACGATGCATTATTTATAGTATGTAGTTAGAAGTATAGCAGAGATTATTTTTGTTCTTTTGTATTAGTGTATTTTTACTTGCTTTAGAAGAAGGCAGAAATTTGAAAGATATCACAAGATGTGACATATATGAGAAAAAGTAGGGAGATAATATATTTGAGGATTTATCCAATTTATGATCTCCCATGAAAGTAATAACAACACCAAACACTGCATTAATCATAGTAATTTACTGACAAAGTCATTCAGCTAAGATCTCTAACTAAACATCACTTTTCTCTAAGATGGCAAAAATGCATAACCAGCATGTTCTGCGTACTTTAATTTAGTTAGTTTAGAGTCTTAAATGCATTCAACCATTTATGGAATTCAGAATACGACAGGTGTTTATATTGAGTTAAGGATACATGAGATTACAATACTACTATTTCCTAAATATTATTCTCTTATGGTTTATATTACATTGTGAACTTTGTGGAAGGAAAGAATTAACTCAAGTCTTAGAGACATTTCCACTTCTCTAGAAAAATGAGGTAACTCTAGGACCAAGGCCTTCTGGTATGAATGCAGAATATGCTAAGAGCCTCAAATGCATGCCTTAAGACACAAAGGCAAGAAAGAAGACACAAATCAAGACAAAAGGGGCAGATGTTTTTCCCCCTGCTGCTGTGCTGTGGGATGCCATGGTGGAGGTGAAGATTGGAGTAAAATAAAGCACGCAAGTATTTTCCGATTGAGGTCAATGATCTTCCACCAGTTAATGCAACCTCTCAAGTTTTTTAATAATTCAACTATTCCAGAGAGAAAGGCTGGTGTCAAGTAGACAACAGCACTCTCAGGGTGAAGTACAATATTTTGTCATAACTGTTTTCTTCTGAAAACATATGCACCAGCATTTCAAACTGGCTTCTTAGATTTCTGGCTACTAAGAAATGTAATGTGATGAGGAACACATCACTCTTGTGTATCAACAAAAATCTGCTCAGCACAAAATCAGGCTTTTAAGAATCTTCAAATGCTTTCAACAAACAATATTAATAAAGATCAATTCATAACTTACTGGGAAAATAAATATTATATTAACAGTATTAATAAAATTCTTCAGTTCAATACAACAATTGTCAGAAGCCAAAAACAGGAATTTGCATTATTCTCATGTACGCTTTCATGCCACAACTCTTCTGTTCAGAACACAAACAATTTAATGATGGGAAAATTCTATTTCAATTATATTATTGAGATTTATTATAGTCATTGAGGTTATCATAGAAACTATAAAACAGGTTAAATATAAATACCACAAGCCTGACATCTCCCTAAGCATAAAGAGTAAAAGCTGTCAGGGGTCTCCCCACAGCATGCTAATAGAAACAACAGAATAAAATCCAAAGAAATTCAGTGGAGCCAGGGCTGTCCTCTGTCACTGAGGCCAAATGGGGCAACTGATGATGGAAAGCAACTTTGCAGAAAAAGATCAGGAAAACTGACAGAAACTTTGATAAGCATGATGAAAGATGACAAGCCAGCAATATGTCATTGTGGTAAACAAGGCTGGCAGCAACCTGGGCTGTATTAGGAAGATTGTTCCCAGCAGTCAAGGGAGGAGGTCAAGGGAGGTGATGTTTTCACCCTCCTCAGCACTAGCAGTGCTGGATCTAGCGTGGTGCTCCCCATACACATATAACATGGACATACCAGAACTGCAGGATGAAACACAGTCAGCTGGGATTCTCCAGCCCAGAAAAAAGAAGGTTCCAGTGAAATATTCTCAATGCATATAAACAACTGAAGACGACTGTAAGGAAAACACACCCAGGAAGATCCAGAAAAGAACCAATGAGCACAAACTGAGATAATAGAAAACTCATTTAAACGTCATTTTACTTATTTTACTGACAGGGTGCTCGAATACTGGAACAGATTGCCCTGGCAGATTGTTGAGCTTCCACACTGGGAGATATTCAAAAGTCAGCCAGGCACAGCCCTGAACAACCTGCTGTAGTTGATGCCATTTTGAGCAGAGGGGTTTAACTGGATGATCTTCAGAGATTCCTTCCAATGTGAACAGTTCTGTGATCCTTGTCATTATGTGGGTGTTTATTCTGTCTGTTACCATTTAATTATGCCTAAACTAGAAGCAGTAGTTTCTCTGGATCTGGAAGCATGTCATTTTAATGACAAGGCCTTTGATACTGAAGTATCAAACAATGACAAGAAGCTGAAACAAACTGAGTCAGAAATATGCTAAAGGTGATGGCAAATTGTAAGAAAAATCTATTTCTTTTCCCAAAGCTTACCGATTCTAACAAATTAAATAGGGCCAAGACATGGACTGAAATCACCCGTACTACTGAAATGTGAGCTTCCCCCTGGGGATGGTTTAACCTGTGCTAACCAGCGTTCCCCCAGCAAATGCCCCTGCACAGGTCAGGAGACAGCACTGACAAAAGACTGTGTCTAACTGGTGGTAGGTACACCAGGGGCAGAAAACAAACCAGTTGCTTCCAAGTGAAGCAACTTGTTCTCGGGAAGCATCCTTGCAGCATTCACTCTCTATCCCTTCCTCTTTGCTTTTTTTTTGGTTAGTACTTACTCTCACTCTCACCTTATAACCCTAGCAAATTCATCCCCACAGTCACAAAAACCTCATGCATGACAAAGGAAATACTAAATGTATTGTCTTTAAACTTTAATAGAAATTATAAAAGTGTGCACTAACTGTTTAATACCCTTTTTCTCAAATTTTTATTAAGTAGCTGCAATTTCAAAAAAACACACAACCACCAACTAAGACATAGTAGGAACATACCCCTTCCATGAGACAGCAAGGAAAGTTAATTGGCATTATAATCTCTAGTATGGTGTATAACGCACTAAATATGCTTTAGCTTCTACACTAAATGTTAACAAACATTATGATCCTTATTTATAAAAATGCTTTGTTAGACAACAATCTCAACAGAGAATATAAAATCGCACTGCAACTTATTAAGAAAGTATATCATGCTTAAACCTTATAAAAATTAACATAATGCTTTTACCAAACAAATTTAAAGCATCAGCATGAACAATCTACCCTGAAGAGACAGCAGGACCCAAAACTAAACAATACTCAACAAAATAAACACAGAACGCTAGTCAAGACAGCATCCACTTGCATTTTTAATGGCTTCCAGAGTTTTCTTCAAAAACTCTGTCCCTATTAATTAATACATAATAAACACTCTAAAGTTGCTATAGATCTGGACTGATATTCATTACATACTCAATTAGCAAATGCATTCCTCAAAACTGCAACTAAGAATCAGGCTAGAAGGATGCAGTGGCATATGTTGGCTTCAATTGCAATTAATGTAAGTAAAACAACTCTAACCTCTCTTTTCTGTTTCTTTTTAAGAGCAGTAAGCAAGGATTATTTTTTAGTTCTCAAAGAAAGGAAGATGGGAATATTTTGACAAGAAAGGAATTCAGCTCGCCAAAAATCTGTGCAAAAGCCTATCTGCAGTGTCCTTTCAACAATTAAAGCCTAGATTCCATCATCCTTTAGTTTGATTTTGTAGATATTTTCAGAAAGTCCTTACAAAATATTTATTAACATCTTTTACTTATGACTCCACATTTCGTTTGGAGTTGTTTAGCTCTTTGGAACTAATAATTCCATTCCTGTCCCCTGAACAACACAAACCACATTACAAATTCCCCCATCAGCCCTAGACTTCCAAGAGTCTCTTCCAATTATTTAATAAATAAATAAATAAATAAAGTGTCATTTGCCATCTGAAGCACAATATAGAATTGTTCCCTGTCTGCATACTATCTGAGCAAGACAGTACAACATATGGCACACGTATTATGTTTTGAAAATTAAAGATTATCAAAACTCATGATGCCTGCTGAAAAACAATGAACATAAAACATCTTTTAAACTAAAATATATGAAAAAAAATTTAAATTATTGTAATGCCACTCCTAATTAGCACCACATATTTATGCATATTACATAATTGCCATTCTAACACAGTATTCTCCCTTCACTACATCTACAGGCTGTTGCTGAATTCTAGAGGACTCCTCCCTTCCCCATTATCATCTGCTACACCTTCTTTAATGTCCAGGTCTGTGAAGAGAATGACAATTTAAAGACCTCTCTAATATCTTAAACCTTCAGTTTAAGTCCAGAAGAAAAAAAAGCCTTATTATATTGCTGCAGGGATTATGAAACCCAGAAATGTGTCATTTTTGTTGCTAGTAACAGCCTCAGAAAATAATTTTTTATAAGAACTTCTAAGAACACCCTCCAAATAGCTTTAGTTTACATAATCTTAAAGAAGAATGTGTTATCCAAATACGTGGATACTTAAGAAGCAAGCTACACTCTGTGTAGTTTTACTGTAACTGGCTGACCATGGATGACTAAAGCCCAAGAATGCAGACTTCAAAGGAAAACACTCCTTCAGGCACGTACCTGTCTCAGGTGGGTGGCTGGGTCCAGGGACCCAGAGAATGATCTCCCAGAGTCAGAGCTGATCACTGTGGAGCAATGCCATCCTTTCCAGGCTCTCCTCCCAGTCCATTCTGGTCCCAGCTTCAATTTGCTCTATTGTCCACCCTCTATTCCCTGAAACACCAGCAGTTGCTTCATCTCCTCACAAGAAGGCCTGAACTCCCAACTTGCAAAAAAACCCCCGTGTACTACCTACAACTGATAAAGACAGCCCCTCCCTATTCAGACTATTATACATTTAGCTTGCCCTGCCCTCTTCCTCTATTAGCTGAGATGAGTAACAGCTGACAGTAAAAGAGCAGCTCACGCTGTCAGCAGCCTTGTCTATTCATGGAGATGCCATCAAAGGGAGAAGAGCTAGGCAGGATTATGGCATTAGAAAGGAGCCTGAGCATCTCTACTGCTACCCTGGGAGGAAGCAAGAGATTTTAAATGAGCAATGAGCACATTTTCAGGACATGCTACAGAGAAATCTACTGTGTCAAAAAATAGTGTTTGGCTTCCCAGCTTGCTGACTGCTGCGCACAACTGTCTGGTGCTCGTGTTCTCTCTGCTCAGCAAGCAGGATTAAGCCTGTTCTGTTTTCACAGCAAAGTATTTTGCAAGGTGAAGAAGAGGGCAGACAACTCTCACTCGAGGTAGGAACAATAATGCAGAAGTCTGTGGTCTGTACATTCCTTATCTACTCTGCTAGCTGCTGTCCTGAGTATGGCTTCAGTCCAAAAACTACATCTAGACTTATAAATTTATAACCAGGCCAAGACTGCTCTCTGGCTGGAGCCCTGCTGGCACAGCCCATGGTCCTAACTATTATGCTTCACTGTCCCAACCACAGAGGCCTTGCTCAAACTGCTTTGGCTCTTGCTAACATGTGACACTGTCTGGTGAGGGTTTCAGTCAGCACTGGTTGCTTTGGGTCAAATGCTGTTGGGCTTCATGCTGGTGATCCCTCAGTGCAGACTTACCAAGGTGCAATGCAGTGGAATAGTTGTCAGTGTGGCAAGATGCTGCACATTTGTACCCACGAAAAGAGAAAGGTGTGTATGATTTGGCAAGATACCATGATGCTGCCTTTGCATTCACTATTATACGAAGCAAGCAAAAGCCTAAGTAGACCTTAATTGAAAAAGTTGCTAATTTAAGTTTTACTCTCGAGTGTCATTCTGTTTGGTGCTTTTGTTATGCCACCTTTATTACTAAATCAGTGTTTAAAATACAAATGAATGAAAGGCCATATAGAGAAAAAAAATACTTTTAAAGGCCATATATAAGGCTTGAAACACACAGGACTTTGGAAAGAAGGATACTCCACATCCAGGTGTGGTGGCATCAACAGATAAACAACTTTGTTCTCTGGCCCCAACCCACTGCAATGAGAACTCATCAATTTTGCCTCAATGACAAAATGAGACCCTCACTGTGCCATGGATGTGGCACCAGTCCAGGAAATAAGCTTTTGTCTTCCCTTCAAAATGTCACAGGGTCTGCACTGACTTCATGGTGCTTAGCCCATACACTTCCAAGGGTTTGGATTTTTTCTTGGCCTTGGGTTTTTTGAGCTCGTTTTAGCTGTGCTTACTACAGTCCAGCATTCTGGTGATTACTGCTCTGCTTGTCCAGGTTAACCTGGAATCACCATTGCAGACAGGACCTCATAAGCTTGACAGAGTCAAATTTTACCCACTTGTCCATGGCCCCAGGGGTGCTCCAGGCACTGGTTTACATGGAAACTTCCACCAGAGCAGACTTGCAGCCTTAGTCTTCCCATGCATTTGTCCTGTTCTTCCTGCATGCACAGCTCCTTGCACAGGGGCATTTAAATTACAATATCAAATTAATCCAAAATGTGTGACTTTTCTCTGCCCACAGCCCTGTACTTTCAGGGGTTGTCATCCTTGGGTCCTGCTCTACAGTTTCAGTGGTGTCTTCCTCTCAGCCCCAAATGTCTGTGATGAGTTATCTTCTGCCTCATATAACATCATCATTGAGTACTTCACCATGAACCTCAGGGTTGAGAAAGACCTGGTTCCACCACCCCTACCTTCAATGAATCTCAAATGCAAACAATATACTCATCTGTAAAAATCCTTTATTTGGAAATGCATTTAGTTGGCCTGCTTGTTAAAAAAATTTTTGCAAATCAGCAATGCTTTGCACAGTTACAAAAGTTTCAGAGAATTAACTTTAAAGAATTATATAATACGTATTTGCTTTTCACCTTAAATCTTAGAGTGACACAGATAATGAGTATATATAAAAAAAAATTAATGTAGGTACACTGAGAAGTGGGAGAAAGACAAAACTACATCTCAAAGTTAGACTGCAAGACCAAGCCAGCTTGTATTTATCCAGTCAGTGGCCGTAATTTCAGGTTACATGCACAGAGCTGAGTCTCACAGCAGCAAACCAGCCTCATAATATATGTTCACTTTTTGTGCAGAACAGTAATTAGCTGCAGTTCTTGAAAATATAGTATTTACATTAAAACAGTTGTCAAATTAAATGGGGTTAGGGCAGATAAACTTTGCAACGCACTAGAATTTTTTCATTACAACTATAATACCAAATTTCAAAGGTACACATGAAAAAAAACCATAATGTAACAACAAATCTTTTTCAGCAATGAAACTGAACAAACTTGCAAGTAAAAATGTAAAATTTATCTTAAATCTGGTATTAAATATAGTTTTTATTCTTTTGTATCTTTAATGAGTTACAAAATAATTTTATAACAGCTGAAATACCATCTGCTTTTCCTAGAAATGTTACATAATGAAGTAAATCAAATTTTTAGAAGACAATAGCAAGAAGTAATTATGTTACAAAACAGTTAAAGTCTTCCAATTCCTCAGATTTTTTTTTCCTGAAACTATGTTATTTGAGATAGAGAATTTATGTTGCCATTACAAAGGTTTTATGACATTTTAGCACCATCAAGTGTAAGTCACAACAGCTTATTCTGAATCACTCAGTAAAAATTCGTTCCCTTCCTCAAATTTAATTTTGTCTCATTCCAAATAGCAACTGTTCTGCTGATGATGTTTACAATATGCATTTGTGCACACATCTGATCTCAGTTCAGATCTTAGATGTCATGGTAAAATAACCCACACACAATCAAAAGTTTTTTGATCTAGAAGTTATTTCGGTACTCCAGGCAGGGACACTCTCACAACTACAGACATAGCAATGGTTTGATGATTCTGAATTATTTGCATTGTTTTGCAGTAACCAAAACAGGGAAGAATTCCAAAATATTATAGTGAACTGTTTACTCATGTTTTAGCTAGAAATAATAAAGAAGTTGTAGGCCTTATAACAGAGAGGGTTTTAAAGACTGAAATCATAGTGCCTCGTCATTTTAAAAACATGAAACAGCAGCATGTAAGAACATACGCACCTAATAAAAGTCTTACATACTGACAGAATCTGTCATGAAATATATCATGAAAGCCTCTTTGGCCATACTTTCAATGACACCCAAGCAGACAGGCATTCTTCATCCCTTTTAAAACCATCACTATTTCATACTGATGTGTGAACTCAAAAAATGTGTCCATCTGAAATGAACAAGGTACTTGAGTTATCTACATAAAAACAATTAAAACAGATGGATTGTGATCTAAGGAGCAGAAGTCAAAATAAATACTTCAATAAATCTCATTTTTTCGTTGCATTTTGTTTTTCTTTTTCCAGTCTTGAAATCAACTCAGACAAACACTTTGTATCTAATCCTGATACCTATAGAAAAACCCCTCACTGAGCTGCAGTAACAGCAAAACCCACTTAAAGCTATGCAAGATAAGGAATAACTACAAACTTGCTCATAAGCAAACTCTGCTAAGAATCTTCAAAAAGAAATCAGTTAAAAATCCACATTCCAGTCAAGTAGGATTTGTTTGATTTTAATGACTGTTCTGTTGGAATGTATCCCAGGCAATCAATTTAATTTAATAATTGTGGAGAGTAACATAAGTGCTTAACTGACAATATTACCAAAGCATGTACTTTAAGCATCCAAGGCCTGATATTAAATGCAGGCCCCTTAAAAACAGATATTTAGTATTCTGGATGAAAATGATACCATGAGACAACCGGAAATCAATGCCTGGGCTCTCAGTGGAACAGGAGAGAGGTACTTGAGCTAGCTTGACCCTGAGAAGTAGCAAAATATTAAAGTGGCTCCAAAAAAGATGTACTATATGTCTCAAAGACACTAAGGCATTTGTTTGGCTTTGGGGCTTAAAGCACCTGATTTAGCTAGACTAGGAAACTCTTCAGCAAACTGCATTCCCTACCATCAAAAATTCTCCAGAGGTGGAGCCAAGAACAGCTTTGCTCAGCTACACCAAGATGCTAGAAAATGTCACTGTTTTCAGGTTTACAAATACATGTGAAAGATTATTCCACCCAGAAAAGCCTGATCATTTTAAACCTTCATTATTTCTTTTCCTACCTTCAACTACAGAGAGTTTTTTGATCCCAAAAGAAACTGCAGTTTTTGGTCTGTAGCATACTGAACACAGTGCTTAATTGCTGGAAATATCCATTTTAACCTTAAATACCTAGCTGCACACAGAGACTCAAACTAAGATTTAGATAAAATGATTTTTCTGCTGAAAGCAACTAAAACACAAATGGTACATATCTTTCTGCTTAACAAGTGATAGCTCTATCTCTCTTCAGCCACTTACCTACTTTTCCCTATCATTTTTCTTTCCCTCCACCATGCTCATCTTCCTATTTTTATCAGACATTCAGACAAAAATTCAAATAACTTTACTCAAAATCAGTGATAATGATCTTATCCATTGAATTACTGACTTTTCAGTTACTGACAAGACTTTCTCTATCCTCTGTGCAGAGTGATAGAGCACGCAGGATTGCAGGATTATCAACTTCGCAGTCCATTTTTAATCATTTGTTCAAACAAGGCAACTCATACCACCAAAAATCTTTTCACTTACTAAAGTTAGCTCAGATCAGGTGATATATTATATATATATATATGTATATATATATATAAGAGAGAGAATATAAAGAGCATATATTCCAGCTACCTTATTAGCACTGATCTATCATAAAGTATTCAAAAGACAAAGGAACATGTCCCAGAGTGACTTCATTATCATATCTACTCTCAACCATGTGATACAAAACCATGTACACTTCGTACTTGCTTAGAACTGTCACACTGAATACAGACTTCATCTGCTCATTTTGACCTGTTCGTGGTGCAGTCATCCTGTTTGTTATCAATTTTATACATGACTTAGCTTATTATTGAGAATTCTGAGTATCAGTATTCACCATTCTACTGATGTTGTGTGGTACATAATTTGATACTTTTGTATATTGAAGTTCCCACTTGGATTTAATTTTCAATGCATTTCATTGTTACATATGTTCCTCAGCATCCTTTATATATACAAACAAAAGAGCTATGCAAGGCAAGAGAATAAAAAAACAAAAACAAAAGCAAAAGCAAAAACAAAAACAAAAACAAAAATTTGTTTGGAAAGGAAAAGTACAGCAAAACAAAACTTTTTTTTCATAACATTCTGCTTATTCTCTTAACGTATTTTTATCTGTACTATTATACATTCTCTCTTATTAAACACAGATTCCTTTTAGGTACAATTCTGTGTTAAACATACCCTATTAACTACTGTCATCCTTACAATGCAGCCAAGAAGAGTTGAAGGAATAGTGCACTGCTGTATCTCATTCAGTTTATTCCATTTAGAAATCCTAGACTATTAGTAACATCCTTTTGCTCTTCTCTCTGCAAGTTTGACTGTTTTCAGAAAATAAATACAAATGAAAACAAAATTTATATAGTAAATAAGACATTTTTCATTAGGGTTGCTTAAAAAGACTGGACACAGAAAAAGCATCCCAAGCTTAGGCCTACAATTTAATTTTCATTGAGCATTTAACTGATGGGACAAAATACCAAACAAACTTTCTTACCGAGAACAAATTTTACAGAAAAGGCTAAATAACATGTCAGTCAAAAATACAGTAAGTACTTTGGGCAATAACTGTCAAAAACTGACACAAAAGAACACCCTTAAATTTCAATCATCTCATTCTCTCAAAGTCACATTGAAATTACAGTTTAATCACGGAGGGACGATTCTCAGAGATTCAGATTCAAATCCCAAGAACAGCTCAAGAATGTATTTTCCTTGTGGTCATGTTCAGTGTAACTTTGAGGCTGCTCTCTCAGTGACTTTAATACTTCATATGTCCACAACTGTCCCACATAACACTGGAAGTTAAAAGGCAACATACAGGTTTGCCCACCTTCACTCCAACACTCTTAACACAAAGGTTTTCCCACACTGAAAGGAAAAAAAGGCAATTTTCTTATTCTGGTTTTCAAAGAAAAAAAACCAAGCCTGTATGCCTAAAACTCTGAACATATACAGAATATTTATATGAGCCAGGTTAGCTGAATTTCACCTCTAACTGTATTTCAACCTCCTGTCTGTTCAGGCAGCAGGCTTACAAGTAAGTACACAATAGGTATGCTCTTTCTTATACCACCTGCCTTTGTGATTAGCTCTCTCTAAAAATAAAGGAGCTTTGAAAGTGGGCATTTTTGAAGGTTCCTTGTGTGTGAAAGTTGTGAAATAAAATATAAAGAACCACCTTCCTGTCAAACACTTTCCATTATTCTTCGTCTTGCAGAGAAGAGTAAGGTTTTATAGGAAGCCCCAGGGATATGAACAGTACTTGAAAACATACAGAAATAGTATGCAAGTTTCTGGCTTTTCCTCTTCTATCTGAACCAGAATAATTGTATCGTATGATTACTGCAGCCTTCTTTCTTTTTGAGGTTCTTGGCACGCAAATTCCTTCCCCCAAGCACGTTGGAAACACTCTGTTTAAAGGTTATTGCTTTCCTTTCATTCTGACTTCCAAGTAACATCAGAGCTTTCCAAGCTCCTTTTTCATTGAAGAAGTATAAAAATTTTGGTTTTATTCTATGAAGTCCCGCTTTTTTTTTCCTCCACAAACTTAGCCACTCAGACTTCTTTGCAGCCTCCCCTCTCCCATCTGCTTTGCCAGAGCATCAGCAGTAAGACACAGTGTCCAACAGCAGATAGCAGTCTCCAGAAGTTTTCCTGTACTATTCAGAATGTATAGCATCTTCTTCAGCAAAGCTGCTCTCTCCTCTGTTGATAACCAAGAGTATTTGACTAGTTTCACATTACTGAAATCACTTTGTGGACATGAAATCAAACATAAGACCCTGAGCTAATATAAAACACCTATCATTCCTATAAGGATTTAAAAGGACCACTGAAATTTGGCCAAACAATTCTAATAAACCATCATTCTGCATACGGTGAAAATTAAAAAAAAAAAAAAAGTGTGCAGCAGTGCAACAAACCACACCTTAGCCCTCTACTTCAAATATAACTTGATTTGTTGTCCTGATTTTGGATGAGATTATTTTGGCTGGGAAAGGGCTAATTTTGTCCCTAGTATCTGGAATAACACTATGTTTTGGCTTTGGTATGATTTTTAATGTAAGAAAATTGTTGATAATTTACTGATGATTTTAGTTGTTGCTAAGAGATCAAGGACCCCATGTTTTGCTAGCATGCAGGTGCACAAGAAGTCAGGAAGGAGTATAATTAGAACAAGAGATTCAAATTGGGCAGTGGAGTACCCATATCATACAATGCCATGCTCAGTATACAGATGAGCTGGGAAATAGTTCATTCTTCCGAGACTGGAATTTCAGGATCTCTGTGTTTCTCCAGGATCACTAGCAAGGAACGAGATGGGCACTGGTTGGTGCGTGGTGACAAAGCACATTGTGTGTCACTAGTTTGTGTATTCTGTTATTAGTAGTAGTAGTAGAAGAAAGAGTACTATTATTTCACTTACTATTCTCAAAATTATTTCATTTAATTTCATTTCAGTTGTTTAGATCAAGTCTGCAATGTCGGGTTTGTTAAGCATCAGCAGTTTCAAATATATAATCCTAATGTTAAACAAAAATGATTTGTGAAAATTAAGAGTATTTGGTGTCAAATTCCGTGGCTTTTTCCTTTGTAGTTCTTGAGGTAGTAAAAGAACCAGAGCTTGACAAGAAGGAGGCAAAATAAGAATATATTACTAGTGAGGAAAAAAAGAAGAAAATTCTAGCTTTGGTAATATTTATTCTTTTAATTTAGGTAGAAATGTAAAAGATTTTATCTACATCTACAAAAGGCAGAGCAGAATGTGCACCAATGCTATGTTTTAATGCACTTAAAATCAATTTAAAAGGAGAATTTTCTTTTAAAATAGACAATATAAAATATTCATCCGACTTTCATCAAACAAAAGCCTTTTGCATGTTTCTGTTTTTCTTAAATGCAATTCAGCATCTCCAAACTACCATTCTGAAATCAAATCCAGTGCTATTTGTGAGCACCTTGGCAAAATTGGTTTTCTTATAAAGCTGAAGTTTTAAAAAAATTAAAGTATTTAAGTTGCAGAATGTTGTTAAACATGCTTTCCCTTTCACCTATAAGAAATAAAAAAAATTAAAAGAAACTACATGAATAAAACTATACTATTTAGACACTATTTAGCATAAGTGCTTTTGGAGTTGTACAAGCTCAAAGAAAATCATCCTAAAACCTGCCTTCTGTGAAAAAAAGTTTTTCATGAAATTTCTTTCATTAAAGGCATTGAATTGTCAAAGTTATACATCAGCCACACAGAACACAACAAAGAAAAATCCCTCAAAACCTGCTCTTGTAGCTCCAATTTAATGTCACTTACACAGCAGCTATCCTGGCTATTTTAATTCACCATTAAAGAAATTAAAATTGACAACAGCTCTCCCTAAACTGACAAATGCTTTCCTTTCTGGAAAGAAAAAGGAACAAAATTGACAAGAAAAGATAGAATACAGTTGTTTGTAATGTTATTCTCTTAACAGAGCAGAACTGAAAAAAAATTTTTTTTTTGAGAAAAAGATTGTTTCTTAAAAGATTACAAAGAACTTCAAAACCTACTTGTGGCATGAACTAAAGCAGATTTAAAACCAGGAATCTTGTAAAATAAATACAAAAACACTGGTTTCTACATCAAGAATATCATAAGAAGTTATTCCTGACATTCAGAACATCTTGTAAAACAAGCATTTTGGTATGCATTAGTTGAGGAAGTTCTTTAGCAAACAGACAACAGCTATAATAAAATACAGGACTTGATAACAGCTTTTTGACTCACACTGAATACTTCTGTTTACAAACTTAAAAGACCACAAATCCAATCTTTGACAATGATTGAGAAAGTGGGAGTATCTCCACTAACTTAGCAGGTTTGTCCCCACTGATGTGCTAACAGGGATGAACAGAATCTCTCATAATCTGTCTGGAGTCACCATCCCTGGAGGTGTTTGAGGCAGGCTGGATGTGGCACTCAGTGCCATGGTTTTAGCCTATGTGGTGGTGTTAGGTCATAGGCTGGACTTGATGATCTCAGAGGTCTTTTCCAGACTCAATAATTCTGTGATTCTGTGATAATTAGGAGGAACAATACTAACCCCAGCAAAAGTAAGATCTCTCTGTAACATGTTAACTCTATTTTTTTTCCCCTTCTTAGCTCTTGAGTAACTATCCAAGACCTCTTAAATCTCTGTAAGAACTGTGTTGATTACAGCCCATTTTGTCAAAATCAAATTGTTATCAAATTAGAAAAAAATATTTATTTATGAAAAACTTTAATAGCATGAATCTATCTTTTCTTCTATAAAACATGTATCTTGCTATTTTACCACTATTAAACAACACCAAAATGATGTTTATTACAAGCATCTGGAGTATAACTCATAAGCCTTTGAGATGCATGTTAATCAAACAAGTTTTGCAAAGATTTTATTGCTCTGTTCTCCCAAAAAATATTTTATCTTTCAAAAACTAATTTAACATAAAGAAAAATATCTTTAAAGCAGTCTTCACCACAGACATTGTTTCTAAATGAAACTTTTTTCTTTTTTTTACTAAAATAAAAGAGTATTTTCATAACTAATTTACTTTTAGCCATAGTATGGCCTAAAGGATTGCCAGAAGTATATTACTTAATCATAACACATTAGTCTTCCATTGGATTAGCAAGAAAAGCCTGAGTGACAGCCACAATAATACAGCATTACCAAAATTGAAACATTCATGTTTTTCATCTTGGAAAAGTAAGACTGACTCATCAAAAATTAATTTAAATCTTTCTGTTTTAAGCTGATTAAGAGTTGTACCTGGAACACTCAGTTACTTTTCTGTCTGTGCAACATCAGAAGGACAGCAACTCTGATTAAACGACAAAAAGAAATAAAAAAGGCAGTAAGAAGGATACTGCCTGCCTGAACATGTGAAGACAGCACAAACTCACTACGTATCACCAATCCCTCACGTAAGGTACTTTAATAAACCCCTGTAAAATAACATCTACTTGTTTCAGTCTTGAAAGCATTGGACACAATATGCTTGTGAGACAGAGCACAGTTTGCTGGCTGTGTGGGTACCTACCCAAGCAAGCAGAAGATGGGCATGAGTGCTGGCTACTGAGCAGTCAGATAGGAGCTTTCTGTCTTGCTCCAGAAGGCCCTACCACAAGCAAGTTCCAAGCACAAAATGGTACAGATGTAGTTAACCCCAGAGCTGTTCCCTAATTTCAAAGTAACCATGTTTTCAGTGCAAGCATTAAGACAGCTCTACGTTAAAATTTACCTTTGCTGAAAAACCTGTGCTGAATAAAGCACTTAACTCACAGCTCTCTGAAGTACCTTCAGGTTATACCTTCACCAAGGAGACAACACTTTCACTTCTTTAGAAGTGAAAAGACTCATGAACATTGCACAATCTTTTCAGATTTGATTTTTAAAGCTGCTTTGCATGATTTCCAGACACATAAGATTGGTAAGCATCTGATAGATCTAACTGTTCTGTATGAAAAATTGGATATTCATTATCTCAAATAATTTGTCAGAAATTATATGCAAGGAATACTGGAATTTTCAACTGTACAAGAGACACTAACTTGCTTGCTCTGATTCTCCTTTCACAAAAATCAGTTCACTCAATTCTGTTTCAATCAAGATTGCACGGATTGTGCATAAACTTCTCCCACTGATCATCTTCTAATGAGATATTCATGGCTACTCTATCTCAGTCACATATTCTGATAAGACCTACAACATCCTTGAGGAGGGCACCACCGGTTACCAATACAAATCTTCTTTTGATGTCTGTAATGGCAGCCAAAAATTTACTCTCCATATTAATCTTGATCACAAGTTCCAAAGGGCTATAAATCTAATTTTACAACTAGAGATTTTTCAAGGAAAATACATGATGTTTAATGTTTATTCTGTCTTTAATTTTCTTTGAAAAAAAAAATCTTTTAAAGTCTCTCATGTTAATATCACTGTAGAAAGTCTAATCCTAAAGGATGAGATATTTTTATTCCAAATCCCTATTTTCAATCACTTTTTTTCTTTTTCTTTAGTTTTTTTCTCCAAGCAAGCAGCTTTCTGCATACACTCACCTTCGGAATCAGAAAGGAAAGAGGAATAGGAAGGGACCTTAAAGATCATCTACTCCAACCTCCTTACTATGGGCAGGGATGCCTCTCATCTAGACAAGGCTGCTCAAAGCCTCATCTAACCTGACCTCTAACACCTCCAGGCAGGGTTATCCCCAGCTTCTCTGGGCAACCTGTTCCAGAATCTCACCACCCTCATACCAAGGAAGAACTTCTTCCTAAGATCCAGTCAGACAAGGATGAAAGCCAGATGAGTAAACATTGGTGCAGTGGCATTGCATTGCATGTAAAAAATTTGGCTTTATTAAAGAAAAAATAAGTCAAAGTAAAACAGATGCAGAAACTGAGTATGGGGGAATTTGGATGAATGGACTGTGTTTCACAAAAATCTGAAAAGACTTAGGTTTTTAGCCTAGAAAATGAAAAACAGGTGTATTGGGCAGTCTCCACAAATATACAGGAAAGATCTGCTCCATGTCTGGTGACTTTTGTTTCTCCTAAACCCCACTATGAGCACAAAGCTAACAGGCATAAAACAATTTTTGGCTAAAAATACTAATATTTCAAATTAAAAAAAAAGATACCAGAGCTATCCAGAAGAAAACATGGGAGGTAATCAGAAGCTAATCCCTACCTGCAGTATAGTGTTCCATCATAAGAGTATTGCACCTTACCTGAAGTTAAAGGAATTCATCTATGGTTAAGCTCGCTTGCCTCATTTATTCACCAACAGCAGTTCTATAAAATCAGGTATCTACACTGCACCAGGTTAAAATTAAACTGATGTCTAAATAATAGTTAATATAGCCAAATATATTGAGTAAATTATGGCACACCGTTAATACAGCTTTGTTCAACCTTTTAAACTTGTTTTTTTCCTTACATAACATTCTTAAGTAGTGTATTTCTTTGATTCAAACACAAGTAAAAGTTCTTTCCTCGAGCAACTCCCTTTTCCAAAATAAAAGTGGTACCTAGGATATGGTGTTTCCATTGCCAACTCCTTCTCCAGTACCAAAGACATAAAGTGAAAAATTTACATATTTTAATGCGAAAAGAGTTGTAATTTTCTGCTGAGAATTCTTGCAATGGCACAGCTCTACATGTAGCTGTCTGATCTGCACAGTTACAAGAAGCACTGCAGAAGACTTCCAAATCAGCAGTATATCCAAACAAGGGCACCTGGGTCAGCCAAGACAGGATGTAAGAATTCAGTGGTGCAGCTAATTGATTATGAAACAGGATGACCTGGAAAAAACCTGATTTATAAATTTCTCTTCAGAAGGCATTGGCATGAGTTTGTGTGCACAGAATTATGACATTCCTGTCTGTTTGAAGCTTTGCTTAAAGCTGTGTGGTATTTTACAACTAAGAGCTTTAGCTATCAAAATCTTCTCATTGATCACATCTTAGCCTGTAATCTTCACACCTTGGATATCCTGCTTCCAAACATGTACAAGGTCTGAAAAAGCAACTTCTGTTGATGCAATAAAAATGAAATTTAAAAAATTTTCATCATCTATCTACTTCCACAACTAGCTGCATGAGAGCTTATTAATTTAGCATTAATTGTATTTGTAGTTCCAGTGAGGAACACATTTCTATAGCAGTAATCAATGAAGAGGCTGAAGAAAATAAATATTCTCTCCAAGGATGCATTTTGCATCTCCAGGGAAAACAGACATTGAACTTTCCTATCATTCTGTTTTTTTCATCTTAAACTTTGAGCAGCTATCAGTGTGTCTCTTTGAAATCAAACAAAATACTTTCTCAACTCATGAGCTAACAGTGTAGATAGATGTGTGTATCTCAGTATAGCCCATGCTTACTAATCCGTGTCTTAGTGCAAAAGGCAAAGCATTTGTCATCTTTTAAGCCTCTCCCATTGCAGGAAGCATACATGTTCCTGGCAACAAGTCACAAAAAAACCATGGTCTGGCCTGGCTATCACCTTGGGCTTCTTGTGCTGCTGCTCACTCTCACTGCCTCTGCTGTAACGCAGGCTGAAGCCCAGCAAGCCCAGCACTCTGCTACACCAATTCTGTGCCAGGAAGAAAACCGTATCTAAATGATACTGCTTTAAGTAGGCTTCATACGTGTTGGTGGCAGGCCATTTCATGACACACAAGTTGCTGCAAGCAAAACAGTCCCTGGTGTTAACCCCACAGTTCTGAATTTGGGTAATTTCACAGCATCACAAAAATCATGTTTATCATAGCATCAATGAGAATTATCACTATACCAGCATGTATCATGTTTTCTTAAATTAATAGGAATTGATGTAAATTACATTATTTGAGGGTTTTATACAGATAAAAATTTTTCTGGAGATATGAACATCTTACACACTTGTTTCTTATTGTATACATGTTACAAGAAGACCAGGAGAACACAGGCCACTCACACTGCTGTGAACAGGACCTCCATGTGACAGGGGCAATGAGCCTATGTATCTCACACAGGAATCCTTAGACACCAAACACAACCATGTCCACATGACATTTCTTAAACAACAGGTGAAAAATCTGCAGCTGAACATGGCCAGAGTGAGAGGTAACAGTGAAGACAGATGGCAGATCATGAGTTCTGCAAGTACAGGAGGAAACAGCAAGCCAGGAAACCAGGGGAAATTAGGATTACATGACTGAGACAAAAGGGAATAAAGTGTGATAGTTGTGTCTCAAGACACTATAGAAAGTACATTTTGGGTTTATATAAATGTTGGTTTAAAAGATGTAATAATTTCCATTAAAAAATTTCTCTTTGTTTTAGCCCCCTCCCCCCCGCCCCATTTATTCTCAAATGACTGTATGAGCATCAACCCATTCCTATTCCATGATGTGAATAATAAAGTTAATCTATGGATACACATTTACTTGACTTAATCAAGTCAAACTCAACTATATGTATTATGAAATGAAAACAGCTCCCGGGAAATACAGCTTAAAAAATGTTTTGCTTCCTTCAGATAGCCTACAGCATGCACAATTACCCAGAAACTCACTAGGGGTACAAAACAAACAGAAAAAGGTTAAATCTTGCTTTATTTGCCTAGCTGTGTTCCTAAGAAATTATTTTTATTTATCAACCTTTACTTTGTCTCCTCCAGTAGTTGTTACCTTATTACGTTAATAAAACCTGCAACTGTTCTGCCAATAACTACAAAACATGAGCACTGCAACATCCCTTAAGATGCTTCTAACTTCGTGTTAACTACTATGTTGTACGTATGTTAAGAAGTCTCACTCCAAAGACAGCTTTCATTGTTTATGCAGAGTTTTAGTAACACACTTCGAAGCTAGACAGCAACTCTTTGATCCTTGAAAGCTTAAATGAGATACTCAAGTGTATATCCTCAAACCTGCAGTTAATCTCAATTAAGACTCAAAACGAGGGGACGATTCATCTTTCAAATGAATCAGGCATTTTAAGATGACACTGGCTAACTGATGAGTCCCTGAGCTATGTCATTCTTAGAGAGAAATAAATCCTAAGAAACATTTATCCTGTACATTTTTTTGCAACGTTTTGATGTAAAGACCTCACTCTGTAACACACTCAAAGGGAAGCAATTTCAATTCTTCCAGAAGTCTCTAGCGCTACAAAGTATTTGACTGTTTACAAGATGGAGCTGAACAACTTCAGCTTTGCTCTCAGAACACAGCTAACAGAAGGCAATATTTCAAAATCGCACCAGTGCATTTCACTTCAGTGTAGAAAGTTCCATTATAACTGGAAAGTAAAATATTAAAAAGTATTTTTTTTACATAATGACAGTTTTATTTTTTCCACATTATTTCCAAAAGGAAACAGGTTCCTTCAACTCTTTTCTCCTCCACTTCTGTAATTACATCCCAGCATCACCTCCAGCACATAGACACTCCTTTTTATTGTTATTAAAGCAGCCATATCTAGGTTTGAAAAAATATTAAAAGGACAATAGCACAATGCTTCCAGCTATTTCAATAACATCACATAACACTCTTGCTTCAAAAGAACACACACTTAGAATAGACATGCTAGCCTACCTACTTGGCTCAAAGAAAACAGATACCTGGATTTACAAAAAGGCTATGGGTAAGTTTTCAATCAGTGGTAACACAAAGAAGACAGTGTTCTGCCTAACAGTGTTCTGTCATGACTCGATTCTTAAATCTTGGGGACACAACAATCTCCCATCAGTGCAAGAAGGAGACAAATACATCAGACTTGCCCAGGCAGCTGCAAACTGAACATCCAATATGGCTAAAAGCAGCAAGTGAAACACTGAGGAAGAAGGTGTGCTGAAGAGAAGGGGTGGCTGCACAGACACAGGCACATGCTGAGCTGACTCTGCAAACCTTCCAGCACTCTCCGTGGTGGGAACTTGAGAAAAGTCTCTCCCCTTAATCAAATGAGGAGATCACATCTACTGCATTATAATGAACAGAAAAAAAGATAAAAGCATGAATCTGGATTGAATATTAATACAGATAGTAGCAGCTTACATCGCTATAATAAAACTAAACAGTTGGAAGGTGGATAGGGGTCCCCACAAACACCCACCTTGGAAAGCCTTCTCAGTATTTAATCATCTTCACTGGTGAACTATCATATGTATTCTCTCATGTATTTAATATACCGGCAGCTACTAAACCATATTCCTTGATGTTTAGTCTTTTTTGCATGTTAACACGTGGGACAATAATCCTGAAATCCTCAACTTAGTGTCATCACAGAGCCACCAGTTGACACTTGGGCTACAGATGCCTTACATGCATAGCACTGGCTGTAGTCTTCAGCTTTTAATCATACCATGACTGCAAAGCCATGCTAATATGATGTGTACCCTTCAAAAATGAGGTGTAATTCCTTTATTTGACACTTACTGCAAAAGTCCTGAAAAGTAGTTACAAATTTTTCTCTATCATAGCTAGTTTTCTACTTCCTTCTCTTTGTTTTAAAGTCTTACAAGCCTGACAACAGAAAGATAGAAAAATACTTAAGTATTTGACCAAGTTTCATTCACCACAGAAGATTATGAAAAACACTTACATGCTCAGCAAAACATAGTTTTATGACCAATTACTGGAAACATTATTCATACTTACACATAACTTATGTCAAAATATTAAATATATACTCCTCCACACAGAATAAAGTAACTATTTTACTAGTAAGTGAGATTTTTTTGCAGACTTCTACACTGCTAGTCGACAGTCAGGCACTGGAATCACATGGTATAGATGTAGCCTTAGATTAAATATTTCAGCACTAAATCTGTTATGGCTGCAAGAAACATCTGTCAGTCCAGTGCGTATGTGGATGCTCTTTGAATCACAAGATAGACTTTAAAAAGAAGTCTGAAAAGAACTGGCATTGGAACAGGCTGCCCAGGGAGGCTGTGGAGCCTCCTTCCCTGGAGACATTCAAAGCCCACCTGGACACGTTCCTGTGTGACCTGCTGTAGGTGACCCTGCTCTGGCACAGGGGGGTTGGACTCCATGATCTTTCAAGGTTCCTTCCAACTCCTAACTTTCTATGACCCTATGAATCTATGAATCTATACAAGCATGTACTGCAGTCACTGTCCATAGTGGTGGGAGTAATACAACATTGCAACCGACGTTACTAGGATTCAGGATGAATTTCCTGACAAAAATATAGTAAGATCACACATTCTGGAACTGTTCTCAGTTGCAATGCTAACTTTGGGATCCCATGAAAAGCAAACACTACCCTATATTTGTCCTAACCTTTCTTATCCACATTTTGCTATCTCCCAATCTATTTCATGACGAACCTCCGAATTTTCATTCCATAGTGTTATTGTCTACAGAAAAAACTTGGAATAACTAAAGCAGACATGCTGTATTATTTGCAAATTTCAATGAATAAAAAGTTACATTATATAAATGAGAAAAAACCCAAACACAGTTTTTTTTTTTTCTCTTGGGTTTTGGTCAAGCTTTCTCCAGAATACAAGAGATTTGCAACTAAAAATATTGCTTCTCTACAGAAACACAAAGATGAAGTATGCCTCATTTGACTCCTTATCTCCATCTACTGTTGTCATTTTATGAGACTCTTTACTGGACAGCACAGACACATTAGAAAGAAAATTCTGACAGTAGAGTTCAGAACTATTTTATAACGTACCATTACAGGTTTGAAAGAAAATCAGAACCAATTAGTTGCATTTGTTCTTAATGACAGAACAAGAGGCAACACTTCAAGCTGCAGTAGGGTACATTAGCATCCCTAACAGAGGAAAAAAAATTACAGTCATCAGCTCATTAAACAAACTGCCAAGTGAAGTTACAGACTCATTATCACTTGAAACATGACACCTATCAGAGGAGCCAGAAATAATAGGTCTGTCGTGCCAAAATGGTAATGGGTTGTCCTTATATTTGAGTAGAAAAACATTCCAAAATTGAAATGCTTTGATTAGATAACAAAAATCACTTATTATTACAAGCTGTATTATTTTGTTTAGTCAGTAATAATGAATATGAGAATTGCTATAGCAAATAGCCTCCTGAAAGATTATTTGACTGACAGTGTAGAAAATTAAGGTGTTTTTTCTCTTATAAACCTTCACTTCTTTTCTTACTGTTTTGAAATTCCTAGCTTTAAAGAACATAATGTAATCTGGAGCAGAAAACAATATCCCTTCAGTTGTATTTTTTAAATGCATTTTCTGAATATGTAAGCAAAATCAATACCACTTGTTTGCCATTTATCCCACTCTACAGGGCTAAATGCAGCCTCCGGAGACCACTGAAGCAGTGGCAGGGACAGCTCCTGTAAGGAGGGCATTTGGTGCCAGGGAGCAGCAGGAGGAAGGGGTGATCCCAGCCAGCAGTGAGGGTGATCCTGCTAACAGACCACCAGGCATCAGGCAAAGGTGCAAGCCAGGAAAACCAAACAAGTCAGGAGGAAAACTGGCCAGTTTTCCCAGTGCCAGCATGGCTCAGGTGGGAATGGAGGGTGCCATGCTGGGCTCAAATGGAGCTCTTGGGCCTTGGACAAAGACACTGTGGCCCAGTAGTGTCCTCAGGGTTTGGACACCTGATTACCACCACCAAAATGAGTCGCTTCTGGTTTTGAAGCCACAAAAGTTTTGTGAAATGCCATCCTGTAACTTAAGATTTTACTCTCTGCTCTTTCTCTCAGCCTCAGTCAATTCTGTTTACAACAACCCAGTAATTGTAAAAACTGAGCTATTTCAGTACTGCCAGGCTTCAGCATGGCACAGCAATGCTCATATAAAGCCAAGTTGTGCTTAAAATGAGCATTTCTCCAGACTTCTGCCATGCTGGGAGGAGGTTTCTGGCATGCTTTAGTGACTGCAGTGACACAGACGTCTAGAAGAAACACAGTTAGAACTGTGAAAATACTAAGTTTAGTGGCATGCATATGTTAACTCAAGAGGGAAAGAAATTAGGAAGGGCAGTAACTAGTACCAGAGCAGAGACAAGTGTCACACTCTGTGCTTCACAAGCAATGCCTTTGAGCAATTTTCCATGATTTATGAGAGGGACTATGAAGCCTGGTATTTAACCCTTAGCTAAATTTTACTACAGAGATCTCAGGCCACACATTAAATGGCTTTCAGAGAAAAAACATCAAAATATGTAAATCAAAGCTTCAACACCAGTCCTCTCTCAAAAGAAAAAGTGATTGGCAGGTTGGCAAAGAATCAACCTTCATCCGGATCACCTGCTTCAGTTTTAGGAACAGCTCAGAAGAATATTTGGAAAAGACCATGGAAAGGAAACATGTCAAAAAAATAAAAGATAAAATCTTTGGTATAGAAAACTGCTAGCTGAAAAATAACAACCGAAGTTACAAGGACTGACAATTTAACAAGGTTCTTTTTTCATCTTAGATACTAAAGTTAATTAAAATTGGTGAAGTCACAGAGTCATTTGTGACCTATCCTAAATGTAAT
Source organism: Heliangelus exortis (assembly GCF_036169615.1). NCBI lineage: Eukaryota > Metazoa > Chordata > Aves > Apodiformes > Trochilidae > Heliangelus > Heliangelus exortis. The sequence continues at coordinate 95,645,262 of NC_092424.1, read as the reverse complement.
ATAATCTCATCTGAAAAGCATGAAATTACTCTGCCTATATCTATTGCTTCAATTTTTGGTACTATTATAGTCATTCAATAATCCAATTATTAAAAATTACATTGCAGAAGTAGGTCCGTGCAATGGCCAAAATAGAAAAGATTAATGTCATTGTCTACACAACATTAATAAACCAAAAGAAATATATTACGTAAAACAAACTGAAAAAAAAAAGAACTTGCTTTGTCTTCCCATTGTACGTATATCTGAAAGTGTTTGACTTGCTGCAAAATAGGACACTCTATGCACATAAATACAGTTATATGTGTAAATGCAAGAGTCAAAATGTCTACTGAATCTAGAATGTAGTATTGAAATTAGTTTTTAATGAAGTCTGGCATATGCAAAGTTTGACAACAGCAGACACTGCTAGACACTGTCCAGACAAACTTTATAGAATCACTCATTCACATAAAGGTCCGTTTTCTGGTGCCCAAACCAGAAGCCTTCACCTAACACTCACTGTATGTATGCAGCCACGAGGAGTCAAGTTATGTATCCTAGTCCCCAGCAAAATAAAAGGTTACCAAAGGAAGGTATAGTGAACATAGACAGATACCGGTGGTCACTGATTACCTCCACTGGTTCAAGAGTCTGTTTTCAGTTCAGAGCACTAATAAACAGGCTCTCCCCTTGCACATAAATCCCATCATCTTGTTACAGAAGGCAGTCAGGTTGGTCAGGTACAATCCGTGCTTGCTAAATCCAGACTGCTCCCAGTCACCTTCTAATCCTTCATGTGCCCACGAAATCTCCTTCACACAATCAAAGAAAACTCACGCCCTGATGCTGCAAGAGCCCAAAGTGAAGGTGCCAGTCTCAGACTCCCCATATCTCACTTCAAGCCTGTTTTAAAACTGGGTGCAACAACTGCCCTAGCTCTCAGGGATGATAGGTGGTGGCCTTGTAAGCACATCACTCTGACCCCAGCACTGCTGCTGCCCATCGCTTCCTGCCCTGGTTTGAGAGGCCCTGCACAAACTCCACCGAACCTAACAACCCCGAACGGAACCGCGCACCCCCGCGGCTCCCGGCTGGGTGCTGCGCGGTGCCTGTGCCGGGCAGGGGGTGAAGGGAGGGCGGGTCAGGTGACCCACAGGGACCAATCACAGCGCTCCTGCCCGGGTAGGGGGAGCGGTGCGGAATGGCGCCTGGCAGAGCGCTGCCCTGGCTGGGGTGGGTGTTGGTAAACCCCACAGCTCGCCTGTGCCTGCCGGTAACCAAGCAGCAGTGGCTTGGCTGCCCTAGGGCTGGTGCAGATTGTCACTGCGACCCTTGACTGAGGCACCTCCATCTGCTGCCAGGTCCCATGTGGGACTTTTTCTGGTTGGGAAGTAATTGCATAGATTTGTAACTCACTGTGTTTATCACTACTTTATCAAACCCAACCTAGTGGGTTTTTTTTTCCAACCTTAAAGTCTCTCTTGTTTATCTTCCCCTGGTAGGGTGTGTGTGTGGGGGTTAACATAGAGTGTCTGTCCTACAGTTATTGGCTAAAACCAAGACAGGTTCCACGGAGTTATCCCAAGGAAACATCACCCTGACTCTCACTCAACTACTGGCAGCACTTCTCCTTGGGCTGCAAAGCAGAGGCCTGGGTCGCCTGACTGTTGAAGAAGGAGGGAAAGAAGGTATCAAGTACCTCAGCTTTGTGATTACCATGCACACTTATGCCTGCCCCATTCAGCAACAGTCTCACACTTCCCTTTTGCTGCCTTTTATTAGGAATATAATGATAGATGCTCTTGTTTCTACATTCAGTGTCCTCAAGTCTTCACTCCAGCTGAGCTCTGACTGCCCTGACACCATTCCCACAAGACCACACAATGTTTCTGAATTCCTCCTTTGTATTCTATCTTTGCTGCATTTTTAGCAATAAAGCTTAGTCATGAGTTCCCTGTCTAACTAAGTTTTTACCCTTCTAAGTCTACTTGACATCCCACATTGTGACAGACATTCTTACCCATAAAGGAGGTTTCCAGTGTCACTCCACTCTGGCTGGAGAGATGACTGAGCCTAATTATCTTAAGATTTTATCATTACATATCATAGCATGACTTCATGCTATGCAAAAAAGTCACAAGAAAATATAATTTTCTTTGTTTCTTAGTAGGAAGATACACCAAGATCTTGCATCCCTTGGATCCAGAAGTTTCGTTAATCAAGATGAATGTCATGGCCAAACCTTTATTAAATGTACTCTGAAAAGTGTTTGTAATCGAGCCTTTGTTTATTCTTTTTCAAAAAATAACTCCAATAGTAAAAAAAAAAAAAACCCGCAGAAGAAGAGAGAAAGTGAAGAACATTCCATAATACTCAAAAATGTACTCTTCTACAGATTTCCTCCTTTAGAGAAGAGAGTGGTAAAACAATTCAGCTCCAGAAAGGTGGTCTTCATCTACTTGTATTTCTTCATTTTCTTTTTTTTAGAAATAATTATTAGAATTACAGTTGGAATTAATGAAAAACACATTGACCAAGGAACTGCACAGGAAAAGATTGCTCAGATGACTGTGCTTCTCTAAGGATGGAGATTCCACAAAATCTGAAAGTGAAACATGGATCTGGGAACCATAATTTCCTGTGCTACCTTGATATTTTAGATATGTCAGCATAAGAAGCAGATAGAAGCAGAATATCTCAGCTCCAACTGAAACTTAGCTCCAGCCTGGAAAAGCAGGGAAACATAATATATACACATATATACATGTGGGTGTAAACAGCATGCTGTATACCAGACCAGTCCTGAAAGACTTCTGATTCCTGAATCCCAACCTCCCCAGTTCATTTTACTGCAGAAAAGCTAAGCAGCAATTTAAGCTGAAGTCTCCCATGGAACTCAGAAAATAAACTCAACATTCATTAATAATCCTGTTACATTCGCACATGTATCAAGCAAAGGAGTGGTAGCAGAACTGTGGACTGGGCTGGTGCATATAGCTCTGAATACTCTTTTTAGAACATGCTATGCAAAGATCACACAAGCAGCTCCAACTCTAACATTTACACCAGTTATCACTTCCATTTAAAAAAAACTGTTTAAAAAAGTTTTTAAACTTTGTTAGGATAAATTCACTTGTCAACCTGTTAATACACCCTAAATACGGTGATTACCTACAGAATAGTGTCCACTTTACAATCATATAAAAGGATTCAGCTATGAAAAAGGCTGTAAATCTGGATACTATAAGACAACAGCCTAACAGAGTCAAGCACACAAAACCATTTTAAGAAAATGAAAAAGCTACAAAAACACCAGAGCCTTTTTTTTTTTGTTAAAGAAATTGCAGGATTAGGGAAAAATCACAAGATGGACATAGCAACCATCAATTTCATGCTCCAGGATATGTACCTACAAGTGCCTTATGGGACATGTCTAGAGTAATCCTGCTCGATTCAGCATATTGACTTGGCCACAGTCAGAGTCCCAAATACAGTTTTTACGGATGGAGATGGGCCAACTGAAGTAAGTCAATAGCAACAAAAATGCATGATTCAGCATCAGGGGATTGATGCTGCTTCTACTATAGAAGACATATTGGCAGATGTCAGATGCAGAGAAAGGTACAAAGAGCAAATATCCTGCTGCAAAATAAAGTAACAGCAGACTTTACTTTGGAAAAAAAAAAAGTAAAAACCAAATAAACAAAACAAAAAAACAAAAAAACAAAAAAACAAAAAAAAAAAAAAAAAAACAAAAAAAAAAAAAAAAAAAACCCAACAAACAGGAGTAAAGCCAAAGGAGTGAGGAAGTGCAGACTCATCAGCTCAGTCTGATACAGATCAATTTGCAGCTCCAGGAAGCCAGGAGCAGTGAGAACAGGATGTCTCACAAGGAAACGTGAGCAGGGACTTCAGGGTGGTTGTCAGGCAGGCAGGGAGAGTGTCCTTACCCATCAGGAGCACAATCCTGCTGTACATGAGGAAAACAGGTAGAGCAAAATACCAGCCAAAGTACAGTATTATACCTGACAAAATAGTGAAGTGTTTATAAACAGACACATGTAATGCATCAGGGAGACATATTTATATTCCCTTTAATACCAATCAAACCAGAAAAGTTCTTTCTCCCACCATTTGGTTGATCCATAATGAGAAAACTTCATGTCATATACTGATTTATTTTCACTACCACTATAATCAAACAGTCAAGATACTAGCAATACCTGGCAGCCTGCAACAGGAACTGAGGATAGCCAGGAATTAAGTTATTAGGGTTCTGGGAACAGAAGTCACATTTCTGTATTGCTTTTTGCAGGCAGAAAAAGCCCTATATTATTGCTAGGTTATGAGTGTTCTCTTGTTCAGAGATGCTTTAAACCAGAATTAAAGTGCCTGAAGTACTCAAAAGATTTTTTTTTAACTCTAATCTCTCCCCAATCTTTAGTTTATTTCCTAACTTCTCCTGATACTTACTCCTAGCAAAATAGAAGGCATTTTACACGCCTTGAAAATTAACCTTGTCTACTGTCTGGACAGTTCCTCCAGACAGTTCCTCACTAATCTCTTTCGTCTTATTTCTTAAAAGAACTGAGTAATGATGAGTACCCTGCCCACACAAAATCACTGAATTGTCAGAGCCATCTAGTCCATCCACTCCATGAAGAAAAGGAAAAAAAAAAGCAAAAGTTACTTCCTTTGTAGAGTTCCTTAAGCAGTGAAACTAAGGGCATTTTCAAATTGAGGGAGTATTTTCTATCTTACTTCTCACAACACATCTGATAGTAAGACTTCAAATCACACCCTCTCATTTTATGTAAGAAAACTGGAAATAAGTATACAGAAGGAGGAAGAGAAAGAGCTGTCAAAATTTATTCTTGCAGCCTGATCTTAATGGATAACACTCTACCTAGAGCTTAAATTTTCTAAGGAAAAGGGGGAGTTAGCAGGGAAGAGACAGGTATTCACCTCATTTTTACACTACTGGAAAAAGAGGGAGAGAGAGAAGAGATAATTACTGAATCTTTCAGTGACATTCAAAATATAAAAATACAGAATTGAATTTATTGAACCTATATCCAGACAGACTTGTAATTCATTACAAGAGAAGTAAATCTGCAGAGCAAAACTACTGTTCTCAAGGACACAACTCTACCATGGGCAATTTGGGGAGGTTTTATTTTGGACTTGTATACCACGGTCCCATGGACTAAATCTTCATTAGTGTCTGCAACTAATTAGATGCGTCTACGGAACACCTTTCAGTTTAGTTCTATCTAAAAGACATTCAGCTTGGATGCTTCTGTATCAACATTTTAGTTACCACTAGTAGATTTTTGAAGCAAATCTCCCCTGTCATTCCTGCTTCTTGTGCTGTGGTATTGCAGTGTGGTCTCAGAGCACATGAGCTGGAGTTATGCTTCAGGGGCAAACCTAGATAGCCCAGCCACTAATGAGCATTCAGTCCACAGGATCAGGCTAGAGTTAAACCGAAATAAAAACCCAGAGATTCATATAGCATGAATATTCAGCTCTCTGTCTTACTCCACAAATCTACTCATAAGTCAGACATACTGCTTACCAACACAGGATGTACCTTTAGCACAGTCCCACCCATTTTACAACACAGACTACATGACAATAATACAGGAGATAACGAGAGTCATCTGAAAACCATGTCCCTAATCCAAAGTAAAATATTAATACACATTTCCTAGGATGAAATAACGACTCTTTGGATTGGAATATCTTCCATCACCATTTTATGCTTTGATCTGCAAGCCACTGGGTATATAAACATTTGTTTTGTGAAAAAAAAAAATTCTCAGCTCACTGGTGGTAAATTCACATGCATAAAAGGGTCAGCAAGTGTCAAACACTTCCAAGCACATCAGGTCAGTGTCACTGACAAACAGAACATATGCAGCAGAGGACAACAGTGGCAGCATCGATACCAGCCAAAAAAAAGCAGCTGAGGGCCTGGAGGCCAGCTGGCACAGGTCATGTCCATCAATCTAAGTGCTTCTGTCCTCCCTGAAAACACAAACCACAATTGTGCTGCCCACAGGAATGGTCCCAAGTCACAGTCTAGTTATTGTCTGCAAGGCTGTTGATCAGGCTAAGAAAAAATCATGCTAAGGAAAATGCTAACATGCTAACAGTATATGATTAAATGCATTCTAGAGCCTGGAGCTCTGCAGGGACCTTCTTGGTGTAGTCAGTAGCCAGTAATTCTCACCTACAGAAGGGAAAGGATGGCAAAACCTATCTTCAGATGATCTGAATGGACTCTTATTTGCTTCTACAACAGTTACATAACCACATCCAGTGAAATTCCCAGACCTTGAGGCACTGATGTACCTCTAAAACACAGGTTACACAGTACCATCAGTAGAGGCACTGGAAGACTATTAAGTCTCAAAAAAAATGAGAAGAGTTATGTTCCAGTTAACTGAAAGTCATAAAAAGTATCTGTAGAGCTCATTAGTGAAAGCACCTTAATTTCATATAGGAACATTAAATTAGTTCCACAAGATATTTGGTCTGTAAATAAGCAAACTGATGACAGACTATTTAGATTGCCAATTTTAATTAGCATAGACAGTTTATTTTCTTCTGTGCCATAATGTTCAAGATTACAATTTTCCATTACATTTAAGAAAGATTTTTTTCATATTTCCTGCAGATTATATATAGAGAACCTAGACTAGTGCATGGATTGTTCTTTTAAGTCACATCCAATTAAATTTAAGGCAGACAATTAGCTCTCAGTGAGAATGCCTCCTAAAGAAATATCAACACTAAAAAAAAGCAGAAAACTAAAAGCAGAGATTATAGTCAGACGAGTCAGTTACAGTGAAATGCTATTCTTAGCTCTAAATAATATTCATTTATCTTTCATTTTGGAGAATGTTTTGATTACTTAATTTAAAATGGGAAGGATTCTTTCTCCCTAGGACAAAAGTTTACAGTTTATGTTGAAGATACTCTCTTGGCTGGTCTTATTTATCAAAGTTTCACAGAAGCACTTGAAAAATAATGAAGCTCTACAAAACAACTTACTTTTTACCACTTACAAATTTCATCCAAAAGGAATTTATAGAACCGCATTATGTTCATATCACACCACAGTGCCATAAAACATGGAAACAGGTTGGTGTTTTTGTTTCTGTTATTTATCTTACTTCTGCTACATACACTGGCCTAAGTCATAACTTTTGTAATACAACGTAGTCTGGAGCTAATTTTCAAAATATAATAATATTTTCATAGTTCTCCCAGAGCAGATAGCCTTAACACTAATTGCTAAAAAAAATATACATGAAACACTGGCACTTGGCAATGAATCACATAATACAGAATCACAGAATCACTGAGTTGGAAAGCATTGTAGGGATCATCCAGTCCAAAGGCCCTGCTGAAGCAGGATTGCCTAGGGCACATTACACAGGATGGCATCCAGGGGGCTTCTGACTGTCTCCAGAGGAGACTCCACAACCTCTCAGTCATCCTGCTTCAGTACTTTGCCACCTTCACAGTAAGGAAGTTTTTTCTCATGCTTAAATTGAACTTCCTGTGTACCAGTTTGTACCCATTTCCCCTTATCTTATTGCTGGGCACTACTGAAAAGAGTCTGGATCCATCCTTCTAACACTCACTCTTTCAATATTTATACTCCTAAGATCCCTCTCAGTCTTATCTCCAGGGTATACAGTCCCAGCTCTCTCAACCTTTCTAGCTAAGAGATGCTCCAGTACCCCAGTCATCATTGTTGCCCTTGTTGTTGCTGGACTCTCTCCAGGAGTTTCCTGTGTCTCTTTCAGAAGGCTCTGGGGAGCCCAGAATTCAACACAGTATTCCAGATGTAGCCTCACTAGGGCAGAGTAGAGGGGGAGTATGACCTCCCTCTACCTCCTGGCCATCATAATGCATGCCAGGATACCACTGGCTTCTTGGCTACGTGGGCAAATTGCTGGCTCATGGTTAATTTACTGTTTACTATGAATCCCAAGATCCTTTTCCTTAGGGCTGCGCTGCAGCAGGTCAGTCCCGAACCTGTACTGATGTATGGGGTTGTCCTACTCCAGGTGCAGGACCTTACATTTGCCCTTGCTCCTCTCTGCCCCACTCTTCAGACTGTCCAGGTCACACTGGATGGCAGCACAGCCCTCTGGTCTGCCAACCACTCCCCAGAGCTTTGTGTCATCAGCACACTTGCTGAGGATACACTCTGTCCCTCGATCTAGGTCACTGAAAAATATGTTAACACCAGACCCAGTACTGACCCCTGATGAACACCACTGGCTACAAGCCTCAAACTCGACGATGCACCATTGAGCAAGACCCTCTGAGCTCTGGAACTTAAGCAGCTCTCCATCCACCTCACTGTCCCCAGAACTGCCTCTTGCCAGCCCTTCTCACCACGATCCCCTTCTCCACTGTGCACTCACCAACACTGGAGCTTGAATTTTTGTATGCTTAAAAGACGAAGTTTTCATTTTATGCTCTAAATTGATGAAGCAAGATGTTTTTGTGGAACAGAATTAGACTGACCCTGGTCACATTAAAATTATGCTAGAGTTAGGAGAACTATAGTCTTCTAAAGAAAGTTGACTACATTTACTAATTAAAACTATCCCAAACAGACATTAAGGTACCTGCAGTGGCATTCATGAAAGTCTGTCCAACTGCTGAAAGCTGAGAAGTGACAGAGACAGCAGAGACTTAAGTGTGGACTTTCCCTACTAGACACAAATACAAAAAACCCAGAAAAAATAACGCAGTGCTGCCTGAGGTCTTGGTAACACCTGTCTGCCTAGTCACACACGTCATATACATTCCCTTCAGTAACTACCTCGTATTGTTTCTGTTCTTCCCCTTTCTTCATTTTTGTTTACTTTTTGTCAACAGATGTGATAAATTGTGAAATGGAGCACCTGCAAAGAGTACATGTTCAGCTAATGAGACAGCTTTAAAATGTTGTGTGTGGTTTGGATTTTTTTTTTTAGTGGTATAACAAGGACTATAAAGAAGGAGGAAAAAAAGAATGAAATACAGAAGTAGAGGGGTATATAAGCACAATTAGTTACAAAATAAACTTTAAAATGAAGATGTAGCTAAAACCAAAACAAGTCAGACTACTCATTGTGGTTGGTTTGGGTTTTTTCCTGAGTTGCAAGTCTGTAAAAGATTAACCATTCTAACTTTTTTCCTGACACATGAATAAAATTTTCTTGAGGCTGTTAGTCACAGGTGGTTCCAGCTGCTACAAGATTGCCCTTGGTAAGAATTACAAATCTAATTTTTGTTTTCTTTCTCTAAAGGTTCATTTACAGGTAGTAAAAGTTAGGAAAAGGAAGCATTCCTCCAAGCTACAATTTATTTTGTTTGACTGTCATACACAACAGAAAGCTTTTTGGGGCTGTGTGTGCAAATCAGATCTAACAGTTTCAGTCCATTAATTCTCACCAGCAGGTTGCTTTGGTAACATTTTGACAATTCAGACTTACGACTTCATTCCTAGACTGCCTACCTTTAGAAGTACCCACATTAACCTAAGACAAATGTGTTTAAAGTAGAATGCTGTCTTCTTGGAATAAGTGCATCTTCTGAAAAGATCACATTGCTTTTGAAAGTCCTTTGAGACCAATGCACCCAGTTACACCTCCAGCCTTGACTGCTTAAACTGAGTAGTGACTGCCATGCTTTTATTAATGTCCCATTTAACAAAGAAGAAAAGCTATAGCTGTTAAACTTCTGGATGTCAAATTCCAATGAAGAAACTGATTTTTACAAATGCAAGTCATGCTGGATAGATTTAAGCTTCATCTTCTGAAACTTTTTAAGTAAAAAGGGTACTACAAACCATATTTCATTTGATTGAGAGCAAAGGTTTTTAACTGTAAACAGTGAATAAATTGGCCATATCCATTTTTTGCCATCCTTCCCTTGGAGATGACACTGTGTAATAAATTAGTAAATCAACCTTGAACTGGTGTCAGTTGGTAAACTTGGCTACATAGATTTGGGTAGGTAAACTGAGCGTGAAGTTTGCCTTAAGTATACCGAGGAAGTTGAGAGGTTTCCGTGGAGTTAGATAGAGTGGGTTGAAGTGTATCTACCACCAATAGGCTACCTGAAGACCAAGAACATCTTCAACTAGTGTTTGATAACCTTGGAGAATACATTCTTTCTATGTACAGTGCAAATAAAAATTTCTTGCTGTATGATTTGTAAATTAAACTAGCTATAACCCATTCTGTGATTATATAACTAGCCCACACATAGTAATTATTGTCAGAAAACAGTGTCATTTCCCCAGATACAGGTATGCACACTTGTTCCCACAATTCTTTTAATCATCACAAAATTCTTAATAACAGACTTTGAGATTTTAGTACAGTAAAGTTACTCTTCAGAGCACACTAGCAAGTCTAATCCTTTTATGTAGTGTCATTTTTCTCTTATTATTTAAAAAAGACTGTTCTGTTTAGCACATCCAGCATATGCACCATATGATGTGCCAGATGCCTCAGTAATTAATTCCTCTTTTAAATGAAAAGTACAATAAATAGTTGCATAAAACAGTGTGTTGATAACTACAGTGTGTTGATAACTACTGATAACTACACTGACAATTCAAAACCAGAAAAGGAAAATATTTTCTAAAAAGCAATATCTATATCAAAAAACAAGACTGGCAGACTGAACTGGCAATGTATGCTTACTTATGCTTCAACTATATTCTGCAACTGAACTCACAGCACAGATTATTGTACATCCTTACACTGCCATTCCATCAGGGCTCATGAAGGCTGGCAGAACATCTAAATGCTACATTTACAAATATGCTGCATAGGACAGCACTGTATGTTGAAACAAACAGAGGAAACACACCACATAAAATCAGATTGCTACATCTGCTTGAAGAGAGCAGAATATTTTACTAGTATAGAAGCTTGCATTTTATTAACAGAGCAATACCACCTATGAGTAATTCCTTAAGCCCTTCTAAAAATATGACTTAATATTGTTAGACGGGATTTGTAAGGAAAGATATGTGCTTATGGATTTCCTTGCAGCATCTGCATCTTAGCTGAAGCCACTGAAACAAATGAAAAATCTCTTTTCTTCTTGATTGAACAGGCTTTGCTGGAGAGGAAGAAAGCAATACATGCTTGTGAGAAACGTTTTCAAATATGCATGTGGCCTCGTGATATCCAGCATGAGGTCAATCCTTCTGACTTTCCTCAAACAAACTTAATAGTCTTACATACTCTTAGAGGAAAAAGACAGCTTCTATGGAGGAAAGAAAATTCTTTAATATCTCCTGCTACATTTAGCACTGTTTTGAATGTGTATACTCCTTCTATATTTTTAATGTTACGTGTTAGGTATTCTATATCATACCCATATTCTTGGTGATGATAAATATTACTTAGTTATATGAGCAGCAGAAGCAATATGTTAAATACCATTTTGTGGCAAGATTATCATCAGGAGCTGATAATAAAAAATTGACACCAAAAAGGGCTTTGATTCAGTCTCTGTCTGGATAAGACTGCTTTTGTGGTGGTCCTCAAATCAGTTGACCTTGCTCTGCTACTCATCTCTAAGCAAAGTGCCAAAGCCAGGACTGCCATGAGAAGTGCTACAAGTCTCAGCTGCTCAGACTCTGGGATCTGTATTTATAGAGCAGATGAAAACTGCCTGTGACAAAAGCTACTCCAGATGCACTTTGCACAACAGATCGCATTACATAGAAGCTGCCTGTTCAGGGGAAAAGTTTTTCCTCAGTTTTTATTCATCTGGTAAATTAGAAGTTTCATATAAACTGTGCAAAGGCAAAAATCCCAAAACAACAGGCATAAACAGTCCTGCAGGTGTGGCATGGTGTAGGGGAGCATTAAAAGGCTAATGATTTTGTGGCATTGTGCAGCATGAGCATGTACTATGCTTCTTTAAATACAGTACAAAACAACTGAGGCTGTGCGTTGATTTCTCTGCTTGAAACTTCTCTAAATACTACACATGCATTTTGTTCCTACTACACAATTTGAACTTCAGAAGGAGATGATAAATGAGATGATATTGATTAGATTGTGCTAAAGGGTTCCACCTCTTCAAGGTTATATCCTTTAGAGAGTTTGTAAATCTCATTACAGAAATCTGCCTGCTGATATACATAAATAAAAAGTGGCAGCAGGATTCCAGCAAGACAGCTCGTGCTGGAATTACCCTGTTCTTCAGGCAAGTTCAGACAAGCAGGTACTGAGGAGTTGAAAATGGGAGAACCAGCCTGTCTTTTTCAAAGAAAACAGACCCAAAAAATTTTAGATCACATTTGTATTAAAGGAATGTTAGGGACAAAGGGTGTCTGGAGTGAAGCACAATCTTGGCTGTAACTGTCAGCTTCTTCAGTAATATGAAGGATGAGCAAATCCACCAAAACGTTCCAAGTACTTTACTTTAACATGCAGTTTTTAAAGTAAATGAATTTTAACTTCAGATGAAAGTCTTAAGAGTCAGCCTTTCTCTCCTTTTAATGGAAAAAAAAAAAGGTACATGAAACAGCACACTAAAAACAAGTTCAATAATCTGCTAAATTCCCCTTGAGTTCTGCATTCATTCTTAATTAATGGAGGAAGAGGCACTTTCACTAGACATCTGCTTTTTAAAGACTTTCACCACTTCCACCTTCAGTCTAGAGACATCAGGGTAGGGGGAAAAAAAAAGAAAGAGTAATACTGAAAAGGACAGGTAGCTGTTGCCAGCCACAAAGGCTAACAGGAGCAACAACAATAGAGCCGAGATCCATGTAATCACTTACCTTTACTTGACACACATTAGCATCCAGTTTTGGGCCCCACAACACATGAAATACACTGACAAACAGGAACACGTCCAATTGATGCCCACCAAAAAGGTCAGGACCAAAAAGGTCAGGGGGCTGAAATACTTTCCCTGTGAGGAGAAGCTGACTCGGCTTGCTTGAACCTGAAGAAGTGGCTTGGGAGGGGCTAAGAGCAGCCCGAATCTCCCACTTCACTGTAAAAATAACCCAGGAGGGAGCAGATTGGTGAGAGAGGTTGGGCAGCCTCCATCCTTGGAGGTTTTAAGGTTGCAATGTGAAAAGCCCTGAGCAGCTAGGCCAGAATTCAGCCTGGTCAATGCTTTCAAGAGGTTAGGCTTGTGGACCTCCCAAGTTCCACCTAAATGAGTCTGATTTGTGTTTGCTGTCTCTACCAGCTTGTTACCACTGACAAAAAGTGTTAGGTGTCAGTCCTACAAGAACACGGCCATGCCATGTTCCTTCTGATGTACTCTGCTACCATTCCTATTCTCAGCAGCCTCTGTCCTCCTAAGTGAAGGTGATTCTATTTAAATTCATCTCACAGAATGTTAAAAACATCAGAAAAAATTACTTAGAATACAAAACACAGATCTGAGGTGTAAAAAGAATGCCAGCTCTGTTCTTTTTCTGACATCAGACATTGTTTTTCAGAGCAGCAGGTGGGCACATGTCTTATTCCCATTAAGCTGTTAAAGCCACAAGCTTGAATATGCTTTTCATCAGTTTGAAAGCTGTTTTCATGGACATATGTACAGATAGCAGAATTCAGATTTCCTTTCTGACAGTAGAAGACAATTGAAGAAATGTGAAATGTGTACACTGATATTTAGGAAGTGTTTAGTAAATTTCGGTAATAGGCTATTGAAACTATTAATTTCACATATTTTTAGGGGAAAAACATCTTCCCAAATTAGTGGGAAATCAATGAAATCTGCACTATGAAGTAATTACTATGCTTCACATAACAGAATAAATGGAAATCCCCTCCTTATCACGAAGCTCTACATTCTGTTTTCCTGTGTTTTCCATCCCCAAATCAGAAGATCAGTTCTCTAAACGTCAAGACAAATGTTTCTGAAATCAGCTTTTGCCTAGCAAGGAATTTTAACAGACACTGACTGTGTGGGAGGAAAGCCTTCAATTAATAAGTATAGTCTATTGATTCGTATTGTGGCACAGACAGATCTTGGAAATAATCTTGAAATCCATGTCACCTCAGTGCTGACAGAACTTTTAATAAAAAACATCAGAAAGTTGAAGCTTCTTACAGCCACATACAGCCACTGAATGCAGTCCAAGCCTACCAAAATACTGACATAGAATATTAATGGTAGTCACCTGCTTTAGGAAAATTATTTAGGAAAAAGATTAAAATGTTGACCCTAAACAGATAGGTAGGGAAAAGGCAAGACAGTGATGTTTGTGGTAATGTGACACCTAGTGTTCGCTTTCAGGAAGTTTCTGTATTAGTGAGTGCTAAATTTTTTAAAAACATTAATGCCCCGGTAATAACTTGCTCCCCCCTCTGCCCATAAAGTAAAAATATTTATATTAGCTTCTATATCCAGGTATCTGAATTACATAGGCATAGAAAAAAAAAGGGGGGGTAGGAAAAAAAACCAGAAAATCTACATGTGCTGCATTTCCTCCTCATATTGAGTTCAAAATTTAGGAAATTCCAGAAAAGACTGCTGTCCAAAGAAAGTTCCACACCATCTTTCCCCTTCGGGTTTCTGATGAATAAGAAAAGTCCACAGGTCACTTGCATACATAGCCACAAAAAAAGCCAGTAGAAGTTTAGGAGAATAGTCTTTACTCTATAAAAAAAAAAAAAAAACAAACAAAATACCCCCAAACAAACAAAAAATAAAAGGTTTATTTCTAGATAGCAATGAGCTATACACTTTTATGTCTTCATTTAAAATCTTGGCATGCCAATACTATGAGACACTGTAAGGCTATTGTTCCTCTATGAAAAAACAGAACACAAGTTCACTACAGATAGTGGAAACCCATGCTGCTTTCTGAAATCATCTCAGTAAGAACATGCATCTGATCCTGAATCAACCAAGTATCAGAAATTGCACTGAAACTGGCAAAACATTAGAGACAAGTTCTGACTGAAACTTCAGTTCTGTAGGAGATAATATAAGCAACTGCACCTCAAGAACTTTATAGATATGTTGTGAGAAACATTCTTAAAACAGCTTGTCAACATTAAAAATATAAGCCCACAAAACAGATGAGTATTTCATTTCCAGCCTAGCATGCTATCATTATTTTAAAAGTATGCTTGAATTACTTTCTAAAGAGTAGTATTTCATTATTATTCTTTCTGAAGAGAAAACAAAATAAAAAGATACTTGTATGTTTAAGTTTGCCTAGCTACCACAATCCCAAACAATGAATTGTACTCAGCATGAAATATTTAGTGGTTAAATGGTAGCTAGTGTTATTGTATCTTATTTCTGAGAAAACTGTGCAGTCAATACACCAATATTAAAATACACATTTTTTCTTTTAGCAAAACAAACAGACACAGATTACAACACTTAAAAAACTCAAGAAAAATGCAAATCAAGCACCTATACCACTGTTAATTATAAATGAAGTCTTTATTTTTAGAGATGATTTGGGCAGAGGATGAGTACACGGCATCTCTGAGAAGCCAGGCAGTTTTGCACTCACTGAAATAAGTATCTGCCTTTAGATGTACCTGCTGAACTTAAAGCATCTATATGGCTTTTTTTAAGACTATATATACATGCATTCATTCAATCATCCACCTCTATTTAAAATGCTCTGGAAAGTGAGGCAAAGTTGTTATGTGATTTTCAGAAACAGATAACAAAGCTTAAGATTGAGCATTATCTCCTGTTTAGGGCTGAGCCACAAGCCTTCAGTTTGTCCCATTCTTGTCCAAAAGGTGAGTTCATCATTCATTCAGCACCTAGTTCAGCTGCAGGAAGAAGTTCCATGAGCATTAGCAGGGACAGGATGCCCTACTGGCCTTAAATGTATACATTTAACACAACTACAAGAATACCAGTCATAAATGCCACCTAATAATAGTGATTATCCCTCACCTTTAATGCTAAAATATTCTAAACTGCTATACAACCTACTCAGTTGTTAACATTTTAGGTAATTGCTCCAAATTTTTTTTTTTGCAGCTCAAGAACAGGTATTACAAATTAAGAGTGGTAGAACAGCTTTGTAACAGAGTGGGTTCTGCAATAGCTTTAATTCGATTGGTATCTTTTGAATTATAGCAACTCCAAAACCACAAAGGTTAAATGTTAAAGGTTAAATGTGCACACAGTTAAACCACACAGTTAAAAGAGAGATGCAAACACACAATGCATATGTTTCAAAAGCCAGTTAGGACAAGACAAAGGTTTGTTTCCCCAGATTTCCATGCAGTTTTCATACATGCTCATGATGCCTGGTATCCTCTACACTTGCTCCCAAACATTTGTGCTGTCTAATGATTATAGAGGGTCAAATTATGGAGAGCAGTTAGGAAGTGCTTGTGAGGGGGAATGCCTCTTTAAGTCATCCTCTGTGCAGCTGAGAGGAGCTCACTCTGGGTAGAACATGAGGAAGGTAAAACAGTTTTCCTTTAAAAACTGCGAGGCTGGGGTCACAGAACTAGTTTTCGCACCGATAAACTATCTCACAATAAATGTAATGACTACGTTTTTAGACGGTGACTGAAAAACACTGTGACTACGCTTCAACAAAACTTCTTTGTGCCAAAAAGAGCAGCACATTAAAACAGCGTGTGTAATTATTTGGAAGGGTCCACCGGGCATACCTACATTTTATATAAATCAAGGACAGCTGAGAGCCGCCGTCAGAGGGCATCATTCATAAATGATTTTCCAAATACGCTGCCGTGAAGTAGCAAGTTATTTCCAACTCCCTCACGGGCTTCTCTTGAAAGTGCGGGAGGTGCTACACACGCCGAAGTAGGTAATTTTTTTGTCAGTGCAGGCTTGAGTTGGGTTACAAACCGAGAGACTCGGTGCTGTCCCCGGGAAACTCGACCCTCACCCCGCAACCTGTCACGGCGGGTTGAGAATCGCGACCACATCAGCTACAACCCCCACCCCACAACCCCCACCCTACAGCCCCCGGACCGCCGGTGCCCACCCAACTCCTCAGCTCCGCTGTCGCTGTCGGGCTAGAAAGGGGCGAAGCGCGAGAATGCGGGTGCCCGGCTGAAGGAGCCGCGCTGAGCCCCGTCAGCTGCCGCCTCGTCCCTCCGAGAGCCCCTGGGTGTCATTTGAGGCTGGCAGGCCGGACCGCCGGGCCGGGCCGAGGAGAGACAGCGGCGGGACGACCGCCTGCCGCTCCCCCCTTGCTCTCCCCCCCGACTCGGTCCGCCACGGCCGCCCGCCCAGCGATACCCCACTTTCCCGCTCCCCTCACACAGGCACCTCCCTCCCGCCCTCCGGGACCCTCCCCACCCCCTGCCCCGCCGCGGGAGTTGGTACCGGGACGGGCTGAGGGGAAAGCGGATACTTGCCCAGGTGGGGACTAGGAGGCTGCCAGGGCGTTCGAGCGGTGCTGGGGGAGGCTGTTTCTCCGCCACGCTCATCTCCTCCCATGCAGCTGGCGTACTCCTCTCAGACGGGCGGCTCGGCGGGACGCGGCGCCTCGGGCACCGGCTCCCAAACGCCCGCCCCTACCGGCAGCGCCGGCGCCCCTGCTCCGTAGGGCAGGCTGGCACCGCACCGCTCCGCGCTCTGCCCCGCGGCCCGGGAGAGGCGGTGGCACCGGTAGGGCGGGCGGGGTGGGACGTGAAGGGGCTCGCCGGAGGCTCAGAGCCAGGAGGTGAAAGGAAGGCGGCGGAGTCGCGCTGGCTATTTAACTTCGGTCTTCTGCGGGGGGACGGCGCCGCCGCTCTCGTTCCCCTCCCCTCTGCGGCCGCATCCCGACAGCCGGGCTTTGGGTGCTGCCACAAGCGCTGCCGCGCTCCTCCCCGGCACGGCACAGCTCGGTGTGGCTCGGCTTGGCCCGCCCGCACCGCCCCGCGGGACTCCGGATCGGCGCCGCTTCCCCGCGGGGCGGTGGCCCCAGGCAAGGGCGGGTTTGAGCTCCGGCCTCCCGCACCTTTCTCCCTGGGAGATCGTCAAGCAGTTTGGGTACGGGGAGTGCTGCCACATCAAGCGGCTGCCCGCCCCGCCTTGCCTGCGGGCCACACCGGGCACTTGTACCTGCCCTCGGGGTCATCGGCCACAGCCGCACCGCATCCGCCACATTGGTGCACATGGCCCCCCTCTAAGTGATCTGTGAGTCAAAACCAAGAGGGGTTTTGCATCCCTCGAGAATTCTTGGTGTCTTTGACATTGGATAACACAAGGCAATCCATTTTCCAAGCAGGAAAAGTCCCCACGTCTCAACATTGCCCCGAGATTTTGCTCTTCGATTGATCTATAGCTTTCATACAAGCTCCTAATCACAGCGCATTGCCTGGCCTATCACTTTTGACAGAGCTTCTTGTAGGCCTGTGATGGCAATGCTGAGGCTGGTCCTAAGGAGATGAGGTTATGTCTGATCCTTGGCAGACTAATCAACTAAACTTTTTTTTTTCTCTAAGCGTAGTGAAAGCTCTTATTTTTTTCCATCAGTTTATTTAAGGTCACTGTTTCGCACACATACCTTCTGTTTTCATATCTAAGTGTAATTTGAAAAGAAGCTTCTATCCCCTTTTGAAACCTCTGCCTTCTCATGCAAGGATGGGAAGATATCCCATACAAGCATAGAATCATAATAGTATCATAGAATGCCTTAGGTTGGAAGGAACCTTAGAGATCATTAAGTTCAACATGGGCCATCAAGTGTTAACTTGCAGCCTAGAGAGCTTACCAGCTCCATGGCTGCATCAAGAGAAGCGTGGCCAGCAGATAGAGGGTGAGATCCCCACCTCGAGTACTGTGTCCAGTTCTGGAGCCCCTGTTACAGGAAAGACATGTTAGGATGTCAGGTAGTGATAGGACTAGGGGGCATCCACAACTTCTCTGGGCAGTCTATTCCACCTTTGTACTAAAGAACTTCTTTCTAATATCCAGTCTAAATCTCCTTAAAAAAGCCATTTCCTCTTGTCCTGCACTGGACACTCTTACGAAAAATCTCCAGCCTTCCTGTAGGTTCCCTTCAGGTATTGGAAGGAAGCTATAACATCCCTCCGGAGTCCTCTTCAGGCTGAACAATCCCAGCTCCTTCAGCCTTAGCTTGTAGCAGAGGGGCTCCAGGCCCTGGATCATCTTTGTGTCCCTCCTCTGGACTCATTCCAACAGATCTTTGTCCTTCCTATGGTGGGGACACCACCACTGGACACAGTATTTGATGTGGGGACTTAAAACAGCACAGCAGAGGGGGAGAATCAGCTATCTTGGTCTGCTGGCCACACTCTTCTTGATTCATATACACAGGAAAAAAAGTGAGTAGAGCTGGCCAGACTTGTTCAAGAGTTCATTTTAAAGATTTTTCTCTCTTTAATTTTACTATTATTTTGCAAAAGATTTTGTAAAAGCAGCACAAGAATTAAGCAAGGAAGAAATATGCATCATTTACTGGAGGTAAGTTGTAGGTAACACCATTCAAAATGCTGCCTGCTGCTATATTTTACCTTTGTATGAACTATGCTGAAAATACCTGACTTCTCTGTAACACCACATAAGCAAATGCTGCTTGTCATCTCTGCCTGTTGATTCTTCTGAGCCAGAGTCCCACAGAAGACAGAGAGGTGGACGAGAAGCAGCTTGATCAGCAGGGTTATGAGGTTGCAGTTTTTCTCCAAAGTTGCTCAGGGCCCTCTGGCTGTGCCTGAGTTGTTTTCTTTGCCCTGCCCAGAGGCTTGGAGTTTGCCATGCAGCAAGGAGTCAGTACGATTTTCCTAAGTAGGTGAAGTGTGCACTCCAGCCAATCTGTCCCAATCCAAACTGTGCATAAAAATGCAACTTATCTCACTCCATACATGTAGAAAATTGAGTGACAATAGTGTGAAATGTTAGAGGAGATGAGTCTGGGCCACAGCTTAGCACCACCATAAAACTTGGGTGCACAAAGACTGTGCTGGCAGTGAGAGGTGTGAGTCTTTCTGCTTAAGGTTAAAAACAATCAAAGAAAGCAAAGCCACAGAGATGCGTTGCAGCCTGTTTGGAGATGGATTGCTCCAAGGGCTGGGAGTTGCAAGGAACAAGCAAATAACAGCAGCTGTCCTGGTGGATTTTTGCTAGTATGGATTACAGTTTTGCTGTGTTTACAGACTTTTTATCATATCCACCTTTTCTTTTCATGATTCTTCTTCACGCTTTTCTTTCATAAATGCAATACATAAGTGGGGACTTAAAAGTGGAGATGCAAATTAGTGTAAGTACAAAATAAATGGCATAGCAGTGTGATAATAATGGAATATATACAAGGAATTACTTACAGTGATAAGTAGAATAGAAAGCCTATTTCTGAATACTTCTATTTATCTTTGAGCTGTACTTTTTGAATTTAAAAATATTTGTCAATTGGCTATAATGTCTTATGCTCAATATATAACTTCCTGAGAAGCTTATCGTACATTGATAATTACATAAATGATTTATGGAATTCACTGAAAGCATCGGACAGTTAAGGAATTACTAATGCCTAGCTCTTTTGGGATTTAATGAGTACACTTCACGAAATTATATACTCCTATGGTATTGCTGCACTGAAAGCGAGTACCTGTGATTTGGGGAGGAGTAGGAAAAAAATGTCACTATTTTGTTCGTAATTTGAATTACCAATTTGTCACAGCCTCATCCAATAAATTTCATTATTCCAGGCAAGTATCAGGTTTAATAGCTGAAGAATTTTAGGAGCTTTTTAGGAGTTGATGCCTTATCCTGTTTGTTACTAATGAAAAGCTTGTATGCGTTTTCCTGTTTTCCCCTTTTTTCTGTTCATAATTTTTCAGTTTATTGAAAAAACTGCATCCCTGATCCTGCAAAAGGTTTTGCTTTTGCCATTCCTGAAATATAACAAATAGAAGATAGCTGTCAAGAAGCTATTTTACTGATCACAGTTTTTATTTTTCTGGATTACATTAAATCCTATAATTTGGAATAAGACAATTATTTTAAAAATGTCTAGCCCTTGAGATTTCACAGAAATTACAAACTATGCAGAAAATAATAATACAAAGAGATAGTAAGTCAAGGTAATGCTGAATATTTTCAATAAAATACTGTGATTTTAAGTCAAACTCATGATACTGGGGTGTTACTTTAGACAATCCCTGATAAGTCTCATTAAGATCAGACTTGGGTGAAAAAAGGAAAATTGAAAATTGTGCTAAAGACTTGTATAAAATTATAGACTTGTATATATATAGACTTGTAGATTAAAGACTTGTATAACATTCATGAAAACAGATAAGAACTGCTGAATTTGGAAGATTCTGTATTACAGACCTGTTTTTCTGTTTTCATACATACTCTTGCACTCATGCATACAAACACACACCTATATATTAGACTTGGCTTAGGGAATGGAAACAGATGGCCATTACCACTGAAACAATAAAAAAATTATTTTACTAAGCCAAATAGATGTCAAGGTTAAAGGCTTTTTAAGGATAATTAGATGAGAGAGTATAATTAGATTTTCCAGGAAATGTAGGTATGTCTTATAAAGATACTACAAACGTTTCTCTGTACAGAAACATTCACACAGCTATTGAAGTCAAGTTGTCTTAACAGAAACTTCAAAATTTGTGGATGTTCCAGTTTTAGTTTTTATATGTTAACATTTTCTGTATTCATCAGGAAAAAGGCCCTTTTGTAAAATTTTACAGCTTTGTGACCTTTATTGTACGTAATGTTTTACCACCCAAATAAATGCTTCTTCATTTAATTTTGTGTTGTGGGGAGAGATCAAAGCTATGGGGAAGTAAAGCATAGTTTTCTAAGGGGTACAAGGTGTAAGTTTCCTACTTGGAAATCACATGTAACATGACAAAAGGATGCTACATGTTCCAAGGACACTGATGCCTGTCTTGATGTGTCTGGTGCTATCCCTTAATTTAGGAGAAAGAATAAGAACAACACTCATATGCTGTCAGTCAGCACCCCTGTCTCTATCTACTCTCCACTTGTCACTTTCCTTCTGTTTTAAGTTCAAGAGTAAGGGAGTAACTTAACAGCCCTTCAAAGGACAGTAATGGGCCAGAGACTAATTAAAATACACTAAGATAAATTAATAAAATTTCACAGGTGTGTTATTTTGCTTCAAAAAGCAAACACTTCCTTGCTCTCATGATCTATAATGTACATCAAATACTCTGTAACTTGCTGTCCCAGAAATTTCCTAACTGCAATGAGTAAGAAGCTATAACCATACATACAGCAGTAGCAAAACAGAATGAAACAGTAAAATTATCTGTAACATCAAATGAAAGCAAGAGGCTGCTGTACTTCAAACAAACAAACATTTCTTGAACTGTTCACTGAGAAAGGGTGATTGAAATAAGCACCTCATGGTTTTACAGCAGACCACTGGAGCAGCGAGTGGGAGAGATGGTAAGGAAGTTTGCCAAACAGTCCCTCCCCACTACTGACCCCCTTTTTTATCCACAGGTACACCTCACTTGGGCACCCCACTTCCAAAGTCGATTAACTAGGGCAAAACAGGACTACTTTGGCTGTCACTGTTGTAGGAATCAGTACTGAATGCATCAATCATGGGTTCAGCATCCCAGGCTATTGAAGAGATCAATTTGTCATTGATGCCCTTGAGCAGGTTATTACAGAAGACAATCAAAATTGTACTTGAACAACTGAACATCTGAAAGATGTATTCCCAGCAGATATTATAGAGGGATGTTGGACTGATTGGTATGTTTCAAAATCAGACAATTCTGATAACACTGAAAACATCAACATAAACTTCCAGCACTCTCCACTAGCTGAGGAAAAGAAGTAACAAGTGGCAAACAAGTGGCTAAACAGCCACTGTGGAACTAAGCAGAATTTTAGGACTGTTCCTTGCAGCTGCTGGTAAAATGGTAAAATACTCATTCTTAGTATTTTTCTTGTCCATGAAATCTGCCTTTATTCCAAATGGAGGAGCTGGTGTTCTGCAAACTGTAGTGTTTTGTGTGTGCTGGTTCTTAACAGACAGTAGCATGCCAAGGCATTCTGTGGAAACTATGCCAGCATGCAAGAGGGAGTACAGCATTTTGTGGCCAAAGAAAGCACAAATGAGTGCTAAGCTTGTGAAAAGGTGAACAGCTGAGTTCTGGAAACCTACTCCCACTACTCAGTTTTGTATAGCAATTGCTTAGCATCAAAATACTTTTCAATTCTGAGAAGTGGCATGAGGATATAGAAATCTTCTTGGGAAGCCTGTGTCACTCTAATAGTGTGTGATGCTCCTTCCAGGTTTCCCTTTCCCTCTGGTTTATGCTCATTGCATTTGGTAGCCAACACATAAGACTTATCGAGAGCTATCTGTCATCTCACATGGTTTGTTTGCTTAGATTCATTATTTATGTTTCAATATGGTTTGACCAAAATCTATCTGATCATGAGTGTATGCAAGTAGTCAAGACTCATTTAATTAAGAAAGAAAATATATTTCACAAAGAAAATTACCTTGATTACACAGTGGTAAGTTAGGATCAATGAAAAGAGTCAATGTTATGTAGTTTGGAAATCACATAGAAACTTACGAGTATGTAATGGTCTACTTCTGCAAAAAATTCCCTAGCATTTCAGTAGTGATGGACATGATTTTTATGGATTTGTAGATTGATTTGTGGCTAATTCATGAGCAGAACCAAGGGTGCAATTCATTTCTTGAATGGTTCAAGTATCTGCATTACTATACTACACAATAGATATACTATATACTGTATCCTGTATCCTGTATCCTGTATGCTATATACTATATGCTATATACTATATACTATATACTATATACTATATACATGTTACTGTTACCATACTATATCATACAATAGTTTTCTGAAACTCATTTTCAAAGGGAAGTGGCTGCATCTTCATTTGAGATAGACATGCTTTGTTAAGACAGTAAGAATTTTTCTGCTGGTTTTATTGCTTGAAAAGTGGTAAGAGAATCTATATTTAGTATTCTCCATGCAAAATAAAATAGGAAATGAAAGGAAATTTTCATTGCAGTGGTAATATCCCTGCTCTGCTCATCTTTCTACAAGAGTGCTAAAATTTGATATGTGCTCTAGCACAGCAAAATATTCTTTTTTATTTTTCTTTTAATCAATCTTTTCTCTAGCTTTTAAGATCCAAGTGTTATAGTTGTATTTAAGGTACTGGGAAAAAAATATGCCAAACATTCATGCCAGAGGGCATTTCAGAAAATATTTAGCTACCTTACCAAGTTATTTGTCATTTTATGATATTTCTAAATTATTTGGTCATGGTTCCAATGGACAAATGAAGTGCTGCTTAGGCTTTTTTCCTATCATTACAGAGGAATTAAATACAAACAATAAGTGAACCTAAACAAATGCCAGCTAGTATTTTTTTATACGCTCTTGTGCTGTGAGCTGATGAGCACAGGCTTTCTAATGAATTTGACAACTAACTTCAGGAATTTTCAGCAGTTGTCTTGGGCAATTTGGGTCTGTACCAGCAAAATGGCATAGGAGTTAGCAAGCTAATACCCAGCTTGGTTTTACTTCAACTTAACACTGACTCTGCAGTGGTATGGTTTAAGTAAGTTGTCATGGTTTAACGTTGGCCTGGCAATTAAACCGAGTAACAGATGCTCTCTATTAATCCCCCTTCCCTCCCTGATAAAAAAAGGAGAGAGAATAAGGCAGAGAGATTTATGGGTTGGAAACTAAATACACAACTTTAATAAAACACTAACGATAAATTGGAAAAAATTACTAAATATATACAAATATACAGGAAACCTGATACAATGTTCCTCCCCCCCTTCCCCCAGTAACCCTCACGTCACCACCGAGGCTGCAGGGCAGCCCTGGGAAAGCCCAGGCTGGACTCCTGGAGTTGGCAGCAGTCGGGAGCTCGAGGCAGAACACACAGATTCAGGTTGGCACGGATCAGGAGCACAGGCAGACGAACGGTCGGAATCTTCCCAGGATGCCAAAGCAAACAGGGACAGGTGAAGGAGGAAGGGGTTTGACCCTCGTGCTCCCTCAAATTTATACTGAGTATGACATGTATGGGATGGAATACTCTGTTTGGTCAATTTTGGCCATCTATCTTGTCCATTTCTCCCTAAAGGAGGTATTTGCAGGTGTGACCTCTTTACTCTTTTTTCCTTCCAGGGGCAAAATGTTCTTCAGAGCTGAGCAGTGGCCTTGGCTCTGCACACCAGTCTCTGGCTGTAACTATAAACATTGAGTGTTATCAGTCCTAGAAGCACACACTGTCTGAGAAACTTGCTGTTAATTTCAGCAAGTGCAGCTACTTACAAGAGACTTAGCTAAAAGCAAAAGACAGAAAATCACCTTTATCCTGTCCCAAACTGGGACATTCCACCCCTTATTTCATCCCATTTGCGGCATGCTCCAGTTATTACTGTCTCTTATCCCTAAATACACTTATACACAAACTATTACTATCTCTCTACTTAAACCCCACTAAGGCTGCCCAAACCAGGACATAAGTATAGTAATAAAAAGGTAAGTGGTTGTTTCATAAGTAACCTCAGAGGAATAAGAAGATGCAGGACAGTCAAACAGATGTTTATTAAAATATCCCAAAACAGACCCAAGGATTAGATCGCAGAAAGTCAGCATATAACTGAAAGAATAAAAGCAATGGGGATTAGCAATTATTGGATAATTTGGAATCCATGTGTTATTGTCATTGTAACTGGATTAATATGTATGTGTTTGTTGCATTAGGCTGTCAAGATGCTAATTAGTCTACTAATAAATCCATGGCTCTGCATATGGTGAGTATTCTGTTAATCCAAAATAAATTGCTTGTGGTTTAATGCAACACAGTGGTGGAATATGAAGGTAATACAGGGAAATCTACAAGGACTTGCTGAAAATTTGAGAGGGAACAAGAGCAGAGAGAGAGCTGTGAGGAAGTCTCAGTTTCATTCATGACAGGGAGTAATTAGAAGAACCCCTTTTAAATATCCTTGCCCAAGGAGCAGATTTGTTCTATTCAGTTCCTACATATTTTGTTAGCAATTTTGTTAGCAATTTTGTTTTCATGTACTGAAAGAGAATTCATAAAACTAGCCACTGATTCAATTGCTACTGTCAGAGGTGATCTCTTTACTCTGAATTCTAACAAGACTGTTAGTCCAAGAGGATTTACAGTGAGATTCAGTGAGACAAAGATCCAGCTGTAAATGTCATTCTTTGTGTAAAACTGCTGTTCCTATTCTGATCGAGTCAGTGGCCTTCATATACTCAGATTTTTATTAAGCAAGAGATACTAATTTAGTTAAAATAACCTGTATATAATTATTATCTGATGTTTTATATATACTTCAATTGATCACTCATGACTTTAAATTCTGATTCTTCTTGTAATCTACTTTTGGGGCCTTTTACTAATTGTTAGGTTCGTTATACTTTTGATACAAGTTGGAATTTATGGATATAGGTGAGTGTGAATTTCAACCCACTTCAATATATAGGGGTGGGCCATACACTGTAAATAGGAAATCAGAGAGCTGAAGAATTCTCCACTCACCAAGGATGTATTACAAAAGCCAATTATAATGTTTTATGCAAGAGAATCATTTGAGCAAAAGTCAATTAATATAAATAAGTTTCTCTTGACTTAAAAATTATCTTTTGAGGATTGAAAGGGGATTGTGTGGATTGCTGTTTGTATAGTAAGCAGAAAAATACTGCTGCAAAAATGTTGACAGCACTTTTTTGTTTGTTTTCTTGCTTCTAGCAATCTGCAGTCTATTTAATTTTGTTTCTTCTCTGAAAGCAGAATATTCTGGTTTAGATTCTACAAATTAAGGAACTCCTTTAGTCTTCTGTTGCAATATTTAAAAATGAATGTGGTGAGATATTTACCTGCGTTATCATTGTGATGAAAATAGAAAGGAAAGTGGTTTTGAAAAGCTTAGTTGTGTTTCAGCCCCCAAAGATACTACTGTTAACTATGCCCAGAGAAAAAACAGTGTCAAGAAAGAGGAATCTGAATTTAAAATGAAGTATTATAGTATTATTTTTAAGGAGCTGTAGAACCCTGGAAACAATCTGGGTTACTAAGTAGTTCATGGAGATTTACCCAGAGACTCCAACCATATATAGTTTGGAATTTTTCTAAGTGCCAAACAAAGTGAAGCTCAGTTCTGTGCTCCAACAAAGAAGAATGAGAAAAGAGCCTCCAGTTCAGGTAGTAGTAAACAGTGATAAAGCAATCAAATTTGATTTGAAACTGAAATTTTTTGTCTATTATATATAAGACTTCAGTGTGTATCGTTTATTATTCGTAGACAACAGTCAGTTTTATCAGAATGCTCCCTATAAAAAAAAAATACTTAATACACTGTCAAGAAGAAAAAGTAATTTTTTTTTTTTTATGGATACATACAGTCACAACAAAGTTTCTGATTTATTTTCATTTATCTACCATGACATATTTAAATATTATTCTAAAATTTCAAGGGAGGGTTGAGGCAATAATATTGCAATGCAAGGAGAACTGAAGAAGAATAATGAAGAAATCTTTTCACTTAGGAAAGTGTAATTGACTTCCTAAGTGTCAATGGGCTAACCACTTATTATCTTTATTTCTCTATTTTTCCACTCTACAATTAAGATTGTTTTTTATTAGAGGAGTATTACTGGGACAAATAAACTACGAATTTTGGGGAATAAAACTAACTTCAGGACATAGTTAATGAAATTAGTTCAAGGCACTTATTACATTAACCAGAACAGAAATTAACCTGCTATGAGACAGGGCCTGCAGTTTTACAGTTGTGGAGAATAGGAAAAAAAGTCAAGAGTAGGTTATGTAAAGAGAAAAGAAATTAGCTTAGGTTGTTAAGAATTTTGGTGCAAGAAAATAATGTTAAATAGTATTAATTATTGGTTAAAGTCATATGATTAATTCAAAAGCAAAGTTGTAATCTATTGATTTTGTGTGTACATTCTATATATGTACCTAATCTGAAAAGGAATGATTTGCAAATTGACAGGGTCTTATTAGTTTTAATAGCCATGATATATGAGTCTGTAGATCCATAATGAGATCAAGAATGTGACTTCACTTGATTAAGGAATTTCCATATCTGTCCTGTGTGTGCTACCCCTTGGCTCATGCCAAAGCAATTTTGTTTGTCTTGCTATAGATCCCATCCCTTTACAACTCAACATTTAAAATTACCTAGTAAAGGGGAATGAGCTGCTAGGGGAGCAGAAAAGAGAATCTCTAAAGCCAGTATTGCTAGTAAATCCCTCATAAATTGAAGCTTGAGACAAATTATTTGAGTATTCCGGGAAACGGAATGTTTTAAGTCCTGTAAATAAAAAACAGCCAGCCAAAAATATCCCCTAATATTCTATTATTCCTTGAATTTACCAGCTATAACTGTACAAGCAGTAATGTAATTGGTACAGCCAGAAAATAAAGTGCAGAAATAGATAAAAAGGCGTGAGGACCTTATGCCTACACAATACATGTTACAAGGAGAGTAATTTTTGTCTGGTGTCCTGAGCTGAACACCCAAACAGTTGGAGAGCACCTTTCAGTCTCTTTCAAGACAATATCAAATCATCCTGAGTGAATACCCAGAAGTAGTTTAAGCACTCAGATGACTCCACAGTGCTGGTTGCCCCAAGCATGGTAAGTCATAGTATTCACTTTAGAAATTAATCCAAACTAAAACTCTGATACAGGTTGTTTTTTTTTCTTACAAGTCACTCCTGAGAAAAAAAGACCCCCAAGGTCAAAAGACCATGAAATTTTCTTAGGGCTTTCCTATAAGGTAGGAAGGAAGATCCACAAGAAAAATGCTTGCGGTGAACAGCGCACCAGTGAGAACAGTTTGTGCTAAATATCTCAGTGCAAAGACCTTTGATAAATATAAAGGTCTCTAAGCTTGTCTGAAATTGAATGATGACCTAGAAGTCAGGTTTGTGCTCTTCTCTTGACTAGGGAGAGAATTAGACAACAGAGAGGGCTGCTTCTGTTCTCACCATCACAGCATTTGATCAATAATCTATCTCTAGTTTTGTAGCATTTCATAAGAGGAGTGAGACGAACTGGTTATGTTACTTAAAAACTTGGAAATTTAATGAAAATGCTGGAGGCCAGGTCATTGTGTTGGGCTATGACCTTTAACTACCTAATAGGAAAATATATTTTAAAATCTTTCGAGTCTGTTGTGTATTATCTACAACCTGTGTTTTGTTATGTACAGGTTTAAAATACAATAGCACACTGAATGAAAGAGATATCATGACTTCGAAGACATGATAAATCACTTCATAAAGTCTATATAACTACTTTTCAATACATTTATGCAGCAGCTACCGTGTACTGATTAGGCAACATATCATCCTGGGTTAATTTAGCAGGAATTTACATGAACCTTGTATTAGTAGTGAGTTAAACTATCTGCACTTTTAAGAATCTATTCATGCAATGAAGTAATTTATCAGCACTTTTCATGTTACTGGGGTTTTCCTAATTTACTTGAGTAACTGCCAACATCAAAGATTACTCCTGAAATAAAAGATCATCCAATTTCATAGCAGAAAGAATTAAAACATCCTAGTTTGCTACTGGTTCAGTAAATTAGAATGTTAATTTTTAGTGCCTGACAGAAATGCCTCACTGGGTCAGAATTTTGAAACTTTTCTGGAAGGGAACAGTTTGCCTTACAGAATAATTAGTGCTTTCATAATTAGGTAAATATTGCCACTATGCCAGGTTTTGATATGCTCAGAAGCATTTGTTTAGTTTTAAACCAAGGAAAACTATGAAATATTGAGTATATCTTTGATCTCAGAAGCCTGTTCTTTACAGAATCACAGAATTATTGAGGGTGGAAAAGACCTCTGAGATCATCAAGTCCAACCTAAATGCAGTCCTTATAGCATAATGGGGTCCTCAGTGCAGTTTATGAGAAGACACCACATCAAGACATTGTGCATAAAGGAAGGTCAGATGCTTCTGTTGAAAAACCAAAAGCAACTCCCCCCATACTTTTTCTTTACTGTAAGGACATCTACCACAGTCAAGCATGTTTCTCCACTGAATTGCAGAACAGCAGCTCAAGCCTAGTTCCAACACATAGAGTAGAGTAACCTGGTTTGTGAGGTTTTGCCACTCTTGTATTTCAGGCTCATTTAAATCCAAGAGCTTCAAAGCAAAAAGCTGTTCTCATCTGTCAAAGGATACAACTTTTGCAACAGTGATATCAATAAGATATAAAAAATAAAATCAGAAGTCAGTGATCTGATGCTATTCTATTTGCTTTAAAAAGCTCAGGGGAATCTGGTATTTTCCTTCAATATCAAAAAGCGTTCTGCTAATATTCATTAGGCTGGTCCACTGTGATCAAGTTTTGAAATGGGCCAAATTTTCAAAAGGTATCTGTAATTTGCAGGTCCAGTTTTGTGAGTACAATTGATAGAATCTCTGAATCTGCAAAATGTCTTTTGAACTATGAAGTCTTGTGTATAATTTGTGCTATTAGTATTTTGATTAATGTTGGTCATAAAAAACCTCCCAGGAACTGTGTTTGGAAATTCAGTGTAGGTATCATGCATTTTGCATTAGTATTAAAATTTCTAATCCTCTAATATTAATCTTGAAATATATCTATCATAGTATAACAAAGTACAAAATGTCTGCTCCTTCTTTGAAAATCTATGATGATTTTTGAAACACATTTTTGAGCCACTTTGTTCATTTGCTGGCATTATTGTAATTCTTTGTGAACTACACATTAAATCTAAAATATAACACCCAGCAGTCATCATTATTCCATTTTCCACATTCAGCCTCAGACAAAATAGTGTATTATCTTGAATAAACTGAAAATAATGTGTCTTAGAGCAGTTTACAAAACAATCTGGATACTTAAAAAACCCCCACACCATGACTTCATATCATATTAGCTAACATAGCTGAATATTCTCCCTAAACAGGATTGCTTTTCTTATTTTATATGGAGAAACTACCCCATCTAGCTCCCATTGCCTGGCCAGGGGAGGTGACAGAGAGAATTGCATCTCCTCCAAGGACTTTCTCCTCTCCATCCTTGGGAATACATGGCACCTTGACATATGCTGGTAGAATAATAACTTATTTTTGCCAGGAGTAAAACTGGCACTAATAATGAGAATATATGTGCAGTCTCTGAGCCTTACAATCTTTCACTGTGGCAGAATACCTTATAAAAAACACTGTCATTTTCAAATGGGAGAAAGGAAGAGGGAGACACCAGGGTTATTTTTTTTTTACTTTGTGCATGGGATGTTGCCTCTGCTTCTGCTGCTAATACCTCATCTTTTTGGCAGAATTATAACTTTTTTTTCCTCGGTGTTATTACAAGCAGAGATGTTTAAGGATGAACGACAAGAATTTTAGGCCTATGTATCTGCACTTACAGTCACCTTTACTATATATATATATATCTCATTTTTGAATTTAGAATTAGTTAAAATCTTGTAAAAGTGGTCACTCAACTTAAAAGCATTTCTGTTTTTCTGAACTTTCAACCTGCTCTCCAGTGGAGCAAAAAGTATGTATTTCTGTTTGTGAGAAGGTTTGCAAGGAGTTTACTTTTCCTCTTTGATACCAAGAGACCTAAGTAAACAGTATCTGTAATATCTGACCTTCTGTGCACAGATTCCCTGGTGTACCCTGAAAAAGCAAAAAAATCCAACTCCTTTGTATTTGGATCG
Organism: Heliangelus exortis; assembly: GCF_036169615.1. Taxonomy (NCBI): domain Eukaryota; kingdom Metazoa; phylum Chordata; class Aves; order Apodiformes; family Trochilidae; genus Heliangelus; species Heliangelus exortis. Next base: position 95,613,532 of record NC_092424.1, on the reverse strand, counting down.
TTCAAAGTTCAGATCTATGCTGTAAGTCAATCAAGATCAAAATATTTAAATGAATTCTGGTGATTTAAAAAATAAATAAAAGAAGTAAAATACATGGATTTTCTTACAGTCTCAGAATTTGTAATGTGTTTCAGAAAGGTCTGCTGAAAATGGATTTTTCATTGCAGAAATCAATAATAGCAATACAGTTTCAAAGCACATATTTCACTTCCCCATCACTTTCTTAAACTTCAAACTTTGAGGAACAATTTCCTAGGCTTAATCTCTTCCCACAGGCTTGTTCTTTCTTTTTAAACATAAACACTGTCAAAAAGAAGAGTGAAATATGTTTCTCTCACACTATAAAACAAAGCAAAACAAACAAAATCAGTTGCAATATTTGTTAACTGAAATAACTCTACTGCTTCTGGTATCAGCTGCCGACACTTAGCATGGAAAGACCTCTTGCTGTGGAAAACTGCCTCAGCATGTTTTAGGAAACATTTTCTTTGAGTTGACTGAGTTGTAAGGGTTCACAAATTGCATCCTGGGTGTAATAATGGCTTTATTTTGTACATTTTTCCTAAGTCTGTAATATATGAAGGTTATCTCCTGTGCTTCATCATGAAATGTATTCTGCAGGTTTACAGATCTGAGGAAAAGGTGCATCAAGAGTCCTGCTGTTGGTAGCATTTTTCAAAGGAAATCCATTGACTGCAATGCAGACTGCAGCAACCAAGTCAAAAGTTCCTTTTCTCATCATAAAATCACAGAGTAGATTCTGTTGGAAGGGACCTTTAAAGGTCACCTAGTCCAGTGTCCCCTGCAATAAGCAGGAACATATTTAACTAGATCAGGTTGCTCAGAGCCCCTTCCAAGCTGACCTTGAATATTTCCAGGGATGAGGTTTTTACTGTCTTTCTGGGTTTTTACTGTCTTTCTGTGCCAGTGAACCTTCGAAACTCCCAGAGCTCTTATTCTACTCCCTTCCCCTCTTGTGTAATTTGGGAGTTCTGTGGATGAGAACTGTTCTTGTGATCCTTTGCTAAGTGTAAATAGTCTCTGTGCTTATGGTGTGGGGGTGTGGGCCCTCACTGAAAATGTCTCCCAGCTTGACAGCTGTCTCCAAGAATTCCCACAAAATCAAAAGCTGGGCAACTATTTCAGACAAATACAGTGAATCCAGTTATTCTTCTGTTACATTGAGAAACTCACCTGAAGTCTTTTCTCTAAGCACAGGCTTCCTTCAAAACTATGTGTATGCTGTCATACAAAGACAATACAGACAATACTCAAAATAAATTATAGCAATACATGTTGCAGTGGCAGGGGCAGAAAATAATGTAGAAACCACAGCACTAATGATAGATTTAATGTACAAGCCTTTCCACTCTAGTTTTATCTGAAAAGACTTCTATTTCAAAACTTCATTCTTTGACATAGCTTGACTGGAACTAATTTTTCATGTGCAACTGGTTTGTAAGACATTTGAAGTGTTTCACCAAAAGTGTCCAAAAATTTCAAGTAGCTGTTTGAATATGTGACTGATTCAAACTGCTTTAGGCATTATCATTACTCTTTCAAGCACAGGAAGTGTTTAAAGAACACTGGAATGAATGAAAACATAGGTGAATTTATGAAGTGTATTAGAAAAGCAAACATTAAACATGAAAGCCATTGACCGCTTCTGTGCTGGATAATCAGTGAAAATTTTGTATGTCAGTTTTGATTAATGTGTTGATATTTACTAACTTATACAAAGATAATTAGTTATTAAAATTTGCAAGTCCTCTTTGGAGTAATGCTTACAGTAAGAGAGTTAATACCTTTGTCATGGAAAGTGTAGGAGTTCAATTTTATCTTTTCTTAATCAGTTACAAATTTCCATTCAGCTCGAAGTATAGAGACTTCAGACAATGTAACTTTGGCTAATTTGGATATTTTGATTTTTTTAAAAAATATTTGCCTTGTGATAATGTATAGAAGCTCCTGATCCTATACAAAGGATTATATTAATACACTTCATATGGGGAGTATTTATATGCTGCTCTTGAAACTTAAAGAAAACACAGACAGAACTTTCAGTAAGCTCTTAATTGACTTAGGATAAGAAGTCCATTAATAGTGAAGGGCTTAAGCATTTTGGAAATTACACACGTGGCCATTTCCCTGAGGTTAAACAGAGGGATGAAAAAAGTTGTAAAGTGAACCCAAGCCTTGTAACAGACATTAAAATGATAATTTAACTTGAAAACTATTCATCTAGTTCATATATTATCTGAAACATCACTGTGAGAAAGTCAGCTGTTTTTTTAGGTCTGACATTAACTGAAGTTAAAGGGATGCTACCCTCATCTTGTTTTTTCGTGTCTGCTTGAGCTATTAAAGTCACAAAGATCTTGTGATCTACTACCACACTATTCCCAGATAATCCTTCAACATTAAAACGTCTGGGTTTATGGCAGCTTTGTACACCTGGAGTCAGAATAGAGAAAGCAGCCTTTATATTCCTGGCCTGTAATCCAGCCCTGTAGCAAAGATGACTGCCCACCAGTTAGTAATGTGTGGCTCTTTCTTTTCTCCTGCTGCTGAACACACCAAAAATCCAAGAGGTTTTAATTTCCTTAGTATTGCCTCTTCTATCTCAACACATATGCATTTATACAAACACTTCATAATAACAATTATGTTTATAATAACAGTTTATAATAACACTTCAGTTATTGAACTGAAGTGTTTGCAAGCACCAACCTTTTCAGCCATCTGTGCTGATATACTGAGGGCTGGATCTCAGAGGAAACTATCCAAAAAATTAACTCTAGCACATGTAAAGCAAAGGTGAAACTCTTAATCTTGGAGGCATCCGCTCCTCCCTATGTAAAATATATCAGAAAGAAGATGAAATAATTTTTTTAAGGATTAAGTAGTATCTCTAACTTGTAAATCTCTAAAGCCTACTATAGCAGAAAAATTTAATAGATAAGGAGAATATTATCTGAAACTAATGTAAAAATCATTTAAGGAAGTGGTTTAGATGCAGCATTAGTTTTTAAAAAATTATAATGAAAACAAACATTTCAGTGTTTCATGCAAATAAATACTTTCATGTAGAGATAATCATATAAATAAGGAAAATAGAGTGGATTAAATAACCTAAAAAGAATAATCACAACATACTATCAATGGGAATTTATTTTGACCTCAGTGCCTCAACAGTGGGCTGCCTTTACTCATGCTGGGATAGGTGCCATGCAAGGGATTATCACTCTGTCACTCTGATTCATACTCAGAGCTGGGGAGACCATAGTAATGTTCAGATTACAACAAGGTCTAAGATAGGAAAAAAGATGAGTAAAACAAGATTAGCACTGTGAAAAACATTTATTAGTTTTAAAACAATGACGTAGCAAGAGGAAGCATGAAATGCTCAGAGAGTATTCCAAGAAGAGGAAAACAGAATGAATCAGGAAAGAAAGATGAGATGCAGTTACTGCAGCTCTGTGACCAGGTTGTATTTTTAATCCCAGATTTGTAGATGACCTTTGGGGAAAACAGGTAACGGACAAAGAAACAGCAGACTGAGAAGTGTAAAGACTGTAAGAATATTGAGACTAGAAGTTAATTCTTTTGATGACATTTTGGATAAAATTATGAAAAAGCTTTTTTGTTTTTTTTTTTTTTTGAGATAATTATTTAAATATTTGGAACTCAGGAACTTTTAAAATCAATTAAAAATGCACCCACCAGATAGTATATTAATTTTTTTCTGTTTATTTTTAAATGTGACTGGTTTTATTAATTTTCTGAGGACTTCAAGAGACCCATTACTCATTGTTGATATATCATGGTTGATATAGTAAATAAAATCACATAGACATTTTTATTTTTAAAAATCCCAGGAAGTCTGAACATGAAAGCAAGCTTGATAGGCTTGAAAGAAATATATAAGCACTATCTTCCAATCCCTTTCAAAATTTTTAGCTCTTCTCTACTTTCTGTCAACCAGCTTGCTCTAAACACAAATGGCCCCAACCTTGGCAAAAAAATGTAAAGTATCAGATTAGAACCACTGAGTATTAAAATACAAGTGCTGCTGAGTTCAGACATGTAATATTAGACCTAAAAGAGATGAATGAAGTTTTATAGTCTGTGATTTACAGGCTGCACAGCTATGCAATTTCATGACACCTTTCACTATTGTGTACCACTGAACTACTAAGAGATGCAAATGTCAGCATCAGTGTAAGAAGTTTGAGGGTTCAGAGCATATTTAGTATTCAAAGGCAAGTATAACCTGATAGAAATGTTTCACTTGGTATTTTTGACTATACGTATGGTTGCATGGTATGTCTTACTAGTTAAAAGGATTGCAATATCCAGGGGCTGTCATATATTTTTAATATAACTGAACCTTTTTTTTTTCTAAAAAAAAAAAAAAAAAAAAAGAAGGAAGGTTTGTGGTGCTCAGTATTTATCAGTTTAGAGCATTTGCTGTTTCACAAAGCACTTGATTTTAACAAAACTTCCTTTGTTCATTATTGGTGCGCATGAGAATATCAAACCTTCAAAAATATGTGACTCCCTGAGAAGTAATTTTTTGATATATTGCTTCTTGGTGTGACACATAGACATCTCCGTGGTGGAGAAAGTAACCTCACTGAAAGGGTCTTATGTCTTATTTTGACATCGCTGTGACAAGGTTTCATTCCCCTTTAACCATCTAAAAGCTTGGTATCAAGACTAGGCCTATCTAAGCTTTCTTGATAGCTGAAGGAGAGAAAGATGCAGTGATAAAGGTCTGAAAATCAAAAGACGTTGATGTGTTTGCCTGATGTTTGCAGAGACTCTAAGTAGTTGCCTTAAGATTAGCTAAAGTTGGACAGACAAATGTCATCTCCCTTTTCTGTCAGCAGACTGAGCTGGGGGAAAACAGAGATCACAACCAGAGTTTCCCCTTTAAGCTGTTTTTAATAAAACCAGGCAGCTCTTACACGTAGCAGGCAGCTGCTCACCCAGTAGGTGCATCTCCTCCCTCCTGTGCTTGGGCAGCACCCTTGCACTGGGGCTGGGTTACCTGCGGGTGCCTGGGAGCTTGGGTCCTGCAGCTGTTTGCTCAGACGCACCGGGTTAAGTCATTCTGTAGAGGCAGCAGAAAATAGCCACAGTAATGGAAAATCACCTCTCAATTATAAAGATATCACTCATGAAAGAAAGATGTGGGCCTACACTTTTCAATTCATATATGCAGTGTATACGTGTGCTACCGTTTGCTAGCAAGACAAATGCCTGATCACAGCTCTATGTATGACAGAATCTGTCACAGTCAATATTACATAAAGAGCATGCAAGATTTATGACCCAGCAATCGTAGTCTATGTCAGCTGGCCAGATTTCACTTTTCCTTCAAAATCTAGGTAACAAGTACAATATTTTTATTTAAGAGTACTTTGGAGAGGCTACAGTGTGCATGAAGGGTCCCGAGAACCAAGAATTTACCTGTGGGTCTGCTTGCCTCTTGTTGATACAGGCACAACCATTATGATGAGCTTAAAAATCATCCTCTTTGGCAAAATAGTCAAATTCTAACAAGCTAATTGTGATTTATTTCGTGTGATTATCAAAGCTGGAATCCATGTCTAATACATACTAATATTACACACCAGCCTACTTGTTTAACAGCTGCTGTTTGAGGTCCCTAAACCAAAGTAATCTGAGAGAATGGGAATAATAATCCAGAACCATTTCTTCAGCCCCTGCAAAACTTGCAGTCTAATTCTAACATTTCTTGAATGAATTTTCAAAGATTAAGATTCTGCTATTCCTTCTTTTGTAATGAACTTAAGGATGGTTGCACTGATTTATTTGCCATGGGACTGTCTTCCCACTTTATATTTTTAGGCTTTAAATTTCTTTCATTTAATTTACTTTCATTTAGTGTGTTCTCTTAGCTGTACTTTTGTTTTCTCTATGTATGTCTTCTTCCGTCTTCATGAGCTCTTGTGATGCCTGAATTAGAATACAGTTGTCTAATGTTACACAACTTACCTGAGATACATCTGAGTGAGTCATGGAATTTTGCAGTTGAAGCAAGAATGGAAAGAGAGTAATTTCATTGCTAAGGTGCAGTTCATCTCATCTTAAAACAGGCATTTAGAAGGAGTCGAATGATGCTTTTAAGACCAGCTGTTTCTCTGACACTGGCAGCCTGAGTAACTTCAGATAATTCAGAGGTCTAGCAAGTGCATGCCTGAATTTAGATGAGACATCCCACCCTGAAAGTTTCCTGAACGAATTCTGTGAAGAAGTGCTGTTGATGCTGATGCATCTAAAAACATCCCTGGTGATCAGAACTTCCCCTGACTGCAGCTGCTGCCATCTTTTTGCAGCCTGATGGTCTTCTGGTGGTGCTGCTTCCTCTCTCCAGAAAACTTTGGAGCTTTGCTTCTTTGTATGCTGTTCCAGTCTGAACATTTTAATAATCTTCCTTACAACAGTTCTATTTAAAGGCAGGGCTCTGAAATGATGTTTTAGTCCACATCTACTGCATTAATTGTCTCTTGCTGAAAAGGCTAAGCTGTTAGTATTTGTGCACTTACTGGAGTAAATGACTGTGTGGGAGCCTGATTTTCTATTCTGCTGAATACTCCTCCTTTTTGCCTTGCCAGAATCTGAACTGAGTGAATTGCTCTAGCTTTTAATTCTGTATGGTATAGTGAGCTTACATCAACCTCTTCTAATATTTTTAGGCTACTGAGACCTATTAATACCTGATCCCAAGCGAGGCGTAAAGATTCATCAAAATTGAAAGTTTAACTCAAGAACACAAAAATCTGTTTAAAATAAATTAAATGCATCTTACCTTTTCCTGCTTTATGAAATTACAGTAGGATCTTTCAAAAGCTTTATTCTTCTTAGGAATGCAATGACCTGTAAATTTCTATGGCTCAGTCTGATAAATTATTCTTCCTGACTTAATTGAAGGTAGTTAAATGTCTCAGAGCCAGCAATTCTTTTTTTAAAAAAATATATTTATCCATTGCCTTTTGTGACTCCCCTCACTTTTACAAAGAGATCACTGGTGAGTTTTTTCCAGACCTTTATTTTACCTGCATTCCAACACTGTATTTGAATATCAAATTGCTTCCACATTGTAATTGCTTTTTTTCTTTTGTGCCAGCATTTCAAGGTGCATTCTTTTGTTTCTACCCCTTGTAGCATCACAGTGATTTTTTTTGTTTCTCAGGGTTTTATGAAAAAAAAGACTGCAATGTACTAGCAGTTAAGCTACTAACATGAAATGCAAGCTTTTTAAATTGAGAGATAAGTTTGGTGGACCTTGTCTTTTCACATTACAATTGTGTAAACCAACAAATGAATTTTAAGAGGCCATTCAAGCACTTTGGCTATATATTGCCTTCTCATGTCCCTGAGGCTGCTGAAGCTTACTTTTCAATTTCCATTATCCTTATTTTCTATGCACCATTAAACAAAAATACCAACTGTTATATGTCTGTGCATTATAAACACTTGAGGGATTATTTTTTCAGCACAATGAAATGAAAATATTTTAATTTGGGAAAATAAAGTAGCTCTATGCTTAAAGCAGCTCCGAAACTATGAAGCCATTTTATTTTACTCCAGAGGGACAATGTTTGAGCTCACAAATAGTCTTACATTCCTTTAAAAGAAAATTTAAGTTATAAGTATTGTTAAGCATATTGGTGGTTTTGTTATTGCTTTCTGTTTATGTTGAAAATAATTCATTGGTTAAAGCACCAGTAAAATCTTATCTTTAGGAATCTGAGCATGATATGTAGGGTATGTACTTGTAGTGATAGAAAAACTCTGCAGTGTTGCTTTGCTTTACTTCACAATTATGTTCTTCTGGTTTCTAATCAATTTATTTTAAAATAAATCTGTAGAATGCTTTCAAACCATATTTCAAGTTTTCCTACATTTAGTTATTGACTGTGTATTTGGTGCCTGAAAAGAATCTGCTAGGGAAAACAGTTTGGGTTTTTCCTGCCTTGGGCACAGGCAAACCCATTCGTGGGGTTGCTTTCGCTCAAGGGCCTGGACACACTTGGTGGGTGATGATGGAAAATGGAGAAGTACAATGTGTACCACAAAGGAATCAAACACTAGGTGAGAATTCCTAATTTCTGCTTGTCTAGCTTAATCAGTAGAGCATGGAATCTTTGGGAGTCATGAATGTGTATCCCACATTAACTACTGCTATCTGATTTACTGCATAAACTAACAGTGTTCTGTGAGTGTTTTTCAGGATGATTTTGTGGTGATGAAACCAGAACTAGGATCATCGACTGACATCCAGTAACTTGCTTGAAATTAACATCTGAAGCCTGCAACTTGTGGACCATGGACATGAACTGTGACAATTGCTCCTTGTTTTAAGAATCTGCTACAATAGATGAACATCTGCAACCATAGACTAAATTACTTAATGGATTTTAGTATAGAGAGATAGTAATAGTTTGTGTATAGATGTATTTAGGGATAAGAGGTAGTAATGATTGGAGCATGACAAAAATGGTGTGGAATAAGGGGTGGAATGTCCTGGTTTGGGCCAGGATAAAGGTGATTTTCTGTCTTGTACTTTTGCTTTTAGCTAAGTCTCTTGTAAGTAGTTGCACTTGCTGAAATTAACAGCAAGTTTCTCAGACAGTGTGTGTTTCTAGGACTGATAACACTTGATGTTTATAGTTACTGCTAGAGACTGGTGTGCAGAGCCAAGGACACTGCTCAGCTCTGAGGAAAACATAAAGAGGTCCCACCTGCATCCCTCCTTTGGGGAGGAACGGACAAGATAGATGCCAGAATTGACCAAACAGAGTATTCCATCCCATATACGTCATCCTCAGTATAAATTTGAGGGATCACGAGGGCCAAGCCAGATTTCCTGATTTCCAGTTTCCGGCTGCCTGCCCTTCCTGCCTTTCCTGCTTCCATTCCTTCACCCCGGCATCCTGGAAGGATCCCGTCCGTTTGCCTGCCTGTGCTCCTGATCCATGCCAGCCCATATCTGTGTGTTCCTGCCTCCAGTTCCCAACTGCTGCCGACTCCAGGAGTCCAGCCTGGACTTTCCCAGAGCTGCCCTGTAGCCTCGGTGGTGACGTGAGAGCTATTGGGGGAAGGGGGGAGGAATGTGGTATCCATTTTCTTGTATATTTGTATATATTTATTAATTTTTCCTATTTATCATTACTGTTTTATTAAAGTTGTGTAGTTTAGTTTCCAGCCCATAAGTCTCTCTCCCTTATTCTCTCTCCTTTCTTATCAGGGAGGAGAGAGAGATTAATAGAGAGCGTCTGTTACTCGGTTTAATTGCCGGGCCAGTGTTAAACCGTGACAGTATTACAGTTCCTCCATGCATAAAGAATCCCAGTAGTTCAGATGACATCTGAGATCTACTATACTTCTGACAATACTCTGCAGGCCCACTGGCTATATTTCTATTAGCAAATAAATGTGCCAAGCACCACTCTATGGCACTGAGCCTGTTAGCAAACAACAATTACAAGTTTAGCCTCAAAATTGGGAGAGTAAATGGGAGACATACACTTATTTCAAATACTCATTAATTCTTTGGGATACCTGCTACCTGGACCAAAAAGATGCCAAAGTGTGGTAGTATTCACATTAGTCTCTTTGTTTCTGATTAACCTCCTGCTTAGGGCCACTGTCACATGACTCTACAACATAGAAATTTCACTCTGTCTGACTGCTATTTTCAGACATTTTACATGGGCTTCCAGAACTCTTCTGATCCTTGCCAATAGGAGGCCACTTTGACAGCTAAAAGCTTTCTGAAAAAGCCATAGATGGCAGGGCAGCATCTACTTTCAGAAATCTCTGTGACATGCAACAGTTTTGCATACGCTCAATACTGGTTTAGCAGGACAAAGAGTGAGCTCAGATGTTTTAACACCTCATATAGCCGCATGTTAAAAATTAAGTCAGAAGCAAGTCCTGAAGGCTCTAAAAATAGGTGTTCATACTGAAAGAGTGGGATAATTATAATCACAGTGAGGCAAATGCCTCAAACTGTGGCTCCAGCAGTTTTCAACTGGTGGGAATTCCCACTGGGCAGTGCAATCCACTGGCAGCATGTAAACCCTGTCCTGGTACCTTGTGGTGCTGGATGCAGTGCTGACACGTGCCATCCATGCTTAACAAGGGGGAAAAAACAAGAGACAGGAAAAATTTGTTAAGATAAGGAAGTTCCACTAGGGACAGACCCCACGACTGTCCAGATAAGAACTGCCACTACTTTTGAGTGAATTTCTAAAAAACACTCATGGAGGTTCCAGTTAAATACATTTTCTAGTAATGTAAGCAGCTTATCTCTACTTATGAAACAAAACAAATAGTGCTTTTAGTCTACCTTTTATATGCCTGATGTCACCTCACTATTATTAGTGATAATAAGCTCTGTAGGAGAAATAAGTAGGAGAAAGTACTGAGGAAAACCTGGGGGAATTGCTCACATAACTTCTATCGCAAGTTACTTTGCCCCTTCCAGCACACTGTCATTAGATATTTCTATTTAAAAGCTGAGATCTGCCTCCTTCCTAAAAAGCCAGTGCTCTACCTGTGGCATAAAAACATTGGTATTTTTAGATTCATCTGTTGCAACTTGCGTTAAGCAGCAGTTTCTCCTGGAAACAAGCTGTAGGATAAACATACAGTCTGAAACTAACCTAATTCATAGAATCATAGAATCAGCCGGGTTGGAAAGGACCTCTGAGATCATCAAGTCCAACCCTTGATCTACTGCCACCATGGTTACCAGACCATGGCACTGAGTGCCACATCAGACTCTTCTTTAAAACCTCCAGGGATGAAGAATCCACCACCTCCCAGGGCAGTCCATTCCAATGCCTGATCACCCCCTCTGTAAAGAATTTTTTCCTAATATCCAACTTAAACCTCCCCTGGCAGAGCTTAAGTCCATGTCCTCTTGTCTTACTGGTAGCTGCCTGGGAGAAGAGACCAACCCCCCCACCTGGCTCCAACCTCCTTTCAGGGAGTTGTAGAGAGTGATGAGGTCTCCCCTGAGCCTCCTCTTCTCCAGGCTGAACACCCCCAGCTCCCTCAGCCCTTTGTCACAGGACTTGTGCTGGATCCCTTCACAGCCTCCTTGCTCTTCTCTGGACCTGCTCCAGCACCTCAATCTCCTTCCTGAACTGAAGGGCCCAGAACTGGACACAGTGTTGTGGTCTCACCAGTGCTGAGTACAGGGGAAGAATCCCTTCCCTGGACCTGCTGGCCACGCTGTTCCTGATCCAGGCCAGGATGCCATTGGCCTTCTTGGCCACCTGGGCACACTGCTGGCTCATGTTCAGCTTCCTGTCAATCCAGACTCCCAGGTCCCTTTCTGCCTGGCTGCTCTCAGCCACTCTGTGCCCAGCCTGGAGCTTCCCATGGGGTTGTTGTGGCCAAAGTTCAGGACCTGGCATTTGTCTCCTCCTTTCAGCTTCCTTGAGGTGCTCAGTAAAACCTCTGCCATGATGTACACAGCTGCCATCAGGATGACTCCTTTCTCCTGCAGCTTAGCACTAGTTGTAACATAAAGATGGTTTGGCTGGGCAAGGGTGGCAAGGAGCTCTTTTCCTGCCCAATAGTTACTTCAGGGGATGTAGAAAGGGGTGATCTGGCTCAGTGGTGAGTATGAGCCCTGACTGTGTTGTCTGGAGTCCAGCAGCAAGTCTGCACATCAGCTGATTTGAGCAGGTGGGATGGAAGCTGTGTCTCTGCTTTCTTCTCCAATGAACTCACGGCTGAGTGAGTTCACTTTCCAGTGAACTCACACTTCTCACAGCTGAGAAGTGAGAGGACATACCAGTGCCAGCAGAACCCCACTGTAGGTTTCCACAAATTAATTTAAGGGTCTAGGCATGGGTCTTGAATAATCAATAGTATAACTACACTGTGCCCACCTAGAGGGTGCTAAAAACTGTGTGGATTAAGCAACCCTGAAAAAGATTCTTTTATTCTAGGCAAGTTCTGATCTTCTTTCTTAGCATAGAGCTTGCTGGACCCAGGCTCAAAGAAGATAATTTTCTACCATTGTCTTTGTGACTCCACTTCCTTGGAACTAAGAAAAATACCTAGGATGCCATGGTGATGTGATCCAAAAAACTGGGAAGCTTTCATTTAGACCAGCAGGAGACCATGGAGACTCAAATAAAATAAGCAAAAATAAGCTAAGGAGAGTTGACTAATAAGGGCTTCATACTTAACACTAAAGGAGAACATCTTTGAAAGAGGATTTTGTTCAGAATACTTTCTTGCTTTTCATACATCTAGTGCCTGCTGACTATGTTTGTGTATCTATGCAAATGTTTATGTCCAGGTCAAACATGTACAAAACTAGCTGAACATTTATTCATGAGTAGAGCTATATGCATGAAAAAATGGAATAATTTTCTTCCAAACCCAAGAATTTCAGCAAGATTATTGTCTGCCTTTCAATTTTATCTGCTTTGGTTTCAATAGGAGAGTAAAATAATTTAAATTTATAAAACTAATGTAAATCTTTTTTAAATAAAAGCTAGAAACATCATGGTTTAGGCTCCAAATCTGCAAATCCCTGCAAATCTGAGCCAAATCTGCCTGAGAGTGTACAGAAAATAGGACGGATTTTTTAAAAAAAATTTTCTTTTTCCCTTTATGTTGTTCAGATTTTAATAAAGTAAAAAGTCTCAGGATCTTTGATGAGAATAAACAAAGAGCTGAAACTTAGGGTACTCCTGTATTCATCTCACTGGTGTGCTAGCTTTGAACACAAATGATGACAGGTTTACTGACTGTATTTTTCATGTATGTAGTTTGATTTAAACAAAACCGTATTATTACTAAATGTTGAATCATTTAAAAGCATATTCCAAGTTGAAGTAGAATATGAAAATCTTTTAAAATTTACTTTCATTTAATACAGCTTTCATTTGTCTTAAGCTTGACAGGATCAGAAGTTGTACTAATAATTACTAATAATTACTACTAATAAATTCTAAAGATTTTAGACTTGGGTAGAATAGTTTCAGAATATTTAAAATTTCTTGGTCATCTTAGACAGAGTTGGTAATGTTTGTGCACAAAGGCAAGAAGAAATGGCTAGAAATGTATCATTGTTCAGCTGCTGCAGATGACCAGAGAAAGCAAGGGCAGAGGACATTAAAAGGGCTGCTATGGCCTCCTCTCCTAAAAGACCAAATTTTATACACTCATTGTGTACATATATAAGTGTTTCCCAACATTTCTTCCTCATTTGTTAATATGTCCCTCAATGAACAACAACAACAAAAAAACAAGTTTAACATGGAACAGTATAGTCTTTTTTGACCATCCTACTATAATAACTGAGGACAGTAAGACAGACATGGTCCAACACATTGTAATGCCACAACCATGGAAAATATTTTTCCTAAGTTCAAAGTTAACCAGCAGACACAACTTTAAAGGAAATAAAAATATGCTAGTTTCAATGTTCACACAACTGTACATTTCTATTTTAAGAAAAATAAGGGGGAAATAATTGCTTTTGTTGTATCCTGGGGAGCCAAATTTAAAGTATGTATCTTTGGCACTGAAGTAAAATCTCTATAGTTTTCTCTATAAGCTCTCTCTGGCTTCATTCTCTTGCTATGGTCTTTAGCTCCAGCCTTTGATCTATACTTGTAGGTCAGATGTCCATGCAGAGTAACTCAATATCCTACCTCAGATACTGATTAGCAGAAGATATTTAAGAAACAGTACAAGAACCATGATATTCAAAGCCTGATAAACCTTTCAGTCTTTAAACAGATTTTGTTTCAGGGAATGTACAGTTCAGATGTTTCTCTGGACCATAAGGCTTCAGAGACATAGTTGAGTCTCACCTTCTATGAACATCCCATTCCTTTAAAGTGCTTTTTCTCTTACAAAATAACCAAAAAAACCACAAAAAAACAAAAAAACACAACCCACCAAAAAAACCAAACCAAACCAAACAAAAAAATTCTGCAGTCACAGAATGCTTTTGGTTGAAGGGACCTTAAAGATCATGTAACTCCAGCCCCCCTGCATGGGCAGGGACACCTGCCGCTAGATCAGGTTACTCAAGGCCCCATCCAGCCTGGCCTTGAACACTTCCACAGAGGAAAAATTCTCTTCATCTTTTACCTTCTCTATTTTTATAGTACCTAACAAAATTTCTTTTATTTTTTTTTCTGCTCCACATATGGTCTTTCCCCTTATAGAAGCTGCTCTGTAGTACTAACCACCCTTTTATTAGCTACACAAAAATAGTTTCAGATTTTAGAAGTTAAATAATTTTTATTTGCCCGATATTCCCTGCATTATATAACAGCCCTAATTTCTAAATGTTGAATTTCATGTATCTCCTAGTACAACATTTAGGGATGTTGTCAAGAAGGCATCATGAAACAGTTGTAGTGGGAGAACTGAGAATTGAAGAATGGTGAATATGTGGTAGTCAGAGGGAATGCTGATGGGCCACCTGCCTCACAGCAGCAGCAAAAGAAGAGGGAGTGAGTTTTCTCCTTGACAAATATATACTTTCCCAACTCATTCAGATGAGTACCTACATTTTCCTAGTCTTTTGGCTAAGAGGAAGTTGGAATCCATCTGTCACTACTGGTCAATGTAAAAAATTCTTCCACTTACTTTCACAAATTTATACTATACTACAGAAGACAAACTTTCTACTTGAGGTTACCTTTGCTCATCAAGCCAAACGGTTACTCTAAATATAAATATTTATAGCTCATTTAAACTGCTTTGGTTTATCTACTAGTTCTTATTCAGCCTGATTTTAAGTAAATATTATTGCCCACATGATTTCTCTAAATTCATAACATTTGTCCTGCTATTTAAAACACAGTAATTGGGGAAGGTAATATTAGCACTCTAGAGGCATCAGTGATTTTGCATTCAGTCCAAAGTAGCATTATGTCTCACAGATCTTCTTATGCTTATCAGCTGTGAAAGGATTTGTGATTCTTGTGCACATCAGAACTACATGAAAGATCATACAAAAAGCAGCACTAATGAGTTAATTAAAAATAAGACAATCTAAATATTTGCATCACTGAATAGATCTGCAAAAGAACCTTGAACAATGCTTCAGTGACTAATTTGCATAGCAGTTAGTAGTGGAGCCTCTCCAGTTAACGAACATTTTATTCAGCATGAAACTTTCATTCTTGTACATCCTAAAAATATGTGTATAAATTAAGTTACTGATGATTTTTTTATAAGCTTACATTAGATACTGGTGATAATTGTAAGACAGTAAAAGAATGTATGCAAATTACATTATAGGAAGAGGGAATACAAAATCTGGCTACTGTCCTATTACATGCAACCAAATTAAATTTCTGGACAGTTCAGTTACAACTTGCTTAGACATGGCATTAAATCATCTGCATTCTGCTACTGCAGACAAAATGAATCCAGATCATTACATTTCATTTAAAATGGAGTTTCAGAAGTGTAGAGCCTATGCTACATCTATACAAATATCATTATTCATTATAGAGTAGAAGGGTATTTATAGTGATGTCTTTGGGATATGTTAATTAAAATAATACAAATAACCTCTGCTGTACTTTTAAACCAATGGCAGATTTGCCAAAATAAGTGCCAGAGTGAGGCCCTTACAAAGCTGAAACATATTTTAAAACATGGCATAACATTCACATAGCTTCCAGAGCAGTCATTTAAATTAAAATAGAATCCTCAGATTTTGCAGCTTTTAAGAAAGCTGACTGAATCACAGAATAAACTGATTCATGGTGAAAGAAAAGGACAGAGGGTGTTTCACAAAATTATTGAATAACTTTGCTTCAAGGAAGAAGTTGTGCTATACAGTCTCCAGAGGTCACTTAAAAGCTGTGTCAGCTAGAGTAGGTTGCTCAAGGTTTTGTCCAGTTGAGCTTTGGTTATTTCCAAAGTTTGCAAGAGCTCTCACATGACTTCTGGGCAGTTTCTGATGATGCTGACTGCTTTGTGGGGTAAGAAGTCTAGTCAAACTTCCCTTGTTGCAGGTTGAGACTATTGCCTCCTGTCACATTGCTACAAACTTCCATGAATTTCCTGAGTCTTTCCTCTGTACCCTCTCGTTCAATAGATGAAGACTTCAGTAAGATACCACTGCCTGCACAGATATTAAATGTTGTGTTGCAATAACTGCAACTTCCTTAGATGTTTATTTAATACTTGTGAAGTAGCTTTTGGCCCTTGTCAAAATACCTGTGTCTTAGCCTCACACACTATGGAATTTGCTATTTAGACATCACACTGCCTACAAATGATGAAGGAGGAATAATCTTCCAAATTCCTTCTCAAAAACTAAAGATTTTGTAGGAACCCCAGAATGGTACATTTTCCTTTTAGACAACTTGGACCCACAAGACAAAAAGTAAAAAATAGGCTGCTCTGGAAGGCTGCATCTAGAAAAAATTAGACTGGAGGGTAAGGGAGAAATATAGGACAAGTAGATACCACTTAAAAATGAAAGAGAGCTGTGTCACCTCACCAAACATAGCTATTAGTCAGTCAGCCAAAGCCAGAAATTTCTCCTATTAATATCCCTTAGGTGGAAAGTTCTAGTAGAGCTTTTTAAAGATATATATACCTAAGGACTTTGTTTATCTATGATAAGCTTCTACATAAAACACTGTTACTCAGTAGTGATAGGGCACTAGCAATAACTGTAGCAAAACATTCTGCTATCTGGAAAAAAGCATGTTTATAGTATGATAAAACAAACATATTAATTTTGAGACAAATTTTATATATCCATGGATTAAAAGGATTATTATTAAAAATAAACCAACCAAACATAAATATGCAAGTTGTACCATGATATTTGAAACTGTTAGAAGCAGGAGGCACATAGGCAGCGTATTATCATTCTTCCCCTTTTTCATATACACTCAGCAGTGATTTTGCATACAGACAGCCCTTCCCCAGAAGAGAATTCACTACAGCTTTGCAGCCTGTTCATCTCTGTCAATTTGAGCCTGCTGACAGTATCCAAACTTTCAGCAAATTAGCAGATACAGATTTAGCCAGGGAATGAAGGCTGTCAAGGGTGTCTAACTGAAATAACTCGTATATAATGTCCACCAAAGATCGACAAAAATCTCAAACCCAAAATGCATTAAAAAATAAAAAAAAAGCTTTAAATTTCCATTACCACCATCATATTGGTAACAAGTATACTTCAAGATGGATGCATGACTCATGAAAATGAGTAATCAATTATAAAGGACTGTCTCAAAATGCACTTAGCAGATGTCATCACAATTATTTAAGTGCCATTTCAAAGTGAGTAACATCAGCAGTTTAATTATGCCACAGAAAAAACTTTCTATGTTAATTTAAGTACCATGTATTGAGCTTTGTAGAGCTTGACTGCTAGGTTGTAAGTGTATTTTCCCTTTAACCTTTAGACAGATTCTTGTGCAATGCTCCCAGATGCAGCAATTATCAATAAGAGACCTGCCTCTTGGAAATGTTTCACAGAAGCAGCAAGAAGATAGAAAGTTACTCAAAATTTTCTTCTTCTGAGTATTTGAAAAATGTTGTGGTACTTTGTGTAGTACCTGTTCTGACAAAATACAAGGAACTTGATGAAAAAAACAAATTATGCCTACTAATTTTAATGTCTAATTTAGTTAGTTAGAATCAAATTGCTGTTCTGCACCAAGACAGAAGAAAGAGATGGTGCAGGTTTCTTGATGGATATGAATAAGAAATGGCCCATAACAAATGTTTAATAAGATAAATGCTTTGCTGATGCAGAATAACAAAAGGATTTTAGATACCAATAAATGTTATGTCCTTTCAGCTGCTGGATACTCTGTGTGTGTGCATCACCAGATTTTCCCTGGATGGATTTTCCAACAGCATACTGCAGAATCCTGTATATGGGGGAAGGTTCCTCCTTTTCAGGTGTTTGAGCTATCATATAAAATTTTTTAGAAGACAATAGCTCTATTCATAAATAACATTCACATGAGAACTTCCTTCATTTAGATAAAGGCAAGATAGTGGAGGTGACATAACTGCTGGTACCAAGTGGGAGCTGCCTTTAGGCTCCCCTGTTATAAGGCACTGGGTGAGGTTATTCTGCAGTCAAGGGGTTTGTGTCATGCAACACAACCTGAAGGTGCAGCACAGACATACTCAGGTCAACCACAATGCGTATCACAAAATCCTTCATATACAATAGCCTCCTGCACTGGTCAGGATCACTGAATGGACTTTTATTTTCTGCAGATGTTTTCAATAGATGGGATCTGGTCTCATCTCACGTAGGTACTGTAGCAGAGCAGAAAGCTGAACCATCCATCTGGAGTGTTTTAACTGAGTGTTTTAACCTTTTTGTTCTTAACACTGGAGTAGCAGAAAAATCTGTTATCTGTAACACTAGAGCGTAACCCTGGAACTATAGTCTGAGAACGATGTAACATTGACTATGCCCTTCTTATTCACCAAGAGTAAGGACTTTTTTTGACTGTAGAGTGAAAGATTAAGGACTATACTGTCCCTATATGAAGTGGAAGCTTTTTTCTTATTATGTATGTCAAGATCTGCTATTGAAGTGTACACGTGGAAGTGAACCTTCTGGTGAGGCTGAACACCCTCCTGCAGAGCTGAGACTAAGTTTTGAAGACAGAGGGCTGTATCAAATAGCTACTAAATAAGATCTAGAATGTTTCAGTGTACTGGTATTCCAGTAAACTCCAAATCTTTTAATGATACCCCAACATATGGTGAGAAACTACAGCTTATTGACTATTTTACTGTGAACTGTTAAGAAAATAGATGACTGGAAGGGACAGGGATAGTAAAATTTGGTTGAATTTTTGGGGCTGATGAAGCCACAGGTCTTTAAACAGTTTATACTGTAGTGTCATTTAGACATTTGCACTCTAATGTCATTCTAGTTAACAAGTTGTGATTTGGTTTCTTTTAAATGTTTTCCTGTAAGATTACTTTTTGTCAATATTGTCCATCATCACATTGCTCAGACAAAAAGTAAATATCCCTTTGTAATTACAGCTAATAGCATTTTAGTGTCTCTCCTAAGCTTGAGCCCATTTAGTTTGATCTGTGTTTTAACTAATGACTTCATAGATTTAACAGTCCTGCTGTGAAGCCAGTTTTTGTTACCACATCTAGATCTCCAGAGTAATTGTTTGGTTCAATGATCATAGTTCTTATACAATATTTTCTGCTTCTGAATATTCACATTTTAAGCCTCCTAAGTGGTCTGCAGTTGTCATCTTCACTTTGAATGCTCAAGCATATGGCTATAAAATGCATTTTTGAAAAACAATCAGAGAACTGAGGACTGCTGAAGAAGTGAATTATGGTGTGTGATGGCACAATTATTTAAAGGTAGATGAGGAGCTGGTTTCATGATCTGAAGAAATTACAAACCAGGAAACACACAATTGCATTTGTTTGTGGTGTTTCATACTGAGCTTCTGCAGTCAAAATTGCACAATGACTATTAATGGCCTGGCTCCCATTTTCTTGTGCCAGTGCCACAAATACATTTCCAGCACACTGGAGCATCTGAAACGACACCAGATGCCTATATTTGGGCAGATGAAACTCAGCCTATGATATCCAGTATGTAAAATAGGAGCTTAGATTCTTACTGCACACATGAATAAACATCTATGTACAAACACTTAGATTTGGGTGTTATATTGTGGTCCATTCTGTCAGCAGAGAAGAAAAAAATATATTTTACTTATATTCCGGTACTTCTGAATGTACCATTTACCATCCCAGTTCATGGATTCTGAAGATTTCAAAATTAACCAGAAAATCAGGGCTGGACAATGTGTAAATAACAGGTCATTAAATAATGGTCCTGTTCCTCTTCTTGATTCTGTAATATTGTTATCTGGTCTAAAGATTCTTCAAGAAAGCAACTTAAGATATTTTTTCTTTATCAGGCTCACAGCATAATGCCAGGCGTAATAATTGAGGGGTTTTTTGTGATTGCAAAAGTTTTGTGAGCTCATTTTATACATTGTGAAAGATACATTTTCATTTATGTAAAAGAAATTTGACTAAAAATTTCAGGTAAAAAAACCAGGTTGAGTATTTAAGCTTTAAGTTCATTCATAATGAAAAATTTATGCAGAAATATTGAACAATTCAAGTGCACCTATATCAAAACAACTATATATACCTCCTGATGAGATACTGATTCTTAGTATATCCATAGATCCTGCAATGACTGAAAAGGATTTTGAGAATTGTTTATGGCCCCAGACTGCTTAGGAAGAAAATTATAGGGTATGATCACTTTAATTTGATAGTAACTGTGCACTAACTTTGTCAGTACTCAAAGCCAGGAGCCAACTTTGAACTGCCAAGCATAGAGATGTGTTATTAATGAATCCTAATATAACCTGATTCTCAGAGTGGGTTAATTATTCTCCATCAGTGACAAACAGCTTCTCATTGTGAGTTAAGTCTTGACTTCAAAGCATGGCATCTTGCTTGCACTGGAAAACAATTTTAGTAATGTACCAATCATAGAATCATAGAATCATTTAGGTTGGAAAATACTCTTGAGATAGTTAAGTCCAACCATTAATCTAGCACTGCCAAGTCCACCACTAAACCGTGCCCCTAAGCACCACATCTACATGTCTTTTAAATACCTCCAAGGATGGTGGTGCAACCAAGGTACAACCCTTCTACAAAGGTCAGTGCTTCCCTGCATTCTAACTCAGCAAGTGGACTTCTGTAGTTTCTTTTGTCAACAGTAAATCTTTCAGAGAAGTAAGTATGACAAGTATTCTAACATTCTTGTTATTTCAAGTTTTTCATTCTGGTAAGAATTTCATAGTACTACCACAATATGAATAGTAACAACCAGTAAAGCCTTATTGCATATTCTTTAAGCAACACCAAAATATGAGTAGAAAACACTATCTGGATACCAGCTATTGGTTTTACTTACCATAAATTGCCCAAAGAGATAACGCTTTGCAAATTGCTCAAAATTATGTAAGTCTCCATTCCATAGATATAGGAATAAACAAGCCAGATGCATCATTCCCTATAGCAATTCAAGTAAAAACCTTGAATTTCAGCGCTGGCCAGAAGGAAAAAAAGAGTCAGCTTTGTGTGTGTGTGTCAGGAACAGATTATCTATAAAAGCATGAACATCTGCAAACTCTAATCCTACCACAGAGTTTCACACAGCAATGTACAAAGTTTCTAACTTTGCTGTGAAAATTTTCTCAGGAAAAAAAAATCCTCCTTCAAAATGTGCTCCATAAAAGTAAGGCAGAGAGCCATTGCTGAAATTTCCATGCTCTTTTGAAAGGCAATACTGTTTCTAGAAGAATTTTGCAAATGTGGAACTAAATTCATGCTGGAATTTGTATAGTCTTTATTTCAGAGTCTCTGAATATATCTATGGTATACAGTATATCTATGGGTACACAGGAAGTAAGTATTTTAGTGTTTTGCTGAATTTGGGTCACTTAACAGCAAATCAACAAGAGCTCAAACTTTGGTAGATCTTACCTAAGAACTCTCTAAGATCTGATATTGCTGCTGAAACTGACAGAGACATCTTAGAAACTGAAAGATCATTAATGAAAGCTTAGCATTTTTTTTAATAAAATTGAACAAAATCCCCAAGGCAGATAACTGTGGAAACTTTCATAAAACAAGGAGAGTTGAAGACATGATTCTGTTTCATCACTCAGGACAACAGTAAAACTATATTGCTTATGCTGGTATGACATAGCATAATATATTAAAAAGAATTCTAATGTCTTTTTCTCTTTCATCTTTTTTTTATGGTTTCAAAGATAAGCACTGTATGAGATTAATATTAGAATGACAGGGACACTGAATTGGAAATTCATTTGGGGTTTAAAATACCACATTTCAGGATTTACTGAAGGGATGGGGAAAACAGAACTGGAAATGGGATGTTCAGTACAGTAGAGCAATAAGCTGCTGATATATTGTTGTTTAGGTTAAAATAACAGGTAGAACTAAGTAGATTTAATAGTAGAAGAAAGGTCTACTAAAGGACCTTCAAAATTATCTATTTTAGTAGTAATTATAGGAATCTTTATATTCTAAGAAAAATTATAACAGTGGCAATAATTAAAAATAGTGGAAAAAAACCTTCCACAGAAATCAGAAATTTAGATTGCCTTTAAATAGGCAAGTTTGACTTTTTCTGTAGGTTGCAATAATTTGGTTTTTTGCAAAGCTTCTGGAACAGTTTTCATGGCAAGAAGGTTATTTTATAAACAAACATAGAAATAAAGGAAAACAAAAATGGTGGAGGATAAATGGATGGTGGTGGCAGATAGAAGAACAGATATCTTACTGTATGTGACAGCTCACAAAACTGGCTGTGTGGAAGGCATAAAGATGGAGTACTCTGAGCCATGCTTTGCTGTGTGTAGATAATTAATGTTTTTCATTCTAATGCCCATCAGAAAACAACCAGAAACTCATCTTAGCATACAAACACCTTACCTCCTGCATCATCATCATAAATAGTGTAAGGTATTTTGTTTGTCCTTACTGATGACTTACACTGTCTATAATATGTATGTGTAAAAATATGCTCATATATATCCAAGCACATTGTTACTGGGTTTCTTCAGGAACAACACTTTGTAACCAGAGCCTTACAGGCTCTTAGATGGGAACTCTTTGCAGATGGGAGTAGACAAGAAAAATTAAATACAAAATGGAAATAAATTGAATATATAAACTGAAGATATACATGCCATTAATATATTCTGAATGCATATATACATACATTGCTAGGCCACTCTCCATCATCTTTGGTAGGTCATGGGGAGCAGGAGAGGAACTGGAGGAAAGCAAATGTCACTCCAGACTTCAAAAAGGGTAAGGAAGGAGGACCCTGGTAGCTGTAGAGCAGTCAGCCTCACCTCCATCCTTGGAAAGGTGATAGAACTTATCCTTGACATTGTCTCTAGGCACACCAAAGACAAGAGGGTCTTCAGGAGAACTCAGCATGGTTTTACCAAGGGAAAGTCATGTTTAACCAACCTGGTAGCTTTTTATGGAGTCATAAGCAGGTCAATAGATAATGGTAGTGCGGTGGACTTCATATTTCTAGATTTCAGTAGAACATTTGACACCATCTCCCATACCATCCTCTCAGCTAAACTAAAGAAATGGGGTCTGTATGGTTGGGAAGTGAGAGGAATTGTGAACTGGTTAAAGGAAGGAAGTAAGAGAATTGTGATCAGTTGGACTGTATCTTGTGGAGTCCCTCAGGGACCATGTACTTTAACAAAATTAAAAGTAGTGATTTCTAAAAAATTTTCTAGCTATGTATACTTTGTGAACTATTTACATTGAGTACTTGGTGAGTGTGGTGTATCTCATAAATCAAATTATATATTTTTTTCTTTAATTGGATGACTGAAATTTTTTAAAATTAGAGATTAATAAATGGCAAGAATTGAAGGAAAAACAAAGCACAGCTATCATGAATTTTTCATACCCCCTTGTTTTATTACTTAATTTTGGAATGTTTTAAGGATTTATGAATATTTTAATGGATGCATTATAAGTCATAAATGAAAAGTAATATGACCTAGCATGTAACAGTAGACTGTTTCTTCAGTATATTAGTGAATTATTTGAATTATTCCTTTCTCCATTTGCCTAATCCGATCTAAACACAGAGAATGGAGCTTAAACATCCCAAGTTCTTACCTGAAAGCTATTAAAATTGTTGTGACTGTCCTCTCAGAGGAAAATTTAGCATGATAAAATAGACTTCTTGTATTGCAATTTTTAAGCTTTCAGAATTTCACATTCAAAATAGAAGTATTTTCCAAGCTATCTAACAAGTACATCAGACTATCTTAAAATCCCCCCTGAAAAGTTGACTGAAAAGAAGCAGCTATGTAGCATGTTTACTGTTCCTTGTGCTTTGGGGAGGGGGAATTGTTTGTTGTTTTCTTTATAATGTGATTCACTAGACTACATAGGATGATACCCTTCAGCTATTTTTGAGAAGCTGGATCAAAAATAACACCACTTCCAAAGATGAAATAAAAGTAACAAAGAAGTAAAAGTTTACTTCTGTACAATGCAGTTCCAAGATTAAGTCCTTCATGGACCAGTCCCTCACAACTTTAGAGATCACTTCGCTTTCCATTCAGCATGTGAGAGGTCAGCCAGACCTGGAAGGCTCATGAGATTCTGAGGGGAAAGTTTTCATTGTGGACAGAAACCGATCCTCACTGATGCAGCAGATAAGAATCACTTATATTTTAACGTGTTCTAAAATAAATACTTGCATTTCTTTTTTGTATTTCCCCTATGTGACTTCCTGACACAGCAATCCTGCTGCCTCTTTCAAAAGTCAGATAAGAGGAAGACTGTAATTCAAGCTGTTATTCTGTTTAAATAGTTGGGAAGCAGTTAAATACTGAGATGATGATAGCTATATGAATGCTTACACAGATAAAGAGGTGATACATTGATGTGCATGATAAAGAACAGATTTTTTCATGATATGTGATTTTTCCCCCCATCTTTAATAGTAGAGAAGAGACATGGACATGTTGGAGCAGGTCCTGAGGAGGGCCATGACAAAGATCAGAGAGATGGAATACCTCTCCTAAGAAGACAGGGTAAGAGATTTTGAGTCATTCAGCCTGGAGAAGAGAAGGCTCCAGGGAGACCTTATTGCTGCCTTTCCATACTTAAAGGGGACTTTTAAGAAAGATAGGGACAGACCTTTTAGTAGGGCCTCTAGTGATAGAAAAAGGCATAATGGTTTTAAAGTAAAAGAGGGCAGATTTAGAGTTCATATAAGGAAAAAAAATTTTACAATGGGGACGATGAAACGCTGGAACAAGTTAGCCAGAGAGTGGGTAAAAGACCCATCCCTGAAAACATTCAAGGTCAGGTTGCACAGGGCTCTGAACAACCTGATCTAGTTGAAGATATCCCTGTTCACTGCAGGAGGGTTGGACTAGGTGACCTTTAAAGGTCGCTTCCAACACTAACCATTCTGTGTTTCTATGTCTGTATTCTAGTAACACTTTCACATGCCCTTCTAAGAGCTATAGATTGAAAGGGTGCTCTTCAAATCTTGAATACAGTTTAGCAGAGCTTTCTGACCCCAGAGTAAAACCTTAATGTCAGGTTTTCAAACTACAAGCTATCTGCTAAGTAGACATAAAAATTATCAGGATAATACTAAAGGGAGAATTAAGGACACAAAAAATATACTAATCATCAAACTGCAGAGTGCTTTTCAGCTAATAGTAAATTGCTCTTCAAATATATTTAGAGGAGACTGAAGATAAAAAGAAAATTGCTCCACTGAACTGATTGCTGAAAAGGGATAGAAAGGATAAAATAACAGCAGATTTGCTGAATTGGTGCTTTACTTATATCTTTTTGGAAGAAATGAAGATAGAGTGCAAACAAAGGCAGGAATCATATTCCGTGGTATAGCCAAGAATGGAAATATTAGTTACAGTGTGTAATTGAAATAGTGTCAGATATAAGAGAGATGAATTTGCAATTAGTAGTTTATTGATTTCCTTTATATATGCATTATATTTGTACATATATTTTGTCTTGTCGCTGTCCTTGAAAGACTTCACTAATTTAAATTTGATGAATATTTACACCTGAAATATCAGTTAAATTAAAATTGTTATAATCAAATTACAAGGTTTATATATAGCTGAGATCCTAATAAAAATTTTGCAAAAATAAGATTAGTATTAACCAAATTCCAATTGGTTATTTGATAAAGTTCAGAAATACATTTTATTTGCCAGGATCAGAGTAAAAATGCATATGCATACAATTACATACAGTAATGCAGTGTAATATTGGATCCTTTGAAAGAATGATTTGTTGAATTTGAATTGCATCTCATTTTGTGTGTAACACTATTCTTATTCTTTTGATAGATAGTGAAAACATGGCTTGATAAAAACATACAGAATAAAATATAAATTTTAACAGTTAATAATATCTTCCTACTAATCAGAAGTATTAAGTATTAAGTAATCCTCTTTTGCATTAGGAAAATGACGACTTGCCCTCTTAAAAGGAGTACCTAAGTTCAGGTAGAGAAAATAATCACAAAATGAAACATGAAAAACACACTGTGGAATAGTGCCTTATAGTTCAATCTAGGCTTGCTAAAGAAAAATGACTACAAGTACATACGCAAAAGATGGTTTCATCTCCCTTCTCAGAGAAAAGTTTAGAACATTTGTTATTTAGATCCAAAAGAGAACAACTGGCACAGTATAATTAGACAAATATCTACTTGTACTATTCTTACTTAAAAGACAGCCTTTGATTTGTCTGTTTTGCAGAATGACTGGTATAGTATTATAGAATATGTTAGTAACAAAATATTGAGAAGTGTCAAAGAGATATGGATAAGATGAAAAAATACTTGCTCAAGTTCAATTTTTATTTTTTAAATATATATCCGAACCTGTAAAATTCTTAAATGTGGTTTTTGTGAATGTGTAATGTGAACCTTAAGTCCAAGGGGCTTGAGAAGGTGCAAGATGACAGATTTTTTGACTGAGCAGTTCTTACAAAATATCAAGGTCTTTCTGTTTCTGCTTTCCTGCCACTGAGTGGGCTGTGAGTGTGCAAGAAGCTGGGAGGGGACACAGCCAGGACAACTAACCCCACATGACCAAAAGGACACAGCAGATGCTATGATGGTGTGCTCAGCAATGAAAGCTGGAGGGGAAAAAAGGGAAAGAGGAATATTTGGAGTTATGGCATTTGTCCCCCCAAGCAACCATTACATGTGATGGAATACTACTTTCCTGGAGATGGCTGAATACCTGGCTGTGATGGGAAGCAGTGCATGAACTCGTTTTGCTTTGCTTGTGTGCACAGGTTCTGCTTTACCTATTACCTCATCTCAACCCAGTAGTTTTTCACTTTTACCTTCCAGAAAGTGTAAAAGCAAGAAGACAGGGAGCGAGCAAGTAGACATGTGGGGTAGAGCTGCTTAGGGGATTAACACCCCACAATATAACAACCATTGATATGGGATTCAGGAATTCCTAAAACGAAGATGCTAAGCTATCTAGGTTGTGGGGTTTTTTGTTTGGTTTTTTTTTGGTTTTTTTTTTTTTTTTTTTTTTTTTTTTTAATTCCATCATGTTATGGAAAGAGTTATATTTTCAATACTATATTAGATGTTTCAAGGCTAAATTCTGTGGATGCTAATATCTGCTGTCATGATTTCATGGCCTTGAGAGGATCAGGGCACTTAGAATCATGACTCTGCCCACATGTGAGGATTTATAATCTCCTGGTGGTCATGCTGGTGAAGTGGTATCTGTGCTCAGTGGTCATGCTGGATGGCAGTTCTAAGTAAATTGAAGTGAGGGATCACAGTGCAAGTGTGGAGATGCATATAGATTAGATGGAGAGCTATTAGGGCTTGTTGGACAGCAACAGCATTTTGAAAGGCATGTGAAAATGTAGAACAGATGCACTTATGGTGTAATGGAGTTTAAAAACCTTGAGGGCAGACCAGAGTACTGATATTTGAAGTAGTTTTTTATAAGGGGCTGCTCTGGAGGCATCTTTTAGAACACGACTAAGAAAATAATTTTGCCAGACTGTCAGTATATATTGCATATTTCACAGAGGTGAGAAATCCCATTTGCCTGTATTTTACCATTGACTAGGACTGAATAGTTGTTTTGCTTTTTAGTTTCTATGTTCTTGGAAATAAAAACCTACCAAGAGTAAACTATTGACACTTTTTCTAGCTAGATTAAATACAGAAAATTAATCTTTCATCTGCAAAACCAGAGCAAATTAATTTATGTCAAGCATCATCTCAAAGGTTACTCTGAAAAAAAAGACATTACAGTAGTTCAGTATATCTCATGGCTTGATGATTTTGGCTTTAAGATAAAGAATCGTTCGATATAGACTGTAAAGCCAAACTTTGCAAGGAGGGGAAAAATAGTTTCAGGAGCCTAAATATTACACCATCTCCTCAATAGATTAGATTGTGATGGAAATGTTTAGATATCCCCTCTGCTTCTTGATTTTGGCCTCCCATAGGCCATCACCTACCGTTGAGATACATCTTTCAGAGATTCACAAAAGACTGAGGTTGAAAGGGATCTCTTGATGCCACCAAGCGTCATCAGGGAGGATTGTCCCCATCAAGTATGGTCAGGTAGAACTGGTTAGAAGGCACAGTGTCTAGTTGGGTTTTGAATATACCCAAGGCTGGAGACTCCACAACCTCTCTGCAAAATCTATTGTGGTATTTGACTACACTCAGAATCTTCAGATGGACTTTCATGTGTTTTCATTTGTGCTCATTGTCTGAATGTCTGTGGTGAAGGAAGGCTCTATGTTCTTCATTCACTCCCATCATATATTCACAGATGGACAGTGCTGTGTCTCTCAGCCTCTCCTCACGTGAAAGATGCTCCAATCTCTTCATCATTTTCATGGCCTTTCACTAGAATTGTTCCAAGAAGTCTGTATCTTTTTTTCACTGAGCAGCTCAGAACTGGACATAGCACTCCAGCTGCAACTGTACCAGTGCTGAGCTGAGAGTAAGGATCATCTCCTCTGCCCTGCCGGCAGTCATCTTGCTAATATAGCCAGGAGGTTGTTCCCATTTTGTCACAAAGATGCATTGCTGGCATACAGGCACAGATCCTGTTTTCTCTATGTGGACATTTATTTCCCCACATGGATTTTCACAGGGAAGCTGACAAAGCGATTGAAGGCTTCTTGTTAGTCAGAATAGCATGAAATACAGAGGTATGACCAGGCCACAGGTCTCTATAGCTGGTGCTTTGCCTTCGAGGTGTATTTTCAGAAGAGTGCAAATGATATTCCTCCTGATGTACCATCTGACTTCATCCTCTTGCCCTTTCCCCAGATCTGGTTCTTGATTGCATGTGCTCCTTTTGGCCCTTTATATTCAACCAGTGAAAGTGAAAATGGGGCCCATGGTAAAATTTGATTCTATTTTATTGGAAAATTCTGTTTTATTGGGATAGAAATGTTGGCAAGGAGGAAGATCCTGTGCTGGTTTTTACCTTGTAAAACTGCAGTTTGTTTTCTTGAGAACTTAACATTATGGGTTGGCAGGGACAAGTTTTAAAATATGTAGCCTTAAATTTGAATACTAATGTATACAGAGTAATAAACTGAATTTAGAATACCCTGGATGCCACCAAGCTTACCAGTAGTCACCAGCTTGTAATATTTATAATAGGTCTATGGATAAGTGAGGTATCGACTACTTGAATCTTCCAATGAGTGCTACATTTTATTACATGTAGGGAATTGAAATTAAAGAGCTGTGTCATTTTAGGTGTGAGTGCATGCTGAAAACTTTTGGTAAATACTGCCTTTCCATATTATAGGTCTTATCTGAGAAAGAGATTTTCAGTAAATGGAACATTAGTCTCAGCCTTTTGTTCAAGGTGGTTTTAATGCAAATGAAGTAGGAATCGTCATGAGGAAGGGCCAAGTTTGTTATAAATTAAGACCTGGATGTCAGTGTAGACTTATGGAGTTTTATTGTCTCTTAACTTGAGTTACTGTACCATTTTGAGAAAATAACTATTTATTTTCCCTTCTGCTCTCAACTTCTCAATGGAGTTAGATTTAACTGGGATAGTGAGGATTTTCACTATCACTTATTCCACAGATCCACTAATTCCTTCTATGGTTCCTCAATGTTTAGCATCCTTTATTTCACATTCCCTTTTAGCTCTTACAGCCTGTGTGTTCCTCCCATCAACACTTGCCTGTTAATGTCCAGAATTTGTGTGATTCTACCTCAGGACAGGCCTCTGCCATTCAGGGAATTCACCTCTAAGATTAATATATTCAAGAAGGGGAAACAAGCTGCTGTAAGACTGCAGGGCAGATGAAAGAGGGAGGTGAGAGCAATGCCTGAGCAGAAATGCCAAGGTTGGTGAGGAAGGGGAGGGAGAAGGTGCTGGAGCAGAGGTTTCCCCACAGCCTGTGGTGAGATGGCAGCTGTCCCCCCTCACCGCATGAAGGAGCACAGTGGAGCAGTACCTGAAGAACTATGGCAGGACAGTGATAGATCTGCAGGCATGGATGACACCATGTCAGAGGAGGTGACTGTTCCTGAAGCAGCCGTGACTCTGTGGGCAGCCGAGGCTGGAGCAGTTCCTGAGGGACTGCACCTCAGGGGAGGGACTCATGGCAGGGGGTTCCTGAAGGACTCTCTCCCATGAGAGGGACCTCATATGGGAGTGGGGAAAGGCTGTGAGGGAGGCCTCCCCTTGAGGGGGAAGGAGCAGCAAAATCAGCATGTGGTGAACTGACCCTAAATCCCTGCTCTCTGTCTCCCTGGTGCTGCTGAGGCGTGGGCAGGCAGAGAAATAGGGAGGGAAGTAATTTGGGCCTGGGAAGGAGGGAAGTGTGGGAAGTGGTTGTCTGAGACCTGTTTTCTCTTTGTTCTGCTCTGATTTGATTGGTGATAAATAAATTGATTTTTTTCTTCCTAAAATTGAATCTGTTTTGCTACTGACAATTGTTGGTGAAATTATGAGTAAAATCCTCACAGTCCTGGTCTAGATTCCCAGGCTTTTAGTTGGATTCTCTCTTCCCTCTCCCCCAGGGGGTGGAAGGGATGAGCAGATGCCTGGTTCTTAAACTGTGACACGAAGCCAACTGAATATACTTTGGCCAGTGTTTTCCCATGTCTGAGGTTTTAAGTTGAAATGGTAATCCTAGCATGTGGAGCTTTAATTCTTGAAGATGCACCCACCTGAATGAGGCCCTGAGGAACCTGTTCCAGCTGACCCTGTTTTGAGAAAGGGTTTGAACTAGATGGGACATCCCTTCCAATCTCCATCATTCTGTGGTATTATGTAAACTATGTAAGTCTATGCCAGCACACCTGCATCCATTTGACGCAGATCTTAGATGTATAGTGAAGCCTGGTTTTATTGCCTAACTACTGGAAAAAATAGTAAGGAGGTAATATAATAAGAAACATTTTTACTGACGAGATTATTAGTAGTTAAAAATGTTGCAAGAGAAATCCTTAGTTCATGCTCCCGAGGTAGATCTTTCTTCAGCTCTTTTCCCTTCTGGGAATGTTATTGTGCACAAATACTCTGAGTATACTCCTCCATTTTCCTTTTCTTGGTCATTTTTCCCAGCTGGTTAGAAAGCAAAGAAAAGAAAAGAACAGAATTTTTTGAATTTTTTGTTTGCTTTGGGAACACCTCCCTCTTTTGAATCCCTGTAGACATTTGAGGTACTTTTAACCTACATCAAGTCTGTTTACTGAGGTATTTTGGAGAAGTGGGGTTATTCAAAGTATTTATCTTTAAATCTTGGATGGGTTACCTAAAGATAAAGTTTCCAGTATGGCCTCGTGATGTTCCAAAGCTTTTTACCTCTTTTTTGCCTGAATAGGTTATGATGGAAGAGGGGTGCTAGGAAAATCAGAAAATTAGAGGAAATTTAGAAAATTGCACTGAAATTAGTCCTCTAGGATTTTAATCTCAAGACTCTTGCCACAGTTTTCTGGAAAAGAATTCCATCTAAATAAGTTTTGAAAAGGTATTAAGTATGCTATCTACCCTTTGGCATTAGAAATTATTTCTAATCAGAAATATTACATCTTACTGTTAATGATATTTTCTATTAATACAGCTATAATATCACACAAATGATACATTTTGAACGATTAGTTGTTTATCATCTTTCATGGCAAAAGTTAAACAAACCAAATGGAAAAAAAAGTTTGTTCATATTTATTGACATTTAAAGTGACTTTTAGATTCTACAAATTATTTCAGGACATAGTAAATACAATAGGATATCTTAATTCAGAACTTCATTGCCAAAAAAGATTCTAATTTTTATGTGAGAGGAACTACCCTTGCACAATGATAAGCTAAAATAACTTTAATGACATACATTTTCATACATGACACACTATTTAGAATGGAATATATTTTTGTCTAAAATGATGAAACCAATTTATTTATTTTATATCAGGCCTTGATTGAATTGCTAATAGTCTTTTATTTTGCATTAGAATTTATTCTGTGTGAGGAAAGTCTAAAAAGGTTCAGTTCTGTTTATTTTTTCAAGGAAAAATTAAATTGAAGAAGAAAGAGGAAAGGCAAATCATGTTTAAAGCAAATCTAATGCTTCATCTTCAGAAGTTCTGTCCTTCTTTAATAACCAAATGTTATGGTATGTTTGCAGAGAATATATCACACAGCTACTCAGTTCTGGACAGTAATCCTTCCTGACAGTACAACATTAATACATTCAGAGAAAGATAGGAAGACCTTTTATTCAATTCTCAAAAATAAACAGTGTGTTACACTCTCAAAAATATATTCTCATCATGCAAAACCAGAGAAATTACACAGAGTGGCTGGAGAGCAGCCAGGCAGAAGGGGACCTGGGAGTCTGGATTGACAGGAAGCTGAACATGAGCCAGCAGTGTGCCCAGGTGGCCAAGAAGGCCAATGGCATCCTGGCCTGTATCAGGAACAGCGTGGCCAGCAGGTCCAGGGAAGGGATTCTGCCCCTGTACTCAGCGCTGGTGAGGCCACACCTCGAGTACTGTGTCCAGTTCTGGGCCCCTCAGTTCAGGAAGGAGATTGAGGTGCTGGAGCAGGTCCAGAGAAGAGCAAGGAGGCTGTGAAGGGATCCAGCACAAGTCCTGTGATGCTTTGTGTTCAGCCTGGAGGAGGCTCAGGGGAGACCTCATCACTCTCTACAACTCCCTGAAAGGAGGTTGGAGCTAGGGGGGGGTCGGTCTCTTCTCCCAGGCAGCTCCCAGTAAGACAAGAGGGCATGGACTTGAGCTCTGCCAGGGGAGGTTTAGTTTGGATATTAGGAAAAAATTCTTTACAGAGAGGGTGATCAGGCATTGGAATGGGATGCCCAGGGAGGTGGTGGATTCTTCATCCCTGGAGGTTTTTAAGAAGAGACTGATGTGTAACTCAGTGCCATGGTCTGGTAACCATGGTGGCAGTAGATCAAGGGTTGGACTTGATGATCTCAGAGGTCCTTTCCAACCCGGCTGATTCTATGATTCTGTGGTTCTGTGATTCTGTGATTCTAGTTCACTTCAAAGACGTTTACAGTACTTTAACAAAAATAGATAATACCTACAAATATACAGCCCAGCTTTCGCATAGCACTCAGTAATTATGGAAATGTGAAGAAAATGGCTAAAAATGTGTAAATGTTCTCTATTCAGTGACAATGTAGTGTTCATTCTATGAATTCCACTGTCCACCGTCATTTCAAATCCAGTAGTATTTTATCATCAATGGAATAATGAAGGTAAAAGTTGATGAAGAATTACATGCAGGAAGATATCTCTATGCATACATTCTTTAAAGAAAAAAGAATCAGACGCTATTGAAAAAGGCAATGCAGACATCAAAATTAAATTCGTTATTATGGTGAGAACTTAAAAAGATTTTTTTTTTTTAAGTTAGGATTAAAACCACTCTGTAATTACCAAATCTTAGCTGTTATTTCATTTTAGTTGGTTTTGGGGCTAGGTTGAAAGATGAACACTTTCTTCAATTTCAATAATGCTAATGAGTAGAAATTTTCAAAGTCTCTCCCTGAACAGTCAACATATAAATACAAACTAAATAGTTATAATGTCACTTCCATGATGATTGTAATTAGTGCCTGCAGTGAATATGAGACTAAATGGGGATCTTCTACCAGATAGACTGCTCTATCTCAACATGTGAAATACCTGCTCTGTGTAAGGGTGTAATGTTATCCCTACTCCGTTTTCTGATCCACACATAGCTCTTTGCCTCCAGGCACTTGCTCTCTGGGATCTTACAGCTGTCCCACAGCCTCATGTGTCTGGGAAAGGTTCTCTCTTTTGCTCAGATACCTTTAATAGTAAGTGAGATGAGGAATCAAATGAAAAAGAAGAAAAATACTTACACGAAAGTGGAAAAGCAAATGGTGAATGTGGACAGCAAGGACTATGGTGACATATGTATTCCTGCCCTCCAGAGAAGTATTTTCCCTGTGTTTGGCTTGGGCAAACTAACCAAGGAATAAAAAACCAACTGTCTCTGGGAGACTCCTATCTATTTCACTGTAGTTGACTTCTTGCTGTGTCATTCTAGTTACAAAGACAAAATTTCTGTCAAAGGCACATTGAATGAAAGTTTATCCAAAGATGTCCATTCTAAAGAGAGAGGAGTTAGAAATTCAAAGCAGCAGTAACTACTTTCTGTGGTTTGTTCATACATGTAGGAAGCTGTGGATCCTTTTCAAAAGATATCATCAAAATGTCATAAGTAGTGTCTATATCCTCTAATAGACCAAGAATATGTACCAAAAAGGACTGCCCAAAAAACCTTGCAGTAAAGTACAAGACCAAAGATTAATATGGATGCAGTAGACAAACACTACACATGATAATAAAGCCAATGACATTTTTCCATGTTTGGCACTCCCTGATTTTATCAAACCAAGTTGTAAAATTTTTAACGTTTTTCCTTCCAAAAAGCTTGTTGAAAAGACTATTAATATCTTAATAGCTTCAAGAGTAATTTTTTTTTTCCCCTAGTGTGATATGGTGGAATAAACACTCTCTTAAACAGGCATCCAAATGCTACAACAGAGCAGTTTCCACAATGAAAATTATATTGCTCTTTCTTCATTATTTCTGGCACCCTAATTACCAGTTCAGCTAGTTCTGTATAAGAGGAGAGCTTGCTATGGCTTGTGAAATTGTGAAGATGGTGACAGAAAGAAACTGAATGTAAGTATACGCTACTTAAATTCAGCATGTCAATGTTTTTGCCTGGTTCAACCATCTATAGAATCTAAGTAAAGTTAAAGATCATGTTAGACAGAAATAACATCCTTGATACACGAGCCTCTCTTGCTGCACAGTATTAAATGTTTCATATCTCAACAGAAGTACCTCCACTTGAGAGGGAAAACTTTCTCTATGACATACCAGCATTCTGTAAGGAACACATAAGGGTCAGAAAGGAAGAACAGCTGATTAATGAAAAGACGTATTTGCTGGGATAGGCAGTGTATACAACCACAAGAAATAAAAGTGCTTTAAGAGTTATACTGCTCCTGTTTGCAGAGATGCCATCCCCAGGAAAGTGAGGAAAATGTGGCATAAACAAAGAAACATTTTTCATGCTTTTGTTAATAAAAAAATCCAGGCATTAGGAATGTAAATTTCTCTGAAAACCATGAAAGGAGTTGGATTAAGACTTTTTCAGAGTTAACAGCCTGCAGTTGCTATTGATGGGACACTGACAGCAAATTTACCATGGTTAATATTTCCAGAGACTCAGTCCTACCATTTCCTCCTCCATTAGGACAAAATAGAACATTAAGCATGCACTGAGCTCTACAGTACCGATGATAAAATGCATGATACTATGATTTAAAAGCAGAAAGGAAGAATGTCTGGTGTCAAAACTAAAATTAAAGCCATAGGAGAGGATGCCCATCTGGTTTCAGAGGGGAAGGTACACTGATACCCCTCTTCCCCCACCCTGGGTTCACTCTCCTGCCATTGTCTATGCACCATCTCTTCTGTCCTCTAGGGGAGATACTGAAGAAGTGAGAGAAAGGCAAATACTTTCTGGCAGCTGGGGGTTGACCACCCCTTTTTCATAATCTGTTTCATTGCCAACACGTCTCCCCCTACAATGACTGAGGAAATAATGAAGAAAATGGAGGGTACAAGTCCTGTTCCTTTTCAAGTTCATCAAGTGCACCTCCGAACAAATCCAGACAAAAAAGGGTGAGTTGCTGGAGAAAGAATTTCTGAAGCTGGTGATAGCAACTGAAGCTCTTTCATTATCTACCTCTATGCTAAACCTTTGCAAAATATTCTGGATCTCATTTTTTGTCATAACTGAACACTTTGGGGCATATTCCTTCTCAATTGTCTTTCTTGTTTTGTGATTGGCTGGAAAATATAGTTGTGTTGAGAAGGACTTAGAAGGAACAATCACCTGCACTCCCTATGGGGTGCAGAAAACTTATTGCGCAAAGTGATTAAGGGCAGTTGGGAAGTGTTCAAAAATGGGTGAAGGCAACAGAATATTGTGCAGAAGCTAGCTTTGAATATTTATTTTTATTTATTTTATATATTTAAATATATAAAATGTATATATATATATTTATTTTATTTTGAATAGCATATTTGAAGCATATATACCTAATATAGGTATATATATTATAGCATATATTATAGGTACGTATATTATAGCATATAATATATATTATAGCATATAGCTAAGAGGATATCAGGGTGAAGGTCACACCTAAATAACACTTAGATGAGTTTATCAAATTATGAGCTGGCAATTACAAGGTATTTCAGTATGGGTTGGTGTTAGGACAAAGAGGAATTTTATTAAACTTAGGAACACATTAATACAAGATCCAATAACTGCTACTTATCTAAAAAATCTGAATTGCCTCATCCCTGTCTCAGCACATTTGTCTGTCTACTTCTAAAAAATGTATTTAAGACAACAGTACACATCTCTCAACATTTTTTTGTTCCTTCGTTTGCAATGCTACTGATTCACAGTTATATCAAATTATTATCAAGATGGTAGAACTGTTCTTTGAATTGGGCAGGGTTCTAGGAAACACCCATTTTGTAGAAAACTGAAAATCAATGGGACAAACACAAAGATATCTGTGCCTTGAAGCCAAGGTACTTTTATGCTATTTTATGTTAGTTAGTGTGAAGAACAGAAGAACAATTTCTGAAGAACAGAAATCAGATATGATTAACAGTTAGATCCTGGAACAATGAAAGACAGTTTTGCCTGGAAAGGACAATTACCTCTTAGCCGATCTTATTTCAAAGACAGTTCCCCAGTGTAAGTAAATAAAAACTTAGTGAGAAGAAGGATAAATATGCTATAATCATGTGCACCTCACACACCAAATAATGTCTTCATTGCACTGTGGTATACCAGTCTGTAGATGAATGCTCCAGTATTTTTTTCTTTGTGTCAAGGTTTAACACTGGCCCAGCATTTAAACCGAGTGACAGATACTTTCTGTTAATCCCCCTCTCCTCCCTGATAAGAAAGGAGAGAGAATAAGGGAGAGAGACTTATGGGTTGGAAACTAAACCACACAACTTTAATAAATCAGTAATGATAAATAGGAAAAAACCTAAATATATAACAATATACAGGAAAATTGATACCACGTTCCTCCCCCCTCTCCCCCAGTAAGTCTCACATCACTACCAAGGTGGTGGTGCAGGGCAGGGCAGCCCTGGGAAAGTCCAGGCTGGACTCCTGGAGTTGGCAGCAATCGGGAGCTGGAGGCAGAACACACAGATTCAGGCTGGCACAGATCAGGAGCACAGGCAGACGAACGGTCGGAATCTTCCCAGGATGCCAAAGCAAACAGGGACAGGCCAAGAAGGGGAGCAGGAAGGGAAGAAGGGGTTTGACCGTTGTGATCCCTCAAATTTATACTGAGTATGACATGTATGGGATAGAATTTGGTCAATTATCTTGTCCGTTTCTCCTTAAAGGAGGGATTTGCAGGTGTGACCTCTTTACTCCTTCTCTCCTTCCAGAGGGGCAAAATGTTCCTCAGAGCTGAGCAGTGTCCTTGGCTCTGCATACCAGTCTCTGGCTGTAACTATAAACATTGAGTGTTATCAGTCCTAGAAACACACACTGTCTGAGAAACTTGCTGTTAATTTCAGCAAGTGCAGGTACTTACAAGAGACTTAGCTAAAAGCAAAAGTACAAGACAGAAAATCACCTTTATCCTGGCCCAAATCAGGACATTCCACCCCTTATTCCACACCATTTTTGTCATGCTCCAATCATTACTATCTCTTATCCCTAAATACATCTATACACAAACTATTACTATCTCTCTATACTAAAATCCACTAAGTAATTTAGTCTATGGTTGCAGATGTTCATCTATTGTAGCAGATTCTTAAAACAAGGAGCAATTGTCACAGTTCATGTCCATGGTCCACAACTTGCAGGCTTCAGATGTTAATTTCAAGCAAGTTACTGGATGTCAGTCGATGACCCTAGTTCTGGTTTCATCACCACAAAATCATCCTGAAAAACACTCACAGAACACTGTTAGTTTATGCAGTAAATCAGATAGCAGTAGTTAATGTGGGATACACATTCATGACTCCCAAAGATTCCATGCTCTACTGATTAAGCTAGACAAGCAGAAATTAGGAATTCTCACCTAGTGTTTGATTCCTTTGTGGTACACATTGTACTTCTCCATTTTCCATCATCACCCACCAAGTGTGTCCAGGCCCTTGAGCGAAAGCAACCCCACGAATGGGTTTGCCTTTGCCCGAGGCAGGAAAAACCCAAACTGTTTTCCCTAGCAGATTCTTTTCATGCACCACAGGCACTTTGTCCCCATCTACTGTGTGTAGAAGATCTGACTTAGCAGGACCAGCTCAATTCATGAACCCCTGGTATTAACTAACCAGGTGGCTTTTGCCAAGTGCTTGTCCCAGTTTTTAAAGGTTCCACCACCCATTGCCTTTAAGGTAGTTTATAACAGTCCATTGTACCTTTCAATTTTACCTGAGGCTGGTGCATGATAGGAGATATGGTATATCCACTCAATACCATGCTCTTTGGCCCAGTTATTTATAAGACTATTTTTGAAATGAGTTCCATTGTCTGACTCAATTCTTTCTGGTGTACCATGTCTCCACAAGACTTGTTTCTCTAGGCCCAGAATAGTGTTCCGGGCTGTGGCATGAGGCACAGGATATGTTTCCAGCCATCCTGTACTTGCCTCCACCATTGTAAGCACATAGCGCTTACCCTGGCGGGTTTGAGGCAGTGTGATGTAATCGACTTGCCAGGCCTCCCCATACCTATATTTTGACCATCTCCCTTCGTACCACAGAGGTTTCAACCTTTTAGCTTGCTTAATTGTGGCGCATATGTCACAGTCGTGAATAACCTGCGCAATAGCGTCCAAAGATAAATCCACCCACGGTCACGAGCCCATCAGTGTGTTCCATCCCTGCCTTGATGACCTGAAGTGTCATGGGCCCACCTAGCTAAAAACAGTTCACCTTTATGGTCCCAGTCTAGATCTACTTGGAACACTTGAGTAGAGTAGCCTCATCTACTCCTTGGTTGTTTCGATGTTCCTCAGTAGCTTGATATGAGGGTATGTGGGCATCTCCATAACACACTTTTACATCAGGTTTCTCTAATCTAGGAGCAATGTCTTTCCACAGTTCAGCAGTCTAAGCAAGTTTATCTCTACGTTGCCAATTGTTTTGCTTCCACTGCTTTAGCCAGCCCCATAAGGCATTTGCTACCATCCATGAGTCAGTAAACAGATAAAGTCTCGGCCACTTTTCTTGTTCAGCTGTCCAAAGACAATTGGATGGCTTTTACCTCTCCAAATTGACTTGATTCACCATCTCCTTCATCTGTTTTTGCAACTGGTCATGTAGGATTCCAAGTGTACTGGACACCTCTCCAGGTGAAAACAAACTGTTGCCTGTATTCTGGTGCTATAGGAATAGCAAAAAATGCATTAGCAATGTCAATAGTAGCATACCACCTGGCTGCCTTTGACTCCAGCTCATACTGAAGTTCTAGCATGTCCGGCAAAGCAGCTCTTAGTGGTGGAGTAATCTCATTCAGGGCACGATAGTCCACTGTCAGTCTCCATTCTCCATTAGGCTTTCACACTGGCCATATAGGACTATTGAAGGGTGAGTGAGTCCTGCTGATCACTTCCTGACTCTCTAGTTGCTGGATCAGCTTGTGAATGGGGATCACAGCATCTCTGTTGGTGCGATAGTGTTGTCGATGCACTATTGAAGTAGCAGTTGGCACCAGCTGGTTTTTAGTTTTCAGCAACCCCACTGCAAAGGATCTGAAAGGCAAAACAAAGCAGGCAGCCATTCTGCATTCTCAGTCTCTATAGCTGCAGTACCAAACGACCACTGGTGCCCTTTTGGGTCCTTGAAGTCACCTCCCTTGAGGTAGTCTATGCCAAGGATGCATGGAGCATCTGGACCAGTCACTATAGGGTGTTTATGCCACTTATTCCAGTGAGGCTCACATCAGCCTTCACAATAGTCAGTTCTTTAGATCCCCCTGTCACTCCAGAAATAGTGACAGATTCTATCCCTTTCTGATTCAATGGCATTAGAGTGCACTGTGCACCAGTGTCCACCAAGGCTTTATACTGTTGTGGCTCTAATGTGCCAGGCCACCGAATCCACACAGTTCAATAAGTCTGGTTGTCCTTCTCCTCCACCTGGCTGGAGGCAGGGCACCTCTAAGCTTGAGCACTTAGAGCACTGTCAGTACATGCATTACTGGGGTTTGCATCCCCATTACTCACACCTGATGTACAGGGATCTTGAGTCACCAGCATATTTGGATAGGGTAACTCCACATTGGAGACTTGAGTAGCCCTCTTTTTAGAAGGACCTCCTTTTGCCTTCGCCTTACTCAGCAACTCAAACACTCGGTCCTGTAGGACAGCAGTAGGTTTCTGATCCCACTTTCTCATGTCCTCTCCACGTTCACGCAGGAGTGCCCATAGGATTCCTCTTATCGAATTCTGTTTCTCTCGATTCCGTCTCACAGGAGGGCATTTCCTCCTAATGGCTGTGATGCAGCCTCCTTCCCCTATTTGAGAAAGATGGGGTAGGTGCAGTTTCTCAGCTGCT
This sequence comes from Heliangelus exortis, assembly GCF_036169615.1. Classification (NCBI taxonomy): domain Eukaryota; kingdom Metazoa; phylum Chordata; class Aves; order Apodiformes; family Trochilidae; genus Heliangelus; species Heliangelus exortis. The sequence goes on along the minus strand of NC_092424.1, from coordinate 95,572,725 downwards.
TCCTTTACAGCTGAGACCCAGGCCCGATGAGGAGCAGTGACTCCATCTGTATATTCTCGTGCTGCTTTAATCACATCACCCACAGTTGGTTCCATTTCTTCAGGAACCCATAGCACTACTGATAGTGTATAATTAAATGGTGATGGTGCAGCATGCACAAACCTTTGCCTCATAGGCTTAGGGCATGGCATGTGATAAGGATCTTCAGTCTCATCTTCTGTATAGATCACATCTCGTACAGCCATTTCTTCCAGATACCTGATAGCTTTTTCAAATGTGCGTGCTTTGATCTGAGGACAGTCTATTTCCTCTTTATAGGGATATCTCTCCCTTACAGCTGACAACAGTCGTCTCCATAGGCTGGTGGTTCCAGCCTTTTCCCCAAATGCCCGATCAATACCTGCATCTTTGGCCAGGGATCCCAGCTGCCTGGCTTCTCTCTGAGTTAATATTTTGGTAGCAGCGCCGTCCTTCCAGCATCGGAGTAACCAAGCAAGAAGTGGTTCCCCTGAAAAACGGCTGTAGTCTTTTCTCAGAGTATGCAAGTCCCGCATGGAATAGGACTGAGCAGATTCTGAGTCTGAGTCCTCCTCAGCTGACTCTGCTTTAGCTGCTCTGCGAGGAAAGGCAGGATCCTCTATTTTCTCTATCACCTGGTCATCTTGTTCAGACTTTGAAGGGTTAAGGCTCATTTCTGATCTCCATTGTTTTGCTTTTCTCCTAGTCGCAGAGTCAAGGAGTAGCTGTGTGTGCTGAGGGGGAGAGGCTGTGGCGTCTGCAGCAGTAGCAGCAGCAGGGCTCGCTTTCTGAACAGCAGCAGTGTCTGGGGGGGGGAGGCAGCAGCGATGCTCAGCAGCCCTATCTGAGTTGGGTGAGGGTGGGTGAGCAGTGGCTGCAGAGGAAGAAATGGCAGTGCTGTCTGTACCAGGTGTGCTCATTCCCCTAATTGCAGTTGTCTTGCTCCTCACCAATATATGATAATATGTGAGAATACATATGCACATATGAGAAATACTAACAAGCTGGAGAATCAAAATTATAATAAGCATACTGCCATTTTGACTAGAATCCGATGAACTCAAAATCCTCAAAAGAAAGCTGAAAATGTAATTACCAACAAAGTTTTTTATGCTTGTATGAAACACCACTGCACCATGTATTGCACTGTATATTAGTATTGCAGACCATATCACAAGTACTTTTCTCAAGCAGTGCTTACCCAAAGCAAGCCACATAGAAACACTCCTTCCAGCTGCAAAAGCACATATCACATACCCTGAATACCAAAGGTACGGCATGATTGGTTTAATCTCCAACCCTATGACATTTCCAAAGGAAAAGGTCTGATTCCCACTCAGCAAAGCCATATTGGTATCCTCCCACTGGAGTTGGAATTCAAATGATTCAGGCAAATTAGTAAAAATTTGAACTGGACTCGAGCTAATTAGCTCAGGTAGCACGTTGGTGCACCAATAAATCTGTCAAGATTTAACACTGGACCGGCAATTAAATCAAATGACAGATGCTCTCTATTAATCTCCCTCCCAGATAAATGAAGGGGAGAGAGTAAGGAAGAGAAACTTATGGGTTGGAAACTAAACTACACAACTTTAATAAAACAGTAATGATAAATAGGAAAAAATACTAAATATATAAAAATATACAGGAAAATTGATACCACGTTCCTCCCCCCTCTCCCCCAGTAAGTCTCACATCACTACCAAGGTGGTGGTGCAGGGCAGGGCAGCCCTGGGAAAGTCCAGGCTGGACTCCTGGAGTTGGCAGCAGTCGGGAGCTGGAGGCAGGAACACACAGATTCAGGCTGGCACAGATCAGGACCACAGGCAGAGGAACAGACGGGATCCTTCCAGGATGCCAAAGCAAACAGGGACAGGCCACGAAGGGGATGCAGGAAGGGCAGGAAGGGGTTTGACCATTGTGTTCTCTCAAATTTATACTGAGTATGACGTGTATGGGATGGAAATCTCTGTTTGGTCAATTTTGGTTATTTATCTTGTCTGTTTCTCCTTAAAGGAGGGATTTGCAGGTGTGACCTCTTTACTCCTTCACTCCTTCCGGAGGGGCAAAATGTTCCTCAGAGCTGAGCAGTGTCCTTGGCTCTGCATACCAGTCTCTGGCTGTAACTATAAACATTGAGTGTTATCAGTCCTAGAAGCAGACACTGTCTGAGAAACTTGCTGTTAATTTCAGCAAGTGCAGGTACTTACAAGAGACTTAGCTGAAAGCAAAAGTACAAGACAGAAAATCACCTTTATCCTGGCCCAAACCAGGACACTTTTGTTGGATTAAATAAATTTGACAGAGTACATAAGGAACTAATACTAGATTGCATAAGATAAAAGAACATGCTTGCACTGGAAAAAATGTGCTTTGTTTAATTCTTAGTTCTGAAGAAAGAAACCTCTGCTTTTGTTTTGTTTTTTTTCTGTTTTGTTTGTTTGTTTTCAGCTTTTTTATTTGCTTTGTTTTAACAGAGTACTTTGTTTTTAAAGCTACTTTCATTCACCTCTATATTGGTCTTAGTTTTCATGTTCTGTATCTTCACCAGTGCGATGTCCTCAATGATAGATACTCTAGCTGTTAAGTGTTGCAATAAATCTGGGAAAGTACTGCTTTATTTTGTGTTTTGTTCTGACAGTACACATCAACTTTGCAAGTGTTTTCATAAAATTGTGGGTTTAGTTCATATCTACCAATTATATCACTGAGCTAAATCACACAAGTCCCTGAAAAAAAGGAATGTCCCCTCGTTTTCACAGCTAATGCCATAAGCAGATATGTAGAGCAGTTATCTTCAATTAGTTTAAGCCAAAGGGAAATAAAGTTCATTTTAAAGGAACTTCAGAGATCTATAGCTGTGGGACTGAGATCCATTTATCTACACAGTGTCTAAATACCATGCAAGCAAGGATTATAAAAGTTGATCTTGTTGACATAAATCTTTAATATTCAGAACAAACTGCCAGAATGCTTTTGCCACTTGATTGGTGTTTGTTAAAAGTAAAGAGAATTTGTCATGTGGAGTATATAAACTGGGCAATAATGTCAAGGAGGGATGCCTTACAGGTTGAATAAATTACTAAGATATTGAATGGATGGTCTATTAAGACACTAAATGAGATTGTAGCATTCTGCTAAGGTCAATGAAAAGAGTGAGTACGTATAGAAACAAGCTAATTAGTGGAACTGATGAAGGTGCCAATGAAATTGGTGGATATGTAAAACACTATGAGTAAAAAGCACTATTGTATACCAGTGTCCTGTATTTTTAAGAGGGCTCACTCTCTATGTCCCGTATTAAAGCACGCTGAAATTTTTAAGAGATTGACAGAAATAAATTAATTGAGGAACGCTTTGTAATGAAAGGTAAAGTCAGTCTTAATTATACAAAATGATGTACAGGTAATACGAACAAAACAGTGATACACCACTGTGGTGGTGACCCAGTTGCCAATGATACATTAATACCCCTGAAATTGTACCTGTACTGACAGCCACCACCTTCCCTTTCACACCTGGGGTGCTGTGTCTGGTTCTAGACTCTATGGCACTGGAAATACGTGAATTTATTGAAGTGTGTTCAACAAAGCCACAGAGATGACATGGCTTTTTTGGTGGGTTTTGCTTTATTTGTGAGTACGTTACCTGACTGGATGTGGTCAAATGGTGACCATTTGATTGAAATTATTTGTTTATTTAAACCAGATTAATTCCTAGTCACGCTTGGAAAGAATTCTTATTTGACTGACAATTACACTTTTCTAGATTGGGAGCTCATAATGTTTTTCATATGTGATGAACTATTTTCTTATAGCCTCTTTTCTTACTTTTTGCCAGTGTCCAACAGGCATTCAATTGGATCAATATGTGAATTATAATTTCAATAAAATAATTTTTTTTTACAGAAATATTTTATGCTTCATACTCTTCAGTGTCTGTTGTTAATTTGCTTTGTAATTCACTGTGAACATTTTTTTTTAAAGTTTAATTCAGCTTTTCCACAGTAAACATTTCAGTTAATTAATGAAGAGTTATCTGCATAAACTCAGAAACATGCTCTTCAGGTGAACAGGAAATCCACCCAGGACACACTGGGTCAAGACAAGGGCTGTGAGGCTTTCACTCACCAATTACACTTGGGCAAAACGGACTCAACTTGGGGGAAAAAAACCAATTAAATTTATCATTAATCAAATCCAAATGGGGCAAAGAGAAAACACACTCTTTGTGTGCCACAAAGAGAGGCACACTTTTTTCACCGATGGCCTAAGGTGGGTCAGGCATTCAGGAGTGGGGAGCACCAATCAGAGCTATTTACATGAGCCACCCCCCGGGGGAACCCCTTCCCAGCTACCAACACCAGCCCTGCATCAACCCAGAACAGTGGAACAGTGGAGCTTTGATTACGTTTTGTTTGTTTGAAAACAAACAAAAACTTTTAATCCATCAAACCACAAACTATACCTGTTTATACTCCTATACACTGCTAAAGGCACTCATTTGTAATGGAGACTAAAACTTAATCAGCTTTGTTACCTGATCTTGTTCTGGTTTTACCTAGTGACTTGTTATCCTGTGCAAATGGACAGGGCCACTGCTCTATGCATGCTGTGGAACAGCAGAAGGCATCTCAGCCAACCTTCAGGCATTCTCTCTTCTTGATGCCCCATAGAAGTTGTGGGCTTCAGTGATCCACAGCCTAGTAGTGAATTAAAAAACTATCCCTGTGCCAGAATTGTCCTGAGCAAAGCTAACTGGAAAAATGCAAGGAAAAGATAAGTTTTGCTTAAGAAATGTCAGATGGCTCTGAACCTTTGTGTCTGATACGCTTCAGCTGAGAGCCAGGTGGGCATCTGGCAGAATTGCCCTGACTTTCTGGCTGAGCAAAAGAAAGAAGAACAAGAAAAAAGAACAAGGCAAGCCAAAACCCCCTTGGCCCTGCAGTGGGAGCTGTGTATATGGTGATGCCACACCAGGATTTATGGCTCCAGGACAGGTTTTCCAGTCTGACTGGAAAACTGGGGGCTCAGATAGTACAGCTGTGCCCCAGCTACAGTCTTCTTGGTGTGGCACCAGGCATCAGCTGGGTTCCAACAAGTGCTAGACTTTGAGCATGGACACCAGCTGTGCTGCATTTGTAAGCTACGTGAGCACAGACTAGTAAATAAAATGGGCCTTAGCATGATTTCCTGCTCATGAGGGGCTATAGAATGCAGCTAAATCCTTTTTTCCCCCAAAGTGATATGGATTCATCACAGTCAAGTTTGCTTTAACCTGGATCTGTGCCCTGGCCCTGAGCACATTGCTAACACCAATGCAGCTACTGTGAAGCCCAGGCAGACCCCTGCTCACAGCATTTCCCACTACAGCGAGAGCTGAGGAGCTGGGGCTCTCTGTGAAGGGAGTTCATGCCTTTCACTCTAACAGGCTGAAGAGAGAGGGTATTCTGGAGACACAGAACCTGGGTAGGAACAATGTAAAGGACACTCCCAGAATATCACTAAGTTTTTTTTTTGCAGTAGCAGAAGGACAAGTTTTAGCAGAGGTTTCTACTTACAAACTAACTCAGAAACCTGCCATATTTTACATAGTAACTTCATCGAAGTATTCAGATTCATCTGTCACTTGATTTGTCTCCAGGGAGAGCGAGAAAATTTATAAAAATGCATACAAAATGTCTATTAGATCAATATAGAGTAAAAACCCATGCCTTTACTGGTGAAATGCCCCATTAAACAGTGTGTTCACACCCTTCTTTCATGACATTCATTTTCGTTCTTCAAGGGAAAACAACAACCCTAACAAGTCTTGTGTTGCTTTTAGTGCATCTCTACATAGTAAGTTAAGCAAGGGGTTTTTAAAAGCCTTTCAATATTAAGCTTAGTGTTAAAGGGTTACAGAAATGCTCTGGTTTTTAAGAATTCTTGCATCTGTCTTCATGACTTGTTATGGAATCAGACCTACTTTTTTGAGCCTGTGTTTACAGGAACAAAGCAAAGACTAGATAATTTGAAGTCTCTTTACCTTTCTTTTGATCATAGGCTGTTTAATCTTAATAATATTTCAAACAATATGCACAAGATATATTCTGCTTCTTAATTAACATGTGTTTTGTTAAAAGGAGAGAAAAATGTGAAAAAGCTATGTAATAAATCAGTGGCGAATAGCTTTCTTTTAACTCAAAGAATACTTTTAACTTAAAGAATACTAACTTGTTATAAATGCATTACTTGATTACTTGGGTTGTGCTACTGTCCTGATCACCTGGTTATATACTATTTTGGAAATAAATAGTTTGTTTATTTGTAAACATTCTTAGATGATTATTCTAATATTTTTTACAGTTCGAATTCCAGTTTGGAAATAGCTTTGTGGCTTTGTGGCTGCTTGGATTATTTCTTGATCTTTGCACTATTTCTGAAGCTTGAAAAAGAGTGAAAAAAACCTCCAAGCCACAACATGCAACAATCATTCATGAGACATGAATACCTGCTCAGTACTATTTTACTTTAAGAAATATCTATGATATGGATACATACATTTTTCAAAAGTTATTAATCCTTTATAGGACATTCATAATGGCTTAATAGGAGGATAATACAAAATTAAAACTGAAATAAGCCACAAACCTGAAAAGTATCTGAAGGAAGATTTTAAAGTTCTGTACCAATTTTTTTAAATAATACAACTTAGTCAATTGTTCAGTAAACGTACTGTTTTACTTTTTATGAACATGAATGCTCATTTTCATTACTCTTCCATCAGCTCTGGGCTATGGACGATAGAGAATCTGAAATTCAAACCCATTTTAGTACAAATAGCTCATCAACATGACATTCTAGGAATGCATTTTGTCATTTTTGCATCAGAATAACAGAATAGTTATCTATATCATAAAGCAGAAACGTTTACAATGTGACTGATACATACTACATATAGTTAATAGCAAACAAGCAAAGCCTACAGGCCATCTCTGTAAAATGATCACCTAAACTTTTTAGGTAGCATCCATGAATAGTGCATACAATTAAAGACGATCAAGCTGGGGTAAGTAGTTTGTATATGATTTGCTAAACAAAGGAAAAGAGTTAGGTTGGTAACAAATAGAGCAATCACCTCTGAACAACTCAACTAGCCAAGAAATTATCCATTCTCTTAGGAACTGGAGATGGAAAACTGTCAAGCCTGTCTCCTAGTCTCTTGGCTCTCTTATAAGTCTCTTGGCCTTTTATGTGAATTCCCTGTCTGATTAAGTGGGTGAGTGTTATTGCTAGGCCACTCTCCATCACCTTTTAGAGGTCATGGACAACAGGAGAGGTGCCTCAGGACTGGAGGAGGGCTCATATCACTACAGTCTTCAAAAAGGGCAAGAATGACCCAGGGAACTACAGGCCAATTGGTCTTACCTCTGTCCCTGGTAAGGTATTGGCTAAAAATAGTCCTGGTAAACATCACAAAATGTGTGAAAGCAAAGAATGTCATTGGCAGAAGTCAGCATGGATTCACCCAACTTAAATCATGCTTGACTGACCTGATTGTCTTCTATGACATTATAGTGGCTGGCTGGATGAGGGGAGAGCAGTGAATGTTATCTAGTTTGACTTCAGCAAGGCTTTTGATACTGTCTCCCATAACATCCTTGTTAGGAAACTCAGCAGGTGTGGGCTAGATGAACGGACAGAGATGTGGATTGAGAGCTGGCTGTGTGACAGAACTCAGAGAATGGTGATCACTGGAGCAGGATCAAGTTGGAGGCCTGTAGCCAGTGGTGTCCCCCAGCTGTCAATTCTTGGTCTGATCTTGTTCAACATGTTCATCAATGACCTGGATGATAGGACAGGGTGTATCCTCAGCAAGTCCACTGGTGATACAAAACTGGGAGGGGTGGCTGACACTCCAGAGGGCTGTGCTGCCATTCAATGTGATCTGGACAGGGTGGGCAGCTGGACGGAGAAGAACCTTATGAGGTTCAACAACAGCAAATGCAGGGTCCTGCACCTGGGGAGGAAGAACACCAAGCACCAGTATATGTTAGGGGTGGACCTGCTAGAAAACAGTGCTGAGAAGGATCTAGAAGTTTTGGTAGATAGTAAATTATCCATGAGCCAGCAATGTGCTCTTATTGCCAATAAGGCAAATGGAATATGGGGTTGCATAAAAAAGAGAGTGGCCAGTAGGTCAAGGGGTGTCATTCTCCCCCTCTACTCTGCCCTGGTGAGGCCACAGCTGGAATACTGCGTCCAGCTCTGGGCTCCCCTGTTGAAGAGGGACAGGGGACTGCTACAGGAAGTCCAGTGGAGGATGACAGATGACTGGTGGATTGAAGGATCTCTCTTAGGAGAAAAGGCTGAGAGAGCTGGGACTGCCTAGCCTAGAGAACAGAAGACTAAGAGGGGACCTTATTAATGTCTACAAGTATCTGAAGGGTGGGTGGAAGGAAGATGGAGCCAGATTCTTCTCAGTTGTTCTCAGTGACAGGACAAGGGGCAACGGGCAAAAGCTGCAACATAGGAAATTCCATTTAAACATATGAAAAAACTTTACTATGGAGATGACAAGGCACTGAAACATGCTGCCCAGGCAGGTTGTGGAGTCCCCTCTTCTGGAGATATTCAAAACCTGCCTGGATGCAGCCCTGTGGAATGTGCTCTAGGTGATCCTGCTTTAATGGGAGAGTTGGACTAGATGATCTCTAGAGGTCCCTTCCAGCTCTGAAATTCTGTGATTCTGTGATACTGAGTTTTTTAACATATTTTATAGTAGTCCATAGGTTTTCACTAAATGTAAGCATAAATACTGTGTTAGAATTTTAAAGATTAGCTCTTCCATCTTTGAGACAATAAAGTGTCAACAGCACTGTTTTCAGCTAATAATATTACACCACCTGAAATATATTTAAGTTAATATTTAAGTACAGAAAGTGGAGACATATTATTCAGAGCAGGTAAATACAACCTTTTTGCATTCAGGTCCTACAGGTGTAAATTATTTATTAATGGGTGAATTTGAATGCTCTGTGGATACATTTGCCAGTTCTTCAAACACAATTTATACAGTCTACTTATGCTTTTTTAATTTGCTCCAGATAAACTTCAAAATGCAGTATGTAACAATTTATACTCTGATGCTAAAAACAATTCATTGCTTTAGCAGCATATACCTTTCACCAGCAGTTGAACATGCAGAATCCTCCTGATATAATTTAATGAGCCTCTCTGCCTCTTGGTCCTATGGAGATTACTTCACAGCCAGTTGCTTGTTAAAGCTATTCTGGTTGAACGAGAAAAAAAAACCCCAAACACTAGTCATAATAATGTAATAATTTTGGCTTTTAGGTTTTACAGAAGCTGTTTGGATATGTTTTGGGTTGTTAATGATCCTTAATAAAACAGATGGAATTCTCCAGTCTGAGCAAGTAGCTGCAAAAGAGTCTCTGAGGTGTATGATGTGTCATTTGGTTCACACCCAGCAGAGTGAAGGAGAATAAATCTAAAAAAGGAAGATGCTGAGAGGCTTTGATTGTGTTTATGAGATATTCCCTATATAACATGTGTTGTGGTGCTAATTTGCTGACTTGGAAACAGCAGCAAATAATTGTATTGGGACTTTTAAATTTTAAGCATTACAATATTAAAGATGTGGCATACTGAGACACAAAACTTTAAAAAAACCTGTGGAGAATCTCCATCTAAATTTCAATTTTATTACACTCTAAAGGTTAATACTCACAATCACTCCAAAGCCCAGCTACCTGATTAAAATTGCTGGTCCAGACTGTACCAAATAGCAGAAATTGCTTCATATTAAAATAATAAAATCATTAACTTCTTGGAAAATTTGGATACTTCTGAAAATTATGGCCTATAATTCTTTGTAAGTCATAATCTAACATGGTTACCTCGATTCACAGTGTGTATCTGTAGAGAGAACCACAAGTCCTCAGGTGTCACCAATAATGAACTGGGAGCTTAGGCCCAGCTGTGTCCAATAATTAGGGCCTGCCCCAGCCAGAAATGGGCGGGGCTAAAGGGCAAAAATAAAAGGCATGCTCCCAGAAGCAGAAGGGATGAAGACCCCTGAGGAGAGGGATGGCAAGAGAACCCCAGAGAAGAGCCGTGTCCCCGAGAGAAAGGCTCACCGCAACATGTATCTATCTTGCTAAGTACCTAGGACCTGAAATGCTGCTCATAACTTTCATGAAGTGGTTCCTTTTCAAAGACATAGACACCTAACTTCTCTTGGCATCTGCTTTTCATTTACCAGTCCCACAAACACACAAACTTTCTTGTGGGCCACCAACAAAACCTTCTTGGAGATCTAGCCTTTGGATCATCCTCAAAAATGGTGCTTCAGCTCCATCTGGACAGACCCTGTAGGCAAGCTTACCACACATTAAAATGTGCATTTGGTAGCAAGATCTTTCATGTGATATTGTAGCAGCTGAGGGTTAAATCTCTCTTTCATAAACATGACTTGGGGCTCCCATATTCTGACAAACTGGTCTCCTGGACATGATGACTTTGGCTATTGATGCATCTTAATACTTTCCTTTCAGTCACTCCCCAAACATATCAGCAGTTACAGATGTATTGAAGAGGATAGAGCCCAGTACTCTTAATACGTGTTCCAGTGTTTGATGAGAGAATAAGAAAATGTTTTCTTGTGTTCAGATGGAACCACAGGCATCTTCACAGGTGTGTTTCCCTCTCTGCCTATTGTTTCTTGTTATACCAGTAGGGACCACAGAGAAGAGGCTGGTTTCTTCCTCATTCCCTTCTATCAGGCATTATACCCATTGATGAGACCCCCCTAATCCTCCTTGTCCCTAAATGAACATTGAGTCTGACTTTGTGTTCTTATAAGTTTTAAGGTCCACAATGTTATATTTATAATATTTGGTCCTACTTGCTTGCACAGTCCAAGTTTGTTTAGTTAGAAATTATTAAACGGTATGCTTCTATACTGTGAACAAAAGGTTAGACGTTTCACTGTCCCTGAGTCAGTGCATCTTGTTCTTGGATTAAATGCTTTTTCTCAGCCATCCAGAATTTTCTAGTAATGGATTTGAGAATCTGAAAATCTGTTTTATTTTCAGATATGCAGCTAGTGACAGCTGATATCCATAGCGAAGTAACCATGGTTTATAATGAAAATGTTAATGAGCCCTGAACTATAGCAGAGCAAATTGAAGAATCAGCTATTATAGGAAGTAAAGTTAAAATACCATACCTAAGTAAGCTTTATGTTTGTTGAATACCTCTCTGATAAGAGCCCCAAGTCATAAACCCTTGCAGGAAGAAAAAAAAAAGGATTTTGCTGTATGCAAAATGTACTTTTAAAAAAGTTTGTTTTGCATGGATTTTTCTGAAGTAATAACATGGACTTTAAAGGACATTGTAAATCTGATTCCAGGGTCACAGATTAAAAACTTGAATTCAATTATCTAGAGTAGTTCTTTGGTTTACAATACTGACCTGACCATGAAGATATTAATCCTGCCAGCTTAAAGTCTTAGAAGGAAGACATAACTGGGTAAATCAAGGCACACCTGTTTGTCACCATTCAGGCCCAGATGGTTTCAACCAGGCCCCTTCTTACTCACCCCCATTATGGGACAGGGAGGAGACAAAACACCCAAAGGTTCATTAACTGAGAAGAGGACAGGAAGGTCTTCAGTACCCAATTACCATAACAGGCAAAAGACAGGTTCAACTTGGGTAGGAAAAAAATCTACAGGAGAAAGAAGGAAACATGGCCAGATTTCAGTATCTTCTCCCCCACCCCTCCCTCCCTTCTTCCCGGTCCCTGATCCCCTCACTGCTGCCCTCCCGTCAGGAGCACCGGGACAGGCAGGGGGGGTTTAGGGTCAGTTCCCCCCATGGGGTTTCTGCAGCTCCTTCCTCCTCAGGGGGAGGACTCCTCACAGCCTTCTCCCACTGCAGTGTGGGGTCCCTCTCATGGGAGAGAGTCTTTCAGCCTGGGCTGCCCACAGAGTCACGGCTGCTTCAGGAACAGTCACCTCCTCTGACATGGGGTCATCCACGGCTGCATCCACATCTGACCCTCTCCAGGATCCTGCACAGGCTGCTGTGCCTGCACAGCCCCCTCAGGGGCTACAAATCCACATTTACCCCACCGTGGTCTTGTGGGGACTGCTCCACCACTCTCCTCCATGGGCTGCAGGGGCACAGCTGCCGTCTCAGAGCTTTTCCTGCGGGGAAATCTCTGCCCGGGCACCTTTCCCCCTCCTTCACTGACACATCAGTGTTTTTTCTCTGGCATTTCTCTCACACTTCATCCTCTACTCCGCTCGGCTGATCCTTATATTTTTGCAGTTTAATTTCCCCTTTCTTGAATATGTTACAGAGGCACATCCAGCTTCCCATACCTACCCGACCTTGGGCAGAGGCGGGGCTGGATTGGAATAGAAGCAATTTCCAGCAGCTTCTCATAGGAGCCATCCCTGTGCTCCATGTCCCTCCACCCCCACTCCCAGCCCACTTCTAAACACCACTGAAGTAGCCCAAGACACTGTTTCTGTCACACAAGTTTTGAAATGCAAGAGCTGTTAGTTGGAATCTGTGTAGCTTCCCATAGAAAAAGGAAGAGACAAAAAACCCAAACCAAACACTAGACTTTCATAATGCTGTTTAACCATTAGATAATCTGAAAGAACAATGTGCTCACATGGTGCTCCTTCCTTCTCTTCTCAGGCTCTTCCCATAGATATTTGGAGCCTCTGCAGGATCAGCTGGGGCAAAAAGCATTTATGTATAACCATTACCCACTCCTGTGTCGTTCAGACACTGTGTGTGTGATACTTCTAAAGTATATGGTGTTTTAATATATATAAAATATATCGTGTTTTATATATAACAAGTCTACATTTACCCCCATATTAAAAGAATGAAAATAGGTTCTTATTAAAATCCAGAATTGTTTCCCACAGTAAGAATATTTCCAAGTTTGAAAGGTGGTGTGTCGTGAGTCTCCCAGGAGTTGGCAAAACACCTGTCAAATTAGCATCAGTAAAATAGGAGTCTACAAGTAATTTTCCTATTTTCTTATGTAGTCAGTAAAAAATTGCAAGAGGATTTCTTTATACAAGTAAGCCTGGAAAAGTATTATTTTAGTAATTCTCCTCTGAGGAAGGAAGCAAATTTGAATTATGAGGAATAGCATTGAGGGGAGATAAGTAAAATACTTTTCTGGACAATGCATTGGTATTGCTGGGTAGGTGCTGGGAGAGGAGGAGGAGACAGCAGCAGCTGGGGATGCTGTGCAGGAGCAGGTAGGAGGAGTGCAGAAGGTCTACAGGGTGACAGCCAAGTGAGAAGCAGTAGGAAAACATGGTTTCCATTGAAATGGAGCAAAAATACATGAAATCTCTCTCTGTCACTAACCTGCCACCTGGCCTCATGTGCTCCAGGTCTCTGGAGACTCATCTTCTCTGTCTAGCTTACTTCTAGGATGAATTCTGTATATTCCCTAAGGAAGGTTCTGTAGCTTGTTTTGTGCTCTGAGCACAATAATTCCCTGATCAAAGAAACAATTTTGATTTTACCCTGTTTTTCAGTGGTTCATGGAAAATAATCTAGTTTACCTGAGGCCTTTGTACCATCTATGAAAAACAGAAATATTCTTTTACTTTCAAGTGATAGGAGGTTAAAGTAATGAAACAATTCAAAACAATGAGAAAATACCACTGCACATATAGGTAAGAAAGAAGAATTCATTTTCAGTCAATATCAACATGACCCTCTAGAGTAGGGGCAACTTAAGCCAATCTTGTCTTTTTAAGGGCATTTTGTATTGTTTTCTTTCAGATTTTAAGAAGATAAATGGTTTTCAGATCAAGTACAGAATGCAGAAGAGCAATGAACTTTGAAAAACATGGTGTTCTCATCTGTCAGATGGAGTGGCATTGTGTCTTGTTAAGTTTTTCTTCTGGGTATAATGCACATCTGTCTGACAAAGGAAAAAAGTCACAAAGGAAGCATAACCTTATTTGTTCTGGTCATTTACAGTAAATAAATAAAAGTTTAAAGCTATGGCATGTGTTAGCAAATTTGTTAGAGAATAATAATGTTTTTTAATCTCTCAAAAGGCTGTGAACTACATGACAGTTCCAAAGCTGTTATTTTAATATTATTTTGCTAAATAGGTAAATGGATCTCAGGGATTTTCAAGCCCATCAATTTTGGGGTATCAGTTGTGGCATTTGCTTCCTTACGTTTCTCCTTAAAGGGAAAGAAAAAAGAGGAAAATTCTGATCTTTTACCATTCCACTACTTTGTTCTTAAGCTATTCCAAGTCTAATAGAGAGCTCACACCTCATTTGGGGGAAAAAAAAATAAAAAATCAGTGTTTGCAATTTTTAAAATAGCATGTTCCAATTAGGAAACTTGGGAAACTGTTTTACCAAAACTTGTTTCAGAAAGAATTTTCATCATACCCTTTTGGGAAAAAATATGTGCTGCCTTCAGAGAAATAAAATGTCACTAGAAATCTAACAAAATATTGATGCATATATACATATAATGAATAAAATTATTATAAAATTGTTATGTAAAAGTTCATATCTTATCCTTTTGTAGGAAAAAAATAAAACTTCATAAATATCACCCAGGCAGAAGAACAGAACAAAAAATTTGTCATCAATAGGAATTGTAAGATGAATGCAAAGTACATAATGAATAAGATGTTAAACCATCAGCAAAAGATGTAGTCTGCCAAACAAGATACTGAGCTCTGGAAAATAATGCAGAGGTTCTCTAAGAAGGTCATATAAGTGCTGCATAATTTTGTCACTTTCTAGCTTCCTTTAAACTATATAGAATATATCAAATCTCTTCCAGATGTGGGTGCCTGCTGTCTATCCTGTAGCTGGCCCTTCTGTTGGATATCTAGATATTTATAAGAGAAGTGAAAATGCGTGTGCACTTTGAAACGCAGTAATTCTATTTACAGTGCTCTTTTTTTTTTTTTCTCACAAAACCAAGGCACCTAGCATCCTGAGCATCTTTAGCATCCTAGCACCTAGGATTCAGTGCCTGAGCATCCTAGCACCTAGCATCCTGAAATGGAAGAACACTAATATTATGTTCAGATCATTAGTCTGTGGATTTTGATGATAACAAGTATGCCAGAATCCAAACATGGTGCACACAGTTTCACTTCTGGGCAGCTCCTTCAATAATCTTGTCCCAGGTAATTTTTTCTGTATAATTCTTCACTTAATGCTTCTGTATCCAAACTAAAATGTATTGGTTTTGATATGTTTCAGTGCTGCCCCTCTCTCTGGCTCTTACCATAGCAAATAATTTGTCTCTTAGCATTACCAGTTAAGAATCACTAAAGCAGAAAGAGTAGTTATTAAAAAATCATCTCGGATCCACAAGCCCTTCTTTAATACACACAAAAAAATGCATTTTGTGATGAGAAAGCAACAAATAGAAGTTTTCTCATCACTGCTGCAATTGTCTTTCTCTAAGGGGAAAGATACAGTGTCCATGCCTCATTGAACACGGATTCAATGTATTTCTATTACAAGGAACAAGAACTCCATTATTCCTACTACTATAAACTGATGAGACAAAAATCTTGAGTTTTGAAATTATGCTTTCTAAAATGAATCCTTAGGTCATTCGGAAATAAGAATCTCTGTCACTATTTCTGCCAATCAGTGTCAGCAGCCTATTAAATATAATTGCCTTGTTATTTTTTGTGTTGACATTTATTATTTCCCACCTGATAGAACAGGCTCCTGTCCTCTAGAGATTGATGGTCCTCCTGGAGTTTACATCAATATAATGTTAAGGCAAGTGATAAGTGTTTCTGTCTTTCTCTTTAAGAAATGTGTTACATTTTTGATGGCACAGTTATATGATTCCCTTGAATTAATTTCTTTGCACAAGAACTTTGAAACTTCGTGTATATGAAATATTTTTTCCCTTGGAAACTACATCAAGTCAGCATTTTTTTTCTCTTAACAGAACATGATATTCCTTAATGTTCTGTGATGGGTCCCACTTTACAGTACAGTTGTTCAAAACCCTCATTAAAAGTCATTGGTATGATACATCATTTTTAACAAAATGCTATATAAAAGTGTGGTGATTTATTTTTCTTACTACAGCCTCATTTCCTCTCCTCTAAGCTGGTAAATTGCATGCGCCAAAAGATTCAGGTAAAAATAGACATTCAGTGTCATATTTTTTTCCAATTAATCTGTCTATATTAATGGACCAACATTTAGTGATCTATTTAAAATGGAAATCCTGCATGCCCAGGAAACGGTCCTTAAAAATTATTCTACACATAAGATGAGGCAGCATGGAAGAGGAACTGTTCAGATTGCTGGCCAAATGCCTATTTGCTATGTGACTTCGTACAAGTTCCTCTCCTCTCTGCCTCTCTGTTTCTGTGTGTTCAGATCATAATCTCAGCCTGACAAGGGCTATTTCATGATCTTTGTTGTTGTCTGAGAATTGAATGCCCAATAGAACGGAGCACTGAGGTGCTTTTGCATACCTGCTCTATTGTAACACAATAATTAATTATAATTAAGAAGGAGTTAATGGTCTGAAATATTTTTACAGCTCGCCTCTCCTAGGAAGTATCTTGGTAATAAGCTAAACATTTTTATTAAAAGCAAATGATAATATAGTGTGACAGTGTTATTGTTTTGAGAGCTTTAAAGAATGAAAGTCAGTAATACTAGGTCCAGTAAGAAATAAGAATTAAATGTTTTAATAAATGAGACTTGCTTATGGATGTTGAGAATTTAGTATATAATTCAACTTCAATGGGTTTTATTTAACTTTTGTTAAAGACCTAAATAAAAAGAAGTTTATGCCGTCATATTAATATAGCTCACTTTTCTGAAATTGCATTTTTTATCTGATCTCTGATTTAAGGGATCTGAAGCTAAAAATACTGTTCATGTTGGAGTTTCTTTGTGCATGTTGATGACAATGAAACAAAACTCACCTGAATTTGAGGAACAGAACAGTTTCTTTCTGCTCAAGAACTCTAAGAAACTGCAACTTGTTAACAGCTAGCTAATAGTACATAAGCCAGAGATCACTTTCCCAGACCAGGAAAGGAGACCAGTGTTTACACATCAGCTGCCTGTTCCAAAGGATTCAGAAATGGACATGAATTCTGTCATTTCCTGGATAGCTATCTGCAGTGTTTGAATGCAATAATTACAAACATTTTCACCTGTAGCTGCCCAACCCAATTTCTGAACAGAAAGCTGTGCAGGACAGTCCTGCAGACTATAGTGAATCAGTGATAAAGCCTTTCCTGATGTACAAGGCTTGAATGGACCATGAAAGGACTCTCATGGTTTTTCTGGTTCTTTTCCATGTTCAGCATCATCCAGCAGTGATGAACCTGGTGAAGGGAGATAAACAGGGTTAATCAGTGACAAGTGAGGACAGCCAGTGTTCAGGAGCAGAAACAACTGTGGAAGAGGGGGATGCTACTGAGAGGAATGCAGAGGCAGGGTCCTGGGTCTTTTAGTTCAAAGGAGGGTTGATTCTCCTGTGACATGTCTGGATTGCTCTTCCCAGCCTACCCAAAGCATGGGGCCACTCTGCTGTCATGCTTGGATGTGGTCTCAAGTTCATGCAATAGAAAGCTCGTGCTCAGTGTCTCAGTCAGATTTTTATTCTGTCAGTTGTTGCAGCTCTACTGATGTCAGTGGAATGATGGCAGCTGGTGTAACCTCTGCCCTCTCTTTCTTTTGAACATTTCATGTTTCAAAAGTGTTCATCCTGACCAGTGCTGAGTGCCTCCCCTCCCACAGATGCCATTAATGATCAAATGCTTAGAAGATGCAGCTCTTAAATCTGCCCTGTGCTACCCTTCATCTCATACAAGGGCAGTCCAAGGGTCAGAAGCAAGATGGGTATGCTGAATATATACAGTATTTAATGCTCCTCTTCTACATTAGCTCTTGTTGAATTTTCCTATTACCATCTCAGAAAATGAAGGGTATTAAAACATTTTAGGGAGCTTTTAAATATTTATTCTTACAGTGATGCTAGCCAGAAAATATTGAACTTCTGCACTGTCTTTAATTCCATTAAATCTTGTCAAGATTTTTTTTTGACTAACCAGTTTCTGTGATAAAATGTCAGGCTGACAAAATTAATTTTTTTTTCTAAATGTCATAATTTCACTAGCAATCAAGTAAGGAAAGGTTCAGAATAGAATTTTCTAGTCCAAATGGAAAAGGGTTGAACTCCAATAGTTACTAGCTTAATGGTTAGCTCCTTATCCAGCAAATAGGAGAGGTACATTCAAGGTGCAAATAGAATCAAATCAATAACATTTAAGCAGGAAATTATTTGCACAAAATGTTCTCTCTCTCTCTTGTTTTGGAAATCTATTGTATAAATACAAGAGATATTCAGTAGCTCACAGAAGAACACTTGGCCTCTTATTAAAGTGTTGGTGTCTAAGACTACATCCCTTCCTCCTTTTACTCTTTCATGGAGAACAGAGAAAGTGCAGCATAAGAGATTGTTGGTGACACCAGCCAGTACCTGACAATGAGTATAGAGCATCATTCTGCTAGAGGTGGGAGAGATGGGCAGGGATTTAATCTGGGGTCTCCTACATAGAATCATAGAATTAGCCGGGTTGGAAGAGACCTCAGAGATCATCAAGTCCAACCCTTACATCACACAGGAATAACAAAAACATCATGACTATGAGGTGAATTCCTTCAATAGTCCCTGGGGTGGGAAAGCTGCCCAGATCCATAGGATATTATATGTTACAATGCCCATAAAAGTGTCTCTCAGTATACTTACTGGCACTTGAAAGGCTGCCCAAGCCTAAATGGACTGATTTATTTGCCATAACAAGGGAAGGTAAACTTACACGCTGATGCTAAATGAAAATAGAAACATGGGCACAGCAAGAAACTTAACTCCCAACTCCTTCCAAGATATTGCTTGCAGCAGCCATTTGTAAGTTGTTTATAAGTCTTAAAATGTTTACTATTTCCCATTTTGTGTTGACAAATAGTTTGTCAGACATGGTCAGTGAAGTGACAAAAACTAATCTTCTTTTCTACAATTGGATACCCTCCCTCAAACCACAGCAGCTGAGAGAAGAATTTTCTAATGAGAACTGAGTACCATTTTCCCTAACAGTTATTTCACTTTTTCTTTCCAAAAATCCATGTGTGATATCCCTGCCTCCCGATTTCCCTTTTTTTATTCATACTTCTAACAAAAGAGTTGTTTTTTGAACTGAATCAATTAGCATATAAAGGATAACTTTTTTCATTCAAGGGAATTCTTAAAATTAGTGATTCTGTGCTGCTTGGAAACAAGCTTGCTTTTACAGCTTCTTTGTATCAGAGCTCCAGCAGGCTGCACACTGCTTTGCTGATGCTTCTGTGTCAAGATGAGCTATTTGTCCTGCAACCTCTTGGACATATGTAATACCTTGGGCTCAAAGGTTACTTATTTTTTCTTAATAATTCTAATGGGAACTTTATTAAAAATTGCTTCTTTAAGATTGTCTTATGTTTTCTTGTACCAGTGTCTGATTTTCTATTGCCATCTGAAACATCAGGCAACAGAGAAGTCATAAATAAATAAAAATCACAAACTTTTTAGGTGTTTTCTCCAGATATTCTGGTTCCTTTTCAGCTTTCTGAGTTTCATAATGTTTTAATTTAAAAATCTGTGAATTTTATTTTGGCTTAAATATTGAAATAAAATAATGGTCAATTTTTAAACGTATTATTATATGTATTAGTTCAGGAGATCCTAAATGGTTTGCAGTGTAACGCAAAAAGTTTTTATTTTTGTTTTAAGAAACAAGTGTGTTCTTGCATTTCTATCAATGGAATATCACCTAGCCTGCAAGGAATGATAAAGCTGGGATTTAAGGTAGCCACCAATACATCTTATGTAGATCATCATGATAGCATGAGTACCTTCAATTATCAAAAGGTGCAAAGAAGAATTGGAAAAAATACCCTCATGCACTGATTTCTTATTAAATCATTTGTAGTCTTTGCAAGAGTCTCAAATTATGCCAGAAATTATGATTTTGGAAAGAGATACACACACAGAGATCAAATTTATGCTGGCTAATGTTGAATGGAAAGTAGGAATTATTGGACACAACAGGAGACTAAACCTTGAGAAGCCCATAAAAAGGACAAAAGTTCTACTTGCTAGACAAGCAATTTGTAAGACATTAGCAAAGAATGAGGTACAAGAATGTTGATACTCCTCTGTATGTACTGAATCTGCATGAGTGTATGATAAAGTGATCAGGAAAACAGTCAGGGAGACAGCAGGAATTCTGCCTTGCAGAAAGTGAGGAGAAGATTAAAGATGAGGAAAAGTTCCTCAAACTTTAGCTTTGGGAGTGGACCCTCTGAGAATGCACAAGAAAATATTAAAAATTCTTTAGTTCATTAGTTGTTTGATCATGTTAATATTGACAATTAATGGCATTATTATCTTCTGTATTTTGAAAGTGCAGAATTTAAGATTTAATTATATTCAAAGTAGGATTTCATAATAACAAAACGGTATTGCATGTGATGTGGAAGAGGAGACTATTCAGATTTAATAGGTCCTGAAAAAACTGAACTCGATCAAACCAGACTTATCTGAGTTTATCCAAGTCCTTTGTTTAGTTAACCAAGGCGTGCTTCATTTTATAAATATTAGGCTGTTAAAATGTGGTCTTTCTTCCCACTGAAAGAATGAAACCCGAGCCTGGAGTATTTCATGCCTTACATAATAATTCCAAAATGTTCCTTCAAAGATCACCATGATTTCTCATCTATTGGTTAATTATAGTGTTGTGTAATGATTTAGCAATTTTCCTGCTGTCTCCTTCCTACTGTATATTGTGACTGGTAGTAGTAATAGTAGTCCACCTATAATTATTTGCTAAGCAGATGGACTATTTTGAATAAAAACTATTTATGGAACATTGCATTAGACAGTTTTACAGAATATTTATCTATATCTTCAACAATATGTCCCTTGATATGTCATGTATATTGTCAATGCCCATTTTCCTTCACGTTTGTCTGTAAGACTCATGTAAGAAACTTATACATAAAATATTAAAAATAAAATGCTGTAACAGTTTAATATCTGAGTATCACTTCCTTTAAGAGATTTATTTTAGGTAAGCTAGTCTGGATGATTTTACCTCATACTGTAGCATTATTCCAATTTTTGTTCAAACACCAAAGATAGTATCTCTCTGGTACATCATGGAGCTTTTTATCATGTTTTATGGAAACAGTAAAAATGGGTCACTGAGCTATATTGAGTTTATAGTATCTGTTGCAGAGGTCGATTCATTACATTCAGAGAATGTGCTATGAAAGAGCTATTGTAACTTTTGTTCTACTTGTCTGTTATGATAACAAGTACCTGATAGACTCTGCAAAGGTAGCGTTTTGAATTATAAATTCAGTACTAATTCTGTTTTTCTGATTGATCTAGCATAATTTTTGATGGCCATGATCCACGCGAGAAGCTCGAACTGGCATTTTATATATTTATTTTTCTCTCATCATGTTAGGCTACTCTGTGATATGATTAATATACTTCTCTTGCAGTTGAAAATGAATGTAACTTGCCTTCAGAATAGACATTAAGACTGTGACTGCACTATAAATGGCTCCCAGGAACATCATACACTTCAGTTCTCATAATAAATGTTGTCAACATTGTCTCTTTAAATCATGTGGAAGAAGAGGAGTCTTTGTGGTAGTTGCAATACTGAAAGTTGGAATTCTGTAAAACCTGTTACATTCTTTTTGTTTCCCAAACTGTTTTCAAAGAACTGTATATATTTTTTTCAATTCAGATAAAGCTATTTCCATGAGAAAAGTTCTAATTAAAGGAGGTTACTGATAAGGGACTTGTGAATGTACATTTCATGTATTAAACTCTCATCTTGTGTTATGAGCCTATGGATATTATTGAATATGTGGATAACAATTTCTGTGTAAACTGAAGGCCTTTGCAAGATCTGGCCTAGAAAATAAAGTATCTCTAGCTTTCTAAGGAATTCTTCACATGATATTGTTTCAAAGGTATACCTGTAGGACTATTTTTCTTGACTGTGGGTTGTCAAGACCATTTTGCAAGTTGGTCTAGTCATTCTGTACGCACTGCAAGTATTTTAAGAGAACAGATTAGGAACTTATTGCCACAGTTTTATAAAAAATATAAAATTCATTAGAAAACTTGATGATTAAAAGAGAATATTTCCAGCTCATATTTCAAATTCTTCAAGAGACTTCACTCTCTTTTTCATATAATACTCTGTGTTGCTACTGTCAAGTTCATGGTCTTCATAGTATCTCACAGAGGTTGTAGATGTCCTTCCTTTGGAAACATTAAAGGTCAGGTTGGATAGGTTTGAGCATCCTGGTCTAGTGGAAAGAGTCCCTGCCCATTTCATGGAGTAAATGATCTTTAAATGTCCCTTCCAACTGACACCATTCTATGATTCTATGATGATTCTATGCATGAAGATTGCATGAAGGTCACTCGGAAGTAATCTGAGTGTAACAAACTCAGAATCTTCTATGAGGGTGATGCAGCTTAGTGGAAGTGAACAGTAAATTTGACTCAGCAGGACTCAAATTCAATGTAGATGAGAACACCAAGTGCGTTACAAAAGGTAAAATAAGAATAACTATAATCGAGCATAATTAAAACAGTCGTTACAATACTTGCAAAAGTAAAATACATGCTACTAAAAATTTTCAGATAACAGATAATACAGTTTTAACATTTGGCCTATAAAAGCTTATCCTTTGTTTACTGATCTGCCTATAGACAATGGTGTTAATACTAATGAATATTTTATCAGTACAAATTCTGCAGCTGGTGGGATACCTACTTCCTTACGAGTGAGATATTTATGTGAAGATTTCTACTTTTAACATATCCTTTGAATTCAAATACATTGGGGGAAAAAATGATACTATCATTTGTTTGGAAAGCTTCTTGCAAGAACAGCACACACTTTATGCATACACAAAGAATCATGTAAAATAAAGCAGGTTTTCCTGCAGGACTTTTTTCAACACTTTTTTTTTTTTGAATTTGAGTAAAAACTTCTCAGAAGGCAAAGGATGAGAAGAGAAAGGAAAGAACTGATTGTTGTATCAAAAGAAAATGTGTATTAACACTTAAAATGCAGAATAAAGTGTGTGTTATAGTAACACAACATACTGAATATGTCAAGTTCTATTCAGAGGGACTTAAACCAGTGGCTTTTAATCTGGGAGCTAGGATTTTGTTTGGAAGCCATTCATTTCATTAAAGGAAATGGTTTCCTTTAGCAGAAGCCCACCATGGGAGCTATTCTTCCCATTCACTTCCTGTGAGGAATAGAAAAGACAAGGAACCAAAACTAAATAGGTAGGAAAGGACGAGTTTGAATAGGAAAAGTGGTCACTGAGTAACCCAACCTTGAAACTTGAACCTAAAGTTACAGTGCCACAGTGTGCTCAGGGTGGAATCTGCAAAATACCATGGTACGTGACTATACAAGAACACAGATACGAGTATGATTATTTTGTGGATATACTTGGAACTTGATTTTCATGTGAGCTTAATGGAGAGAGAAATTAGGAGCCCAGTATATAGAAGAGAGAAATACAGAAAGTACTCTGAAGCTCATTTGATAGATCGTTCTGTAAAGGCACGAGGGGAAGGGGAAACATCTCCCATCCTTTCCTGAAGAAAAATATTTTACCTCTGAGAAGTAGGTGGTACACATAAAATATAGTGGTTCTTGCCTTGGCCAAGCAAACATAAAAAAACTCAGTCACATTAATTTATACTGTAGCCGAAAAATATTAAAACCTTTTTGACACCTAGAAGATGCATTTTAATAATCATGCACATTTTGTTTGATCCTATTGTGGCTTAGAGTAAAACAAATGTAATGTGTTTTTAAAAGTACTTTTTACAAACACTTTTATGTTTCACTAGCAAAATCCAACCTCAGAAAGATAGAACAGAGTAATAGTCCAAATTTCCTCTGTCATGAGAGTTAGTTTACAGGATTAGAAGTTTTAAATTCTTGTTCATATAGCAAGCAGTTCTTTTGTTAAAAATAAATAAAGCAGATTTTACTGAATCTTTTATGCGCACAAATGTAAATGGTGCAAAAATATGTTTGGGGTTTTTTTTGTTACCACTATACTGGGCCTACAGGCAGATAGTGAAAGTGATAAGTTGACAAAATAAAACAAAGTAAGAAATTAAAGAATGAACATTCACACAGCTAAGTGAAAACATGGCTTCCTTTTTGTTTGGGAATTATGAAATAATCAAGCAAAATAGTTTAAAAGTATGCTAAAATGATTTATTTTTAAGCTAGTACTAATTTTCCAGCATTTTGTTTTTTAAGCTAGTTGCTTTTTCCTTTTTTAGCCCTTTTCCTTTTTTAGCCTCTTTTTTAGTTCACCTTAAATAGTTTCCTCATTTTGAGCAAAGGAGACAGAGCTGACTCCAAAAGAAACAGTTATTTGGGCAGTGACTCCACAAGTTGTGCACGATAAATCATCACCACTGGATCTTTTAGGTTGTTTGGTTTTTTTTTTTGTGGTACTTTTGTTTGTTTGCTTGTTTTGTTTTCCCCCTGAAATGGAACTGAGGAGCTTACTAGAGTGATAATTTTTCCATTTTTTACCCTCTCTTTATTTTTCCTTTAAATTTTCTGCCGAGAGCTTTAGCTGGTTCTTCACCCCATCCACTCATCTTGGCACTCCAGGCTAGCATTACATTTTACCCATATGCACAGAGACAGGTGCACTCTCAGGATCCTAAACTTATTAATATTAAGGACAATGGTACTATATATCTTGTTGTTATTGTAAGTTAGGGCTTTTTTACTGGAGAGATGTCAGGTCTGTCTCAGTCATATAGCTTTAAGTGGAGCAGCAAATATAAATTGCTGTTCTGGGTGAAAATATGGAACATGCAGCGTTGTCTAAGACAGCTATAAACATTCCGTTTCCTGACTCCTGGGAGATGCAGCATCTCCATATATATTCAGGAGATAGCTGAATGCAGAACATCTGCAAGATTAACTATGAACGACCAGAAAAAAACCCCTAAAATAAAAATTAAAAATCTGTGAAAAATCAAACTTGAAAGGAAAACTAAGAGAAAGGAGGGCACCAGAAACATCAGGAAGTCAGATACGTGTTAATACTCATGGGTGTAGAGCATCCAGCTGAGTGACAGTAATGTAAAGTACAATTATGTCCTTACTTTCCATTCAAAGTGTTTCACTGAGCAACCATGCACTCTTCATTTTATGCTGTGACTGATATATTCAGTGCTTGTTTCTTCTCTTATCTTCTGTCGTGCTTTTTTTTTTTTTTTTTTTTTGACACTTAAAAGCACTATTTTTAGTATTTTGAGAAAACAGCTAATGCTGCCTTCAGCTGCTACTTTACTGAAGTCCTTCAGGGTGGGGTAGACTTTATGAGACAATCAGCTACAGAGCTCTCGTCCTGAGCAGGATGGAGGAGGGCTCTTCCCACAAATTCCTTTAGCTATCACAAGAACAAATGTCAGAAAGTTACAAGTCCTTGTACCAGCTTTTTCCAGCTACTACTACGTGTGATCCCTGATATTTTAGTGATGGCAGCAATGTGCTCCTGTGCTTGGTGCAGACTGTGATTTTTTGAGATTTTAATCTGACTTTGTTAGGATATATCATCGTGAGCTGATGATCTTGAGTGTTAAAACTGTGAGGCTGAGAGAGAAATATGTTTTGCAAAAGCTTGTAAAGAGCTAATATTTTACATCCATGGCTTTTTTCACAGGGCAGATAGTGAAGTAAACATCTATTCCCTTCCATCAGTGCATAATGTGGAGGAACAGTTTTCTTCCAGATGGAACATTGCCAGGATCACCCTGGCAAAATGAAGAAATCAATACTGAGCTAATCAATACACAGCAACTTGTCTGAGATACTTTGGTTTAGACCTCCACAGACATGAATTGCTTCCTTAATTTATTTTTCTCTATGTAATACCTATGTCGTATGTACCTACATGTAATGTAGATTCTGTATCTTTAGCTCAATGCAAGTGCTGAGATCTCTACACCTCTGGCCTTCTTTAGCCATATGTTATCCCCAATAGCAATTGGAAGAAGGCCTAAACAAAATTTGGTTTGTAGTAAGCTTGATAGCAGTATATAGCTAGATAGCTAACTATTAAATAGTCTTAAGTTTACATAAGCATCTTCACACTGAATTGCCCTGAAAATTATCAATATACTAATGCAAACTTATTTTCAGTGAGATAGGGGGAAGGAATGCTGGAATAGCTATTTATTAATTAATTATATATTAAAATACATTCTTTCTTATTTTTGGCTTATTTTTATGCAGCAATATTCTTACAAAGTTACTGTGTGCATTCAGAAGAAAGCAGTACAAATTAAATATTTGTATCAATACAGTGATTAATCTATTAAGAATTTATATTTAAATTGAAAGCTATCATACCTTTCTTATATATAAACAGTAACAACAAAAACCTAAAAAGCAAAACCAAGTTAAGAAATGAAAGAGCAGATTAAAGTAATACCACATTATAAAAATATTAGATAGAAGATAATTTTCATTACAATTATAGAGACTATATTTAGACTACTCAAGGCACTTTGGTATCATGGTGATTAGTTAAGGAGTGAGTTTTTAATTATCTGCAATTGGTTTAAGTTTATTTTGGGAAATTCATTGGCACATATACTTAACCTATGTAAATAAAACAGGACTGTCAGCACCAGTTTTGTGTGACAACTGAAAGAAGATTTGACCAAGTTAAGAATCCTCTGACTCATGGCTAGATTGCCAGCATGCTTTGATTTGTTGAAAATGCTGAATTTTCAACTGGTCTTTTAAAGTGTAAACAAGGAGCAAAGAGAAAGCCCACTGGATAGTAACAAGTGAGGCTAAAGCTAGCTGCTATAAACATTTCTGCATATATTCTGTAGTTACTTTAACATTTCAGTTCCTCTTTCTCTCTTTTCTCAAATTATCAGTTGGGTTAGGACAAAAGTATTAATGAGGGTTACTTTATTAAATAGGGTTGTGGAATCACTCAGTTTTATTACACTGAAAGAAGCTCATCACCACCACAGTTCCTTCCCCAGAACAGAGGATGCTCTAGGTCTCACAATACTTACTGACTTGCCATGGCAGCACAGATTTAAGGAACAGCAATGCCCTTATTGTTGCCCTTAGATAAGACCACTATATTTTATGATAGTTAGGAGATACATGCTTCAATTCCATTTGTGTGTGTCATGTATTCTCAGTAAGCTGGCTTTGAATTTACAGTTTAACTTTCAGCAAAGAAATCAGTGTCAAGTGACTTTTCTTGCACATGTGTGAGAGTCTGATTTCACTGGTTTGAAATTGTCTCAAAAGAACAGTGAACAGCTCTGGCTAGGGTGGAGGACCTGACCTGGCCAGAGCTGAGCAGGGGATGAGACCCAGAAAGAGATACGAAGTAAGAACTAAGGGCTGGGTGGAGACTACTCCCCTTTTCTGAGGGCCAGCCTGAAATGCTGGGATGTCTCTCCAGGCATGATTACCCTGGCCACCTTCCAAGGAGGAAGTCACCTTGGTTGTACTGATTTGTACTGATGTTGATGTACCTGGATAAGGTGGCTGGAAAGGAGCAGGAAGTGGTGCCTGGAAAGAGATCAGACCTGTGTGCTGGAAGCCCCCCCTCCAGACGAGCCTGTCTGCAATGGCTCTGATGCTAATGGGCCTGGCCTGGTGGTGATGGGGTGATGCCTGGAAGGAGATAAGAACTGATGAGTGGGTGGGGTTCTGCACACTTCTGCGGAAGCTCCCCCCCTCCAGGCAGCCTGTCTGCAATGGCTCTTATGCCAATGCCCCTGGTTTCTGTGGCTGCTGACTGACAGCTGCCCCTTTGTAACAAAAGGAACTCAGGGGCATATCTGGCTGTCCATGCTGTGGCTGTTTGGTCGTCTCTTGACCTACCGCCATCACACATCAGACCCTGTCCAGGATCAGCACCATCTTGAAGAAACTCACTGGACAGCTGGGCCCCTGGTGGTGACTCTTTCTCTCTCTCTCATCCTTTCTCCCCACTTTCTTACCTTTTTTCTCCACTTTTTTTTCTCTCTCTCTCTCTCTCTCTTATATCTTCTTTTCCTCCCTCCCTTTTTTGCTTGGCTCTGTAGTTTAATTGTGCCAATTGTCAAATAAAATCTGCTTGCACCCAACCCTTCTACGGTTGGACCGTGTTTCACGGATCCAAAACAAAAATAAATTTTAGTGTTACATCGGACTGTAACAACATGTAATTCACAGATGAAATTAAAAAGAAGGCTTTTAAAGAAATGCTAATCTAACCAGCAAAGGGTGTGCCTAAAATGAAAATATCCTCTGTTGCATTCAAAATACTAATGAATAGATAATTAACCCAGCCCTACTTCTGTCACAGAGGGCTATACCTGTTTTACCATAAAAACCAGATGTCTTCTTTTTTGCCTACTTTCCTTCTCATATTGTGAATTTTGTTGTTTGGCTGTTTCAGTAGGAGAGGCCCTATGCTTTCTTTTTGACCTGACCTGTAAAACCTGAACATGAGGCATGCCTTTAAGGATAATTTCAAAGATAACTTTTCCTTCTTGGGTAAATGCTTTAATTATTTCCACAGCAAAAGCTAGAAACCTCTGTTGTATCTTCCAGTCCTGTTTTTCAGTCAGGGTGTATTGTACAGATAGAAAAGATGTCAACATCTTTTTATGCATGCCCTGAGAACAGTTTCTCCAAGAGCTCTTTCTGGGAACTGGGGAGAAAGCGTGTCTTCTTTGAGAATCTACAGTTGTTAATGCAATGTAGTTTTCTGGTGAGGTACCAGTTTTATTGGAATTATTCTTTTGAATCAGATTCTAAAATTGCTCTAAGTGCTACTGACAACATTTGCTTTGCCTGGTTGCCCTCTAGCTAATTGCACAGCTTTACTCTGATTGGGATACTCTGGCATGACCAGAAGTAGACTTTGAGGTACTTGGAAACTCAGAGCACTGAAAATGAGGACATTCTGAGATCTCAAGAATATCTCAGAGAAAGTTAGTTTAAAAGTGAGTTTTGAGCTTGGTCCCCTAACCTGTTAGTTGTTTGAGTACCTACATGATATTTGAATCTCTAGTGTTAAAGAATAATGCAGCATAAATTTCCTGAATACTTTTTACTGCAATATTTTATGTAGTATGTATGAAGTATGAGACACAAACCAGTATTTTTTTAACATAAACACGATTATTTTTTTTCTTGTTCTCTAACCTATAAAGGTCTAATTTGACTTAATCTAATGGATTATTTTCATGACACACCAAGCTAAGTGCATAAAGTTTCAGTAAATATACTTTATTTTACAATATTAACATCCAAATATCTAAAACCAAGGAAGCCAGTACCCCGGAGTCAAGTTCTTTTAAAATGTAAATGTAATGAAAATGTCATACCGAAAATAAACAAAAGATTGTTGAGCTGTGGGCTTTTTACTTTGTATTGAAATATTTTAAATTTCTGGGTGCCAGAATTCTGGCTCTAAGAAACAGTAATGAGGTCTGACATAAATAGACACTGTAATGAGGAATAATTTGTTGTAATATGAACTCAGTGCAAACTGGAAATGTAAAGAATAAAATTCATTTTGATTCAACAGAGTATTAGGCAGTGAAAAGTTTATATGTAAAACGACATATAGAGCCACAAGACACCATAAACAACATCAAAAAATTTGCAACACTTATTACAAAGAAAAAACTTAAATAAGAATAAAAATAGTAACTATATTAAACCAGTACATAATACAACATCTATATGATTTATGAGTACAGCTCTTTTAAAAAATATGATCAAAGAAAAAGGGGGATTATATTCTGCAATAAATTGCATATACATTTTTTTTATCTGACAGAAATGGTTTAAAATGCAGTCACTACTGTAATGATATCAACATATTTTTTTACACAGGAGTAGAATAACAGGGTGTCTCAAGGTCATTGATGGTTTGCAATTTTGCTACTGCCAGTTCTATGCTGTGTGCAGAGAAAGCTTGTTTGGCTCCAACCCTATTCATTCATGTCACTGAGGGTGAGATTCATCTGACCAAATTTGACATCTTTTTGTACATATGGCTAGTGATCTAAAACTCTGTATAATCAAAGAAGAGAGCGACACCTCTAGGGTGCAATTCATCTCTTCCCGAAGTAGATGTTTAAAGTAGGTCATATGAATCATGCCCTAGAGTGTCTATTTCTTCCTACTAATTATGAAAGGATCAAAGAGAGAGAGGTCACAGGTAGGTGTCTCTGCACTAGATATCTAAAGATAGATTATATGAAAAGCACTCAAATGTCCACACCTAGAAAAAAGTGATTGTAGTAGATGGCTATTTATCACTATTTCCAGTGTAAGCAGATTTTCAGTGAGGTTGGTCCAGCCTTAGCAAGCAATCTGGAAAAATTCCTTTGATACATTATAGGGTATGAAAATACAGATTAGAAATACATGATAATGCTTCTAAGTATAAACTTCAGCACTTTGTTGGCACAAGTGCTGTTGTAATGAAAAAAAGGTATTGTCATGGTATGGCTGTCATAAAATACCAACAATGAAGGAATCCTTGATGTTGACTCATCAAAACTTTATCATAAAGAACAATAGCTCTATAGCTCAAGTTGTTCATTAAATTTTCTGCAGCTGACATATTTTTATTGTGTGCAACAATACATTTTTTATATGTAGTTTATTTTATTCTATTTTCTCTTAAAGCCAACGGCCTTTTCCTACTTTCTAACAGTAGAAGAATGCCAAGGCTTATTGAAAGATGCAAGCATTTAAGTCAGTAATTTCTTTTATTCTGAGAATTCTTAGTAAAATAAACAGAGGAATTCTTACTAACTCTGCTGGCAGCTGTAGATTGAAATCATAAGAACTTATGGAAGATGAGAGTCTGCATGTATTTTGGTAGCCGCATGGGGCTGGTGGAAGGGATGGTGTTTCTGTCACCAGCTCCCATTTCTCTGCATGGAGGACATGAAGGAACATGCGTGAGTTCATAGAAGTCTGCGATGTGGGAGAATGAGCTCCTGCCTCCCACTCTATGCATTTGATTCTAGGTTTATGCTGCCATTTTCCCCCTCTGTGTGTTTTCAGTGAGCAGTGCAGGTTGGCAGGTCCCCAGGTTCTGAGTGCAGGGGGCAGCAGGGGCTCCTCAGTGCCCACCCCCCAGCCAGGATGAGGGCATCTGGGAGGCACCGAGGCAGCCCCAGGCTCAGCCATCTGGCACCTCCCTGGGGACAGCACCAGGCTGAGCAGGTGATAGTACCATGGCCAGGCAGGACTGGGCTGTGGGGAGCTGGAGAGCATCCCTGCCATGGCATCACTGGAGCAGGGGCTGACCCTGGGGCATTGAAATGGGATCGTGGGACCTGGGCAGGACTCTATGAAGAGGCATAAGGAACAGTCAGGTCTGGCGGTGTCCCCAAGGACCTCACACGTATTTCATAATTACTTTGCATTCACTTTATTAATTTACTGCACTCATCTTTTGTCTACATTCAATTTTGTGTTTCTTGTAGCTGATGAATCAGTTTTGCAGCCTGCTGAAAGTTTTTGCCTATAATTATCTGTAATTATCTGAAATTAAATCTAATTTGCTTTAATAACCTTAATGGAATTACTTTATCTTTTTACAGCACTTTCAGGTTTGTGCATATTTATTTTTTTTCCTTTTCTGGTGGAGTTTGCACACACAAAGGCTGTAGTCACTCAAATATATTGACTTCAGGCTAATACACTGAAGACAATCCCTACATGTTTTACAGCACAAACATTTTTCTCTTTCAGTGTTTACCAGAGAGAATCCTCCAATATTAATCTATCAGTCCACAACCAGCTTAAGGAAGCTCTGGGATGAGAAGAGAATCAAGTGTCAGCCTTTGGAAATAAGGTCTTTGCTAAGAGGACTAGCTCAAAAGGAGCCTTTGCTTCCACATTATATCCCACATAAAATGTTTCCCACATTTTATTTGTGTATTTAAATAATTTAAATTAATATTTAATATCTCATGAGGTATTTTTCTTAAAATATGCAGTGTGCAATATTTTTTTTCATTTACTTCGCAGCTGTTTTCTTGAAAAAGCTTTTACTGTTATGATGTCCAGATGAAAAATAACACTTTGAGTAAATATGTTGTTATTTATACATTTAATACTAATCTACCTACAAAGGTATTTAAAACGTAATATTCACAAATTATATGTCCATCATTATTATGTTTTTCTGTATTTCATAGATGGGTAAATTTCAAAATCAGGAGAGTCTATTGTGGCAAATAAGAAAAACAGGTTGTTTTTATCAAATCCTGCAACACAAAAAGGTTGTAGGATTTGATAAAAAGGGGTAAATGATGTCAAGGAAGGACAAAAATAGGTTCAGAAAGTAAGAAATTTAGTCCACTGCCAACAAGCCTAACATTTCTAATAAAAAATATTCCATCAGGATTTCACAGGTAACGTGGCAGCAGTGAATAATGTGTTAGCAGTCTATTATTGGTCTCAAACATGGAAGAAATTCATAGTAGAGAAGATTACACATTTACATTAATGATATCTAGGCTATTTTGAATCTATTAGCTCACTTATCTATCTTTGTAACTTAAAATATTTAAAAAAAAAAAAAAAAGACTTTGTGAATTACCTACTTTACTGCCTATTAAAAACTGATGTGGCTCATCACTGATAAATACCTTAAATACTTCTTCTATTATCCAGCTACTCGTATCTTCAAATATTTGTAAAACACTCTGTTTTTGTGGGCAGTGCCTCTTTTCCATCTTTCCTTAAAAGATTTGTTACTTAAATTTACTTAAAAGTTTTGCCTGCCCTTCTCTGAACTTTTCCTAATATATGCTTTTCAGAAAGATAGAGGCCAAGAGAGAATAAGTATTGTTGGGGTGCTACCTGTTGTACTTAAAGGGATGATAAAAACATCCTTTGTACAGTCAGAATACAAGAGAAGACCAGGGGGTATACTGGAGAAACAGAAATGAAAAGTAAAAAAGACCACTAGACGAAGCTGGATAATGAATGTAATCAAATTAACCTGAGTGACAGTGCTAATTTTAAAGCAGTTTTTCTCATTGCCAAGTGGTCTTTTTTGTTCAAGCTAGTTATGAAAGTCACTTCTATTATAAATTAATGTAGAGAGAGTGGATGTCTAATTCTTGGAGGTTATCCTTCAGCAGAGTGTTTTAGAATTTGATATCCATTTCTCAGTGACAATAACACAGGAGTTGCACATCTAATCCCTATTTGCCATCACTATCAATCACAAAGCTCCTGTGTGTCTACTTCACAGGCTCATAGAATCATAGAATCATAGACTGTCAGGTTGGAAGGGATGTTAAGGATCATCTGGTCCAACCCTTCTAATAGTTTTGTTTATATGAGATGTCTCAACACCCTGTTGAGCTGAGACTTAAAACTTTCCAGAGCGGAGGAATCCACCACTTCCTCCAGGAGACCATTCCAATGTCTGACTGTCCTCATAGTGAAAAATTTTCATCTTATGTTCAATTGGAATGTCCCCAGGAGCAACTTGTGCCCAGTCCATCTTGTCTTGTTCATGTGACTCTTTGAAAACAGGGAGTCTCCATCTTCTTTGTAGCTGCCCTTTAAATACTGGAACATTGTAATAAGGTCTCCCCTAAGCCTTCACTTCTCAGTTTTCTTCACAACCCCAGTTTTCTCAGCCTTCAAGACAGTTACAGTACTACTCTGCCTCCATTCTTTCCTGGCCTCATCAGGAGGCAGCAGGTTTCATTTTTGGCTTAGTAGATATTGTACATTTTAGTTCCTCTTCAAGACACACCCTATTACTGTAGAGCTTCTGGTCAAATTCAGTTTGATGGCTTGTGCTGCTTTCCAACTCACTAGCAGAGTTTGGCATGATTAGTGCTAATTTAGAGCCTGAATTATAGAAATTTCTTCAAAGACACATCTGTGTTGGTCATCTCTCTCTTTTTCAAAGGTGATGTAGTACATAAAGCTCCAAAGACAATATTTAATATCCACGACATACTGTCTGGTTGTGTTATTGGGATGCTGGGTTTAATTTCAACATCTAAGGTTAAACATCTTGTCTAACCTAGTCACACTTCATCATATTTCCTATGTTCACTACAGGAATAGATTCCTCTGTCGGGCAACTAATATAATTTAAAAAAAATCATACTTGGTTGCTGAGAGACCCTATACATGGCTTAGTTAAGATTATAAGTGTAAATTTTAAATAGCAAAAGTCTATTTCAGATGAGATGAGTTCTTTCAAATGCTCCGTGGAAATTAAGATAACAGTGAGACAGAAAATCAGGACTTTGTTTTTATTTGCAAAAACGTATTTTTTTCAAATAGTTAGGAAACATGACATTACTCTCTGCAAGCTTGGTGGTTTTATGAAACCTCTGAGAACTTGAAAAAGAATTTTTCTTTTCAAGAACATAGGAAGGTGTATCGAGGCAGTCAACTGCAAAGCAAGAAGAAATAACACAGCAAGGTTGTCTCTTGTTTATGTGTAATTAAAACTGTAGGAGAGATGAAGGTATTTAGTGCTATTCCTCCTGTATTATCATACTGATAACTCAAACATGAGTTTCAAAGTTATGATTCTCTCAGTTTACTAGGAGAACACTGACTTATTGCTGCAGTCCCTATTCTCTGTTTTGGATGGGTATTTTAAGTTCAGGCTACACACATGGCAATGAGACTCAAGTGTGACTTGAGACTTCTTTTACTAAAAGATGCTGACCAGTTGATTCTGAAATATTGATGGTGAAGAACCTACTACAATACTGAAATTCTGAATGCAAAGGTCCCAGGAAAGATTTTATCTACAAAAAGGGAATATATCCTCATGCTGCATTTTTTCCTGCTCTATTTGACTTTGAAGTTTTTTTCTCTTACGAGTTTCTTCTGTTATTGCTCTAATTACATCTACCTGCAGTATTAAGGGCTTCTTTTGATGTTACAAGTATTCCTACTGCAAGGAAAAAGTACAAAAAGATCTGCCTGAAAACTGTGGCTGGGTTTCATAAACACAGAGTATCATAAGACTGAGAGGTAGAAATTGTGAGTAAACTAATTTTAATACACCTTAGAGACTGACTTTGAGCATCCCTTGCAAGATCTAAAGTCTGGCACACAGTGTTACAAAAGCATGAAGAATTGAGATTTGCAATAATTTAGAACAGTCTTTTATTAAAATCTGAGTAGGAACTTTTGATATAATACATGAAAGCAGAGAAAAATCTTTAGTGATGCATAAAAGTTGTTTATGCATAGGAGCAATGAGAATTGTTCATGTGGAATCAATTAATCAATTCTATGGATGAATAGAGAACTTCCTTGGTAATCCTGACCTTGGGACTCATCAAGGACAAAGTAAACATGTTTCTTGGGTGCCTTACTAGAAGAATTTTTTTTAACTAATGCTCAAAGTAAAGATCAAAACATAGTTCCCACAATTTTAACTGAATACTAACAAATATATCCACAGAGATAAAGAAATCAGCTGTTTGTCCAGCTCTGTAGTGATACAAAACAATTTCATGAAGGACACCTTCTTGCAAAATCTTCAGCTTATGTCTGTGGCCTTTATTTTGAACTGTCAGACATGAGAAGAAAAAGATATATAAGATTTTAAAAATCTGTCTAGGATCATTAAGACATTCAGTAGTCACTAAAATTAGTGATAATTATGCCTCCATCACAGTAATTTCTGAAAATCATAACCAGATGTATTTTTAAGGTTCATTACCCATAGTTGCTTTTGTTTTGTGGTCTGAATAAACATTTCTTCCTGGTTTCTGTCTCCAGTTACTGCCATAAATAATAGATGTATATTTTTACTGCATACGTAATTTGTGTATCGACAGGTTCCCAGATTCACAAATTATTTTTACAGAACTTGAGACATCTGATTTATTCACACCTTCTTCAGAAATACCAGACATTTTTTTCTATTCACTGGAGGATCAGAGACTGCTGGAGAATTTGTATACTGTGTATTTGCATACCTACTGATCCCTTTGCATTCTACCTTAGCTAATAATACAAGATACTTTGTTTCATATTTTATTCAATTTTAATTTTATTTTGATTTTGGTGTTTGCCTCCCTCCACCTGTTTTTCTCTTCAAATTATCATAGTGCTTGATTTACATTTTAAAAGCAGATTTTCTTTTGAAACTCTCTATGGGAACATGGGGAGGTTTTTTTTTTATTTCTGAGTAGCATTTTCTTTGCAGGCAGATAAATGGTAAGATGGAGAAACTGGAAAAAAGAAAAGCAATGACTTTGATTTGTTTCGTGGTATCTACACCCCCCATAAAGGTTTTGATGTTTCTGTTCCAATAAAAGGGTTCAGTGCCTTTCAATAAATACGTTGGTACCTTATGAGAAGGCATAACTTTACACAACATTCAGATTTTTTTCTGTGCACTCAACAGTGCTTTGCAAAAACACTGTGGGACTACTAACAGCTACAATGTTCAGTGTATGTTTATTCATGTTTTCTATCATTTGGGGTACAGGCTTTAAAAAATAATCCATTTAGGGCCCAATCTTGCAATTAGTATTCAAAGAAAGGCAACATAATCTGGTTCTTAGAGAACACACCAGTGGGTAGGTGTGTTAGGTAGAATGCGTAACAAGCAGGCTTAGCTCCTAGGCTGCCCTTTCCCACTCCTCCACTCAGACCTTTTCAATCCATGTGCACACGTTGTCTCAGACTGTAACATCTTTGAGATAGTAAGAAACTTTTAATGTAAGAGAAAACAGGAAATACAGTGGGGTCAAGGCTTGAGGTACCTGGTATCTTAGTAAAAATAACAAAGAAAATGTTCCTGGTGAAACTGCAGGTCATCAGTTTTGTTATTGTTCCAAGACATAATTCTGGCCCTGTGTTTTACGTGTGCTTTGAATACTTTTTCCTTCTTTATCTTTCTTGCCTAGGATTATGGTTTATAGTCTATAGCTTTTACTTTATTCTTTTATTAAATGTAATTATTCTAAATCACAATCCTAAGTGCCTAGCACTGTTTGATTTTTTTTTCCTTTTTTTAAGGATTAAAATGAAAAGTATTGAAAAGTATTATAACTAAAGTACATAAGCATGATCTTGGCTTTCCTATGTGTTTCAGTGGTTTTCTAAAATCTTTCAAACAGATCTGGATTCCAATATGATTTTTTTCCTATTTCTATAATTTAGCGTTTTTGCAGGCTTAAGTGACACTATTTATAAACATTTTGCATTTTAGGAAGTTTAATTAAACAACTTGTGTTATTTCATCTCCAGTGCCTTCCCTTAAACCAGTATAAATGCTGGAATTTGGTCTGTATCCACAAAAATCAAAGACTCCAATTAGCATAAGCCATGAATATGAAACAGTTCAGTTAAGACTACTGACCTTCAAATCAGATTTGAAAAAGCTA
Source organism: Heliangelus exortis (assembly GCF_036169615.1). Classification (NCBI taxonomy): domain Eukaryota; kingdom Metazoa; phylum Chordata; class Aves; order Apodiformes; family Trochilidae; genus Heliangelus; species Heliangelus exortis. Next base: position 95,535,112 of record NC_092424.1, on the reverse strand, counting down.
CACTTATTTCTGGCATGAAGGGTCAAAGGCTTTCTTCACTGCAGTGCATAGGCCTGTAAAATCCATGTACTTGTGGGTTCTGTATGAACTTCACACTCATTGTCAGCAGTCCATTTGGAGTAAACACTACAAACCATGTAGCTCTGGAACAGTGCCTGTATTTCATGTTTCTTTTCTGTATCCTGAAAAGTATCTTCTTAAAATTCATTGCCTAAAATATTATTTTTTGTATGAAAGAAGGAAAAGCCTTCAGATTATGTAGGAGAAAAAAAAAATATACTGGATAGACAATAATTGAATTATACCCTCAGCAGTCTTAAGGTATTAGAGTGAAAACCAGATTCATTAAATAGAAACTACATAGTACTTGCCCAAATTTTATTAATATTTATTTAAGCTTGCATTTGACTTGAACTGCAGAAATGAAGGTTATGATATTATCTCCAGAAAACAGCAAGATATCTGCTTCTAAAAATACATTTTATTGGTCTTTGCTGATTTTTTATGAGTTTTGTTTTCTACTTTAAACTAACCAAAAATGCCTCTGACAGTCTGTGTGCAGGTGGTCATAGGGGTTCAGTATCCAGTATCAGGATGTGGACTAGAACAAGTCCTATAAGGCAGTGTTGGTTTGGATACTTTTTAAGTGCAGCTGTGAGGAGGGGACTGGGGATGTACAGAGGTCACTGCAGACAGGCACTGCAGGTACAAGTTGCCTTTGATGTAGGAAGAGAATTGGAGAGCTGAAGGACTCTCAGAAGACTACCTAACCCTCTGTATGTTAGTTCTGTTTCAGCACAGTACCAACAATATATGTCTGATAGATGCATTTCTGGAGATGTCGGAGGTCTTGGCACTGACATCCTTTCCCAGTGTTTTACCATAAGCTGCATGCTGAAGAGCAATAACATAGAGTTCTGGAAACAGTGAGATGGATCCTTGTGAAAAACTTGGAGCTTGGTTTGATCTTAAATGTGTGGCATCAGACTTGATTATCAAGCACTTGTCTTTATGCCAAATGCATTGTAGAAGACGTGATAGAGTTTTGGGATAGAAGAGACACTTGTATCATGTCATCATAGCATCTGGATTTGATTTACAAATCACACTTAGTATTTCAATGTCTATGATCTTGTTGAACATTATATATTATACACTTTAGTGAAACTGCTATTTACTGATCCTGTCAAAGTGACATCAGCAGGAGATGTGAGCGAGTGAATTTGCTTGTGAATTTGGATGCAGTTTGTGAGAAGATCGGAATTCTATCACATCTTTTTAAAGTAGCTCTGAGCCTTTTAGAGCAAGGGATTCCATCCCATTATTCATTACTTCAAAATGACATTAAAAGACATCCTTTTCCTTCAGCCCAGCAGCTGAACATTTCCTTTTGAGGCTAGACACATGCTAACAAAGAGCTGGGATAACTGCTGCTGTGGTGCTATACAGCTTCTCCCAACAGTGGTAACATAAGAATAAAATTAGTTTTGAAATCCCCTTTCTCTGTCCCAAGAGAGAGATTTGCTCTTTTCTCTTAAATCAATTTCTAGTGGGGATTAGAATATATATGACATCCACCACCAAAACACCTAACACGATTTCTTTCAATCTATAATTGGAATATGTAAACACCAAAAAAAAATTCTGCTGTGAATTGGAGAATGATAGATGCACATTAAGGAAAATCCTAATTTATATTTTTAAATATATATTTGACTTTTTTCCCCTCTCAGTTTTAGATGGAATTATATTATACTTTGTACTTGTGAATTAGTTACTGGACTTAGAACTGTATAATTTAGAAAGATGCTGTTAAATATGAGTGCAAAGACCAATGTATGCAATGTCTTGTAAGTCTTGTTCCTGTCCCTATCTGGAGAAACCTGTCCCCAAGAAATGTACTGTGGCTGAAGTATTGAAATACCTCTGAGCCAAGCTTGAGCTAACAAAGTGGATGGAGTGCTGGCTTTCAGGTTAGCAAGAGGTGGGCTTTCACAGCACTCAGCAGGAGCTGGAAACCAGGAAGGGATGCATTTTGAAGAATCTATTTGACTCTGTGAGAGTTCAAGACTCCTGATGAATTTTGAACTGTTTTACTCCTCCTCTTACAGGTCCTGCTGAATTCAGAACAAACTGGAAATTTCTGTGTGGGAACCATTCTCTTTAAAGAAGAAAGACACAACCTACCATGCTCCTACAGGGATTGATTCTGAGTAGAGAGCATTCATGTCTGAAAATGTTAAGAACTGTATGCCCAGCTTACAAAAGTGTGTATGGAATAGGGTGTGTGTGGGGGGGAGATGATGGGCTGAAAAAGCATATCTCTCCATTAGAACCACAGGCTGCAAAGACATTTAACAGAAATCCTTGTGTGCAGAGCTGAATGTTGCCTTGATGTCAATGCCCAGACTGCACAGTGTCACGAGCAGTTTCACTGTCTGATTTTCAGTTACCAGCAATGTTAAAATAGAGACTGTCACTAATATATCTGCCTTGTATTCACTTAGTCCTGTCTAAGTCTGTGTCTGGAACAAGTAGATATTTTCACTCTTTTTTTTAAAAAAATGGTTTCTTCAATAATCTTGGAACTTTTAAGATAGTCAGAATGAATCAGAATCCATTACTCTTGATATGGAATGAAAGTATCTAAAAGTCTGTACCATACCTCTTTAGTCAAAATTTATTTGAGGCTACAGCACTTGAACCCACATGAAGTCAGACTCATATTGAAAAGCTGGATGACTCTATAGCTGTCCCTGCCAATGATTTTCTCTATTTTGTCATAATTGAATGAGAAAAGAGAGATAGACATGCCAGTGGACAAGCTCTGGCTGGTGTCTCTTGTGTGCATTTTTCAAATTAAAACACAGCAATTCCGTACCCCAGTTAATTTAATTCAGAATAGTGTATCTGTCCTGGCAGTTGATAATGGGTTTGCTTCTGAGGCCAAATAATCCTTGCTCATCTGACACATTCTTGCTTTCAGGCATTCTGCATTTTGCTCATCCTCATATTATTCTGCCAACAGTGTGGTAGAATTTGGCTTGGCAAAGGTGATTGTAGAAAAGATGACTAAACTTCCTAGGGAGAGCATGTCCTCTATGCATATTCTTCAATTGGTGCCTGGAGCCCAACATCCTTTTGACATAGTGTTAAAATATTTCCTGAAGAAGGCTTCCAAGGACTCAGAGCTTTGGCCTTTTTGTAGTGCAGTTAAAAATGCTATGTCAAAATTATCATTTTTTTCTTATTCCTTAGTTCATCAGAAACAAAATAAATATGTGTCACACTACATCTGAAACAGAGAAAGACCCTGACAGGGTTAACTCCTGACAGGGTTAATTCCTGTAACTTTCCACTAAAGCAGTGTGAACATCTTCTGTCTTGTAAGTACAGATCTTGCTTTTAAAAACAAGGCACTGCCAAGGCCAATTGGGCAGCGAGGGGATTAACTTCTGTAAAAGTGTAGGTCTTGTTCTCAAAACAAGGCACTGCCAAGGCTAGCCAGGCACCGGGGGAGTGTGAACACCTGCACACAGACAGGATGAGGCAGCCACAACCAGCAGATAAGGGAGAAACTATCACAAGGGTCCAATTTCACTCTGTAACAAGAGGATGAAGTAATCGAAAACAGGAGAGATAAAGATTTCTTACTTCATCCAAAGACCCCCTGACATCTCCGCCCAGGCTCTGCCCAGACTCTGCCTGTCATGAATATTATAATTATATGTTGCAAACTTATGAATATGTATGTAACCTCCCCTATAAATATCCTAACCCTTTCCCCCGGGGCAGGAACTCTGTCCAGTGCGAGCTGGGAGTTCCCCAGATCCGAAAATAAATACCTTTGCTGTTTAAAAGCTCAAAACTCTATCTCTAAACAGTTTTGCTTGGCCTTTTTGGGCTTCATATCTTTATACAGTTTAAAGTGCAAGGACCAAAACCAGATGACATTAAGATCAGTGGGAGAACTGATGACCATGCCCTGTAAATGAGTAAGAAAATGGATGTGGAAGGCAGTGTGAGTTCTGCCATGTGTTTCAGTAGCCTTGCATGTAGCTTGGTGCATCTGTAGCTGTATAGAACAAGTCACAGTTCAGGATGGGATTCAGAACTTCTCTCTGAGTGTCAGTGGGAAAATATTTTCCTCTTGTAACTATACCAGCTGTCACTGAAGACAAATGAAAACCTAAACATTTGCTTAATTAAGCAAGAGAGTAAACGTGCTGACATGTCATTAAGGTGAGAGTTTTCTAAATGGAAGAGGCAGTATCAACTAATAACTTTATCTCCAGCATTGACTTTCATGCCCTTTGCTTCATTTGTCAATTTATAAGAGCTTTGAGATAACTGCTATTACTAATTCTATTCCATTTCTTTAGTTTCAACTAGAAATACATCTCAGTCACAGCATGTTTGGAAAACTGAAAAACAGGAGAACTTTACCAGACAAACCTAATGTTGTTTAAAATACTTGTGGCATTAGATGAATATTTGAACTGAGATGCCTCAAAATATGAACATGTATTTTTCCACTTCTACATTGCACCTGAGCTTAGAAATGTATACTTACATAAGTGTACAGAGAAAGAAAAAGATGAACTTTATTAATATGCTGATTTTCTCTTTTAAACTATCATTGGAAAATTGAAAAGCAATAAAGATTGTTTAGGAGAGGCAAGGGTTTACAGAATATTACAGCCTTAGTGCAAGAGATAAAAATCTCTTTTGGGTGATATGCATTAACAGCTGTTACTCTGATCATAATAGTGTGATTTATATACAATTTAACTTTTAGTATTATTCCATTTCTGGCTCTCCAAGATACTTTAAAAAAAAACAACAACAACCAAAACCTTCAGTTTGCTATCACTTATGCTATGAAGCAGAATTTTATTCTCAGAAAAATTATTCAACAGACATTGAAACAGTCTGATTTTTCTCAGTCATGCAGATGACCTTCTGAAATCCCAAATAGAACAGGTTATGACAAGATTTTTTGCAATTCAGTTTTCCTGATGTACCCCTCTGTGGATAGAAAGCAGCTTTTATGTATAGATCTAACTAATTTTTGCTAAAATAATGTCGTGGGTGTTTTTTTGTTTTGTTTTTTTTTCTTAATGTTGACAAATGTTATAGGAAATACATTCACATACAGAATTTTTAAAAACCTCTCTATATTTCCTGAGAGAATCTTCATTGCTCAGTTCAGCCTCTAGCTGCATAGCCACTCTTTTTCTTATCTAGGAAAAACATTTTTGCTTTTTTTTACTTCTAAGATTCAATATTTTAAAAAGTTTTTGTATTTTAAATAGCTTTGGAGAAAAACATATCTTGGTTTCCCAGTAAAATATGCAGCTTATAAAAAATTCGGCAATTAAATTTTTGAGCAAGTTATATTATATTCTAGGCATTCATAAAAAGGGATGGTGAAAATAAAGTAGTAAAAGATGCTTCCATATGAGTGTATACTTATTATATTAAGAATAGACACAATTTATATATGCTTATTTACAATTATTTAGCTGGGGGGAAAGGAGAGAAGGAAGACAAGTTTGAAAAAATAACTATTAATTTTCTATTGGTTAAACTCTTTCTCTCTGGCATTAGCAGTAACACTGGAAAAAAATACAACTCTAATTTCCTTGAGGTTTTTTTTCTGTTGATTGACAAAAGGCCTAACTACAAAACAATAATTTATCCAGTTTGATATATATATATGTATTTTATAAGTGGTATTTTACTATTAGTTAAAATGAAACAGGGAGAATTCAAGACCTCATGGCTTTCAAAAAAGCATCCAGATCAGTGCAGGAAGTAATGGAAAAAAAAAGTGTTAATGGGTCCCTTTATCTACACACTATAAAATGTACTGATGCCTGGCTTTGCCATATTTTTCTTACACTTAAGATGATAAAAGAAGGGTTTTGGTGGCACAGAGTGTTTTTCACTTGGTTTTGAGCTGTGACATAGTATGATTGCCTCATACCCAGGTAAAATGTAAAGCAGCACTGGCTGATTGGCTTCCATTGGCAAACTATAAATACTTTTCCCTGCCTTCCTAGCCAGCCCTTGAGGTGTCCAGCTGGTAGTTTGATGTAGTTACTGTGTCTTTAGATTTCAGTCCCACAAAGGCTGTACCTGTGTGGAGTTTCATACTGTATTTATGAATAATTTATGTAAAATTTCTGTTAAAGATTCAGTGCTGTCTTAATGTCTCAGTGCTAAGTTTACAAATCCCTGAGCAAATACAGGGAACAAAAGACTTGCTCTCTGTAATAATTAATATGTGTAATAAATCCTTTCAGGATTTGTTTTACAAATTTTAGAGAAATGACATGTTATTCCAAAATGCTGTATTTTGGCTTAGTAGATAATATTTTGCTTTATTTCCAAAATGGAATAATATTTAAGCAGCATTACATTTTTGCTAGTAGGATGGGCTCTAGATATAAACCCCCCTCTGTTTGTAGGGAAATATGAAATTTATTTTTTATTTTATTAGAAGGATGTGTACTCAAAACCTTCTTTTTTTGTTTGTTTATTTTTTTATTTGTAACAAGTGTTTTTGTTACCTCTGTAAGTAGATGTAAACTCTGTTTCCTAATTTTTTTTCCAGTGTAATACTGAAATTATTAAAGCTTCATTCTGCTCATTGAAATGAGCTGAGTAACCAGAAGGATAAGATGGTCTTCCTCAGCTTAATATTTCTTGTTCTAGAAGGTAAGGATGATGCAGGCAGCCCCCAGCCAATACTGTTGCCAGCAGCAGTTCCTGCTCAGGTGAATGACTTGGCATTTGTCATTGCTGAATCCATACATAGAATCATAGAATCATAGAATCATAGAATCCTAGGGGTTGGAAGGGACCTCGAAAGATCATCTAGTCCAACCCCCCCTGCCAGAGCAGGGCCCCCTAGAGTACATCGCCTAGGAACGTGTCCAGGCGGGTTTTGAATGTCTCCAGTGAAGGAAACTCCACAACCCCCCTGGGCAGCCTGTTCCAGGGCTCTGTCACCCTTACAGTAAAAAAATTCTTTCTGATATTCAACTTGAACCTCCTATGCTCCAACTTACACCCATTACCCCTTGTCCTATCACTGGTCACCATAGAGAAAAGCCTAACTCCATCTCCCTGCCCACGCTGACACTCCCTGACATCCCCCATTGTCCCACTCCTCCAGCCCCTCCAGAGCTGTTTGGGTCACAGCTCTGCTCTGGGTAGTACCGTCCGTGTGACCCAAACTGGTGCCTCTGCCAGGCTGATCAGAGGCTCCAGTGCCCATTGCCCCCTCCATTGCTGTCACTGATCTCAAAAAATAGGACAGGTCCCAGAATGGACTCCTGAGGAACCCTGGTTGTTATCCACCTCTGTGTAGAATATTACCCATGTGCTGCTCTGAGATAAATGAGAAACTTTTTATTTTGCTGATGTAAAAAATGGAACAAAACTGAAGACCAAGCCTCTTAAGGTCATTGAAGACCAGACACAAACCAGCCTCTACAGGAATTTATGAAACTAGATGAGAAAAGTCTTTTTGTTTTCTCCATAGCTATATTGCTTGGCTCAGTAATTGGTTAATAACAACATATGTGAAAGAAAATTAAAAAAAAAATCCTCAAAGAAATCTAAAAATGCATTTTGTGTAAAAATATACTTGTTCTGTTAGAGTTTCAACTATGAAAAATAAGAAACTGGAAGGAAGTACCATTGTCATCAACCTTGTGTGTCTGTTACTCAAGTTTTGCAGTGAAAGGTAAAAATGGACATGGTAAGAGTTTCTACACAATCAGTGCCTCTGATGACTTTGGAGTCACTGGCACTCATTTTCTAAATAAGTTGCAAAGATCTTGCAACTCAATGATTTGTCTGTGGTAATGTTTAAATTCACTTCTGCCTGTGGGGCAATTTGAACATCACAGAATATTTTAAAAATTCTCATGTTCCTCTGGTAAAGCTGAGAATTTTTTGTCAGAACTTCTTTCTATTCTAATTGCAAGTTTCTATCCATGTTAGTTAATCTCTCCCATTCAGTTTAGTGAATGGAAGTGTTTTTAAAACACACAAATTCCCTTTTTTCTCTTTCTTTATTAGTACAGAAAAAGTAGTTTTAGAATGAATGTGAAGAATCATTACTCAGCAACCTGAAAAACAGTAGCCAGCAGCATTAAAAACATCCATGTTTTATCCATGTAAATAAAATATGTCCAACTATATGTAAGACTGAATAATATGTAGTGAGAGAAACAAGCGTTCCAGGACTAGAGTAAAAAGGGCAGGCAAGATGAAAATAACTGTTGATAAGGAAAAAAATATAGGAAATGTAATGTCAAGATGGAAATCTATTTGGCATCAATATAGAGCCTTTCTTAAAGAACAGCTTCTGTCAGTCTGCCCACGCTGAAAAAATAAAAGCAAAGGTGCAATACATGGTAAGTACTTTGATAAAAGGCAAAGGCAGCAGGCCAGCAATTATGCTTGATTATGAAAATTAATATTTTAAAATGGCTTTAAAAATATTAAAGACAGGCAGCTTTATTGTAGAGATGAGAAAAATTCTGCCTGTACTGTAAGATTCAGGATCTATGAGAAAATGCTTCTTAACTAAAGAGAAGATAGTGTTGCAGACAGAAATGAAAGGGCTTAAGGTCACACAAAGAATCACTGAAAAAGATATTAGGAAAAGGTGATTTTAATATAGATTTATAAAAGCCCAATTTAAAATAATTCAGTGGTAACTTACTATGCAGAAGGAACGTGAAGTAGTTGGGATTGGACCCTTTCTCCTGGAATCATAAAATGATGTCGTAAACACAGCTCTCTCTCAAAAATATGAATGTACAGCAGATTTCCCACTTCCTCGTGGCTGCAGAAGGAATCTTGAAGAACTTACGATATCCTCAAATATCATGCAACAACAAAAAAAAGGAGCATTTTGCTAAAAATTAGATTAACATGTGATATTTCAAGGACTTAATCCTGATTTTCAAATGCTCAGTGTTGCCAGTACTTTACACATCTGATCAATTTTACAGGCTAAAAGTATAGAATACCTTGAGGACATTTTATTAGCTAATAACCCCTGGGATGAATATTCTTTAATTGGCATTTCAGTTCAGGCCATTTCCTGGAGAAGCAGGCATAAGTCATCATATGGCTCAGGTCATGCCTGCAGGTTAGTCCTACAGCTTTTCCTCTTTCCTCTGTGTGTGTTTGCATGTGTTCAAAGCAGATGCTGTGATAGCAGCAATCAGTTCACAGATATTCTTCTCAGCTGAACTGTCAGGATAGAATGTTCTGGTTTCAGGTATGTGATCCATTCCTTCACAAAACACGAGACATCATGCAGTTGACAGTGTGTGGCATTTTGACAAGATGCAAGACATGCCCACCCACCTTCTGTGTCTGAGGTTTAGATGAGTGCCTTATAAATAATGTTTGTGATAAACAAGAAACAGCTTAAACTCTTGTTTCCACTCAGAGCCAGCTCAGGTCTGTCTACCAGTGTTGGGAAAAATAACAAAAAACAAATAGATGAGGCATTTAACTTTTCATTCTATTCTGATAAAAAAATCCCTGGAGAATGAAACAAACATATTTCCTTAGGCAAGATGTTCTTAAAAGTGCACAAAAAGAGTGGCTTTTAAAAAGGATTAGGCATTTTTTTAATGGTAGTTTTCCATTCATAGTGCTTACATTCTTACGTAATTCTTCAGAGCACTCCATGACATTGCTGTTGGTGATTTGAATCTTTTGCTGATTTGAAGAAATCGTGCTATGTCATTGCTTTCTGTTTTGTTTCATTGGAAAATGCTTTCATTTTTACTAATACGTGTTCTGATGTAATTTAAAAGATATTATTTTTATAAAAGGTACTGAATGCTGAGTATTCAAGAAGATTCATATTATTTGCACTTTTTGGGAGCCGGAGTTTAGACAGATTAATTAAAATGACTAAAAATACCTGTATATTATCCCCTATTACATACTGGAAATTTCTAAAATATGCCTGCTACTTTTCAGGAAGCACTTCCCTCCACAAATACTAAATTACCTAATACTAAATTCACCTAATTTTTTCAGTGAGAATGTAAATTTCTTCTATATCTTTAGCAGTCGTCAAATTTTTTCTGCTAGTGGTAGGGAGACGGATGTACACTGCCATTGTTATAAATATTGACTTCATTTAATGGTTGTAGTAACACAGAGCCTATGGCTGGGCTACTAACTTCCTAGGATTGCTTTGTAAGGGTGCACTTACAACCTCATTTCTCCAGGTCATTGATCCTGTGGCCACGAGCAGTAACAATGTGGAGGTAACAGTCCTCAGACAACATAACATTTTGATAAGAATTTTACCCCAATTCATTGACACCAGTGTCAATTTTATGTTTTTAATGTTCTGCTGCTTGGTCAATCTCAGAATTTCACAGAAATCTGCAAGCCAAGGTTAGAGTTTACTGCTCTCCTTGAGTAGGGGCAAGACTGGCTCTTGTGTCAGTGTGAAACTCACTGACTTTTTCACTTTTGAAAACATCAGCTATGCAGTGTAAAGCTTTTAAAATCCAAAAGGGATTTTTTATTTTCACACACCTCAGTAAGTGGATATGTAGGAGTGGATAGAGGAGGCCTAATTTTTCAGAAATTTGGCTTACAGAAATAATCCCTTCTCAGACTTCAGTTACTCAATGACTGAGGTTAGGTTGCTCACTTAACTTTGCTGATTAGGTTTCCCCTTACAGTTTGTCACTCAGAGTTTTGTTCTTTAACCTGGGCCTCGGAAAAAAGCCTTTGGTTTCTTATGAGATATATACTACTAAATTCTAGTCTTGAGGTCTTTCAAAACCACCAGGAACTGAATATCCATGCTACCAGGATCTAGACAGCAGAGGAGAGGAAATTGGAATTTGAAAGACAATGAGGATAAGAGATGCATTGTGGCTATGTTCACCCTCAGTATCTCCTATCTATCAGTACATATCTATCAGTATATTCTCAGTATATTCTATCTATATCTATTTTATAGTGTTCATCCTTTTGTACCACCTAAAGTTTTTCTTTCAGAACTTACAAAATAAGTGAGACAACTTTCAATATTTTTAAATTTTTTTTTTACTTTGTATTTCACTATTATTATTGGTCATAAATAAGAATTAGGTCAGATTTTACATGGGAAATAAGATGATATAATTTGAGATGAGAGATAGGTACCTTGTCCATCCTCCTTCATTGTGAACCAAGGAACCACTGGTCTTGGTTCATTTAAAAATGGATCTGTCAGATGTCTTTACTGGATTGCATTTGCTTATCTAGTGAAAATTTTTAAATGGTCTTTGGTTCATTTCACTGTGTGGTGCATTAATACAGAGAACTTCACACACAAACTGCCCTAAAAATATGTAACCTAAATGCAGCTGGCTATAGATTTGTATCACTCTGTGTTACTGGAAGTTCAGTAACAGAAGTATATAACCCTTGTCATAGAATCCCTGTATCACACTTTTTCATCTTGTGGGTATATATTTTCTCTCTTTTTTTTTTTTTCTCTTGTTCCATACTGAATGCATAAGCTCCTCTCATAGTCCCCTAATGGTCTTACTTTCCAGATCATTTTATAGCATCCCTGACCCCAATTACAGTTCAGTCACATATATGCAGATGTTGGTTTTCTAGTATTGAGAAGATGGACTAAACTTTTTTCCCCATAGAAAAGGGTAAAAGAATTTAAAAGTCTTTGAAAAATATAAAAGTGAATGTATTGTGCTTCTCCAAATAGGTGAAAGCCCTTTTTTCTTCTTAATGGAGTTACTAGTTCATTATCAGAGTGCTACTTGAACTCCATAAAATTACCCAGGACTATATAGCAGACGTAACTTTATTCAGTACCTCCATGCAATAATAATCAGGCATCAGCAGCTTTGAACTCTAGGAGTACATACATTCACTTGCTACTGGACTCAAGATAAAGAATATGATTTTGAATGGACTAAATGTTACAGTATTTAAAAAAATTACCACCTAAAACTAATTTAAGATGGCTTTTATGAAATATACCTGAGGACCAGGGTGATATTTTTGACTCAGATTCTAAAAAACATCAGTGGTTAATCCATGTATGTGGAAATGAGCAAGCATCCATGGTATTGGGTCAGATTTTTAATTTTGGGGAAAATAGCTCCCCTTCAAAATGGAAGGTACTCATGCAAGAAAAGGATTTCTTAAAGGAGTCATCAAAGAATGATGAGATAGACAGCAGATGAATAACATGAACTTATTTGATAATGTAAGAGTGTGCCTTCAAAGTATAAGACAAAAAGCAAGTTTATTCAGTTTATCTGCCATAGCTAGCATCAACATTTTCCATTTTTATGTGAAATTAATTTGTATACATTCTGAAGTACAGTACAGATAGGAAAAAAAGTCTTGTTATTGAAAAATGTTGTTTAGTTTCATTTTTCTTCTATTGTCATTTTTTTTTTTATTTAAGTACATGCAATTATGACAATATCTATGCAATATAGATTTTTTTTTTACATAGAAAACAAAATATATAAAATAAGTGGTTCTATTGCTGATTATTTTCCTTGGTTTGATTTCAGTCTTACTAGGGATGTATCTAAACAATACTTTTTCCATGCTACAGAAGTCACATTTGACCTTTTTAATTATCAGGGTATAGAAGTTTTATTATGTAGTTCTAGTCTATTGAAATATTATTTCAGGTGATAATTACATGGACTCTGGGCAGTGGGTTGAACAAAACTCATTTTAATTATAACGAGAAAAGCCATTATGCCATTTTTCTACTTGAATTGAAGCTTTCCATTCTTGGTATTTAAAATTCTTTATTACAGGTTTCTCTGTATAGAAAATTCTGTGCTACACAGCAGGAACTCAACCAGTGGTCTAAAATGTGATTCAATCAAATTTTTTTTTTAATATTTTTTAACTAGTATTTTTCTTGCTGATGTACCTTATTATTATTTCTGTGTATTAATTTTAAAAGAACTATGTATACATCTTTCCAGATTTTAAGAAAATTACATAAGATCTATTATTTCTCTTGGTAAGATTTTATCTCAAATTCTGGAAGAACATGGTGGGAAGAAGTCATATTGTCCTATAAAGACAACTGGTAATCACAGCAGGCTAAAAGGACCTAGAACATAAATATATCAACTAGCAGGTGCTTTGCAAATTAATTGTGGTAATTTAATGTTACTGCAGGAGTACATTCTTGCAAGGGGCTTAATCTGCTTCAAAGTCTTCAAGCGTTGTAATAGAGACTGTTGCATTCGATGTAAAAATTAGAAAAATAAAAATATGTTGTTCTATGCAATGAAATGGTACCTTTTGAAGAATCTGTGTGTTTCTGACTCATCCTACAAGTTACTTTATTTGGTTCTCAGAACTTCAAAGTACTGAAAACAACTATTTCTTACAACATTGTATAGAATTAGGGCAGCCTAGGGCTACAAACGCCTTGCAAGCAAATGCAGGGGTGAATCTATGCATTTGGTTCTCCATTAACCCAGATCAAGAAAATAAAGCTTATAAGCCTCATTTATTACAAACGAAGCTCAGAAACCAGGTTTTTCTTAATTTTTCAGAAAGCCTCAGGAGATAATGTACATTGGCAATGCTTCTGTTTTGCTTAGCATGTTACAGCTTTGTCGTTCCATGAAGTCAGTGATGCTTTAGGCAGAAGTAGATTTCCACCCACATGGATTTTGCAGAAGTATCAGAGTGAGCACTGCAGCAATTCAGTATTAGCTCCACGAATATGTTGTCTCCTGGACAAAAGTGGCATCACTGGAGAGGTTAGAAGTAGAGAGTAAGGATTTCAAGACATCTTTGAAAATACAGGAAACAGGGAAAGAAGGGATGCAAAGAAGGGATGGATGGAAAAGAGAGGGGAAAAGGGAGGAAGGAAGATGGGAGGAAAGAAGAGAGGAAAGAAGAGAGGAAAAGAGGAAAGAAGGCAGGAAGGCAAGAAGGAAGGTGGGAAAGCAGGAAGGCAGGAAGGCAGGAAGGGAGGCAGGAAGGCAGGAAGGGAGGAAGAGAGGAAGAGAGGAAGAGAGGAAGAGAGGAAGAGAGGAAGGAAGGAAGGAAGGGAGGAAGAGAGGAAGAGAGGAAGAGAGGAAGAGAGGAAGAGAGGAAGGAAGGAAGGAAGAGAGGAAGAGAGGAAGGAAGGAAGGAAGGAAGGAAGGAAGGAAGGAAGGAAGGAAGGAAGGAAGGAAGGAAGGAAGGAAGGAAGGAAGGAAGGAAGGAAGGAAGGAAGGAAGGAAGGAAGGAAGGAAGGAAGGAAGGAAGGAAGGAAGGAAGGAAGGAAGGAAGGAAGGAAGGAAGGAAGGAAGGAAGGAAGGAAGGAAGGAAGGAAGGAAGGAAGGAAGGAAGGAAGGAAGAAATGAAAATTAGTTTTAGAAAAAAAGCCAACATTCATTTTACAGGTTCCTAGCAGTCCTTCATCCTATTGATTTGAATGTCACTTTTCCCATTCAGATTTAGATGATATTATAAAGGAAGACAGCAATATTCTAGGAGATCTGATTATTCAAAGTCAAGACTTAGATCTTATTCATTTATTAGAAGACCAGCTTTCTATTAAAATGCTGAGGGGAAAAGAGTCCAGCCCCCAAAAGTCCAGGATGAAAAATTCTGAATTGTTTCTATCTTACCGAACGGTTTATTTAGTCTATTTATCTGTGTTGTGAATTGCAAAAGGGGAGAGATTAGGTAAAACAAGTATATTTTTTTCATTGTCCTTTTCACATGCATAATCTATTAGGAAATGTTCAAGGTATCTATAAATTGAAAGACACCTGTTATCTGGTTTCGATGTTTTGTAGTTGAGCCATAATTTAAATTCATAGCATTCTTTTAAATGGTCAATGGCTTAAGTAGTATTGTTGCAAGAACTTTACAATAGTAGGCATGGATGTTTCAAACCCACTAATTTTTCATGTTTGAATCCTACTGACTGAAATATTTTGGAATTCTTTCCCATACTACATAGAACTCAAGTATTTTTCTAAAAGATCTCTATGAGGAAATGTGAAGTGTTCCTCTGGAAAGCTGTGAATTATTTCTTTTCTCAAGTGTTTGACATTTCTGTGAAAAAAAGATATTTCATGAAATAATATTCAGCATTGAAAAACACTTTTGAAGTATTACTGTAGAACTATAGATGCCTCACAATCCAGTTCTACGAATATTCAAAAATTTATGTGCCTGGAAATGTGGATAATCAATCTCAGGAAAGGGAGAAGTACTTTCTGCTGAAATCTTGACATAATGCAAATACTTTGATTAAACATTGTTTACTCATTTGTCATTCTATAAGGCACTATAAGGATAGAGACCAAACTATGAGAAGTCTTGGGGTTTTTTGTTTTTTTTTTGCATATTTATGATAAAATTTGACACTGAATCAACAAAAGAAATTTTTTTTGTGCTTTAGCAACTAAGCACCACACAGCTTCTTGCTCACTTCCCCCTGGTGGGATGGGGAGAATCAGAAGTGAGAAAAAGACAGTTTAATAGATAAAGCAAAAGCTCCATGTGCAGACAAAGCAAAATAAGGAGTTTGCTCCCTACCTCCCATCGTCAGGCAGCTGTTCAGCCATCTCCAGGAAAGCAGAGCCACCTCACACTAACAGTTACTTGGGAAAACAAACACCCTCACTCCAAACATCCCCCCCTTCCTTCTTCCTCCATCTTTATATGCTGAGCACAACATCATATGGTCTGGGATATCCCTTTGTTCAGTTGGGGTCAGTTGTCCCAGCCATATCCCCTCCCAGCTTTTTGTGCACCTCCTGCCCACTCACTGGTGGGGTGGTGTGAGGAGCAGAAAAGGCCTTGGCTCTGTGTGAGCACTGCTCAGCAATAACAAAAAGATCTCTGTATTAGCAACACTTTCCATCACAAATTCCATATCCCCATACAAGTTAACACGGAAAAAAGAAAATTAATCCAGTCAAAACCAGCACACAAATGAGATACTGATTGCAGGCTAGGCTTTGATTCCTTTGATTCTGAACATATCTCTGCAGGGAAGAATAGGTTGTATGATCCACTTACCTTCCTTTGAGTTCTACCATACGGAACAGATTAATTCTTATACCACTATAGACCCCAAAACTTGTTCAAATTTATTGACTTTTGCCACTGACACTTCATTGCTGTAGCCAAAAGGCAATTACGATTTCTTTCGCTGGGATGTCTGCTGCTCCTTATGCCAGTTATGCTACAGTTTTAATAATATGTAATGGATGCCAGTGATCTATAAGTTAGGAGTCACATTTATTTCAGAGTCCCTAGAAACCTATTTGGTATTTTCCTGCCAGTTTCTCTGAAAAGTGTTTTTGTACTGTAGGTCTTGAACATAGGCAGAGTCTTTCCAAGTAAAGACTTGACAGTATCTTCCTATTTGTCTGTTAAACATAGCATCTGCCTTGTGCAATTGACACTACCATAATTTCTTTTCTTTCATATTTAAAAGGCAGTAACACAACTCATTTGTAAGTGGACATGTTCTTCACTTTCTTTGTATAAAAGAGCAGATGTATGTGCCCAGTTTCCATGTTCCAGACTTCTCAATTCATTGTATTAAATATTTTATTTCCTTCTGTTCTTCTCAGTTTATTCCTAACCTCCCACTACTCCTGTTAGGATCTAAATGGACTGCAAAGTTTCTACAGCAAAGATGTAATTTGAATTTTCCTTCTTTCTGTCTTTTAAATCATGACATTGTAACTATTCTTCATTCCCCATACATCCATTGTGCATTCATTCTTCACTTACCACACAGTGTTCCACCTGTATAGGTATTTTTATGTGCACTGCGTAGATATTTATCAAATCCTCTAAGAAGAAACCATGAGAACATTTTTTTATATAATTTATCATGTGAATATCTGTGGGAAACATTCAGCTCCCATCCTGCACAAATGAAAGTACTGTCACCCATTAAGTATTCCTTCTTAATAGTGTTGGTCTTTCACAGTTCTTTGTTAAAGGGCACAGACAAAGGAAGATAGATAGTGGCAGCAACCTGCCAGTTATATAGACTTTTTATGAGTTCTAAGCTTGCATTTTACAATTACACTTTCTGGTACTAGGGCCTCGGGATATTTCAATAGTTCCAATATTTCCAAATTTTTTGTGCTGCTTTTGTCTGTGAATGCAAGCTCCATCTCATGTAACTGCTTGTTTTTGTTAAAATCCCAGGGACTGAGATCAAGCTATTAGATGAAATATTACTTATGAATAGATTGTTGCTTGATAATGCCAGTGAAACAAATTTGAAAATGGAACCTCCCAGTTTTTCGTAGTGGCACAGCTAGTGTCACAGCATGGCTGGTTTTTTAACTCCTTTAAACTTTGAATTTTTGAAACCTTAACAATGGCAAAACTGGATTGCCTCACAAAAATTTAAAAAACCCCAAATATCCAAACCACACACAAACCAAATGTTGAAAGTGAAAAGTATTTTACAGAAGCCAGTTGAAACATTATACTGTGGAACATAGGGAAAAGCATTTTCTGGATCTTGAAGATTCCTTTTGGAATGTTACTTCTCCCCAGTCAGCAAAACTGATGTGAAACCACAGTTTAAATTTCAGTGTTGTCTCATGAATATATTTAAACAAAATTCATGGATCTCCTCAAAGTAGTGGAGAAAAATTATTTCAACCTTATATAGGTTTGATATTAAAGTTATGAAACTTTAAATCCCATAAAGTCAAATTGCTTAATAGATTTACATTTATAACCCTTTTAGAGTGACACAAAATAGCACCATGATTATACAGTTATATAATAAAAATCTTAAAAAGTGAGTCTTTGAGGCAATATTTAAAATTTTTTTAATTTTAACTCCCATTAATATGGGAGTTTATTCTAATAACTCCCATATTAATTGGACTAGCAATGCATAAAATTACTACATATAGTTATGACTATTGCAAAATTCTGATATATTTGCTAACTATTGTTTGCATGTATTTACATATACATGCACTTGCTTATACAATTTCAGATACCATGACAGATGTTTTGTGTAAACAAACAAACAAAATTAATAGAATCATAAAATCCTGATTTCACAGAATATTTTGGGTTGAAAGGAACCTCTAAAAGTCATCTGGTCCAATCCCCTTCAGCAAGCCAGGACATCCTCACCTGGATCAGGTTGCTCAGAGCCTTGTCAAGCCTCACACTGAATATCTCCATGGATGAGGCCTCAGCTACCTCCTTGGGCAACCTGTTCTGTTTTTCCACTACACTCATGGAAAAGAACTTGTTCCCAACAACCAATCTAAGTCTCCTCTAATCAGTTTTGGTCTACTTTTATTTGTTCACTTGTTTCCAGGTTTCCTAATAGCTGTTTTTTTTGAGACTATTTGTTTTCTTCTATTTGAATTTGGTTCACCTAAGTGTTTATCCCATAGCAGCCCAACATGCAGTACTTTCAAGTGTTCGTCTATTAAGGGTAAGTAGCTCTAACAGTTGTGACTTAATTATCATATCTGTAGGGACAGTGAAGTGTTCAACTAGTAGAAGTTCATGGTCACTCATGACAGATGGAATATTTATTGGATATGCTACTGCACTTGTAATATTTTTCATTTGTCTATGAAGTTTTCTTCTTTATTATTTTCTGTTACAGATAATGAAAATATGAGGCATATCAGATATGAACCTCACTATGTACCTTATATTTATGAATTAGAATGTGTCATATCCAATGCACTGTTTTCCTATTAAATGATAGGTTCAATATTAAAACTTAACAAATCACAACCAGCACAGAACATAATGGCACAGTTCAGTCTTTTTTGTTGGTCACAAATATCATTTGGATGATGCTCTGAGGCGCATGGTGTGATTCTAGAGTGCCCTGCACAGGGACCGGAGTTGGACTTGATGATCCTGATGGATGCCTTTCAACTCAGCAGATTCTATGAAAAAAAAAGTATATCACTCTTTGCCTTCTTATAGCTGACATTTTTAGACATATTGTAAGTTCTGAACAAGTGACCATATGTTATGACTAAAAGAAATGCAGATCAGTTACTGGTCTAAAACTACTACATTTCAAATCTGATAAATAAAAGAACAGCTGTGTCTTGGTAGCACTGTGGTGAAGAAATAGCCACTTTCAATCAGTGAGGTTTTTATAATTTGTTTTACAAGACACCTGTCTGGGATATATTCTGGTGATATCTCTGCGAGAGTCTGATTTATAAACATCAAAATGTAATGTTGAATCTCAACACAATTTACAGATCTTCATTGAAACAGAGCACAGACTTGCTTAATGCATAATTCTGAATATCATTTTGCTACAGAGGTCATAGGATATTGCCATGAAATACAGAATCAGCAGCAAGTTGATCACAGGTTGGTATTTTTTCAGATACAATTTATTGCCTTATCTTGATTTGCTATTTTTAAGAGGGAGAGGGAATGTAACTGTATTTTCTGATAAAATAACTTTATTTTGAAACCTTCTTTCTTCTGACGATGCAGTAATAATCTTTAAAATAAATCAGCATCCTTTTTAAGGGGAGAGATGTAATAGCTCTCTTTTTGTTGTCTTTTTAAAAGAACCACTTATGAACATACTGTTCCTGGAAAATTCTGGAAAATATTGACCCTACAAAGTTTTATAATGTTTTACTAGTATAGTGTTCATATATAATACTGAGAATGACTAAAAAGATTGGTATTGTTGCATTAGTAACAGTCATTGATGGGAAGCACTCAAATATGATAAGAAGTTTGGTATAAAACTTCAGAATGACATTCACTGAGTGTGTATCATGATAAAAAGACTTAAGCGGATTTATGAAAAGTAATTGAGGATTTGTTAGAGTGTTCAGATTTTAAGGAATAAACCATATGAAGTATATTAAGTTGTTTATGATTTGGATGAGTACTCAAACCCCTTCATAAATGGATTCTAACTAGCATCTCTGGATAATCTCTGCTGTTGTTGTGGTAGAATGAATTAATGTGATTGGCATGGTAAGTTCTCCCTGTTTTCATCATTTCACTGTCATTTATTCCTCCCCAGCCCAGTCTTACTTTATCTTGAATATTTATAGGAAAACTGAAACATGACATTTGGTCTCCAATGTTCATACTGAGTCTTGGAGACTCACTGTAGGAATAAGCACTTTTTCTTAAATGCATTTTCTCAGTTACATCATTGCTAGAGCACCATTTCAGAGCACACAGGGATTTTCTCCTTAGGTGCCACAGGGATATTTTTAATATCTTTTCAAAGTGAATAAATTTAACTTATTAAAGTAGATAAATGTAACTAACTTTTAACATTGACCTAAGACTTTATCCTCTGATAATGAACAAGAGATATCTTACCTCATTTATACCACTCAGTCAAAGTTGAGGAGACAACATTTTCAGTCCACTGAGTGTACAGAACTGCAAGCTGCACAATTATCCCAGCATCAACTGATGAGCAACTTTTCAATTTTATGTATATAGCATTATTTTGCTTTACTTTTAGACATGGATAGAATGGAAATGGGGTATGGTCTGTTAGCAGAAAGGCAAGTTAGTCCACAGTTTTCCCTGGAAGAACTTGGGATTTTCTTACCTCTCTCAGAGTCCTCTCTGAACAGTAGAGTGAATATTGTCATTGCTGCATGTAAATCAGCAAGGTACTCTTGCAGCAGTTAATGATGGTAGCTGAAGGTCTTGTTTAAAATATATTTCAAAAATTACTTCATTTTTATTAATGTTTAGGAAGGAAAATATATAAATTGTAAGGTGCAGTGCACTGATCTAAAGGCAGCGAACTGATCCAAAATGACAACACAACAGAAATAGGTGTGGGACTAGGAAAAATGTAGGAATAACAACATGAGGCTGGGCATATTGTCAGGTGACGTAATTATTTTCTTTAGTAAGGCAATCAGTACAGGCCATGCACTCTGGCCATTTGTTAACATTACCAGACTGAAAACCAAGAGATTTTTGTAATCCAGGGAGTGTAAAACAGAACAGAAATGAACAGATATGCATTGTCATGTCTGCTCTGTTAATGAGGACAATTCCTTTAAATGGTCCCTACTATGTTTTTAACTATTATAAATAAAAGAGATTGTTTTATTTAAAATCCCATTATTAAACACATTATAAGTTACAGTAATAACATTAAAATACTTTAAAAGCTTCAGGAATGAAATGTCCCATATGATTTGAAAATTGACCATTTCTTACAGTGATATGGAATTAGAAGACAGTTTTGTGTAAAACTGAAAATACATTATCAAAAGCCACAACAAAGAAACAAATTATTATAAAATGAAGCAATAATTCTGCAATAAAGATGTTTGATTTTGAGCAGATGAGTAATCCTACAAAGGAATTTGGACTGCTTATATGATGAAAATGAAGCTTAGATATAATTGTTGGCAAAGCTGGGACTTGTGTATTTTGCTTTCCAACTTAAGCATGCCACTTTAGTAATGCCAAAACAATACTTGCTGTGTATCCAGGTAGCAAGTATCTCCCTGTAAGTCTAGTCATATGTCAAAAATAATAGTTGGTGAAAAGCTCAACGTGAACCAGCAGTGTGCACGTGGAACCCAGAAAGCCAACAGTATCCCGGACTGCATCAGAAGAAGTGTGGCCAGAAGGTCAAGGGAGCTTATTCTCCTTCTCTACTCTGTTCGTACGAGAACCCACCTGGAGTACTGTGTCCAGTTCTGCAGCACCCAATACAAGAATTACATGGAGCTCTTGTAATGAGTCCAGAGGAGGACCACAAAGATAATCTGAGCACCTCTCCTAGAGAGACAGGCTGAGAAAGTTGGGTAAGTTCAGCCTGGAGAAGGCTCAGGGGAGACTTTATAGCAGCCTTCAAGTGCCTGAAGGGGCTCCAGGAAATCAAGGGAGGGACTTGCTAAAAGTGATAGGACAAAAGGAAATGGTTTTAAGCTGTAAGGGAGTAGATTTAGGTTAGATATTAGAAGAAATTAGTCTTAGGGTGATGAGACACTGGCACGCATTGCCCAGGGAAGTTGTGGATGCCCTCTCCCTGGAAGTGTCCTAGGCCAGGTTGGATGGGGCTTTGAGCAACCTTTTTTGTTGGGAGGTGCCCACGTCCATATCAAGGAGGTTGGAACTAGGTGACCTTTAAGGTCTCTTCCAAACTAGACTACGCTCTGATTTTGTGATTCAGTTAAATATTTGAAGTACTTAAGGATATATGCCAATAGCTGGCGAGCATAGTTAAATATAGAACAGAAGATGTAAGAGAAAAATATAGAAAAGAGACCTTGGGTTGAACCTGAAGTAGGGATGTAAATATTTCTGGTTAAAATAAAATAGCATATTTAATGTGAAAACTTCAGGCAATAATCTTACAGTGCCGTCCCAGGAGCATCCTGAGGTTGTACCACTACACTAAGACTATAACAGTAAAGAGTTGAGTCCAACCCTCCTCCAGGGCAGGATCACTTACTGCAGGTCACACAGGAACACCTCCACAGCCTCACTTGGGAGCCTGTTCCAGTGCTCTGTCACTCTCATAGCGAAAAAACTTTTCCTTATGTTTGTTCTGACTTGTTCATGACAACGTTTCATTATTGTGCCTAATATTTGCAGGTTCAGAGCAGGGACTGTTGCCTCCACTAGAGCATTTGTACCTAGAACAACAGATACTTAGGATATCTTTTTTTTTTTAAACTAGAAGTGGAATTTAAGGAGTAAGTCTTCAAAGCACTAACATTATCCTTTTCTATTATTTAAGTCTTACATATCTGAAAATGAATAGTTAAATGCACTCCTGTCTGCTGCTTAGAATTTTTGACATGAAAGAGGAGGACCTCAGACACTTAACAGATTTAAGGGTTCAAAAGAAGAAACCCATGTCTATATTAGCAGTGCATGTTTTCAAACTGAGTACACCCAACTGCTTTATCATTCTTCAGATTTCCAGGACTTGGATTCTTGCCTGCTCTGGTTATAGTATCTTCATTACCCTTGATATTAATGTAAAAATTAATTAATAATTAAAATTAGTTAATTAGTTAATGAGTAAAAATCAGTTTAGTTTGCACAGAAAACAGTAATTCACCTTAGTTTGGTCCTTAATAGTAATACTGAAACCATCTACTCTCTTGTATCCACAACCTTATCTGTACAGTCCGATATATTTTTCTCTTAGGAAATAATAAGCTTAGAAGTTGAATCCATTTAAGCCATTCCTGTATAAAAGATCAGATTCCTCAGTATATTACAGTTACTTTTTCCTCTGTCCTGGAAAAGGGAAACTGTCTTAAAAATAATCTAATACGCTTGACTTAAATTGTAGTTATAAATCTAGTTTGCAAGAACACACACATACACAATATATTTACAGCATTATGTCTGTTCAGAATTATTTTCTGAAATACATATTGCGTACTGTAGTGGAAAGGAGAAAATGTGAAAAGATAGGGTGTGGTAGAATGTTGTCTTTGAACTGGTGTTATTTAATTTCTGTTTAAAAAATCAACTGGTGCCAGTGATAATATGTAATATTATTACATAGAGGTCTGATTATAGATCATAGAGAGGCCTGACACTCACAGGAAACAACCTGCATAGCTGCCAGATGAAAAATAATGATAGAAACAATTATTTATTGATTGAGAACTGGTTT
Source organism: Heliangelus exortis (assembly GCF_036169615.1). Classification (NCBI taxonomy): domain Eukaryota; kingdom Metazoa; phylum Chordata; class Aves; order Apodiformes; family Trochilidae; genus Heliangelus; species Heliangelus exortis. Next base: position 95,511,429 of record NC_092424.1, on the reverse strand, counting down.
TGGATGCCAGGTTGGACTATGGCAGCTGAGAAATTTGTTTCTTTTTAGCACTGACTACAGTGTATTTCTGTGATCCTCTTTTGCTGATCTCATTAGTTCCACTGAAATAATCACTGGGCAAAGGAAAAATACATATACACGAAATATTCTTTTGTGATTTATCAGTATGTAAATCACATGCATTATCTAGCTCTTGTGGCCATTCAGAGGCAAATGGAAACTGTCCAGTTCTATTCAGAGTTAGGCTAATTTTGTGATATCACTGCAGACAGAGAATAGAAATGGAATGTAATTATGTCTGGCAGGTTTCTTTAAAGGTATTGAAGCATCTAAGTTAGGAGGTTAAGTTACTTGCCTCCGTTCTCCTGTGTCTAAGGAAGGAAAAGGGGTGAATTTCCTCTTGGAATACAGGGTGTATAAGGCCATTAGTTTCCCAGTTAAGGCTGAATTAATTCCAAGACCAGCTTAGAAGTATGTCAGTTTCACACATAATCTCTTATGCAATTTTCTTTTACCATTTAGTGTACCTTAGCCAACTTAGGTCAATGTTTTACAAAGCAATTTGATCAGATATGTTGAAGTAATCATCTGCTTTTGTTAGCTCTAACATTTGTACAGTTTGACAGTCCCTCTTCTCCTGAAATTCTATTGTAAGATAACTCCCTTTTTTTCCTCTTGAGTGTATGTCCAACAACAGATTTTGCTCCAGATTCAATACTAGTAGATTTTTCATTAATTGTGTGGTAGCATGACATATGAGTATGTCATGAGTATGACATAGCCTTTGGTTTTATTTTGTTTTAGACCATTTCTAAATTATATTCTCAGTGCTGCATAATGAGTCTTGTTCTTATACTTTTCAATTATTTAATGAATTTCCCCTTAAAAATTTTTTTTTTTGGTACATACTAGTAAGCAACATATAAAGTTCTTGTCCTAGCATCTACTTTCAATAGTTTCTTTGGCATGAAGGCACATAATTTGGATGAAACTATTTGATATATTGCTTTGTTTGGGTTTTTTGGTTGGTTGGTTGGTTTTTGTTTGTTTTTTGTTTGTTTTTAGGAGCTTTCAACAAAAACAAATAAAACCCCAAACAACCCACTTGCCCATAGAGATCTGGTTTTAATTTTAACTTGTCTGTAAAAATGAGTTTCCTGATGGTACCTTACCACATTAGCTGTTAACTTTCATCAAAGCAGTATTGAAGTGGTTGACATAATGAGTAGTCAGTTTTAACTTTATTTAAAAGTACCATAGGTAGAGATCTGTAAATGAAGAGTGACGTGCATTGCGTGAAGTCACGGTTTGGCTTTGAGAATGAAGATTTAAGAAGGGCTCTCCCCAGGCTTGCTGCAAGCACACTGATGGCTGATGAGGCCAATGCGGGACAAGCAGTGTGGCTGTGAAAGGCCCTGCAGAAAGTCTCCTGTGAGGGGACAGCCAAGGCACAGCTCTTTCTCCTCTGTCTTTTCTCCTCCAGACTGATTCTCTGTGGACCACTGCTGGCAGTCAGTATGGCCAAAGCTGAGGGGTTGTTTCAGGGAGTCCTTGTATCTCCTCTCTGGGGCTCCTCTGTTTCAGCAGCTGGTGGCAAGTTCACCACAGAGCACAATCGTAGGGAGGAGGTGATCCTCCATCCTGGAGACATGCCCTGCCCAACACAGCTGTGTGCTCAGTAGCATGGCCTTAATATTGGTGACCCCTGCCTGTTCAAGGACAGGAACATTGGTCACATAGTTACTCCTGTGGATGTTTAGGATTGTACAGAGGCAGCACTGATGGAAGTGTTCGAGAAGTCGCAGGTGGTGGTGGTAGATGACCCATGATTCAGACCCATATATAAAAGAGTAGACAGTACAATGACTCTGTAGACACTGATCTTTGTACTTTTCTTCAGGTGTTTATTACTCCAAACTCTTTTATGAAGTCTTCTGAATGCTCTGTATGCCTTTCCTATCTCTGTCAATCTTGGCATCCAAGGAAATAATGTATTTATTTCCTGCAAATCCTGTCCTGCAAATCATTCCCAGATAGCTGAACTGCTGGACTGACTTAAGCTCTGATTCACCTGTGGTGATGAGGGGATGATGAAATCTTCCTGAGGTGCAGGCTGGTAGAGAACTTCTGTCTTCTTCAAGTTGACTTCCAGCCCACGAATGTCTGCAGCCTCTGCAAAGCAGGATGCTATGCACTGCATAGCTGCCCCTGTGTGAACAACGAGGGCGGCATCTTCAGCAGAAAGCAACTCTGGGACCTGGTGATTTAGGGTCTTGGTGAGGGCATTCACTCTCCTTAGACTGAATAGGCTCCCATTGGTACCATATCAGATGTAAATGCCATTTTCTTCATTGAGGTCTGCCATGGCCCTTTGGAGCATGGGGCTAAAGAAGACTGTGATTACAGTGGGTTGGAGAGCACAGCCTTGTTTCACACCATTGATTATTGGGAAGGATTCAAAAGTGCATCACCATCTCTGAGTTGGCCCCACTGATCCTGATTGTAGCAGGATGATAATTTTGAGGAATCTGGGGGGCATCCTAATCGTTCCAAGATCTGCCACAGGTCTTTTCTGCTCACAGTGGCAAAAGCTTTAGTGAAGTCTATAAATGTCACATAATGACCTTTGTTCTGTTCCCTACACTTCTCTTGCAGTTGTCTGAGAACAAATACCATGTCTGTGGTACTCCTATTGTCTCTGAAACCAGACTGGCTTTCAGGTAGAACTTCCTCTGCAATAGTAGGTACTAATCTGTTCAAAGGTATTCTTGCAAGCATTTTTCCAGCAATCAAGAGCAGAGTTATACCTCTGTAGTTGGAGCAGTTTGACTTTTCTCCTTGCTTTTTGTACAGGGTGATGATGACTGCAACACAGAGATCTGGTGGTAATTTGCCTTGTTCCCAAAAACTCACATTTACTTGTGAAATTTAGCATGGAGTGCTTGGCCTCCTTGCTTCCAGTCATAGATGGGATTCCATCAATCCCAGCTGCCTTGCCAGTTTTCAGCTGCTGTATGGCCTTAAGAGTCTCTTTCAAAGTAAGGGCTATGTCCAGTTTGGTTTTCACTGGTTGTTGTGTAACGTGCTGAATTGCTGAGCCTTGGACTACACAGCTGGCACTGAAGAGAGTCTGAAAAAGTTGAGACCATCGGTTCAGGATGGAAGTTTTATCTGTTTGACCATCTGTGCTGAGTAGGGGGCTTTGGACCTGGTGTGTGGGTCTATACATTTCTTTCAGAGTTTCATAGAGCCCGCTGTGGTCACCCATAACTGCACATAGTTCAGACTTTTCTGACAGCACAGCTTGCAGCCTCACAACGGCACGCCAGCTCCTCCCCCAGGACAAGGGGGTGTCCCTGGAGGAGATGGAATATATAGAGTACTTATAGATAAGTATGTAGATGTAAATAGACTCACTCTGCATTTTTATTCTGTATATATGCTTTTTTTTTTTTTTCTCCAGTAGAAGTATTAAATTGGAGAGAAATATGGAACAGTGAAACAATGAGAAGAAATAACATTTTCACATATTATGATGATTATGTTTTATAAGGGCATGTATTCATCTTTGCTAACAATCAGAGAACATTATTGAGTTTTGTAAAATAACAATCAACATAAAGAAGGATGCATGTCAGTGGATTGTTTTATTTTTAAGTTGACTAGATAATGCAGTGCACAGAAAGGAAGGAAGAAATTATCTTGGTAAACCTTAGTGTCCAACTAATATGCAATCTGGAGGGCAGGTTTTCTAGCATATCATAAGAAACACAGAAATAAAACAGGTCATCTCAGCTTTGCTTGTGAGGGTATCCATACTGGAATTTCTGGAACTATATAATTTGTGTCACTGTCTCGTAAAAAGTCTTTAAAAATCTTATGTTAATAAAAGGAATAAAATAATAACAAAATGAAAAATATATTCTTCTTTATAATACCAATTTATTCCAAAAAAAAGAAACTGCTATAGTAAATTGCAAGTTTTAAAAGAAACTCTCCTGTCTTTGTTTACAGTCAGTATAGAGAAATTAGCACCTAGAAGTAATTTTGTCTCCTAGTAGGATAGATACCTACTGCAGGTCAAAAGAATTAAATGCCTTTTAAATACTTAAAGTTAAGTGAGATTAATTGCTTTCATTGCTTGAAATAGTAATAAGTTTCAGGGGTTTTGATTTATTAAATGCACTACATAGGGTAATAGAAAGCAGTCTTCAAAGAGTCTTCTCTCACTGATAACTGAAAGAAACGAGACTATTTAAAAGAGTATCTTACAATTATATACAATACTTTATTTCTCAGCAGCTTCAGTTGTAGACAAAAGTATTGCAGTTCTAGTTTTAGTGTAATAATGTATGACATTGTTTAAATCCAAGGAAAATATATGCATATATATATTAATTCTGAGTTACCTGATAACAGTGTTTAACAGTCTTTGACTATATAAACTGAGAGTTGAAATACCAGACTTTAACACTGGTAACTCCACATCTCAAAGTCAAGAAAATTTTAGGTGATTTAATGCCTTAACATTGTTTGATACCTGTAGCAGCAGTTACTTTCCAAGTACAGAATATAAGTTTGTGTCCTTACCCTCTGCTACATGAGATGACTCCACTTGTTCTCTGGAAACTCCAAACATGCTACTGCCCAATGAAAAAAAACCATCTTCAGATCCGATTTGAGCACCAGGCACTGAATAAAATCCATGGAGTTAAGTCTTCTTTTCAAGAAAACCATGCTATATAAAAGACTAATGAGAACTCACTAACAGGATTGTTTTTCAGTTCACTATTAAGAAACTGTACTAGACCATCAATGATCTGTACATTTTATTATCACTTTTGCACTAAGTTTAATGAGGAGTTTATTAAGTATTATTAAGAAAACACTGGTATCCAGTTTATGCATAACTTTGTTATCAATAAAAGAAATAAAAAACTTGGAAAGATGGTATTTCAGCCTTGAAAATAATAAAATTTACAATGAAAAACCTGCTTCTGAAATGTGTGAGAGTTTAATTTGTTAAACAGTATGTGTTTAGTTACTATCTATTTCAATAAAATTTGTAATAAATTCTGAGGAAACTAGCACAAGTTTGCACAGGTCCAATTTTACATAAAAATTTAGAAAAATGTGGGAAGTCTAGAGATGGGGGGAAACTGGTGAGGAGACCTCAAAACAGTAAGCCAGTCACAACTTAGAAAACCAAGCTGAATCTGCCAGGAGAAAGGCAAAATAAACATGATTCCAAAAAGAAGACTAAAGGTCAGATTATCTTTACTGATTAGTAGGCAGAAATACCCATTTATGTCCATTTATGCTGAAACACAACTTTCACAGTGCTGCAATTCCACAAAGGGACTTGCTCTTTAAAGTTACAAATTGTTGGCATGTGAGACCACCTATCATTCCTTTACTATGGCATAGAGGGCTGATGCAAGATAAAACCCAGGTCATCCTTACATCTTTGTTAGCAATATTTGTCAGCTCTCCAGCTCCCAAATGTGCAGCAAGGTCCTGCAAATTTTTAAAGTATATTAAATGCAAAATTCTTCCTGCAGCCTTTTGAATGGGAAGACTTAACATCTCCTCTGCTTTGGAAATTTTGACAGGTGTTTGCCTGGGTGTCAGAGATATCTGCACTGGTGTAAATGTAATTAATATATACTCAAAGTTTAAGCCTCTGAACAATCTTTGTTTACACAAGCATAGCAGTTATTGGTTGAATGTCATCTGGAAGTCAACTTTTCTGTTGATTTTTCTAATAATAAGTAGGTGAAATGATAAGAAAATGCTAGAACAAGGAAGTGACATGGTAGCATAAGGTACCAAAAGTGGGAGCTAGCATGGGGAGAATAAGTTATATGACAAGTAGGTGGGCTGGTGGAAGTGATGAGAGCAAAACTGTAGAAAAAACTGGTGGGACAATAAGGGGTAGATTTTTGGATGTTGTCATAAGCATTAATCTTAGGCATTTTTTCTTGAGTACTGTTGTAAAGCTTCATTCAGAATTACATGTTTGCAATATTATCTTTACATTTACAGTGCATATGAAGAGGTTCTCTAAGGTGACATACTTTCTTTTTTCTATTTTTATAATAATAACAATAATAATATATATAATATAGTAATATTATCATAATAATCATTATAATCATAACAATCATAATATGATATTATAATAATATAAGAATTATATTAAGTATAATTATAATACTATTTAATACTTCTGCAACAAATTTATAACTAGTATTATATAATATTTTTCCATGGTACAGATAAGATCACGCTTTGGATATATTCCATCTGATTTGGGCTTCTTGCTACAAACCAAGTATAAATAAAATGGAAAGATGCAAATTGTAATTTAAGTAAATATGTTTCAAGTTTACTAATGTGTAAGAATTTACTTTATCTACAGTGAAAAACAACCAGGAAACTTGTACAAGGGTTTAATTTCATGAATAGGAGAAATTATCTCTGTATCTACCACAGAAAAGTAATGAGAAGAAAATGCAACTGGTGTATCTGAGAATTAAATCTTGGAAGGAAAAAAAAATGTTGGATTAAGAATCTATGAGAGGTACAGATTTCAGTATACTGCTGCTTCAGGGAGGACAGTTGCAACTATTAAGGTGATGGATTTGAGACAAATCAAGTAATTGGTTAAAGCATAAATAAACAGATGTAGAATATTACAGAAAAAGATTCAGAGCTGATTAGGAGGAGGAAGAAAAAAAAACACAAGCAAAAGAATAGTGAAGGGAGAGTGAAAACTCATCATTCTTACCTCTTGCTAAGTAGGAAAAAAAAAATATTCATGAGGACTTCTGCTTAAAAACTGAAAGCATTGTCTTGCTTACAGTAAGAACTGTTAAAGTTCTGTGAACAGCAATGAACAAAAAGACACTAGGTCATCACTCAGGAGGTTGCTCTAGATCTGTTCTCTCAGCTGTTCCAGTGACTAGTTTCCCTCACCATATAACCACAGAGAACTGTTATCATAAACCTCTGCAGAGAGCTTTCTCATTCAAAATCTGTACTCTTGACAACCTGTGCCTGTTATAGCTTTACAGAAATGCTACCTTTAAGTTCTCTTCTTTCTATCCATCACTTTTCCAAAATTGTAGGATCATAGAATAATTCACACTGGACACAGTTTCAGGAAATCTCCAAGTTCAACCCTCTATTAACTTTATTATTTTTATACTTGAACATAGGCTGCCATTTCAAAATACATTATCCAGTATGTGGCTAAGTCAAATTTCCTGAACATCAATTATAGTGCATGCAAAAATTCTGCCTTAATATGCGAAGCACATAGCTTGAGACATAGGTCAGTATAAAACTGATTCTAAGGGTAAGGGAATATTAATTCTTGGGTATTTCTGAATGACACAGTAGGCAATATAGGAAGTTAGGCTCACCTAGAGGAAGTTAGAGGCTGTGCTGCAAAGTCAGAATATGTTGCCTATATTTCTAGGGATGTAGAGGGAGTGATGGACTGAGCTGTGAAAATAAGGAAATGACCTCTCTACTTCAGAACATAAAGCATGTTAAGAGACTGTGGAGTAGCTAAGTGGATAAACTTGAAGAAAGTTCAAAATTAAAAATACCATTGAAAATTGTATTTGTAATGCAAATGTAAATTCCAAATGCTCCAAACACCATTACAGAGCAGAGAACTGTCCTAAGGCATCTCTAGCAAAGGCTATTGCTTCCTTTATAATGTATTAAAGAAAATTAATTTTAGAACAGAATTCCACAAACAGATTTTCACTTTTGATGCAGAATTTCTAGAAAACTTTGCTTTTTAAATTAACCCTGACATTAAATTAAATTAATCCATGCTCCAGCAATAATTAATTTTTAAGTGAGGACAACCAAAAGAACAAAAAAAAAATGAAAGTCACAGCTAGCTTCTTATCTAATCTTCTGTCAATACTTTAGCGAATATTTTAGAGTAATAAAGTAATATTTTAGAGTAATATCTGGAAATTTCATATCATCTAGCATACTTTCTTCTCAGTGATACAGACATAGTTTTCCTTTATTTCCAATATCAGATCCATCGCTCCCTCCATACTCTGGAGGAAATATCATCAAAGAACAATATTTTTTTTTTTCAGGTTTCTGAGTCTAAAGTTAAAGTGATAGTTACAGGAGCATCCTTTTCTCTTTTACAGAACTCCCTGTTTTCGTTAACAGTTGTTTATTTTGTTTTGTTTTGTCTTGTTTTTCCCCTGGAAATAATCATAGCCTGCGTGGAGTAAATAAATTGAAAACCAATATTCAACTTCTATAAAGATGCTGTATTTAATACTTACAACCAAATTCTGTTAAAGAGTGTAATAGGTTAACCTTGGCTGGCTGGCAGTTTCCCACCCATCTGCTTTCTCACTCCTCTTCCTCAGAAGGACAGGGGGACAAAATAAGACAAAAAAACCCACAGGTCAAGACAAGGAGAGAGGCAGCTTAAAAATTACCATCTTGGGCAAACAGACTCAGATTTGGGAAGTCTAATTTATTTTATTACCAATTAAAAATAGAGTAGAATAGTGAGCAGCAAGGGCAAAAACATCTTTCCTTCACCCCATTCTTCTTTCCAGTCTCATCTTTGTTCCTTCATTCCCAAATCTTGTGCTTCCTTCCCCTGTGAAGCCCAAGGGGATGGGGAACAGGGCTGTGGTTAAGTTATAACATTTCATCTCTGCCATGGGCTCTTTAGGACCTGCAACTTCCTTCAGGGCACATCCACCAAAAAAAAAAAAAAAAATTAAACCACACAAAAAAACCTTGTAGATTTTGCTGGAATTCAACAAAGAAAACAATCAAGATAAAACATTTAATCACCAACTGATATTTACTGAGAGCTGTGGTAAAATAATGCTCTTAAACGCCCTTTTAATAAGCCTGAAATAAATAAAAATGTCTGTTTAGATTTTCAATTCATAGACTGCACATTTTTATTTCCTGCCACTCATGACAGTGAAGTTACCTTTTTAATAGTTGCAAAATTACAAAACTTCTGTCTTCTGCTTTAGTTTCCTCTTTAGACAGCCAGGTGTCTCATAATTTATTTAGAACTGATTGTGCTAGAAATTTCCCTTGGAGATTTTGCAACTGTATAGAAGAAATTTGATTTAGGATGCAAGTCTGAGTTTATTAGAGTTACACTGTGCTAGAAATTTTTAAGACTGATTGCAAGCTCCTTGAGTGGCCTCCATCAATTAAACAAATATTAAACATCCAGCAGAGGGAATATGAGAACATTTCTTAAAAGAGTGGGTTTACTTCCTTGTGCTGGATAAAGCATTAGGCTAGTTAACATGAAATGAAAAAAGTGTCTTTTCTTATTAAACTTTCTTACAAGAACACCACATGCATCTATTAAATTCCCTCTTTCCCAAAATCTCATGTTATTTCATCAGTTTAGACATAGCTTGACGCATTGGTCATGAATAACAAAAATGCTTTGAAATTTGCTTTTGTCATATAGCAAGAAGAAACTGAGGAGTCTTCTCAACCTGGAGAAAATTATTGTAAAAGGGAATTTAATTACTACTTTCCATGCTCTGAAGAGGAAATTAAAAGGAAAGACCAAGCTATACTCCTAGGAGCGTAACTGTCATAAGGAATCCAGCCCCCCATATCGGGGACTAAAATTCACGCGTCTCCATGTTTCATTTACAAAAATGTTGATAATTGGAATAATTTTTTTACTACTCATAGCATACTACTATTAATGAAAGGTATCTATCATTAGTTTAGGAAGAGATGGAATCCTGTTTGAGGTCATATGAAAATGAGTTTGTTGGTATCATTCTAACTTAGGAAGTCATGGGCCTGTAGTGTTGTTATTCTGAGAATTTTAAAACTAAACCATTATTTAAATACACAAAGTACTTGACCTAACCTTCCCCTAGGGTGAAATTCACCCTCTGCAGAGGACTTACAGAAGGCCATGCATCACTGAAGTCATATTAATGTTCAGTTTTCTCAGCTGGAGTGGAGGTTAGATGGTACACAGACCTTTTTACTGTTCTGATTTGGAAGGAGAATTACACTCATCATCCAAAAGATTCTCGGAAAAATTGTGGGAATTTTATAAATATCTGCAGGATTCATCAAATTAGAGGACCACAAATAAGAGATGTTTTATTGAAAATAATTAAAATTTCTAGAGATATTTTATTATTTTTTCCCTGTTTCTTTTATCACCTCTCTGTTGGATAAATAATAAAGGATCATCTCACAGTAATCCTGCCCCTGCAAGGATGTCATGGGAAAAAGAAGATGGAGAAAGAAAAGTTTGTGTTATCTGTACTTAGCAGTTAAGCAGTTAAGTTGAAATACAAAGTGTGTTTACCAAGGGAATTAAAGCCTTCTGGGGGCTATCAGACAGGAAAAGGTATCAAGGGAATGGAGTAGAAACTTCTACTTAAAACTTGAGTATCTCAGCTACAGAAATTGCTTCGTGATTTCATTAGGATATGCCAGGCTATTGATACATTTTATAGCTATTGTAGTATCTTCTCAATGTTCTTAAAACTTCCAGTAGTTTATTGCCAGTGTCACCTGACATTTTTATTATTATTATTTCATTTGCTATTATTAATATTTACTTATATTACAGTACAGTTTGTGAATTTCGCACCAAGCCTTTTCACACTGTACTTTGGAAACAAGTAAAAATATTTATTTATTTTTTAAAAACCACATATTTAAATTCTATGAGTAGAGTGAATTCCTGTCTCTGCTGCCCAACTGAACCAAGAAAGGAAGTGACTGCAAGTGAACTTCAAGGTGAGATAAGTAAAAAGCCATATGAAATAACTTCCAAATCATGGGTTTCCCCCATTACTACATTAAAGTCAGTTTAATTAAAACTTACATTGTTTTAAATGTAAGTTTAAATGTAAGTTTAAAACCAGCATTGTTATGTTAGTTACAGTTAGTTACTCATTCAGATAGAGACCTAGAAAAGCAGTAAGAGTGTCAGGAAATCCTCCTTTTCCCAGTTTACCATTTGAGAACTCTTGTAAATGCTTTGGGGTTTTGCAGGGGCTCTTTTATTTGACTGATTTTTTATTTTTTTCCTTTTTTTAATTTCATTCCTGTTTTTCCTCAATGTGATCTTTTTTCCTTAGGAGAGAGTTATGGTGATGCTACTAGGAACCCTTCTGAATCATTCTGTGCGGAGCCTTGCATGGTGCTGATAACCTTATCCAGCAAAGCTATGGGTGCTACCCTCCTCTCTGTGTGTACCCAAATCTTTACTTCAGGCATTGTTTTGCTGAGCAAGGTCATCCAAGACCAGATGCACTAGGGGCAGAGGCCGTGCTAGCAGAGCCATAATAGAAACCTGGCATGCCCAGACAATAGACATCAGTCTTGGCAGTCAAACCATCAATCTGGCTACATATTTTAGAGTACAATGTGAAAAGAATGTGATAGCTACTATGTCACACTTTGCAACCCCCCATTGTACCTAACCATTCAGCCTTGGCAACAGCTTGGGGAATTTATACAGTTGAAGCTAGCAAAGAGTTTAATGCTAGCCTAACAAAAAATATCCATCTATCCATCTATTCTATCCCACCTATAAAACTTTCAGGGAAGCTTCTAGAATCTTCTCTCTAGTAACTGCTACAACTTTTCCACTGGTCTTCTGCACTTCTGCTCTGTATTGCAAAACCTCTTTGTCCCCTCTCCATTCACGCCTCCATCAGTTCCCTTGTCTTCCAAACACTATTTGCTTTTTCTCTTCTGGTCCTTCATGATTTATTTTTGGACAAATTAACCTTCCAGTACCTTAAATAGTAAATTCCTACTCTTGGTCAATATTTGATGCTTGACTCTCCCAAACTCCTTTTACACTTTCAAACATAACAAGCTTCTTGACCTCTGTAAATCCTTCTAGATATCTGCAAAGTTTCTTCATTATCTTGCATAAATCCTCTGATCTGTTTTTCGATAACTAAGCTGCTGAGATTATGGCCTCTGCTATTAAATATAGATAATATTTCTGGACACTGTTAAGAGGTTCAAGTTCTGTCCTGATTTAAAGCTGACTGTATTTGAGGCAGCCCTAAGGTTTCTCTGCCTGTAAATATGGGTTGTTGCTTAACCTAATCAGCTTTGCTAAGAGGCTGGGTACATCACAATATGCATTCAGTTGTATGTGTTCCTGAGCAGGCCTAAGTGGATGATGTTTTTTTTACTCCTCTTATCACCTCCTATAAATTTTTCCATTTCCTCTCTGATACCTTCTATTATGGCTTCTCTCTACTCTGTTTTATTCTTAGTTTGCAAATGTTTTTTGCCCTTAAATTGTAACTGCCTGGAGCACAAATGATGTAGGGATTTTTTTGATTGTGCTTTTTTGCCTAATTTTTTTTCTATATGAACTAACACAACAGGACTTGGCTTCATTGCCCTGGTCCATAGCCGCTCTCCCTTTAAAAATTGAGATTAAATCACATGATGCTGATTATTAATAATGAGCTAAAAATATCTGCCATCCAAATGGCATTTTAATGGCTATTTACGCGAGCATTTGTGCTTCCACACTGCTTCTCTGATTCCAATAGGCACTGAGTCTCCTCAACCAGAAACAAAACACTTGCAGAAAAGTGCCTCTAAATTACATGACCATGGCTGAAGCAAGATGGCCTGAACTTTTCAGTGCCAAGTCTCAGTTGACCATTTGGGGCACCTTTCCAGACAATACACAAAAATTTAATCTGTTCTTCCTGTAAGGTGGGCAGGGTGACATACCCAGACATACTAACAGTAGCTATTAAATTTCACAGGGGGCTGAAAGCAGGTTCTGGTACCAGTAAGAGACAACAGTAGAAAGTATTTGACAGAATGAGTTTATGTCTCTCTGTCAGACAGGATACCAGCTCAATTATTTACAGATGGAACATTTTCTGGTACTTCAGATTCAAATCCACAAAATACATGGACAACTACCGAGGAGCTCTTTGTACTGATAGAGTGCAGATGCTAAATATGCATACAGCACAAAAAAACCCAAGCAGATTTTAGCACAGTCTCTAGACTAAAACAGAAGGAAAAGCACAGCTACTGAACTTATTTAATTAGGTTTCCTGTAGCACTTGGAGTCACTATTTGTACATATTTTTGGCTACCACTGCGAGACCTTAGTACAACACGGACAAAAGTTGAATGTGTCCCTAGCAAATGCTTGTCTACTGCATTAATATTTTGGCTAAATCAAACTTGCTTAGTAACTCAAGGCTTAATAAAATTTGTGTAGACTCAGACCTTTGTAAAAAGAATTGGTATCAGAATCCAAATCAGATCTTATTGCAGAAACACTTAGAAACAACTGTAACTGTTTGCTAACTCTCTCATTGGTCCCTTGTAATTTTAAAGTAATTTTAAAGTGAGGAACATGTAACTAAGATTCTGAAAAAAAAGCACATGATGAAACAGGATGTGTGTGCTATGTAGCAACTCACCCCATGAGAACCACAGACAGAGAAATATCCTCTATTGTTGTCTGTTCAGGTGTGGCATCCTTCCATCGTTTTTATCTCTCCTAAAGCAGTAGAATATTTTCTGAGAACAGAGAAACATTCTTGGACATTTTCCTCTTCTTTGCTATGGTGTGTTTTCTGAGAAAAAATGTTGTTTAAAAACTAGCACCTTCATACATAGTTGTCAACCTAGCAATGTTGATTAATTTCCCAAATGTCATAAACCGAAACAAAACCTCAGAATCTATTCTGCATATCTTGAGAAAGGAGTGCAAGATACTATCTACAACCACTGTTCACAAAAGTGTCATTCAGAAGGAAAAATAGAACCCAGAGTACAAAGATATGTATTTACTGTGTTCAGTTATCACTAACATTTTAGTGAATGAATAATTTGGCATTTGTGTTAAAGAAAGAAAATGGCTCTGAAGAAAAATTGGAAATAGTCTTGCTAGTACTTACCTGCAGATTTACTAGGACACTCAGTACATGTGCATCCTTAGTATATAAAATGAATATGTATATTCATAATAATTACTAAAATGAATCAGGAAATTAGGAAAAAAAAATACAGCAGGCAATCCCAGATCAGTTAAAAAGGATTCCTTTCCTAAAATAGGGAAAAAAAAATACAGCAGGCAATCCCAGATCAGTTAAAAAGGATTCCTTTCCTAAAACCTGTAATTAAAATAATTCTTTCAGTGCTACAATTTTTGTAGCAATGTTTTTGTGTTTGTGTTTTTACAAACACAAAAATTAAACACAAATCAAGTGTAAAATTATAAGGGCTGGAGATTATAGTAATTCTAATGCGACAGGTTTTATTTGAATAAGCAACCTTGTTTGAATAATACAGCCTGAGCTTGGAAATAACCAAGGAATGAAGAGAAATATAGCACCGGGATGACTGTTAGGGTAAAGGGATTGTCTCAAATAAATTATTGGCTTGTTGGAAGTAAAAAAGATAAACAAAGCTTGCTTTATGTTGCATTCACTTTATGCTAAAACAACAGCAAAGATACCATCTAGGTGGCAAGGTGATAGAGTGTGACTTTCAGACCTTTAGCAATAGGAGTCAATTTCAGTCTCTTTCAAACAGATTACAGAGTCACAGGATCATGTAGGTTGAAAAGGACCTCTGGGAGTCAGTCAGCCCATCCTCCTCCTTGAAGCAGGTAAGCTCAGGGGGTCAGGTTGTTCAGGGCATTGTCCAGATGAGTTTTGATCATCTCGAATGATGGAAATTTTCAAAACCTATATTGGCAGACTGTTCCAATATTTGATCATTTGCATGGTGAAGTCTTTCCTTACATCTAACAGGAATTTTCCTTGCTCTTACCTTTTTTCCTATTACTGGTTGCTTTTGAGAGAAGTCCGCTTCCAGTTTCTCTGACCTTCCATTAGGTAGCTGAAGAATACAACTTTCAAACTGTCAAATTTCTCAAGGCTGAACAAAGCAAACTCTCTTTCCTCTTAGTTTCATACATGTGCCAGCCAGCCAGAGCAGGACTACCGTGATTTTTGTCTATCTGAAGGAGCACATGGCATTGAAGAACATGTTTTAAGATACCTGTATGTCTGCTTAATCCTGAATTGAAATACAGTCATATGCCTTGTTCACTGACAAGTACTGCACAGGTACAGTGTGCACAGGTTATCCACTATACATTTGCAGTGAATTCACACTAGATGGAAAAAGAACAGACCAGATATACTGCAAATCTGCAGATCAGCTTGTATATGCAATGGACACTTGCCTAGGATTTCTGGGAGCCATGCAGAACATTCAAAACTATTACTACTGTAAATAGGCTTTTTGGCATTGAGAAGTCCTGGACAGACATACCATATCAAACAGGATCAATGAGAGAGCTGTACCCACTTAGTTCCACTCCACTACACCTTCATCTGCCAACTCTCATTGCTGTGGGTGATTAGAGCTGAAAGGATTAGTGCAAAACAATATCATGTTTTACAGATGGTTTTGTTTCTATGCAAAAACTTAATCTGAATTACATCCTTTTGACTATAATTTTTGTTGGAATTTGTCTGTATTTGCTTTATATTCTGACATTTCAGATTTGACTGTATTGCTCTAGTGTCATAATAATGTTTCTAGTTTATGCCTAGCTTATTTAGACAAAACAGACACTATACCATCTGATGTAATAAGGGAAATATTCATTTTATAGGCAACATAAGTTGCCCAAGATAAATTTTAAACTGTAAAGCATGTGTTGTATGGCTACACACCATGATTTCATTTACGTTTTAAATCTGTAAATCACATTAAAGGCCTTAGATAACCCTCAACAGTGAGCATTCCAGGAGAGTTCAAATATCAAAGGAACAGAATACCATGCCAGGTAAACATACTGGCACAAATCACATAATGATTTAGCAATAGGAGTATATTCTATCCTGTGAAACAAGACCGAGAAAATGAATATGTATTTTTTATAGTGATAGTGGATAGTGAGGGGAAATGTGGCAAAAATTGTGTTATAAAGCTTTTAAAGGACAGAATCATTATGTATGCATTATGTATATGTTTTAATTTTCTCTCATATATGTGAACAAACTGAGGTATTGCTACAGTACTGTCTGAATTCTGTTCTAGAGCTTATTGTAATTTGGTTCTTGTGGTAAACTTGGAGCAAAGCCCTTCAGGGTTTGCAATGATCTATTTTTAGTAACTTTTCCATTCCTGATTCTCTACCCTCCTGAAACCCATCACATTTTTTTAGGGTCATGGGTTAAGGGAAAATCTCTGCTTACCTCTATATTCTAGCTTGTAACTTTGTAACTGGAGATGCCATTTCCCCCTTTGTTTTTACAGCAGCAGCCCTTTCTGTAGCCTCTCTCTCTCTCCTCTCACTCAGCTAATCTATCAGAATAAAATGCAAAGTCTGTGTTCAAATACTCATGGAGATGGGAATGGGAAGGGAAAGACTCCTGTCTTTTCTCCAGGCAAGTTTCTGTATACGCAGCCTATTAATTTGAAGGCAAAGGCAGTCAGGAGCTATTCAGTGCTTGCAGCTCCTTGAGTGCTCTGAGTGCTGAGCCTGCCCAGAGGCACCTCCAACGCTGTGCCACAAATTGGAGGTCCTAAACCACACAGCTGGTGTCACACACACCTAGACAGTATAAACTGACAAAGACATAATAGTTTTTCAGAAAGGGGTAGAATTCCTCAGCAGAGATGGACCATTTTTGTATTTTCAAACTTCCAAATACACATTTCAAACTGTTTTCAGAAACCACATTGTCAGGTAAAACTCTTGCATTCATTTCTGGGCAATGACCCAAATGTCACAGCTATGGAATCCATTATTTCAGGACAAGGTAAGATTCTATGACAATTATAGGTTTATTGGGAAAAGCACTTTTCCTTTCCAAAAGAAAAGTGTTAATTCTGTTGGTTCCTCCAGTTATAAGCTAAACAAACTTCAGTCATTTCACTGAATAAAGTTTGTCTCTGTTATTTCAATGCATGTTGAGTAAAAATATTGGTTTGGGTTTTGATTTGGATTTTTCTTTTTCACTATTCCTCTACTAATAATCCCTAGCATTTGGTATGCTTTACTGGCCACTAGTGAGCACTGAACTAGCATTCTAATAGGATTACAAATTGTAATGCTAAGGTTTCATTCCTGAGATCCCAGGACTGTCACTGTGTGGATAAAGTTAACTCATTTTTCCTCATTCACATTCCATTGCATTTATTCTACACTAAGTTATTCTATCAGTTACTCAATATTCAAAGATGCTTTTGCAGTTCTTCCCAGTCAGCCCTCCATTTTACTACTCTGAAAACCTTAGTATTCTTAGGATATAGAATCATCTGCTTCTCCATATTATCTGTGAATCCATTTAATGGTGCATGGTCTATTTTTCTTTATCAGCTAAAAAGGAAGACTGTAAAATGGATAGATTAGACATACAGAACTACATTTCAGTCAAATGCTATGTCTTCATAAGATTCCTCTTTTCAAAATGCAAAGTGGAAATTATTTGTGGAAATATCTACTTTAGTCCTAAACCATATTCAAATTTCATTAATACCCTGTGTCCAGTTTGACATTTGAGACTGCACTGAAATAGTCATCTAAGAGCAAAATAGAAAGGCGACCAGTAATTTGCCTTCGACTGTGTGTTTAGTGTCTGTTCTAAGGTACACACTTTCAAAACAAAAGAGCTATTTTAAAAATAATTTTATTTACTTCCCACCCATAGAATTTCTAAACAAAAGTTTGTTTTTTATTGTTTGTTTGTTTTAATTTGTTTGCTTGAGTTTTTTTTTTTGTTGTTGTTGTTTATTTGTTTTCTTTGTGAGTTTCCAAATTTTAGTTTCATGTGCACTGGAGCAGGAGTATTCCACTTGTGCCTAGTTCATTCACACAGAAATAATAGTCTTTAAAAACAGAATGAAAATATTTTTCTTTCATAGACAATTGTGTTTCTATAAGTTTAAATGTATTTAGCATTTTCTTACAGATCCAGTTCTTAGATAAAGTTACACATTTTCATTTTCACTGACAGAATACCCATAAATGGCAAATCATCACCAGTATGTGGTAAATCAACATGTTATTTCAAAGAACTTATAATTTAATTACTCTTTTAAATAAAGATTGTTTTCAGATTCACCAGAAATTGAGGGAAGATCATATCATATTCTCCTCAGATTAACTATCCCAAGGACATGTAGCGAATGGGGTGATAGAAGTTAACTTGCAAGTTAACCTGCAAAATTATGCAAATATTATTTATTATATACTATCTTTCTAATCAAAGGAGAGAGAGTGTCTTTGTTTCGTGCAGGGGTGTTTTGTAAGCAAGGGAGCCACGGTCGTGATTCCTGTGAGAAGCTGCTGGAAGTTCCCCTGGTTCCAATGCCAGCCTCAATTCTTCCAAAGGCTGAGCAGATATGGGTAGCTGGATGTGAGAGTAACATGTTCAAGAAAGGGGAAACAAAATTGCAAAAATATGAGAAAAAAAGGCCTGAGAATCAGAGGAGAGGAAGAGGTGAGAGCAAAGCCGGAGCAAAGACACCAAGTTCAGTGAAGAAGGAGCAGGAGAAGGTGCCTGGGCAGAGATTTCCCTGCAGCTCATGGTAAGATGGCAGCTGTGCCCCTGCAGCCCATGGAGGAGCACGGTGGAGCAGTCCCCAAAAGACCACGGTGGAGGAGATGAGGATCTACAGCTCCTGAAATGTCACAGATGGGCAGAAATGAAGCAGCAGCCTGTGCACTATCATGGAAAAGGGAAGATGCGGATCTGCAGGCATGGATGGCCCCGTGTCAGAGGAGGTGACTGTTCCTGAAGCAGCCGTGACTCTGTGGGCAGCCCAGGCTGGAGCAGTTCCTGAGGGACTGAACCTCAGGGGAGGGACTCATGGCAGGGGGTTCCTGAAGGACTCTCTCCCACGAGAGGGACCCCATGTGGGAGTGGGGAAAGGCTGTGAGGGGTCCTTCCCCTGGGGACCAAAGAGCAGCAGAAGCACCATGGGGGGAACTGACCCTAAACCCCCACTGCCTGTCCCCCTGAGGCAGAAGTGAATCCCTAGGAAGAAAGGAGAGGTATTAAGATCTGGTTTATTTTATATTTCTCCTTGTAGATTAAATTAGGGTTGGGTTTTTTTCCTTCTCAAATTGAGGCTCTCTGCTTGGGGTTTTTTTTTGTTTTTGTTTTTTTTGTTTGTTTGGTTGTTTTTTTCTATTACTGTAATTGGGGACTGAAGACCTCCCTGTCCTTGTCTAAATTACTGAACCTTTGGGTGGGTTTTCTTCTCCCTGTCCCACAGTGGGGGTGGAGGGTGAGCAAGCAGAAGCCTGGTTGGTACCGGCTGGGCCTGAACTGTGACAAATTGTGACATATCCTGAGGAAAGTTTATCCCATCCCAGGATAAATTTTCAGTTGCTGTGGACTAAATCCCCCTCTAGAATTATCTGTCTCCTCTGCTTACAACAGAGGCCTAAACAATTATCTTCAACTAACCATTTAAATTTTATAATACTAAAGTTTGTGAAGATGATTTCTATCTGGAAAGCAGTGAGGATGTTTGTCTCAAGTCCTGACTTTGAAAATAGTCCAAAAGGTTAAAAGCATATGAATCGATGAATAAGTGTAAACATGGGAACTGTTAATTTATTCCAACCATTTTGATTTCACAAAGCTGATGCCTCTTACCAAGTGTCACAGCTAACCCTAATCTGTAATTCTGCTTTGCCTGTTTAAACCTATGAACCTGCATAGCCCCTGTTTCCATCAGTTGTGGACACTTTATAAATACAACTATGTCACTGGTATGTAAGTGAGCAAAAGGTCTGAAACAGTAGCAGATTTTTCTGGTCTTGCATTAGTTAAGAAATCAGCATGCAGCAAGGGAGCTTTATAGCAATTTTTTATGCTGAGCACTGAATACTAAGATTAATTCACAGTTCTTTTCTCATGTCTTCCATCTGGGTGCAATTGATTGTAACAAGATCCCTGTCCTGAAGCAAATGAATGTTTGCTTATGAGGCAGCAGAAATTTGTCTTGAGCATTTTTCTGTCTTTTACTGAAAATCCAATTAAAATATCATGTCACTTATGCAAGTAGCTCAACCCCTATAGAATTCTGAAGTAAAACTCAAGTATCTTATAAATCTAAAAACACTTGTTTAACTCCAGGAGAAAATTCTTCAGTAATCAGCTATTTAAATAAATAAATAAAAATATTATTTGACTTTAACTTGGATGTATAAATTGTCTGAAAGTCAGCGGTAGGCTGGAATGGCTTGGATATAGTGCTTAAGTTAAAAAAGGGCACAGTGAGTGTTTCAATCACTAGCTCATCCAACTCACACTTATCTGGTTTCTATAGTATTTTTCCAACCAGCTTTACTAACATCCTTTTAAACTGCTTTATTAATGCTGTTTCTTCTTTATTCTTTAAGTACATAAGATCAAAAATGCAGAGCCAGGGCACTCTATTCCTTAACTGTGAGGTCTTGAACATCACTCAAGCTCATACCACATTGTTTTTAATAGCAAGAGAACCTAGCAGCATCGGAGCAGCATTGGTCAGGTATTTATTTGATGTAACAACAGTTATTAAATTCAAATAGGTTTCTATTTTCCCGATTCCACCTGTCAATATAAGTCTGTTCTCATGCCAAAGGAAACTAAAGACCAAAAGAAGTCATCCCATTTTCAGTAGCAGAAATCATGGTTCTAAGTTTATAATTTTACCAGGTTTTTTACACATAATATTACTGACAGGAAAAATTTTTCTGCCCTTCTGTGTTTTTAATCTTTATGGATAGTAATTTACCAGCAATTCAAATCATGCAAAATATTTTAACTTGTCTCCCAAAGTCTCATTCGAATTTATGCAGAAATACCCAAACAAAGGTTTCAAACAGCTTCCCATGTAAGTGAAGACCTAACAGGAATTAAAAAAATATTAATTTTAATGAACCCCAAGAAGAGAGAGGAATTACCACCAATAATAACATCCCTCCTTCAGTGAAAGTTCTCTGCAGTGAACAAGGACCTGAGCCATTGAATGCTTAGGATGTTATTAGCAGTTGTCAGAAAATGAAGGAGAAGGAAGGCCTTTTGGAACTGATATTTGGTAAAGTAATTTAGCATGGTTATTCTCTTCCCTGTTATCTTTGCCTTTGAAAGCCCTCTTACTTTACATATTTTGTGAATAAATGCTTTGATTCTTTTTCAATTTAATATGGTTTCTAGAAAGGTGATCAAAAAGTACCTATGGGTTAACATATCCAATCGACCTTTCATTTCATAGAATTTTGTTCTAAGTGGACTTTTGGAGCACTTTTGCAGGGGCTAGAATCCACATAGATTATTTTTAATGTATCCACTGTGAAATTTTATGCCTTTTCAATTAATTAAATGAGGTGTTTAGAGAGCCCCTGACAGGGAGGCTGGGCAGGAAGGAGTGTCTTGTCAGCAAGATTAAGCAGAAAGGCTTTCTAGCATAGCTTTCTTGAGTAGAAGAATAGGGAAGCTCTTAGGGAGATTATAACCATCCAGAAGGACTGTGAAAGGCTGGAGAGTGTTCCCATGCCAGCCTCATGAAGTTCAACAAGACCAAGTACAAGGTTCTGCATCTGGGTTGGGGCAAACCGAAGCACCATTTTAGGCTGGGTAGTGACTGGCTTGAGAGCAGCCCTAGGAAAAGGACTTGGGAGTGCTGGTGAATGAGAAGTTCAGCATGAGCCATCAGTGTACACTTGCAGCCCAGAAAGCTGACCAGAGCCTTGGCTGCATCAAGAGAAAGAGCGGCCAGCAGGTCGAGGGAAGTGATTCTCCCCCTCTGCTCTGCTCTCATGAGACCCCACCTGGAGTACTGCATCCAGTTCTGGAGCCCCTGTTACAAGGAAGGCATGGACATGCTGGAGTGTGTCCAGAGAAGGGCCACGAGGATGATCAGAGGGCTGGAGCAGCTCTCCTGTGAAGACAGACTGAGAGAGTTGGGGTTACTCAGTCTGGAGAGGAGAAGGCTCTAAGGAGACTTTATTGTAACCTTCCAGTATCTGAAGGGGGCTACAAGAAAGCTGGTGAGGGACTTTTTAGGATGTCAGGTAGTGATAGGACTTGGGGGAATAGATTCAAACTAGAGGTGTGTGGATTTAGATTAGAAACTAAGAAGTTCTTCACCATGAGGGTGGTGAGACACTGGAAGCGGTCGCCCAAAGAGGTGGTGGAAGCCCCATCCCTGGAAGTTTTTAAGGCCAGGCTGGACAGGGCTCTGAGATCTAGTGGGAGGTGTCCCTGCCCATGGCAGGGGATCTTAAGGGTCCCTTCAAACCCTGAAAACTCTATGATTCTATAACGCATACTTTTCAAGGAAAAAGAAAACACAAAAGTTTCCTTGTTAAGAAATTAAAACTGTCTTTCCAAGCAGTCTTGTACTTAAAGGAACTTTATTTCTCCGAAGACCAAACACTGCTTATCTGACTGTCAGCTTGCTTTCTGGTTCATCCCACATATACTCAGACAGTCAGCTGTAATCAAAACAATGCCAAAACCATCACAATTGCAAAAAGTCTCAGAGGAAATCTTTCAGACTACGTGGCTAAACTTCCATTCATACTGTGACACAGTGGTCTCTACCTTGGGAGGAGGATCCTATTGTTCTAGATACGATTAAATAAAAATTCATTTAATTGCTATTTAATTTATTATAAAAGAAGAGGAAAAACACTTCTGTATGTGAGATTTGGATACATCCATTAACACATTTTCTAGAAGAATTGTGCTTTCCAGTGTAACAGCTACATCCTGGGTGTACAGGCACAAAGAATTTACTCAGACAAAGAAGATTCAAGCTTTTAAATTGCTTGCACAGCACTACCAAAAAATATCTACATACATTTGCTAATACAAAAATTTCAACTTATCCTAAAGATTAGCCCAAATGAGTATTTTAATTGTATATTAGATAAATTCCCTTTATCTTTCCAGCTTATGTCTTCAGCCCTACAGTGATGTGGAGAATGTACTGGATTTTCAGAACCTAGTGAAATCCTCTGTGGTGGGCTGCAGAAGAAACAGAAAGCCCTTGAGCCCTGCACATGTAAAGGAGAAGATTAGGTGCATGGTTTTTTTACCTAGTGCTGCATCAGAATGGAGGAGAATTAGACTGATAACCCCAAAAGGCAGCATCTGCATGTTGCTGCATGTAGGCATAATGTAAATGGCATTACACTGTTGCAATGCAAAAACTGTCTTGTCTCTAGGCAATTCAGTACCAAAATATTTTTGCAGTTAGGAAGTGATGGCGAGAGAGAGGGACAAGTTTAATACATTGTTTTATATATATTGTGCTCCTACAGCATTTTCTTTCTTTCTTTCTTTGTGCTTCAGCCAGCACAGTCTTTTTCCCCTCTTTGCTGATATGAGTTTATTGTTGCTTTATGCGTGCTGTTCATGGTCAAATTGTGCAACAACTATTATTTGCAGATTGTCTACCCTGACAGAAAGAAAATAGACAGTTATGTATAGAAATAATATTTCATATTTTCTAAAGTGATGTATAGACATTTTCACTTTCTGCTGAAGCATATTAAACTGGCTTACTTAAAATAACACTGTACAGAGCAAAATAGCAAATAAGTGCCTGCATGCTTGTATAAGAATGGAGGGTTAAGAAAGCTGTCAGTTATTTTTCCACAGAAGGAAGCTATGGTAGAATATGTGATGAATGTTTCTTAGCAGTTAGCACTGTAGAATACATTGAGTCTAAGTCTCTGTGTCCACTTTTAAATATTTTAAGAGAATGTTTAGACACTCAAGTCTGGATGATTTATCACGATGTCTGACAAAGACAAACTGTTAGTCCTCTGAAAGCAAATAAAATGCTTTTTATGTATACATAATAGAGAGATATTTTCAGGGAAATGAAAATTCAAAATATGACTGAACCTTATAGCTTCTGACTATTCATTTATTGATGGAAAATAACCCTGCACATATTCCTCTAATTTCACTCTCAGGAGCACATGAAGTGTATCTCACAAATTCATCATTTTCCTTTTGTAGCACTATAAGACAGCCCCAGACTTCACAGGGTAATATAATTAGGACTTTAATTTGAGCAAGAAAACAAGAATCCTTGACATGTGCTATTCTTTTGGTGTGAAATTCGCTATGTCTGAAATTTTAGTGTCATATTCAAAACATATTACTGTGAATATCCTATGTATAGTAACAAGTGAATTACTGTTATTGTTTTCCCAGTGCCGATTTGCATCTTCTGCATAACACATGACATAGAATAGAAGACAAAATGGAATTTGACGAAAAGTAAAACATATTATTTATGTACTACTGAATTCTTTTCAATAACATTATCTGCAATCAGTACTGGTAATGTTGAATTCCTTTCTTCAGAAAGCCATAAAAATTACTGATGTAAATAACATTATCTCAAGGCTGACTATCCCCTTTCTGAACTTTCCACATTGGGAATAAGCACCTGAGACTGGAACTGTCTTCTTGGCTTCACTTCATTGTATAAAATAACTATAATTTACATGGAAAGTGAATGTAGATGCTCCCAAAGAGATATCATCTTCCAGCAAAGAAAGACTGTATAACTGCATGAAAGTCAAGTAAGCAATGACTACTACCAGATCCATTAAATAAAAAGAAGCTTTGGAAACTCGAATAATACAATGAGTAGACGTGGAGTTCAGTCAGAGCTTTACTGTGTCTGCCCTGCATTCACTGCTTCAGACAATCAATTACTTTTCCTTTAAGAAATAAAAAGTGTAAAACCATAACATCATATAAAAGAATAAATCTAGCTCTTATTTCAAAAGTATCATGCTTCCTGCGTCTCTCACATCATAAATCCCATTCTCTCAAATCTCATTTTAAATATCATAAGGTAAAGATGACAATGATGAAACTTTATCTCATTGTATTTTGGACTGAAACATAGTTTAAAAGACAACTTTCCACCTCAACCCTAATGTTTATTCTAGTTAAGCTTTAGGTAACAATCTCACAGATAATTTTAGTGATAAAAGTTTTTAGTGATAAAAAGAAGGAACACTGAGGAAAAGAAGACAATTATATTGGTTTTAAAGGCTTAAAAATGCATTATTTCCCTTTTGAATAAGGAAATATTTCAGAAATATTTATGATGCAGCACTTTGAATAAAAAACCTCAGGGGACAGTGGAGAAAAGGTACAGGAGGAATGCCTGATAGTTGTTTTACGTTATATTCTTTTCCTAGGAGTATTGTTTTCATAGCCTAGTAAATGATCCTTATACCTAAATGCTGCCATCAAATAATTTGTTTTTCTCCCTGTGAAGACAACATAACCTGAGGACATAAAATGATGCAGCTCACAGAGAGAGAGAGAAAATGGCAAGTACCAGATACCCTACAAAATTCAGTGCAGTAATATCATCAGTTGTTTTGATTTATATGGCTGCAGAATAAGCAACATAATGCAAAATGTACTAATGTGCTAAAAAACATGCACTAATGAGTTAGAGTGGGTTAATCTTTTCTATTTTGTACCTATGAAACTTATTCAATGAAGACTTTATAGACAGTAGAGAAAAATGGGCATCTTCATAGGGTGATTCACCTCATCCAAACGTGTCTGGATCATGCCACATAAAATGTGCTTCAGAGCAAAAGGAATCCAAGGGTGCCCAGCTGAGATTCATATGTCTTGCTTTTCAGTGACTAAGAATAGCTGAGTTTATTCCTATCTAAATATAAAATAACAAAACAGTGTACAGGTAGATAAATAAATCTTATGATCTTGTGGAGGGAAAAGAGAGTAATAACATGTACTAGGAATTCTCATGGTAACATGTTAAGACAACAGAATAATTTGTTTAACCCTGCAGGCTTGCATGACATCAGTGCACAAGATAATTTTTCTATTTGTTATATTATCAAAGCAATACTGTATATGCTTTCAGGCTTAAATTATGGCTTTAGCTGTGCTAACTTTCTAGGGTACTTTACATTGGTACTCAAGAGAACCATGAATTCTCCTGGAAAGAATCCTCTTACTTCCACAAAACAAAAATTACCTGTATTAACTATTTGTAAATGGCAGGCTAATGTATTATTTAAACTTATACTCATGATTTCTTATGATGTGTGAGCGGCTACTTTTGTTTAGAGTTTGAATGTAGCCATAAAGTTTTCACTGAGTTGTAAGAGAGCTGTTTACCAATCTATTGCACAAGAAGTCAGTATTTGTACTAAGGTGAAAAGTCCAAAACCAGACATGGTATTCTAGATGTGGAGCCATGGGAGTTTTGTAGAATACTGGTGAACAACAGGTTCTTATATTCCACACCTGGAATACTGTGTTCAGTTTTGGTCCCTGCTCTACAAAAATGATGTGAACAGGCTGGAGAGAGTGCAGATGAGGGCCATGAAGATGATCAAAGGACTGGAAAGTCTGCCATATGAGGAAAGGCTGAGAGAATGGATTTGTTCAGCCTTGAGAAAAGAGGCTTAGGGGAAACCTCATAATAACATTCCAGTACTTGAAGGTGGAGACTACCTTTTTACAAGAAGTCATGTGGAAAATATAGTGAATAATAGGTGCAAGTTACTGCTGGAGAGATTCTGATTAGGTACATGAGAAAAATTTTTCTCAATGAGAACAAATTCTCCCTGGGGAAGTGGTGGATTGCCTAGCACTGGGCTCTTTTATGGCTCAACTGGACAGGGTGTTGGGCCATCTTTTCTAGACTGTGGTTTTGCCAAGAAAGGTTGGATTAGATGATCCTTGAGATCCCTTCCAACTGGTACTCTATGATTCTACAATTTCTGTCGTTGGTGACATAATTCTTTTCAGCTGAACCTACCTCTAAAGGTACCACAATGCTGTCTCACATTTGGTCTAAGAAATTAACTGAGACCAGCAATTCAACACATGAAAAAATGGCTAAAAATTGTTTAGTGTTGACCTAGGACAATTGAAGCAGCACCATAAAGTTGAAGGTTCCATGTATTCTATTATGTATCCCTTGATACATTCAGATGTCTGCTGTTTTTCTGGTATATAACTGTATTTCACAAATTATGTTGCAGTTAGAAAGACTTCACAGCTATGAAAAAACCCAACATCATTTATAACATTGTTAAGAAAGGTAGGAATTTGGACAGAAGGGCTGAACGCATCTAATGGAATGAAAAATGGATTGTATAAAAACAAACAGTCAGTGAATATACCAACTGGACCAGGTTTTAAGTGACTTATGAGTATTTTCCACATCAAAGACACGTGGTGTGATTGACAATAAAGGCAGATTAAAAGAAAATATCTTAAACCTACAGCATGACTGTAGGATTTAAAAGATATTAGAAATGCAAGAACACTTCACAAAGGATAAAGCATCAAACCTAAGAAGGCCAGAGACAAGAAATGTAAAAAAAAAAAACTTAAAAAAATGTATTTCACGGAAGGAAACATCAAAACACTGTCTCTTTACACCTTGTCAGGAAGTGCTTGATTGAGTTATACACAGTGGGTAGACAGAAATTTGTTTTCTAGAGAATAGTGGTTTGAGCAGTATACGTAAGAAAACCCCTTTCAACACTAAACATCAGAGCATTACCTTTGTAATTGACATCCATGTTCATTGAGAGCGTGGGGAGGAAAGAGAAAAACAGCACTCCAACTCCTTTTTAATTTCAGATGTTCTTGTAGCCTTTGATTATTTTTTTAGGTTCTCTGCATTGGGATTTACTGTAGTTTTATGTTAACCTGTCAAATCTAAATATTTTGTTTGCTAAGTATTTTAATCAAAATATCAGGCCAAAATAATTCTTTATTCTAATTAAATTTCAAGTTTTCCAGTATGATTTTCAGCTATAGAGACTTTATGGGCAATTTCTGTGTGTTGATTTGATTTGATCAACTCTAAGCAGAATTTATTTAAAAATTATAAAACCTTTATTCTGATAGTGAATTTTCCAGTCAAGACATTGTGGAGTATACAGTCCAGAGATGGGTCCTAGTCCAAAGTTTATTTTAAGATAGAAAGGTTTGTGTTCGTTCAGATGGATCTTGGACCACATTAACTCCACCTTAGTTCTTCATCCCTGATTGATGAAGGAAATGAGAACAGCCTGCAGAGAAGAACTTCAGGATACTGGTGGATGAAGAAATGGATATGAGCTGGCAGTGGGCACTTGCAGACAGGAAAGTAAATTATATATTGGGTTGCATGAAAAAAAGTGTCTCCAGCAAGTTGAGGGAGGTGATTCTACTCCACTACCCCTCTACTATGCTCTCATGAGACCCCAGTTGGAGTACTGCATCCACCTCTGGGGTCCTCAGTAAAAGAAAGACATAGACCAGTGGTAGTGGGTCCAGAGGAGACCTGTGGAAATGATCAGAAGGCTGGAGCACCTCTCCTGTGAAGAAAGGCTGAGAGACTTGGGGTGGTTCAGTCTGAAGAAGAGAAGGCTCTAGGGTGACCTGATTTTGGCCTATCAGTACATAAAGGGGACCTATAAGAAAGTTGGATACAGACTTTTTAGCAGTGCCTGTAGTGACAGGACAAGAGGCAAGTTTTTTTTAACTGGAAAAAAGTGGATTTAGACTGGATATAAGGGAGAAATTCTTCACTGTGAGAGTAAAAGAGACTGGAATATGTTGCTCAGAGCTATTGCTGATGCTCCATCCCTGGAAGTGTTCAAGGTCAGGATGAGGCTTTGAGAAACCTGATCTATTGGAAGATGTCCCTGCCCATGGAAGGGAGGTTGGACTAGCGGATCTTAGATGGTATTTTCCTAAGCAAACTGTTCTGTGATTTTTTGTGATGCTATGTGATATTTACACCTCAGCTGATATTTTCACCTTCTTTCTTCTAGCTACAAAATCTCTCCTATTGCTTTTATAACCTCACTGCAGCTCATTATCTGGCAGTGAATCCTGACACACTATTTTTAAAGTCCAAGAACAACCTGAGGAGTTCTTATGGTCATCTTGTTATATGGCTTTAAAATGATCAGGAAATGGGATTTCCACCAGGCAGCTTAGTATAATCTTTCTCTACATCTATAAAAATTAAAGCAGTAGTTGTGTATTGTTCTTTTTTTCATCATCTCATATTTAAATAGACACAGGATATGCTAGTACCTTTCTGTAAAACTACATGAGAATTCCCAAAGGGAGTATTGCAGTATGCAAGCTGTATCACACAACTGTTAAAATAAACATAATAAAGCTCCTTCCAAGTGTGCATTTTCCATAATGAATATTGCATTAGATACAACACAAAGAAGAAATAAGTAAAATAGATGGGATTTTTTTTGCTTGTTATCTTGTTACACAGAAAGAAATAAAAGCAAACAAGCAAACACCTGAATGGACATTATTGTGCCTCTTTCAGCTATTGTGCAGTGAATAATATGTAAAAGCATTTTACACCAGTTATTTACTGTATTTACTGGTGTATTTACTGTATGCAGCAAATGCACCAGTTATTTACTGTATGACAAACTTCACTTTACTTTCTTCTTCCATGTTTCATCTGCTTTTTTTTGTCTGCTGAGCTTTTGTTTAGCTACCAGGCTGAAGACTTCAAATGAGATAGCCAAAGATAAGCCTAACCATGGAAAGTTTGACATGTTTTTATGCGTGTCTGGGACCAAAACTGTAACATGTCCATTTGTTTTGAAAATATAGGGACACTTAGAACTTATAGGAATCTCCAAAGATAATGGCAGCTGAAGGGATGCAGTAGAACTGAAACTTTAGATACTTGAATATCATTGACTCCCCTTATGTGGACTAACTTCCAGCTTCTGTTTCTTCTCTTTGTTTTCCTCACATTTAAGGCTTGGAATATAGCAATTCTGTGGTATGATCATTTAATAAAATGAAGAATGAACTGCTGTGTCAACCTGGAAATGCTACGCAAAACACTCATTAATCATCTTCAGACAGCTGCTGTGGAGAATATTTCCACGTGGATCTGCTCCCTTAATTAAGCTACCTGACCTCAGATAGATGAATGTTGTTAGGTAGTTCCCATCTGTAGACAGTGAAGACAGACAGGCATCACTAATGGATAATTCACATCAATCAAATCAATGACTTGAAACAGGGCCTTCTACCTGAAAACAATATCAATCAGAAAGGAATGTATTTTTCTTTAAAATCAACTGTATAATGGACTAGCTTCCATACTAGTAAATCAAATATCTTCATAGGTGTTTGACTCAGGAATAAAATGTGTAACAATGAAAAACCCTATTTTACAGTATAGGCAAGCAAAAAATCTCTTACTGTGCAGTATGCCTACATTTAAGTAGAGACATGATAACTGCTTCTGAGAGTTAGCTGGATGAAAACAGGTTTTACTTCAAATCCTAACCCTGCTATGTAAATTTAAAAAAAAAATTCTTCCAACTTATCACTCTATGAAAGACTTTGAGTATATTTGAAGTAAAAGAAGTGTACACTCAAAATGTTAGGTCTATTTAAATTTTGGTTTTAAAAAAATGTTTCTAGGACCCACTGTCCCAAGATTACCTTTATGTTTCTGCTGTCATTTGAATCCACAGAGACAAAGCAAATTCATGAAATGACATTGGTCACTGTGGTCATCAGACACCTAAATGACTGTCAACAGCTGAAAAAACTCTCTGGTTTTGGCTATGGTAAATTAGTGGCAAAAGCCTGAAGCCCCTCCACCTACTGGAATTTGTCAGCCCATTTTGAAAGTAAGTGGCCATTAGCTGCTTATGTATCTGATAATTAAGACACAGCACTGGAGAATATTTTTTCCCTATTAATTTGTTCAAAAGAGATATTACTGCTTGTGATGGAATGTTTTGGAATGCTTGAATAATTCAATCAGGATTGAGCTTTTTATTTTCTTCATGCTGTGTCTCATGTCACTGTGCTGGTTTTGACTGAGGAACAGTTAATTTTCTTCATAGTAGCTTGTATGGGGCTATGGTTTTGATTTCTTCTGAAAGCAGTGTTGAGAATGTGAAGATTTTTTTATTGTTTCACAAAGGCCTTTTCTGCTCCTCAGACTACCCCACCAGTGAGTGGGATGACGGTGCACAAGGAATTAGGAGGGGATACAGCCAAGACAGCTGACCCTTTTCCTTTAATTGCATAATCCATCCTGAAAAGACTACTGAAAGCATAAACTTGATTGTGATGTGGAATGAGAAACTACTTTGAAAGTATTGATGCTGTCATTCATTATGGACCCCCTACAGAAAAATAACCATCCTTGCAGAGGTACTAGAATAATTAAGGTTAAATTTCTTTTTTAATGCATTCTGTAAGATCCTTTTGATAGAAAAGTAGCTAAATTAATATTTGTAATATATAACTATTTGTAACTTTAAATATGGAACTCTTTTGCTAACATATGCATGAAATCCAAAGACAGCATGCGGATGGTTCTTGGACATCTGTTAAAGAACACATCCTGCCACACAGGTGTTTAATAGCTATAAAAAAGCTATAATGAGTACTGATAAATTCCATAAGTTATGATCTGATAAAACTCAGATGTTTAAAAAATAATCAGTGAGCATACTCAATTTAGTATAGAAGACTGATAATTAAAAATTACTAAACAGAACTATAGGTTGATAGAAGAATATAATTTTGACAAGAAATATACTTTCATTGTTATTTGCACTAATTTGAATGAGCACATTATTGGAATTACACTATATCAAAATAGGAATTCTTAAGATTAAAATATTTAACCAGTATTGCATTGCAGAAGGTATCTCTTTAGAGTTACAATGTGGCATCATATTAATATCTACTCTTTTCCATCTTTATCAGTCTCCTTTCCACATACCTGCAGTTTTGAATTTGCTACAGGACAGAGGAGATTATTTTTATGTCTCTGTTGGCTGGTATTTCAGTAGGAATATTTGTGAAGATAAGAAGTCAGGAAGTCATTTTATGATGAACTGCATGCCTACAAAGTATATCTCGAAAAGAAATTATAAGCAGTATAATGAAAACTCAGCACATTCATTTCGTAAGTCTTGCAACTAACCATAGTATGTGACTATGAAAAAAAAATCTACAAGTGAAATGTCCCAGGTTTCCATCAGTTACTAAAAAGACAAACATCAGGTATGAGTCTGTGTATATATAGTAAAGATAGGGTAGATGTGGAGAGCATGACATTTGTGTATATCTATGCAGATTTTCACAAAACATTTGATTCTCTATCCCGCAAAATTTAACTTTAAATCATGCAGAAGAATAAAGACACTGGATATTCCAAAACCTACTCTGTGCCAGACTGGGAGGTCTTATTTGGTGTGCGGGAACTGTTAGGTTAGATATGATTTCATTTAGTAGCTTTACTTGTTATTATAAAACAGACTTAAAGGTTGGAAAAAAAAAATCATTTGTGGATTCATAGGGCCAGATTCTCATGTATGGGCACATATCACAGCTTCATTGCAGATTGAATCCCCATGCTTATTTACACAGATTCAGAAATTTGCTCTTGCATTTTTTTGGTAGCAACCTGCCATCCAACTCAGACTACAGTATAGTGTAAATAATTTAATGTATATTTTTGCAGCTTTTATCTGAGCTAATGATTCTGTCTAGAGAAGCAACCAGTTAGTGCTGAAGTGGGAGGACAGCAGGTTGTATTTTTATTACTACTGAGGCTCCCTAAATTACAAAGGAAACAGAATTACAAAGAACAAACAAAGAACTGGAACATTAGGAATGTGAATGGAAGGATAGAAAAAATAATGTAATAGTCAGAATCACTGGAATAGAGGATAGTGCAAAATTTTCAAGACATGAAGTTTCATGTCAAAACTTACCTACAAACCCAAATTACTTATTGCAGTTCTAAATATTATAATCCATGCAATTTCTCAAGTCAATATTTCCTCTTTATGTTTTTCTTCTGCAGGTTTTGCTGGAACAGATATACCTTATTTTCAATGAAAGACAACAGTAGCCTTCTTTCTTCCTAAATAGAATCAAAATTTCCACAAAAGAATATAATTTCTACTAAGCAATGCTTCTTTTTAGATATCTAGAAATTAAGTCTTCTCTAGTGGAGGAATCTTCCAGCTCAGACAGTTTGTCACCTATTTGACTCAAGGTATTTTGGAACATGCATTTAGGAACCCAGAATAAACAGATTGTTAGTAGGGACATAAGTCTGGATTAGATTTCCTGCTTCCCAGGGACAGTGAGTTGCTAGTAAATCACACCCTGTAGGGATCTTCCTCTGTGGAAGTTTGAGGAAAAAGATGAGGATAGGCTTGGGAAAGAATGATCTTCCATTCTATCTTGAAAGAAAGAGAAACAAAAGGCAGAAACAACTTGAGGAAGTCATTGTAAATATGGGGTCAGGTAACAGGCAGTAACAGACAGAAGGGGCTTAGAGAAGAAGGCTCTGAGACAGGAGGTGATGGAATCTGATAGATTGATGGATAGACTGGCAGACAGAAAACTTCTACTGAAGCAGTCCTGTGGGGAGGACCTGAAATGAGGCAATACACGTTATTTTTCTTGGTTAGCTTGTACAGTCCAAACCTGAATGAAAACCTGTATAAAGAGCAGATGAAATGGGCACCTTGGATCACTGGCAACAAAGAGGAAAGAGCTGATGACTGTTTCATCCTGTGTGTTGTAGGAGATTTTTTAGAATCTAACAGGGAAAACACATTATATTAGATGGCTTTACCTATATAACAGTTTTCATTAAAGCAGGAAATAAAAAAACTCTTGAAAGACAATTAATTAAGTGCTGTTATTTGAATGATGGAAATAGATGCAGGATAAACTCCTTTAGTATCTGTGTAGACAGCTGCTGGAAGTGATACCAATACAGAGAGAATGCCATAAAAGCATCTGGAAATGACATCTTCCTGCTGACAACAGACAGAAGAAAAGTAATTGAGGTGCAATTTATAACCAAATGTTACATGAGAGGAATATCATCCTTAATATGATGTTTATGAAGTTAACACATGGTAACTGCTATGCAACTGTTAATTATGAAGCAATATAAAAATAAAGCCTAATCAGCTGAGTAAGGTATTCCAGCACAAGGTATTCTACATAATGATATAGATGGGTCACAAAACAATAAGAAACTGTGTGCTTCCAGAAAAATAAATAAAAAAACCCTTTTCCCTAAATCAGATATCTGATATTCACCCGATTATCCTGACAAACCAAAGAAATCAGCAGTAGGAGTAAGAAGTCCGAGGTTCTGCAGTGCTAGAACACTTACATGATTTTAAAACTAAAAACTCATTTAAAACTCATTTCTTCATGCTGCACAGTCACAATTTTCTGTAAATGTGAACTTATATAGAAAGAAAAAAGGAATAATTTCTTTTTCTATCTTTCTTCTAATGTTCCAGCTTTGGACTTGAAGGGGAGGTGGGAAATGGTCACCTTGCCCACTCCCCTGTATATCAGAACAATATGACAGGAACTCTGGATACTCAGTTAAACAAGATCGAGATACCATGTGCTCTGCCTAGGTACTATTTATCTTGAGACTCTTGCAAGTAAAGCAAAGAAAAGATTGGTCCACCTCAGCTTTAGAAAAATAAGTACAGGGGGTAACACTCGTGTGGATGCTGGGATCCATTATTTTGAGCTTGGTATCAAAGTTTTACCTCACTCCTGGGAGTTTATCTGGGACATGCTCATTTAGCTAAACGAAACTGCTGTGCCAGCTCAGTGGGTGTTCATGGCTTAGACAGACTAAAAATGTTGAGCAGTGCTTGATGAAGATGCTGCTGTCTTGCAGTTTCAACTGTACTCATAAATATTTGGTGACAACATTTGTCCTGTGGTAATCAAGCACC
The DNA here is from genome assembly GCF_036169615.1 of Heliangelus exortis. Taxonomy (NCBI): domain Eukaryota; kingdom Metazoa; phylum Chordata; class Aves; order Apodiformes; family Trochilidae; genus Heliangelus; species Heliangelus exortis. The sequence continues at coordinate 95,476,565 of NC_092424.1, read as the reverse complement.
AAATCTCTCCATTACTGTTCTACAATAAACAGTTTGAGAATTTGAGGGGTCCATGAATGCAGCTTTTTAATTGAAAGCTCTTGACAGAAGTAAATGAACTATACATATTAAAACAAATAGCATTATGCTAAATTTATCTTCACAATAAGAAAATGGTCATAGCTGAAATGTGTTATGTCTACAAAGTGGTCTGTCCTATTTCCTTAGCAAAACTGGATATGTGGCTTTAGAATTGCCTTCGGAAATGTGCGTTTGAAGTGTACCAGGACAAACCAACATATTGTCTCATTCTTTCATTTAGTGAGTTTTGAACCAACTTTATCAATGAAGCAACATAAAATATAAAACCATGAACGTGCCATACTCTCTAAGAATTCATCTTATTCAATATTTCAAAAGATACAGAGATTCATACTAAGAGTAGAAATTCTGTTTGGTTTTGTGCTTATGTGAACACTTGGAGCAGAGATCAAAATTCCATTGAATTATTGCCAAAATACTATTAACTTGTGTATGGAAATGGTCATTAAATTCACTGCTATGATATGCACTGAAATTTGTTATAAAACGGGGTTGTATTTTTATTACTACTGAGGCTCCCCAAATTACAAAGGAAACAGCTGATGACAGCCGGATATTTAAAAAAAAAAAAAAAAAGAAACTTCATCATTAACCATTAACATGCTATATTAGCAAGTAGAATTGCAGTGTAAACTAATGGCTTACATGCATTCCTGGGAATTTATTGCTGTGTCTTTCTTCAGTATGAAATGGGTAAAGAAACAGAGTAATTTAGAATTAAGACAGAGGAAATATTTTTTATCAGAAGTTTGTTGGGTCTTTTTCTCATGACATTGCAGTGTATCCGTCCTCACAGTCCAGATTTCACACTCTTGTTTTGTTTTGTTTTGTTTTGCTTTGTTTCATTTCTGTATTTTGTTTTCACTCTGATTATTATGCTACAGAAACTTTTCAACAGAGAATTTTAGTTTTTTAGAGCTGCAAAATTAATTTTTCTTCTTCACACCACATAATTAGTAGTGGGGCTGGTTTAAACCATGCTGTTATGAAATCTGTTACTTTAAATTTTCAAGTTATATGAGAGAATGTTATGACAGTTTCATTAAGTATCTATATATAATTAATAAATATGAAAAAAACTTGAATTATCACTCTTTCCCGCTGTCCTTCTAACCAGGATGTCTGCAATGAAGATCATACTGATGACAGAAGCAAATCCTAGGGAAATTTAAGAAAAATGCCCTGTTACAAACCAATAGACTAATATACTAAATATACTCATGAATGTGCCCATATGTGCACACACAGTTATCTAGCTATCTATGCAACTTATGAAGTGTATGTATTTCATTATCATGTAAGACAGGTAGTTTCACAAACTTGAAAACGATTATGATCAGAAATTAGTAAAAAATATGAAGAATAAAGTAACTGTTGATTCTATAACATTTCATCTTTTGAGGGAATTTATGAATGCAAACATCTTTCAACTGCCTGGAAAGATTTTAGAGGAGAGCTATGTGCCTAATGAAAATACAGATATATAGGCTCAACATTGAAATATTTGAGGAGCTCTGTTCATTAAATTTGACAAAAAGTTGTAAATGCAAGAGGTATTGATAAGAAATGGAAGAAAAAAGTTAAAATGGGAGCCGATTACAGGAGGGAAAAATTAGACACTTTAAGATAAGCAATCAGGAAAAATAAGAACTGCTTTTCATACCAGTTAGGATAATTAGCCCTTGAAAAACTATGAGTGTTAATGCAGTCACATTCAGCGACAATATCTAACCTGTCTGGAAATTTTCCTGAAGGATATGCCATACTTGAAATGGGAATTAATTGAATAAATTAACAATAACAAGTTTTACAGAAGAAAAGTCTAACTGGGTCACAATTGCCCTTGCACTCCTTAATATCTGTGAAGCTATAAAAATGACTAAGGCACAAATATGGTTAATGTTGTGGGTTTTGGGGTTTTTTTTTGTTTTTTTTTAATTGAGGCACAAGACACACATGTCCAAGTGCCTCTAAAAGTCACTTTCAAAAGAGAAAACTTCAGTAAGGTTTTGAATGTACCAAGCACTGTTCACTCTGTAGAACACATATAATGGTAACCTCTACAAGGTAACTTCATTATTGTGATTCCATACGTGTAGGATAGGATGCTGAATTTGACAGATGAGTGCACTAATCCAGAAGAGCAAGTCCAATTCATAGATTCTTTTGCTTATGTTATTGAAATGGAAGCTAAACTACCATGTAAAAAGCAACTAAGCAAAAGTCCTAAGTGCAGAGATGAAAATTTTTGATGCAATTTTAAACAGGATCAGTGGTGCAACACTGTGCAGGTAACATCAAAGGAGATTTACAATAAAAACATTAATACAAGTTCTTTTTTTTTTTTTTTTTTCTTGTTCACATTGCCAAATTTTTCATCTGTTCTCACTCATGGAAGAATAGAAGAGGTACTTATGGTAAAAGCCTGACTCAGCATTTTCTCCTTTTCTTAAGAGATTACAGTATAGCCTGGAGTAGCGTTATAATGAGGCATCTTACTGCAAGGGAATAATGTCTTATCTCCTACCTGTAAGTCTCAGGGAAGTAAAAAAACCCATTTACAGCACCTATTCTTACAAAGATCTTGTCCAAACATGAATACCAAAAGGATTCCACAGAATCACAAGCTAACGCATTCCCCTGTGAAGACAGAGGAAAGAGGAATAGAAATTTCAGTCTGATAACTCCACAGCACTCTGTAAAAGCAAAACAGTTTCTGAGAGAGAGTTGTCATCTGGCAGGTATTTCCCAACTTTCCTTTATTCCAAACTTGTTCCAGGTACTCTATTTTACACCTTTACATGCAGCTTAAAGGTTTTTGCAGCAGCTATGTTTCAATGGTGGGATTCAGTCACTCTGTGGACAAAGAGGATGTACAAAAGGATGCAGATAGCCTGGTGAGGGTCCAGAGAAGAGTCACAAGGATGCTCATAGGACTAGAGCACTTGTGATGTGAGAAGATGCTGAGAAAACTGGATATGTTCAGCCTTGAGAAGAGAAGGCTTAGGGGAGATGTTATTACTACTTTCCAGTACTTAGAGGGCAGCTAAAAAGATAGAAATTCCCAATTTACAAGGATTCACATGGACGAGACAAGGAGCAATGGGTTCATGTTGCTCCTGGTGAGATTCTGATTGAACATAAGAGGAAAATTTTGCACTTTGAAGACAGACATTGGAATTGTGTCCCAGGAAGTTGTGGATTCCCACACTTTGGAAAGTTTTAAGTCTTAGCTCAACAGGGTGCTGAGACATCTCATCTAAACAGTAATATTAGAAGGGCTGGACCAGATGGCCCTTGAGATCCCTTCCAACCTCACATTCTACAATTCTCTGAAAAAATATGCACATTATCAGATTTTTTTCTCTAACACTGAATACCAGGCACCACCTCAGTTTGTTTGTTTTTTCTCAATAAAAGCATAAATTATGAAAAAAAAAATTCAAACAACTAAAACAAACAAAGAAAAACAGACAACATCAAAACCAAAAAATACAAAATAGAATAAGCTAGAGGTCATAAATAACAGATTTTTAATGGATCTTTGCCAGCCCTGGTGTTGGATCACTGTAACCATTCCTGATATTTGTACTTCTAGAAGGCTCACAAAAGAAACCCAAAAACCAGTCATACAGGAGTGAGCTCGAAAGGGCTTAGTTCATCCATATTATCAGGATTAAAAGTTACTTGATTAAAGAATGACACTTATTTCACAAAACAGAATCATTAAATACTGTAGGGGCAATATCTTGTTAATAAAGGCTGTAACAGGAATATAGAAGACAGACAAATTCAAATAAAAAATTAGTTGTTAATTTTACCAGTAATGAATAATTGGAATAATATTACCAAGAGGAATCGAGGTTTCTTTACCCAGTGATGACTTCAACTCAAAGTTTCAGGATTTTTCAAGGATGCCTGAACTGAATTGTTTAAGAAGCTACAGGATGCCTGTAGGATAACCTGGCTTGACTTTATGGATAATAGGGAGTGCCTTGCATTAATGTCTCTTTGAAATGTTTCATAGTTTGACTTACCCAAAAGTTGAATTTTCTCTAAATCTATCCCTTTCATATCTCTAACGATGTAATGTAACTTCAGTAAATTGTTCAAATGGGTAGTCTTTCTCACAGCTAATTCTCAAAATCTGTTTGGATTTATATGTATGTGGGCAGGGTAGGTTGGTAGAGCTACTATTGAGATAAATTGCTAGAAAACAGATTTCTTGCATACCACTAAATGTCTGGTTTTAGTAGATAAATTATATTACCTAAACAATGCAGAGCATGTTTATTTAGAAAAATTTTCACTCATTTATCCTCATCAATAAACCAAATACATACTTTTTGAAAGGGCAGAGAACACTACCAAGCCATAAAAGTCTTACCTGAAAATAAAAAAACTTTAAAAGTGCTTTTGTAATCTGGAAAAAAAAGGACATTATGTAAGTACAATTCTACCCTTTGACTGGCATAAGAGACAACCTATATCATTTTATCACCCTTCAGCAATTACCCTAAGATTAATACCTTCTAGACAAGTTATTAACAGGGTTGGTAAAAGATCATGTGAAAAACCTTCTGTGTGGAAGAAGGTTTAGGCAACGCAGCCTTTCACTGAAGGATCACAGTTCTGGGTAGGAGTGGGAGCAGTGTGGTATGGAAAGGCATCATACTGAGGAACTCTTTTACTTGTTAAGGGGCTGACAAATTCATCTTTGGCTGAAGGTTTTTCTCTTTCTGCTGCCACTTATCAGAGGGATGATCATTAGAGTATTATGAGTGTGCTGGTGTTAAAAATCTGATAAATGACTCAGAATAAGCTCTATTCTGAATGGCTACAGCTTAGAATTGTTACTTGGAGGGAATGTACATGAGATTGATTGACAAGCTATGAAACTTGTCTCGAGAATCAAATTTCTCATATTCCATTTTAAAGAAAATTAATATTTTGAAGTTATTTTAAGATTAGTTTTTCATTCCATTGTAAATTGTCCACTGTAGACTCTCTCGTTCTCAGATTTTTACAGCAGCTGACAAACTGCTCTTAAGATTTGACAATGTTAATTTAAAATTTTAAATTCAAATCCTTTTCAGTGATTTTACCAATGACTGATTCCAGCCATGGAACAGTGTCTCATTTAACACACTAAAACCATGTACTGCTTTCTTTCCTACTATCAGAGAAAACACAATGAGATTGTCGTTTGTTGTTCCTATGCTATGACTAATTTTAGTGCTCAGATCAAATTTTCCTTTTCTATAAGAGAGGATTTGATTCAGTCTCTGCCTGTTGGCTGTAACTATTTCAGCACTCAAAATCTGACTGCTGTGATACTTACACACTGTAAGGCTGTTTGAGTACCTGCAGCATGTGAATTGATGTTTATGCCACTCAGGGTGCAGTTCCAAAATATAAGAAGTTATTTTCATCTTACTCATTATAGATAAAGTTTTGAACAAACAACATCCCCTTCTCTAGTGTGATCTGGTGGTTTGTAGCAGACACCATCTAATATCTACTATCTTATATTTCATATTAGAATACACGGATATTCAACATTATTCCTTCTGAGCCGTCACTGATTTGGAAACAGATAAGGTAAGAGTTGACACTGAATTACTCTTCCAATCAGTTTTTTTTAAAGAGTTCATACCTATTGGTCTTTAATATCAAATCACAAAGATTATGTCTCCAAGTTCTAATAGTACCAATCAGGTGATGTCTGTTCTCCTAAGTGAGAAGTTTCAGTGCATCTTCTCTTTTATCCAGGATTGTGGTTTCTAGTGAATAAACTTCTTTGTTTTGTTTTTGTTTTTATAGTTTTGTGCACTTTGATACCTGTGCTGAGCATATGTCCACTTATTTAGTGCAAAACACTTAATGATTTGGTCAAAGAAAAGTTTCCATCTTCATTAAAGGGGAAACAGAGAAAATTTAATAGTTTGTGATGCATCTAAGGTCATTCTATCATGACCTCTGTAAGTAATTACAGTAATAGCCACCCATTTCCTATACAGAAGGTAATCTGATTTACCTTTCACTCAGTCCCTCACTGTAGTTTCTTTCTGTGGCTCAAACAAATTTTTCTTGGTTTGTAAGTTGGTTATAATGAAAGGAGTTTGCCGAAATCTCCTGTGAGATTTTGTGTTGTCTTAACCTTCTAAATTTTACTCTGTGCCCTGCCTTGCAATCCTCACTGATAAGTCATGCTAGGATGTGGGTATACAGATTTTGAGTCCAGTCTTCCATCAGGAACATCCTTACTAAGGCTGAGAAAGTGAAAAATTTATATATAAATTATAAATTTATTTCCAGCTCCTAGCAATTTACAATAATACAGAAACCAAAGCTGCAATATTTATGATTAAATAAACCACTGGCAATAAATATTCCAAATCCACTAACCCTTAAAGGCATTTTTCTGAAAGCCTCCTTGATTTGTTTCAGAACCCTAATAAACAGGGGAGATTAGTGAACTTCATCTTAGTGTTTATTTACTGTGAACACTAAGTGCTATTAATACATATTATCAATCCAAAAGTTCAGTCCTTTGATCAAACAAGCTACTTTGAAATTCAGCATTTTTCTTTGTTGACAGCACTGACCTTTATCAAAAAAAAGGAAATTTATCAAAAGTATTTGGGATATTAAATTCACAGCAAAGAGAGTCTGGCTCGCTGGGGACAAAATACTTCTGATTTCAGATCTTTGTTGGTGGTTGTGCTTTTGTGCTGTTGATTTACTAAATGTGAGATCTGAGCAAGCATGGAGCAGAGGAGGCACATGGCTTACCCCAGCATTGGTGAGCCACTACAGAGTCAGGTGAGGGAGCCAATAGCCTGTGGCAAGGTCTCCATCCCCTGCTCCATGGCAGCAGTCAGAACCTGACTAGTAGTGTAGCATAGTGTGGCCTAGATCTTTCCCACAGCAGTAAAATGCAGTGTGTCACTCACCATGTTATCTCCACTGCTGTGCTTCCCTACAGTCAAGGCTGGCCTGGAGGTCACCATCCCCTGTGCTTATAGCCCTACCTATGCCACACACCAGATTTTCTAGCTCAAATGTAGAGCCCAGAAGTACAGATCTTGTGGCTTTTAATGATTTCTTGTGAAACGCTCTTTTGTCACTCACCCCTTTCCCTACTTGTCAGCTTCACACAGGGACCATGGAGTCTTTGGCCTGAGAGGAAGAGAGGGAGCAGCTAACAAGCAGAGACAAGGCTTCTCTCAACAAGCTGCCTACTGTAATGGTCCACCATAAAGCAGAGCAGCTTGCTGATTCAAGGGAATGACAGATTGACTGATAAAGTGTTGCCTACTGAAGGTGTGCCCACCAAACTCTGAGAGGTCTCAGTATACCTGAGAGTAGCACTGGAATTATCCTCACACACGTAAGGGCACAATGGAGGTGACTGCAGGGTTGCCACGATTGACTCTGCCTGAGTGAGTGTGTGTGTGTCTGCACAGGAGGGAAGATAGTTTCAAGGGGCAAAAAGTCACCTCCACAGCCAATTCCCAAAGCCAGAATGAGTTCTGCAGAAACTGAAATAAGCATCTGGAAAGAAATCATTTAGTGAGTTTCACCCAGGAAGCATATGAATCCCTCTGGTGATACCATTATCTGTTGTTGCTTTCTTTGCCTGCAGAGCTCCAGGCTCTGGGTGTGTGAAGAGGGACCGTAATTATTTGCACCAGGGGAGTTAAGAAGTAGGAAAGGGCAGAAAGGTGAAAGAATACACAGTGGGTAGATTGCTATTTCCCAGCATTTTAATGCACTCTATGTAAAATAACTCACAAGTGCGATTTAACCTGAAAATATTGATGCTCAGGTCAAAAACTGTAGATAATTTTAGCATGCCTGGAGAGTTATATATTGACCAAATACTCCGTGAACGTTGTGGATAATATTTATGACACTTTCTGAGCAGACTCTGTAGATCAGAAGTTAGAAGTCCATTAAGACAGATTGCTCGCAAAGCTCTCTTTGGATTATATCCTGAGGCAAAACTCCTTAGAAGAAGGCAAGGCAGATAAAGACAGATCATGGGTTTGGATCTAAAGGTTAAGGAAACTCCCCTTATAGGATCACTGTGTGTACACAGAAACAAAGAAAACAAAAATGCAGATTCTAGTCCTTAGCATCCTTCAGGTCTGTGTTACAATGAATGTTTTTTCTATAAACAGAAGTGGTCACTGAAGTAATTAATAAAAAAAAAAAAAAAAAAAAATCAACAAAATATATAAAAGGGAATTCTTATGTTGATCCTTTCTTCTGCTTATATAACCTGAGCCACTAATCTAATATTGACTAGTTTAAATGCTGAAGATATTGAAAAGTACACCCTGTGGATTTTTCCCTCACACGAGCACAGATATAATTGGATTCTTGGGGCTTGGATTTAGCAGCTGCATCTGTACAAGGAGACTGAATGTACCACGTTTGTCCTCCAGACTTAAGCCTGGGACAGAATAATCTACACCCACTCAGCTTCCAGAGTAAAATGACCATTTCCAGGCTGCTTGTTTGGAATTTTTCTGGGTATAACTGCTAAGCAGCACTGGGGAACTCTTTGCTGCTATGTGAAACCAAGCCAGGCATGTCTAACACTTTAGCAGGGCAGATTATTGCATGCTTGTTCTCTTATGTAAAACATAGGGGGAGAGGTCTGCCTTTTGAGTCAGCTAACACTCCACACTCTGTTGTCTCCTCTTGGCTGCCTGAAGAAGATTCAGAGCTTTAGATTAATCTGGGACATCATGGACATGAAAGAGGATATTGCTAGAGATGAATCTGTGAATCATTTTAGACTGTGAAGCCTGGCACTTATGTATCAATGGACTTGAGTATCAATGTCTGACTTTCTGTTGTACTTTCAAATTTTCCTCTGAAACAATTAAGAATTGATTTATATCTGGTGCTTATTAAGATTTCCTTTTTTTTTTTTTTTTTTTTAGTTTTGTTGTGGGCACTCTCTATCCCTTCTTCAGTAAATGAAAAGGCATCTAGCAGGTCAGGGTCCAGCTTCCAGCTTCCTTTCAGGTTACTCAGGAAAACCTGGCTGCTAGATGAAGCAGCAAATACCTATTTAGATCTCCCCTTCTTTTTTTGTCTGAACATTCATTGGAACTTTTTGGTTTCTTTAAATAAGTATAGCAAGTTTCAAAACCACCTCTACTTCTAATTTGAAGGGTAATAGATAACGAATGGCCTTCCCCACAAGGGGATGCTAAGGGATGAAGCAGAGCACTACCAGGAAATACTAAGGAAGAAAATGAACAAATTTTTTTTTTAAACAGTGTAAAAGATGGTTTATGAATATGATTATTCTTACCGTTGGGATTAAAGTGTCAGGTTTTATTTTTCTTAATGTACAAATAACTCTAAGTAGAAACATTTTTTATTTGATTTTCTATTCACATTCCTCCACTTCTGGGAGAGGAGGAAAGAAATTATTTTAAAAATAACTGAAATTTCTGAGCTGACCAGAAGAGAGGACCTTAATCAATAAGCTCACCCCTCCTCCCCTCTTAACATCAGAAAGATTAATTTTTAATAGCTATCTATGTCATCTAAATGTTCAGTTCTGCTTCCAGTACTGATTTACATACAGATGATGCAGAAAACATTGTGCCAGAAAATGGTCTCAGAGAAAAAGGATGTCTGAGTAAAAGAACTTCTTTAATTTAAAAAATTGTATCATAACAACTTTATATGAAACCTAACAAAGGCATAGAGCACAAAAAGCATCAGTTAGGTATCTAACTTGAAGATCTCTACAAATGAAGTATTGATCTGAATTAAGAACTTGCGGGACTTTGAAGGTGTGAGTGGTCTGGTTGTGGTTTGGCTTTGGTTTTGCTTTTTGTTGTTGTTTTGAGGTGGGTTTTTGGATATCTAAATTGTAACAAAAGGAATTGCACTATAAAAATACTTATTTTCCTATGTTTGCTCTAAAGGAACCGAGATCACAAACTGAAATGGAAGTGTCTATCAGATGACTCTGTGCCTGTCACTGACTTCTGGAATAAAATCCTTTTTCACTCTTTCCAACATTATTCAAATTATCTATGTTTTCATGTCCTTTAATATACTTCCTGTCAAAGCAACAGATAATACTATATTAATGCTATCTGACAATGCTTTATAGCACCATTGTGAGGATTGTTCCTAGCTCATTTGTAGCGTGGAAACAAGATCAAAAGCATTATTAAAACGGGAAGGCTCAAAATAACAATACCCACTTTTCGTTTTCACTTCCTACTTCCCAGCTTTAATATTTCTTTAACACAATTATTGAAATAGGAGCACAAGTAAATTTTTGCTCTGAATGCAGTAGAGTAACACTGCTTATTCCAAAAGCAACATTTTTCCCTGACATGACTATTCTTTCATTTAGCTGAGTGTTTTGGTTCTGAGCATTAGTGTATTTTTGAAAAGAAAGCTCCATTCTGTTTGTTGGTTTGGTTCACACCCTACCTGCTGCACATGAAGTAATCTCAATGCACGTGCACAGTGGGGTTGTTCCTTCCAGGAGACAACATTATATCTAGTCTGAAATAAAGCCCATGGAATGCATAGGGCTGTACAGGCTTCAGATTTCTAATACCCTTCTATTTCACAGAATTACGTCCTGGTGTGGATGTATCAGTTTCTTTCAGGTCAAAATTAAAACATTGGAGGGTATGCAGAGGTTGCTTTTGGATTTTTTTGTTTCTTAAAGTAAGGAGCACTACTGTAGTGATAGGTGTTGCAAAATTATTAGAATGAGTTACTTTAGTAATAGGCTGTGTTACAAAAACATAAGATTCTTTAGCAGTTTATATCTTGGGAAGACTAAATATTATCCTCTTGCAAACACTGCTGGAAATCTGACTGGTACATTGAAACAATTTATAGTCATAAAAACAATATGCTGGTTATACTTTTATAGCTTTGGAATAATAGTCTGGTTTGAACTTTAAGCTTAGGTGTTTTGATTTAGTCAATAATTAAGATGAAACAAGGCAATGCAACTGGTGGCACACTTGCCTGTTAACCTAGGTATACAGAAGGTGACCGGTTTATATAGCCAAAGAGTTTTAAGGATGCATCTACTTCCATAATTTCATGTCTCTCTAGATTTTCTGAAAGATTAGAAATTTCTGGTTATAGAAGAAATTATTAATGCCAACTAATGCAATTAGTAATGTGATAGATTCTGTACCTACTTGTGGCAAGTACATCATAGCAAACATTCTATTTATATTGAGAGAATGTGACTACATCCTCCACTTGGGACAAAATGACAAATTCAACCATACATGATTCTTGACATTTTCTTTACTAGGCAGCATCAGACATCAGCATCCAGCAGATTCCATGATGATTCCCAATTCAATGTCATTTGTCTTGACTGAGAGCAGCTTCAGATGAATTTCGTAGCAAAAGCTGTGGCCTAATACCACGGAAAAATTTGTCATGTGATTAATCTGACACCAAAGCTTGTAGGTACAGTGTGACAGATCTGAGTTTTTCCTCTGGTGACCTTTTAGAAAGTGTTTGCATTTATTATTTTGTAGATAATATGGATTCAAAAAGTTTAAATATGAAAGAGATTATTAACATGATTATGTCAAAACATTGATTGTATTTATAACATGGATTATATTAACACGATTAGCTTTGATAGAATGCAACAGACAACAAAAACAAATGGGGAAAAAGTGGTATGAGAAGAGGAGGGTTCCTTTCTCTATTACCTAGTGCTGACCATTATGTGATTTACCTATGTAGGCATCTATTCAAAGTTAAGCTAAAGACATGGGTTGTTAGGAGTCATAACCACCTAGTCAGCTATCATTAGTTCCAGCCCTCATCCTAGATTTCTTCCCTTAGACTATTATAGAGTAGTAATTCACTACTCATAAACCCATACAAAGCACATCCTAAGGAATAATAATAATAAAATGAAAAATAATAGCACTGAGATGTGAAAAAAAAAAAGAGCAATATATAGCAATATATCTACATACATGAATAACAATTCACATTAAACCATTCCTGGTAATAATCTTTCATTACCAAATTTCTCATGTTCTGATGTGCAATATTCATTATCCATATATTTTCCCTTAACAGTCTAATAAACTCCACTTATAGTTCAGGGCTTGTGAACAGGACAATCTCAGAATCCCCAAAGGCATTTAACCAAACAAGTGATCAGTCCCTTGGCTCTGCATGTGTTCTCTACAGCTTCACAAATGGTCTATGTTGAATGATATATAGTAACTGCTTTGTATTGCCTGGCATGACAAAATTCTTCTGGTAGCAGGACAACCTTGTGACTGACACACGGAAAAGTGTCCTCACCATTATGTGGAAGCTCCTCTCCCTTTCCATTTTAGCTCTATTCCACATCCATTGTACTCACGTTCCTGCTACCTCAGGAATATCCTAGCAGAAATTGCTGTACCAGATTTTGAGGTATCTCTGCTGTCTTCTGTTTGACATCCAGTGAGACCAAACAACCTTCTTCTTTCTGATGCTGCTTAGACTTCTGAATTCACTTGACAGGCAAAAATGGTCCATGTTCATTCTTTCTCCCATTTCTTAAAAAAGAATAGAGTGCTCCCTACCCTCCAGGACTCCAAGATTTATGAATATATAATTGTATATTCCAAGCTACTCACAAGCTAGACAATATGGCAAAAAAGCCAATAGTTCTATGTAGGAGAACTTTTTTGGCCATATTGTCTAGCTTATGAGTAGCTATGATTTTATATGTTTTGAGGCAACACAATTGATCTTCCTTTTCTTGAACCCTGATAGTGGTTTAATATCCATAGCAAAATCTTAAGTTTAACCAGAAGGTTTGTGTCCTTGAAAGACAGAAAATTGTGCTAATGGTTTATCCCAGGCATGACCCCTTTAGTCCTGAGTGCAAAATAAACTGACAGCTTTCTAGACTGCAAATAAGTGATCCAAATCCCTTTATAGAATCAGTTTAAAGGCAATGAAGTATAATCTTACTCTGGGTGTATTGTCACTCTATGATTATAAAGCTGAATTACCCTTCAATTTCGTTACTAAATGCTATGAGTTTTGATTGACAGAATACTGAGGAGGTGGGAAGAAGTAATGAGCTACTTGTATCCTGTTGTATCGACTTCAAAAATTATAGAAAGGACTTTTAATGTGTGTCTCAAACTGGGAGTTCAATCGAATTCAGCAGTGTTACATGTATTATTAGTGTGGAGCCACAGCATATTTACTGCTAACATAAGTGAAGCAGAATCACAAAAGAGTGGCCCAGAAATATTTTGAGGAGTAAAATATTCCCATGCCTCTTAATTGTTGCAATTAAGGTTCAATAAGGAAATTAATTATAGCTGATTTAATGAGATGAGGCAGAGGAGCTAGCATTGTACTATTTATCCCACCTTGGCTCAAAAAATCTGTAGCAAAAGAATCTATTAATTTTAATTGTGATATACTGATATACAGCTTCTATTTGTCTTTCCACCTGGGACTGTTTTTAATTGATTTTAAAGATCATTAAGCTGGCCAGTGATTTTCAAAGAGGCATTCATGTTTATTGCTGTTAATTATTTAAGTAAAAGTCCTCATTTTTTTCTTGGGCTTTCCACGCACATTCAGTCCTAAACACCATTTCTCCTTTCAGGGCTGGGGTGTCTACCGAGCTGCTGAGAATAATTTTGATTTCTACACCCAAGAGTTATCCGATGAAAACAGATACAGCCTCTTAATTTGCAAAATTAATGATTTCAGGATAAAGCCGTAGCTATGCTTTAGTCAACAAATGAATCACTTAAACCATGTAAAGCTGGTGTAGGATCTATTCTGCACTTAATGTGTGTCAACATTTCAACCTAAACAGTCAGTTTAGGCTTCTGCAGTGTTTGTGAGGGAACTTGTTCACTACTTGTTCAGTATGAGCACTTTTCTGTTTCTGAACAAAAACACAGCTATGCAAGCCTTAACATTCATGCATTATTTATCTTGATGTCCCAGAAACTTAAAATAATTAAGCTTTCGATTGCTTATCATATCTAAGACAGTGTTTTTTAAAGTGATGGTTTTGTCCCTAGGTAGCAGGAGGAGACACCTATTCCTTAAGCCAGAAGTACCAATTTCAGTTAGTAGGAAATATTTTTGAGGAAAGAACACGTTGTTCCTAGCCTTCCATACTGAAAAGTACAATAGGACTGGACAAGACTGAAAAATGAAAACTATTTGAAAGCAAGAAATGAGAGGGATCTGGAAAATGCACATATATGTATGTTCTGAGCCAGGATATCAGATTTCCCAGATGAGCACACCAGCCAACAACTTATAATGCTAACTTTTTCCTCAGCCTGATGGACATACTAGTGAGATACCCACTCAGACTGTTTGTACTGTGAAAAAAGGCTTTGTGAAAGACAACACTGGCCTGCCTTAGGTCTCCAAAATCAGGGGGAAAAATATGTAGCTGAACATCTAGTGTGGTCTAGAATAGATGCATCTAGTCAGCATTTTCTATTGACTAGTTCAGATACATCATTTTTCAGTCTAGTAGACTATATTGCTCTAGATGCTTTGTGTTTCTCTCTTCTGGCATGATGGAAGGTTAAAGAACCGTTTGAATAGACTCATGCCCAAATTAATATTTTTTTCAATTGTCCAGTTTAGTTAAAGTAAGAAACTATAAAAATAAGGATGTTGATTTACTGTTCGAACCTGCAAAGTACTGTCTAATGAATGCTTGATTTCTACTGACTTCAAAGTGAACTGAAATCTCTCAGCTTCACACCGATTTTTTGTTCTGATATGGAGGGTTTTAAAGGTGTCTAAGATCCTAACCCCCATAAGAATAATTAAACCTACAGAGCTTTAGATGTTTTTCCTTAAGACTAAAGTCTAGTCCCAGTTTACAGTAAGAACACTGAACCTTTCCTTGAGAAAAAACAAAAAACAAACCAGAAACCTCTTTCAGTGATTTAATGTATATATTTCATCCTGGCTCTTCCCTAACCATTATAGCAATACTTCTGGTTTGGTGTTTTTTTTAATTTTTTTTTTTAAAAAGCAGCTGAACTCTCTTATCATAAGTTTTCTTGCTGTCTCCGGTGGAGGTACACTTTAATGATGAAATTAATGCATAACAGCATTGAAATGGAACTCAAGTTACTTTCTCATCAAACATAATGGAAAGCAACGGAACTGGGAATAATGCAATTGTGATGCTCAGCATTCTTGAGTTTTCAAGTACAGATGCTCTTAGAAACAACTGATGCGCAAACAATTTAATCTGAATTATTGTGTAGCACACAATTGTAATAAATACTGCAAGCCCATTCAAGTCAATAGAGTTCCATCTGGGATAAATTTGACCTATTCTCTACATGATTTCAATTTTCTAAAATTTCTATTGTTTAATGCTCTTTACATAACTTCTAACATTATTACATTTTCTGCCCAAGGGATAGAACTAGGTTGTGTGCTTTGTTTTCTCTGAAGAGAAGGAGTGCAACAGGTGCTTGTTCTTTTCCAATAACATTCTGCCTTTTAAAAAATGACCTTAACTTACAAAGTTTATCTTCTTAGATATGTTAAGTGCATTTTCTTTGAGTATAATGTAACAAAAGAACAACGGCATTTTTTTAGTACGGTGGTGTACTTTTTATTCATGGAGAAGTAGCCAAAGGAAACTAAACATTATTTTTAGCATAAAACTTTCATATAAGTTTGCACTTTTTTTCCTAAGAGGTAATTTCCATTAATAAAAAAATAAAATACATTTTAAAAAATTATATTTGTGTCTGCTGCAATGGCTTGCCTTGCACTGTTAACCTAACCTGACTCAGTCAAAGGAATCAGACAAAGAATTCCCCCTACCAGCCATCAGGCTAAAGTTGAATTGTATGATATTGAGATCGCCCACTCTTTAGTTTTATACAAACTTTATGTGTAGACTATTATAAAAACAGGAGATCATCAATGAATTCTGCTCCAGGTAGGATTTATTAGTAGGTGCAGAGGACTATGTAGAGGGCTATCTGATGACTACCAATTTTCATCATCTTTAAAGAGACTTTCCGGGACTAGAAAAATTAAAACTTCTCATGAATATGGCACCAAATCAAATAATGTTCATTTCATACTTTAAAGAAAGCAGAATTAACCATTTTAAAAAATAACATACAAAACACATGCTATTAGTGTACGTGAAGGTTAAGGCTCTGGTTTACCTACTGGTCCCTATTGAATTTAGAACTGGTGATGCTATTTGGTGAAGCCAGTGCAGGTAGGAAAAGAGAAAAATCTGACTTCCTGGACGATGTCCTATACTATTATACTCCTCTGTCTTCTACTTTCCATGTGACAACTTGAAAAACTGCCAGAAGAGTTAGGAACAGTAGGACTATGGCTACTTCTTACAGCACCTTATTTCTTTGGGCAGAAGATCAACCAGAAGATATTGCATCCTGCCCAAGCAGATCCAATCACACACTGAGGGATGCAGAAAGTAGGGGTTTCAACTGAACTGAAAATATGACTAAAGTTAGGTCTGTGCATAACACTGGGAGGACTGGACTTGAAAGCTTCTAGCTACCAACATAAAGAACTACTTAGAGCCAGACTATACCATTTAATTTTCAATATATCTATTATTCATGAATGAAAAAATTATTCACTCAATGAAATAATGCTTGTAACAAGTGACTGTAACAAATGTATTAATTAGCTAAAGCTGAAAAGTTTACAAAAACATCACATTTTTGAAAAAAAACCAAAACACCTTGAACCAGACACTTCCCTTTAGGGTTATTTCTAGCACACACTAAAATAAAACAAAACAAAACATCTCTTGTGCTGATGAGCCTGATGCAATAGAAAAAGGCATATTAGCTGCCCTAAATGGAAGGCAATGCCATACCTAGGGCTACAATTTATGAAGCAGTATTTAGAAAGATTATAAATGCTCGTGATACATTTGGCTAGCTGACATTTAAAGTGATATTTCATTAATTATGACAAGGCTGACATTCCCATGACTATTTGTTTTTTTGCTTTCTTGCTTCCTTTTCCAGACTCTGGGTATGAACTGAGGAAACTGAAAACCAGATGTTATAGGACAACCTAGTGTCCTGTCTACTGGAAATGAAAAATACATATAGCTACATATAATCTGTAGGAATTTTCTTATTTTTTTTTAGAGCACAAAGCTGCCATGTGTAATCAGTGTCTGAATCAGTGGCTATTCTTTCTATATAAAGGTAAAATGACTTTGAAATGCAGCCTCCTAATATTCCCTTTTTTCTCTGCCCTGGGCAGGCATTTATGGTTCAACAGGAACTGAAGCAAGAGGGAATCTGAGTTCAAATCAGCTAGGCTTTCTGCTGTCAAAAGCAACATATTTATCTTCTTTCACAGGGCTGAATTTAAGCCATCTCTGGCTCTTCCTGTTTCCTGAAGTTTTTCCCTGAGCACCTAGTTCTGAGAAATGTTAAGTGCTCACAACTCCAACTGAAGACCAGTACCACTAAAGTGGTAAAGCACTTTACCATGATATTTCTATGCAGATTTTGAAATCCAATGATTATTTTTTTAGTGAAACACCTGAAGAGTCGTGTACATTACTTTATTTGGGATGTGATCAAACATAAACTTCTATCTATGAAAAATTGTTCAGAAAATGTGGTGGCTGAAAGCATAATGAAGGAGTTAAAAGACTGAATGTCAGGAGGTAAATTCAGATAATCTATTACTTCCTTCAAAGTGTAGCCAACATTTCAAGTTTTAAAAAGTTATGAAACTTTAAAAAATTATGAAGTTATAAAGGAAGTGGTTTATATTGGAGAAGAAGAATTGAAAGTTGGAAAGAATCTCTTAGAAATATGTGCTTTGATTTGTCACTTTGATTAATTACTGAACAGAGACTTTATGAGCAGAGACCTGGTAGGATGCCTAGGTTCATCACAGTCGCAAAGAATTTGCAATCAGATTCTCCCTGAAAACTTCAGAAGCATTTAAACCCTGGAGTACATAAGGAGCAATTAATAGAATCATAGAACCGTTAGGGTTGGAAGGAACCTTAAAGATCACCTAGTTCCAATCCCCCCACATGGCCATCTCCCACTAGACCACGTTGCTCAAGGCCACATCCAACCTGGCTTTGAACACTTCCAGAGAGGCAATCCTTAGGTAACCTGTTCCAGTGTCTCATCACCCTCAAATTAAAGAATTCCTTCCTAATGTCTAACCTAATCTCCCCTCTTCAAGTTTTAAACCATTGCCTCTTGTGCTCTCACTACACACCTGTGCAAAAATCCCTACCTCAGATTTCTTGCAGGCCCCCTTCAGATATTGGAAGGTTGCTATAAGGTCACCTCAGAGCCTCCTCTTCTTTTGAGCAACCCCAACTTCTTTAGCTTGTATTCATAGGGGAGGTGCTCCAGCCCTCTGATCATTTGTGTGGCTCTCCTCTGGACATGTTCCAGGAGCTCTATGTGGGGATTCACAAGAGCAGAGTAGAGGGGTACAATCACCTCTCTCAAATGGCTGTCTCTGTTTCTTTTGATGCAGCCCAGGACCCAGTTGGCTTTCTGGGCTGCAAGCACACATCGATGGCTCATGTCAAGCTTCTGGTCCACCAGCTCCCCCAAGTCCTTCTCCTCAGAGCTGTCCATAACCTTTACTACTCCCAGTCTGTACTGGTGCATGGGATTGCCTCAACCCAGGTACAGAGCCTTGCACTTGGTCTTGTTGAACAGGTTTGCACAGGTCCAGCTAGATAATGTCTGTTGATCTTCTTTTGTCCACTGAGGCTGTGACCCAATTGTAAAAGGACACGAAATTAGTCAGGCAGGACTTCTCCTTAGTGGAGCTGTGCTGGCTGTCACCAATCACCCCTTTGTTACTTGCTTCCCTTAGCAAAGTATTCAGGAGGGTCTGGTCCATGACCTTGCCAGGCACAGAAATTAGACTGACTGGCCTGTAGTTCCCTGGTTCTTCTTTTTTTTAATTTTTGAAAATGGGGTTTATATTTCCCTTTTCCAGTCAGATGGAATTTCACCAGACTGCCATGACTTTTCAAATATGATGGACAGTGGCTTTGCAAATTCATCTGCCAGTTCTTTCAGCAGCTGTGGCTGAATCCCATCAGGTTCCATGGATTATTCACCTTCAGATTCTTTAGGTGGTCCCAAACCTCCTCTTAACCTCCAATTGACCCTATCTTTTCCATTTTCATTTCCCACCTGACATGATCAATACCAGGGAGATGTTCCATTAAATATTGAAGAATTTTGGGGGAAATAGTGTGGGAGTAATCACACCATACTTACACAGCTACATTATAACAAGGAAAACTGCATTTCAAAGGATGTATTTAGGTGTACAGCTTTGCATTAAAACAAAACAAAACAAAACAAAGCCAACCAAATAAACAAAAGATCCCGCCCCAAACAGATAAAATCAGGGCCAACTGGGTGAGCTGCACGGTCACAAAATGTTGCATATAACATTGGAGAATATTCTTCTATTGGCCAATCCCAATATAAGAGCCCCTATTCTCCCCTTTTTCCTGATGAATGTGTTCCCATGCATTATGGCTTATTGTTAATCTTCACATTTTATTCTAGATTGTCACAGACATTAAATGGGTATTTTGAAGTCTTACATGGGAAATACATGTATATAAATAGAGGTTGATGGGAAAGGAGAAGAATTCAGTCTGAATGCTGATCTAAGATCCTTGATCACTTCTACATTCAAGTTACAGGATACAAATAGCTACCACCAACCTCCTCTTATCTCAGAGCTATGGCAATTACACAAAATAACTGCATCAGAGAGTGCATTTACTGAAATTGTCAGTGCTGTGGTTACAAGCTTTATAGGTCAGGTTGCACTCTAATGTTCATTAATCAGATTCTAATGGTAATTCAGGAACTCAGTCCAATTCTGATATTTTCTTCCCTGGCTTCAACAAAGTTCCTATATTTGTGCTCTATAAACATATCGATATATACCCTAAAGTTTCAAATGAAGAGGAATTTTGCCCAAGACAAATTGGTAGGCAATTTACTTTAGAACTCAAAATAACATTACCAATTTTCTCTTTACAGAAATATGCCTACAAACTCATGTCATCCACAGTTTCATTAAAAAAACCTTCTTCTGCTGAAATAATCCACCTGTCTATTTCTGTTTAATCCACAATTTCTAATGTTCATGTCTTTAGTTTCTCCTAATAACTTACCTTGGCTATGGTAATATTCCAGCTTGAGGTCTGGCCTTCTCATGCTGGTGCTCAAAAGCAATCTAATTTTCTCAAAGAACTGATGAGGTTCATAGGGGCAGCACCAACTCATGCTCTTGAGACAGTAAAAAAAAGAGCAGTATGTATCATTCACATACAATGAGTACCCAGGAAACTACTGGGTCATATTGCATAAGTAGGAAATTCAGTTTATTTATAGACAGGAAAATAAAAAAAATATCATGACTCAGAGTGCTTTGTAAGAAAGGGACTTCTGTATGCTGTCATTGTAACTGAATATTTGGTATTCCTAAGTCAGTATTCATTAAGCAAACTCTTCAGCTGTGCTGTGGATTGCAATTTTCATGACATAGTCTTTTGGTGTTGCACTCTCTTGGAACAGAGTACTCCCCTTCCTTGAGTTTTTCTAATTTCAAAGCAGAACAAAAAGAACAAACAATCTTGTAACTTGCAAGAATTCTGTACGTGGGAATCAAAATGCATCAATGTTGCATTTTGGATGAATACTGTGCAGTGATGAGCATATGAACAAAATAATGTCTCGATCTTTTTTCTCTAAACTTTTTTTTTTTTTTGTCAACCATGTTAGATATGTTCTGTATACCTGAAGGAAATGTAGCTTTTGAAAAGGGTGCAGATTTTGGGAATAAAGTCCTTCATCTTCCCAAGTACTTAAGATTCAGTAACACACGCAGAATAGAGCACAAATAGCTTTTTATAAATTGTTTAGTTAATTTTTCCTACACATAGTTAATAAAGGGAGTACTAGAGAGATGAGGGGGCCTGTACTCATAACAGGCCCCACTGTGTCTTGCCTTCACGAGCACCAGAGAGCTCTCAGGTTCTCAGCATCTATGCCTCAGGCAGTCCCTTTAACCTAACAGTGTTAATGGAAGGCAAATTTGGTTGATGGTCTTCACTAGATCTCTCTGGATAAGCCAACCCATATTGTTCTCCATATTGTTCCATTTATCTTAAAATTTTATTAAAATAATGACAAATTCAACAGCTCCTTTTGCTAAGGGTATGTCATGTCCACCTGGCTAAGAATCAAGCTCTCTTCTTCGATTATTTAAAGATTTAAATATTTAATGGTGTTAAATGGAATGGCTCTCCCAGAAAATCAGGAAGTGATTTATGTTAGGGACATGGTTCTGACAGACTCCTAAGAAGCATCTTAAGCTAAAATTGTGTCAAGAAGAAGTAGTACTTGATTTCAGCTCTGCACTGTCTTACAGGCTTAACAAACTGCTCTAAGAGATGATCAAAATGAGCCATAGCACTCAGGTGCATATTTTGTAAACCCAAGTAGAGTTTATTTTGACTTCAGGAAAGGAATTTCATTTTCAGATGAAGATGTTCCCTTAATAAAATTTTTTTAAAAGGTAGTTTGTTTATTTATTTGCTTCTGACATGCCAAGGCTGGTCTCTGATAAGTACATCTAGAGAAAAATTCTGAAGTCTCTGCTAATTTGCAGCATGCTGCAGGTGTAAAAAGCATGAAAGCTACATTGAATTTAGTCCTGCAATGAGCTGGTAAATCTTCCTGTAGCTATTCAGCAATAAATATTGTAAATTATAGGCATGTTTAGCAGGGAACTGCTCCATCTGCAGTTTAGGATTCCAAGAGATATTGAATAATTGTACTTTCTGGGGACAAAGTATTGTGCTTGTTTCAAATCAAATTAAAAACATTTCAGATTTGCTTTTTTCTGTTTTTTCTCAATCAGATGTAATCATCAGGTCAGGCAGAACTGAACAGAGCTGTAATAAGCTTCTGAAAAGAGACTAATCCGAAGACAACTTATATGAGCTGGACTTTAGGGTTTACAGCTGGACCTCAAAGAAAGGTTCAACAAGAAATTTTTTTTGCATGTTAAGTATAATGTGATTGAGTTGCAGTCTGGGACTATGCAAAGTAATGAAAAAAATGCTTGAAAAATAGTGAAAGAATATTGCTTCTTTTATAAAAGTAAAACTTGGGTAATTAACTAAATTGACTAAATTTTGGTCATATAACTAAATATTTAACAGAACTTTGCCTTCTAAATAAACCCCATTTCCTCTCTTTTTCTGACCAGGAAAAGATATAAAAAACTTGATTTCTTTGCAGCAATGTGTTTTTCTCTTATCTGTTTCATGGTTAGGTGACTGTTCTTTAAAGAATATGGTCTTCATAAGGCTTTAGTTATGGAAAAAATTGGGCATGTTGGTGTGTTGTAATTCATTCATATCACCAATCAAGTTAGTAAGTAAAACTTTTATTGTTCCACAGTCTCTTAAACCATTTTAACTCCTTTTGATGCTTATAATATATGAAGCTAAAAAGTTAGTGACTTTAAAAACTTTCATTACTACTCAGTACTGTGGGAAAATTTCACTTGTAGAACTTAATTGATAAAATATATTTTCCATTATTATGACATTGCAGTAATGGCACCTGCATATAAAATCCTTATGAAACCCCCCCCCCCCCAAAAAAAAAAAAATTAGTTATGTAATTGTAATTTAATTCATAGTTTTTCCTGTTTAAATAAATGAGATAAGGATAGCACAGTTTTCCAAACTTCTGAAATATTTCGAAGACATTGATTCTCATTAATAGCAGTGTTATATAGTGTTTCAAATTTTTAATACAGAATATACTTCTCCTGCTAGTCTCATTTCAACTGAGTAAAAATTCAGAATACATTTAAAATTACATGGGACAAGGAGAATTGAAGGAATCTTGCAAAATGCATTAGGTCTCCATCACAGGAATTAAGTGAGGAAGGAGAGCCCAAGAAGTGATATGGGCTGACCCCAGCCCCTCATTCCCATCCTTCTTGCACTGCTCAAGGAGGGGAATACTTAAGAGTTGGGAGTGAAGCTGAGCCTGGGAAGAAGGGAAAGGTGATGGGAAGGTGATTTTAGTCATAGCACCCTACTCTATGGTGTTTTTTTTTAATGGACAATAAAATTAAATCAACCTTCCCAAAGCTGAGTCTTTTTTGCCCATGATGATAATAGGTAAGCAATCTCCCTGTCTTTAGCCAGACACACAAGATTTTTCATCTTAATTTTTCCCTTTATCCTGTTGAGTTTAGGAGTGAGAGAACAGCTGAGCAGAGGTCGTCCTGCCAGCCAAGTCTAACTTGCCACACAGTCACATGTCTGCCAGGCCAGGAACTATTTAGTGGCTCAGTGTCAGGCAGACAGATAGTATTTAATGTTTAGAAATTCTGAAAATGAGAGAATAAGGAGCTAAAGTGTTAACAAAAGTGTTGAGAAGAAAAGGAAAATTAAAAAAAAGAAAAAACAAACAAAAACCCACAAACAAACAAAAAAACAAAACCAAATTCTTATTACTGTAAGTGCAGCAAATTGATTTTCTTTTCTCAACAAGAAAACCTATTCTGACCACCTTTGTCATGTAACATAACCATATCCTGTGGTGTTTCCCAGATCCCTCTGATTTGAATCTTTACTCCAAGGTGTGCTTGGATATTGATAAGACTGGTTTATTTATTTCTCCAGAGGATCCTGGTGTGATTCCTGCTCTAGTGAAATCCTGGTCATCCCTTCTAGCAACACGAAGCTGAATTCCATTTGCAGCTCTTGCCTGAGCCTTACTGAAGTATTTGACCCATAATTAGCTGACTCATTTATAAAATGTAACTTCTATGACAACTAGAACAGATGTCTTTTTCCTTTAATTACTATTGATAAATTAGGGATTATATTTGACCGGTGAGTTAGACTTCCCCTTTAGTCATTAACACATTCCAAATGTTTCTAAAAAGAAGTAAATGGAAAAGTTGTGCATGGAAAAATGAGAAAGACCATCAGGTCAGAGGCTAATGGGTCTTCAGATCAGCACTGAAAAATCTGGCTTTCACAAGTCTAGAGGCTAAGGGATGGTTACACATAAGCCAAATTTTTCTGACACTTCTAGGCTGGAACCCAGTGTATTACTTTATTTAACTGATGATGTTGTCAGGTTTGTCACTGGCAGCGTTTGGAAAAACTGAAGTACTTGGAATTAAACTGATTTGTGTCTTTTCACTAAGGAGCTTACTGCAGAAGAATCCCTTACACTTGATAGGAAACGTCCAAGAACAAGAAGTCCTGGTACCTGCAGCTTCCAACTCATTTCACCCCAAACAAAAAAATGCAAACAAACAAAAAACCCCAATATTTTTTCCTTAGAATTAGTGCTAGAAAAGAAAATAACTAAGGGACAATGCCAAACAGGTACTCTGGTCATTAAGACAACCCATGATTTGGTGAAGCTACAGTCCATTAGATACTTTAGGTGAACTCAGAAGCCCACTAAAATCAGTGTTTTGTAATTCAAAGGGAAAATCTCACAAGGGTTAATTATAAGGAAATGTTTCAATATCAAATTCTGACAACAGCCGAGTGCCTTCCCAGAAGCTGCTGGATGCAGTGCTATGGGAGAAAAGCTGGGGTAAGAGTGGTCTGTCACACTTCAGAGCCATTGTCCTGGCTTGAGTTGCATCCCTGAGTGATGTAAACACTGAGCCAGTGAATTGCTCCTCTGGACCGCACTCATGGCCTGAGCATGGAAGCAGGTAAGAGAAATCTGTAAAAATAATCTCTCAGTCTTTTGTTATAATGTAACAGGAAAAAATGAACTCATTGTCTCTCTTTAATGTTTCCCTTAATTGCTATATCGTGTAAAGCGAAAATATAGTTCTCTGTAGTCTGTTTCAAAACCATGCAATTATAATTTTAATAGTATGATGCATTCATTTGCAACACATTCTGTTAATGCAGTGTTTTCAGTGTGATAGTTACAACAGAGTAAAAATGAGAACAGGTGTTATCAAACACCACACATAATAGGCTTGATTTGGTCTCAGTAACAATATTTCTGAAGAGGAAATATTAGAAACATATAATTTCTGGTACATATATAGATATATAAAGTTGAACAGACAGACTATAGATTTGGTAAAAAGTGTCTATAATTTTGAAAAAAACTTTGCAAAATATGTTTACTAAAGGGTAGACAAAAGTTAAATAAATTTTGGCATTTAGTTTAAAGATGCATACCCATTTCAAGAAAACCATCATTTTGTAGAATACTCAGCATCACATTTTATATGTACGTTTCTTTTAAAAAACTTGGAATCTGATTATTAAACATTTCTTACATAGTTTCTTAATTTTCTCTTTGGAGACTAGGTTTAGCTATAATTTCTGAAAAAATGCATAAAAACACATGCATCAACTTGATAATAGCATAATTTTTCACTGATTTTACTAGAAAATAAAAACACATTGCAGGACACATCCCTGCAATGAATGGTCACTGCTTTGGAAGCATTATTGTCTAAAATCCTTTGCCAGTAACATATTCTGACCTGCTATGCAATATAGCTATACCAATTGCTATACCAATAATTGCACAACATTAATATTGTTGTACTGAGGTAAAAGTTTTGAAAATGCAGTTATCTGAAGAAGAACTGCATATAAAGAAAATAATTTAACCAAAAAGTCCTTGTGATCAATGCCAAATTTTAGTGAGTCTTTTTTTTGAAATAACAGGAGTTACTTCATTAAAGGTAATTGCAGTTTTGCTGTTGCAAGAAGCTGGTCACTGGCTTTGTTGTAACTTAATATTCAGGTCAAAGGACTTGAAATTTTCTAGAGTAGTTAATAATAAGTTTTTTTAGCATTAAGACCAAAAGCTGTAAGAAAGGCAGGAAGGCTGTTTTCTATAATAATATTTCTTAATTTTTATTTTGCTATCAGCTTAATGCTGATGCTGCAGTGGTGTGGTTTTATGTTATGTTCTAGAGATACCAAAATTTGGTAAGTGTTAAGTAAATTAAATCTTGGCCAGTAAGAAAGAAACAATGACTAAAAGACCATACAAAAATACAGATAAATAACCTTGGAGAGGACTCTGGACCCCCTAGTATCAAGATCATATTCTTCCTGATGGAAAACCTAAGCAGAAGAGGACTTCATTGCAAATTCCATGTGCTCAGTTCTGCTTGAGGAGACAAACACCACTGACTTTATGGTAAAAAGGGATATCAGGACTGTGATTAAAAAACCCCACAGGAATAAATAGTTTTAAATTAATTACGTTATTATGAAGATCTTTTCCTAGTAATTGGACAATTTGTACCATGACTGTTAGTGTCCTTGTAACTGAACTAATATCTGGTTTGTTTAAAATTGATTTAAGTACTAGTAAAATTGTGGACTACTTAAGAATTGCATTTATTTGTCCTCATAAACTATATGAGATTCAGTGATCAAAGTCTTTACATCCTTTACAGCTTAGCAATTTTGGTAAATGCACATTGTCACTAAGGTCTGGTTCTATGCGTGCTGAAATGTTGGTAATTTAATTCAATGGGAAAGAAATTAGGTATTTTTTCACTGCAGCTGATAGTGTTCTAAGAGCTGGTAATAGTGTATTTGTCTGTTAGAAGCCTCAATTACCAAGGCATGCAAGTAAGTGTTGCAAATAAAGGTGATTGTTATGATATATAGGATGTCCTGGCAGCGCTGGCAATGTGGGGCCTTCTCAGAATTCAGAGGCTGTATAACCACATTCTTGTAAATGACCAAATTCTTGTAAATGACCAAGAATCCTCACAATGAAACTGTTGATCATTATGAAATAAAATTGTTTAAAATTATCATTGAAATATATATATAAATATTAATTTCATAACAGGAAAAGATGTTTGTGGTGCAATCTGTTGAATCACTAATGTATACTATCTCCTGCACTGAGTGATTCAGCTGCTGTAAGGAAGAGCTCAAGTGTAAAATCCACAGGTGCAAAGAGGAGGAACAATTTCTTTAGGTGAGCATCAAGAATCCTCACTGACTCGCACTTTGCAGGCCAGTTAATAAGTCGGACCATGACTAAAAAGGAAAAAATAACAAAAACAAATTCACAGAAAGATGATCTAAGGCTTTTACTGGCATTAGAGACCCTTCCCGTTGTCTATTATAACTCTTCTAGATTCTTTAGGTAATTCCTGAGGAATACTCTAAGGCTCAAGTCTAGAGTGCCAAGTGAAAGAAAAACCAAAACCAAAACCTTTAAAAATCACATCAACAAAGCAGTTCTGGTGTCCCTACATCACTTTGCTACCTCCTGTACTGCCTTCAGGAAAAGACTGAGAGATTGCTACCTGTCCTGGGCCAGACTGTAACAGGAACTATTTAATGGTGTCAGTTTAGATGAAGAAATTACAGAAACAAAGCTCCCTGGATATTTATATTTTAATGATGCAGATAAACTTAAATGAACCAGCATTTATGAGCTTGAAGGAAAACCTTACATTCAATATTTACTTCTCATCACAGCCATTAACTAAAAATTTTACTTCTCCAGATTCTTAATTCAGTTCATGCTTCAGGTAATGTGTTACTTTAGAAATAATTTGCCATGTAAATACAGATTCTTCTTCAATTATCTAATCCATTTGCTGTCTTCAGATTCATGTGCTTTGTTAATGTAATGTAAATTTTATCTTCAAAAATTAGATATATATTTTTAGGTATAAAAATTCAAACGTGACTATTTCAAGATTCACTTCTAGCACAACCAATTAGCAGAGAATCTCAGCAGATTAATAGGAGAAAAGTGGCGTTTATTATCCATATTGATGCTTGACAAAGTCTTATTTTGCCTTGGTTTTTTTTTGTAGATTAAAATGCCTAAATTGAATTTGATTTTGATATTCTTAGTTTATTAAACAGAGGAGCTATTAACCATATAATTAATAACCTTATAGTGCAATTGCCTGACAAATATTTCAAATACTTTACAATTCCCCAAACTCTTTAATGTTTTTATGTAAACATCTTGTATCTAGCAAGCATGGCTACATGGTTCCTTGATCTTTAAGGGCCCTTCTGACACAAACCATTCTAAGATTCCATGGCTGCATGAAACATCCACCCCATTTATGTCAGAAATAAAGGAACCCTTCAAGTTTATAAAATCATCATAGTAAATTACCACCCCACCGAACTGGTCTAGGAAAATACACTCCAGTATCAGCCCAAGTAGATTCAGACTTTATCAGAAATGTCTTCATGCACATTGTCACCCTTACTTTGATGCATGCACAGTTTTCCTGTAGAAGTACTCCCTGACACTCATGGAGATGTTGTAGAAGTGAAAACCAAATTTCAGCTCCTGGTATTTTTTAATAGTGACTGTAATTCCCTAACGGGGGAATATCAGAAGGTGATATTCCTTCTAAGCTTTCTAAATTAGGTCCCATGACCCCCCAACCTCATAAAAATACAGGAAAATGTAGAATTTTCAGTCTCACATTGTATTTAAAAACATTAGATCTACTTGTATTTGTTGTTATTTCTATATAATATTATGCATATACTTGCTGTGTTTTCAATAAAGAACTCCATCAAGATATTTACTTTTAAGTGGTGTTACATGATATAAAAGAAATATGAAAGAAGACTTTGGCTGTGACACCAAAGGACCAGGAGAAATTTAATTAGACAGACAGTGCCTTGGTGAGGATTAAAGGACTTTTTTGAGGAAGCTGCTAAGTTTGTAAGATATCTATAGTAAAAATAGAAAAATATGAAAATAAAACTGAGATTATAATGATTAGAGTGCAGTGTGCAGATTGCAAGTATAGCAGGGGGCAACATCAATGTAAGCCCTAAGGGTGAGACTAAAATATTTGAGATGACATTCATAAGGCAAGAAGCTGGATGGAAAACAACTGTTGCAGAAGTAGGAGAGAAAAGTGTTAGAATGGAAAATTGCCATACATACATGAAAAAAGGAAGATGGTTGGAGACAAGAAGTGCCAAGATGAAAAACAACTTGTCCAGGTTGCAGCAAACAGGGGGGGTGTTACCAGCTGCAGAGTGTGATCCAGGGAGACAGGAGCTCCTGCTTTTCCACCACTGACTTTCTTGCTTTCCTGCCGAGATGAGGTCTTTTTGCAGGACAGAGAATATCATGGAAAATGAAAGTGAGAGAAACAGACACAGAACTTCAGTAGGGTCCAAACTGGGGATCCTGAGTTATGTTTGGTCTGAGAGAGAAACAATATGTGGCTAAATAGGTTGAGGAACAGAAAGAGAAAAATAGAAAAAAGTAAATCACAAAGGCAAGAATCCAACTCCAGGAAAAAGTAAATTTTATGTTAAATATTTGTTATGAAACTGTTACTGTACCTGGAAAAAATATCCCTGCTCTTCTTGGGAGTGGTAGGATACATAATCCACACAGAAACCAACATTTTGGGTAGAGCCACATCAGTAGATTCAAGGAGAAAGTAATAAAAAAGGAATGTCAGTGGTGTCCACCTTATATGAGCTACAATACATGAAATGAGGGAGAGCAGCAGTTATAGTATTCAGAATATGTGTAATGCTTTCATAACATCAAACAGAAAGAGTACCACTAATGACTGTGTAATTGTATCATCTGAGCATTTTACATTTATTTTTTTTAAGATATAAAGCTTTAATTTGTGAAGAGTCATGCTGTGACATAAATCAATCTAGCAGCAGGAATGCCACTTTTATGCCATAGGTTGCTACCTGTCACATAATAGGTATCTAACAGGTACATTTCTGTGTATTCTGTCACACTTCTATGAACAGTCTACAGCTGAATTTTTTTAGCCCTCCTCATTATTCTCTATTTCTGACAAGCCACTAGAAGTCAAAAAAAGTTTAAATAAGGATTCTTGAACCTTCCTAGATTTACATTTTCACAGCAAACCGTCTCTATTTGCTATCTGTTTCTTTTACTCATCTGTTTGTAGCTGAAGTAGAGATAAGAAACCTAGTCTAAACAAATTTTTGTGAGTGCAGAATTGGCTGAAGATTTCAAGGATACTTGACTTTGGTCTCACCATTGGCTGTAATGATAAAGGCATCTTTTTCAGAAATGTGTTGAAAGATTATGTAAATACATATTTTTCCATATATATAAATATATACATGTTTTTATTACTTTGCTTTTCAAATAGCTTTTTCCTAACAGGCTACCTTCACATATATTTCTTTTCCCTGATTGATGGGCAACTTTGAAGGCTTTACAGAAACAAAATTATTTAAAGAGGAAAAAGCTACCGAGGGCCTGCTTCTGATTTCACGTCTGCCTGCATAAATGTGGAGCATCTGCACAAAAGGCAGAGTAAAACTTCTGTCAACTTTCATCAGCCATGCACCCTGTAACTTAAATTTCAAAGCCAATAAAGTTAAAGATCTTTACTTCACCTAGCAGGGTCACTTTTTTCCAGCAGTATTATTTGACTTTCAGAGAATGAAGAGACAGACAGCAAAGACCATGATCAGAACTATTAGACTTCATTATATGATATAAAAATGATATTTTAAATCATTTAGTTTTCAACAGGCATCTTCTTTCAATGCTTATTCAGCAAATATTCATTTACAATAGTCAGCCCATGTAAAATGTCAGAGGAACAAGGGAGATGTGAGATGAGACCTACCTCTTGCCTATAAGTGATGCAGCCATGCTCAGTGCCATGGGCCTGAAAGATCTTAAGACTCTGCTCATTTCCATCAGGGAGATGTCTAGATGGCCTCTAGATGTCCTCTTCTGTTTCAGTGGGTCAAATTTAATTTTTACTTCAGCTAGTTAACACACTAATACAGCTATTTATCTGTGCCATTATATCTTGTTATATATACACCTATAAAAATGTACTAACATATATATGTATATAGATACAAATATTACATATGAATTCTTCCTGAGAATCTTTTCCTACCCATGAATGCCCCTCTCCTCTGCTCCCTGAGGTAGGAGGTTAAAATCCTTTTGCAGTTTTGAGAAACCTAAATTCAGCCAACATTCACCTCACCAGAGGACTGCTGTCCAGAACATTTACTTCTTCCCATCACCTTGGATCAATTTTTTCAACAGAGCAGGCTTTTTCTTCAGTTTGGAATTGCTGTCTGCTCTGTCAGGTAAGT
This sequence comes from Heliangelus exortis, assembly GCF_036169615.1. Taxonomy (NCBI): domain Eukaryota; kingdom Metazoa; phylum Chordata; class Aves; order Apodiformes; family Trochilidae; genus Heliangelus; species Heliangelus exortis. The sequence goes on along the minus strand of NC_092424.1, from coordinate 95,445,238 downwards.
TGATATATTTTAGGGCCCTTTCAGAACATTTCAGATCCAAATTTCTCAGGTCTGGAGTAGCTTCTGTTTCACCACAATATTGAAAGCTTCATGTCATTAGTATGAGAAAACTACTTATGTTGCCCTGATTAGGGGCATTTCTGAGGAGGAAGAAATAGCTGATAAATATACTTACGTTTGAAAAAGCATTATAATTACAAGGCTATTTATTTCAAACCAATATTGACACAAGTATCTGCATACACAGTTATTTTCATGATAGCAGAAATTACTATTTACTAGATGTTACTTGTCTGGTACATCCTCTAGGTTACTGATAACATCAGTACCTGAAATGACTGCTGACATGAGGCCAAAACATGGCACTTTGTGATTGCATGGTCCCATAACCATTCTTTTATGGGAAGCCCTGTTAGATTATAATAATAGACTCACTGGGGAGTGGTGGTGTCCTGGATCTCTTTATGCTAAATTCCTCATCCTATGATCAGAGAGAAGGGAAGTCAGAAGTGGCAGAAGGATTAGCACATGGAGGAATGGCACAGCACCATGGCACACCATGGAGGACCTGCTCATCACTGTGTGCCATCTACTGATCTGTGTACAGTTGCCCCCATGGAGATTCAGTGGTGCAGAAGTGGTCAGTGGAGAGCTGATGATTGAGATGCTGGTGGCAGGGAATTGTCCTAGACCCTGCATGCAGGGTGTCTGGTGATGCTGCATGGATTTCAAGAAGATAAAAAACAACTGACAGGATGCAACAAGAAGAAAAAACAGAAAAAAGCTACACACAAAACTCAGGAACAATGCTGGTGTCGGTGTCTCCTGTTTGCATTATGGTGATCAGGAGGTGATACATCCTCAAACACTATCAACTGCATCTGATTTCAGGCAGTGTTGAGATCACCAGAATTGCTTCAGCAATTAACATGGCCTTTACAAAGAGATAATTTAATATGAAACCCTAGGAATCTTCTGAATCAATGTATTAACAAGCACCATTTTCATTAAGAGCTCTAGAATATAAGTGCTTTTTTGATATCTCCCTAAATTAAATTATATTATAAGCCATTACTCTTCTCTGCCCTTCATGTCTAGTTACTTGAAGACTGTTTTGTTTAGTTATTTACCTGACTTCATGCCTTAGACTGAAAAAATATGGTGAAATCCATCACTAACAGACAAACATGATAAGGAACATTAAAAATACATCCATAAATAATGCTATGCACATATAAAGCACTGTCTGATATCAAAATATCTGTTATTATAGAAAGAATTTAAATAAAAATAAGGAATAAGAGAAATCCTGTTACTTAAATTCTTATCTAGTGATACTGAAAGACAAAGGCCCAAATTAAACATGCTTTAAACATGACCAGGTTGTTTTCCTCTAAATGAAAAAATGGCCTGTTTTCCTATAAATGAAAAAGTGGCCTGTAATTGACAAAATCTTCATCCTTCCTATCTCTTTTTACTCCTATCACATAGGCGTGATTTTTTCTCTAGTAATACCTGAAAAAATGATATAGGTTTACACATTATATAAAGCCACCTGCATATCTTGCCTATTGGCTATAGCTTTTTATTTAGTATTTGCATCTAATTAAAATGGTAATCTGTTAATACACTGGTAGCTAATAACCTTTTCTGAAGTGTGACTAGATCATTCTTCAGTCAGAAGAATGGAGATGCTGAAAGATCAGGGAGCTGCACTATGTTAGCACAAAAGGACAAAAATTCCAGACATAACCCACTGCATCTTTGTTTCTGAGACAAACTGAACAGAATAAAAGGGCATGGATATCCAGCCACTAAACTTGTTCATTAAGTTACCAAACACAGCAGAACTTGCATTCATTAGCTGAGAGGGCATGAAGAAAGAGGTCAAAAAAGTCAAAAAAGGTTACATTTGCCTGCTTTGTAAATTGTCTATTATCTTGAATACTTCGTAATACCAAAACTCCCATAAGAATTTTCTTAAAGACTGAATTCCTGTGAATATCTGTAAGCACCTGAAAAATTCATGCCTACTGTATAATCTGTTGGAAATACTAAGAGTTCAAAACACTACCAAATTACTAAATCCACACATTTTACAGACTGCATCAGGGTACTACTGCGTTTGCTGAATTTGGTTTGCTGAATGTATAATTTTGATCAGCTTTTGAAAGCTGATACTGTGATCACTGTTACATCAGCTTAGGACTGTATAAATATTCTAGGCAGAGCATCTCCCTCATATTTTATTTTTCTTGTCAAAAACAGCCTGAATGCCACATAAGTATGTAGGAGACAATTTGTAAGCAGGAGAGGATAAACACTTTTAGTATAGTGAAAGAGTTAACTTGGATGATTTCTGCTGATGTCAATTTTCAACACCAGAGATATGAAGAGATTAGCACTGTAGTGTATGACTGTCAATATTCAGCAAGGACAACACAATCAGACTACACAAAGACTTGTGCTGTAGTACTCAATAGAACAGGAAATTAATAAATACCTGAAGAATAAAAGAGATTTAATGGAAAATAAACCTTGATAACTTAATCTGACTATGTGATTGGCACTTATTAATTTGCCTGAAATTAAATTTGTCAGACATTTGAAAAACACTGAGTTGGTAAAACATGGCATTATGGTATAGCATTAACACTATATGCTGTATTTAAGAATAGATTATCATATCCAATATAACTGTGAATGACAACATGTGAAGTCAGAAAAAGGGAGATTTTCAAGAGAACTGGTTTAGTCTTGATTCTACCCAATGTTGTCATCAATGACATGGAAGTAAATATAAAAATTGCTGCTGATGTGCAGATAGTAAAGACTTGTATAATGATAAAAGAGGATTAATACAATGCTAGTACATTTGTGTGAGTACTTTAGAAGTCTGAATCTTTTTTGGTAAACAGAATTAATTCAGACATTAGTTCTAACATCACCAGCTTTGAGTGGTTTTGACACAGTAAGGACAAAAAGAAGTGTATGAGTGTATTCTCCATAATATTTGAAAAGTACTGGAAGTCAGGTGAAGTCCCTAAGAAAGAAGGGACACATCACACCTGCTTTTAAAAAGGTAGAAAGGAGTACTCTGAGAACTACTGAACTGTCAGCCTCACCTCTGTACCTGGGAAAATCATGGAGCAGATTTTCTAGATGTGACAAGGCACATGGAGGAGAGGGAGTTGATCAAAGACAGCCAGCATGGTTTGAGTAAGAGCAAATCCTGCCTGAAAAAGCCAGTGGCGGTGGACAAGGGAAGACATATGGATGTGATCTATCCAAACTTCTGGAAGGCCTTTGATGCCACAACATCCTACTCACCGAGTTAGAGAAATATGGATTTGATGGGTGGACTGTTCAGTGGATAAGAAATTGGCTGGATAGTCACATCCAGAGGGTAGTGGTCAATGACTAATTCCAGATGGAGATCAGTGACAGGTGGTATCCACTATGGGCCTATAGTGGGATCTGTACTGTTTAATATTTTTATCACCAATATAGACAAAAGGATTGAATGCACCATCAACAAGTTTGCAGATGACAGCAAAGTGAATGGTGCTGTCAATGAGCCAGAGGGACGGGATGTCATCCACAAACACCTGAACAAATGGGAGAGGCGGGCCCAGGTGAATCTCATGAGGTTCAACAAGACCAAGTGTAGGGTCCTACACCTGTGTCAGAACAATCCACACTACCAATACAGGCTTGGGAATGAGGTGATAGAAAGCAGCTCTGTGGAAAAGGGCAACCTAGAAGGCCAACTGCATCCTGGGCTGCACCAAAAGAAGAATGGCCAGCAGATCTAGGGAGGTGATTCGGCCTCTTTACCCTGCTCTGGTAAGACCTCACCTGGAGCACTGCATCCAGCTCTGGAACCCTCAATACAGTAAGGACATGGACCTGATGGAGCAAGTCCAGAGGAAGCCCATGACAATGATCAGGGGGCTGGAACACCTCAAAGGCTGAGGGAGCTGGAGTTGTTCAGCCTGCAGAAGAGGAGGCTCCAGGGAGACCTAATAGTGACCTTCCATTACCTGAAGGGGCTGGAGAAGTCTGGAAAGGGACTGCTTATAAAGGCCCAGAGTGATTAGATGAGGGGCAATGGTTTAAATTAGAAAAGAGGAGATTTAGATTGGATGTTAGGGACAAGTTCTTTATCATGAGGGTAGTGGAATAATGGAACAGGTTGCCCAAGGAGGTAGTTGTGGCCTCATCCTTGGAGATATTCAGTGTAAGGCTTGACAAGGCTCTGAGCAACCTGATCTAGTTGAGGGTGTCCCTGCTTACTGCAGGGGGTTGGACTGGATGACCTTTAGAGGTCCCTTCCAACCCAAACCATTCTATGATTTATATGCAGACACACATACAGAGCTAAACATGGTCTCTACCTGATTTCTGTTTCCACTTGTGATTAGCTTGAAGGTACCAGACAGCATTAAAGGTACTTTCTCCTTTTCAAAGGGAGAATTTTGGTTCATGGTCATTTTACTAATGTCCATAGCTTTATTGAGTTTTATTCTGATTCATCACCAATTCAGCTGTGTTCCCACCTTCCGTACTTGAGTTCTTCATAGTTTATGGGCAGCATATGGAAGCATTAATTTGTATGGTATGGTATGGTATGGTATGGTATGGTATGGTATGGTATGGTATGGTATGGTATGGTATGGTATGGTATGGTATGGTATGGTATAAACCAGCCATACACATGATTTTAGGAAGCTAATCAAATAAAAATGCTTAATAACATCAAAATATTGTAAGACCAAAAATTTCTATACCAAATTGCTATAGCAAAAGCCATTGTAAGGAAATGTACTGAAAAAGAAAAGGTTACAGATTGAAATATTAGTGGCTGCTCTATGATTCATAGAAACAGAAGGTATATATCAGAAGAAATAGATGGGTTTAATTTCATATTATCAATATGAATAAACACCGTGTTAGTATTTCAACACTAGTAAAAAATCCGGTTGATCAATAATTGCAGCGTAGAGCAAGAATGATGAAGGATAGGGATAAGAGTAGTTGCAAAACTGAAATATTTTTCTACACAAAAGTCAAAAGCAAAAAATATTAACCTCATGCACAATATATTTTGCATGATAAAAAGAGGATTTCAAATTTACCTTTGTTTTTCTCTGTCAAAATTTGCACATGTTGCTGTAATATTTCCAGTTTGAGTATTTTCTTGGGCTAGAATTTTCAGAAAGGCCTAAAGGCACTTCAGATAAAGGTTAATTGGATTTAGTTGTCTATGAACTTCAAAAATCCCATTAGGCTCCTCTCTGTAATCTTAAACAAACCTTGGAAAATATTTTTCTCTAAATTGAGTTGAGAGAAAGTTAAGGGAATGTAAAACTGAGATGTAATTCCTAGGTCTCCTGGCTATAAACTCATGTTTTGTTCTCTGGTGGCCAGATTCCCAATGATATATAAAATGAGTAAAAGGATCAGAAAATTAGGTGGTAAAACAATGCATACTGCTCACCAATTTGGCACTGCATAGATATATGTGTTTAATAACTTTATATCTCTTAGGACTTCAGCTGATTATACTGGTAAAAGAAATTTGATCAAAGGCCTTGAGAGACAAAGCAGACAGGTTTTCCATCCGGTTTCACTTGTATTCAGCCTCCCAACTTATTGTGCTAGGTTATCCCAGGGCTACAACTTTCCTAAGGATAACTGACAATTCTATTTTGCATTCTGTACATTAATATGGAATGCTGCCTCCCTCCAAAAAACCAAAACCAAATCAATGAAAACACAAAAGGTATATTCTTCCCAAAGAATTCATTGAAGTTTTCTATTTAAATAATAGAGATTTTTTTTCATAATATACTGAGAATTCTTGAAGTTACTGTAATTGCTATTGCACATATGTTTATGAATATAAATCTAATTATAGGTAATTGTGAATAGAAAGCCATGTTAGTTTCTTTTGGTATTTACATGCTTTGGCAAATCACTTTTACAAGCTAGAACAAATTTTTAGGCTGATTTTCATCAGCACGGTATTTGATCACTTCCATATTTAGTATGCTATTAAGGATAAAACCAGTATATGTTAAGCAGATATAATGACAAATCAGGAAGGCCTTGCAGTAGTTCATATTTCTTCCTTAGAAGAACATATACTTTAATGACAAAATCACTGGATTTTGTATACTATTTATGCTTTGATATATATAAAAATCTCAGTTTAAATTGATTCCCTTCAGACTCTGAAATTTTCCTGCCAGAAGAAAATTAAAAGATAGTGTTTGCTAAAAATATTGACTCACTGAAGTGAAAAAAAACAAGAATAAAGGTCTCAGAATGGACATAGTAAGTGTGCAACTCTCAAATTTAATCTTTCTTTTTTCATGCACAACCGTTCTAGAAGATCTAAACAGTATATCCCAGTTCATACTTGGAGCAACAGCTGTTCTCTCTTTAATAGACAGCTGATTAAATGATGCTTCACAGTGTCTGAGTTTCTTTTTGAGTAGCTGGTTCATAGACCACCACCTCCTAATGCAGGCAAATCTCTTTCTACCTTTTTCCCCCTGTGAAGGGAGATTATACAGCAGATAGAACCAGACTCTTCTTAGGGGAAAGGTGTGGGTGAAAATATGTGCAGGATGAAAGAACACGGTGCCCTGATCCCAAGTTTCAATAAAGGATTGCAAGTTGCACTGAGGGAAATTGCATCTGGGCACAAGGAAGAAGCTCTTCACTATGAGTGTCCTGAAACCCTGGAGCAGGTTGCTCAGAAAACCTTTGGGATAACCACCCCTGGATGCTTCCAATACTCAGCCAGGTGAGTCCCATAGCAAACAGATCTAATTTTGAAGTTAAACTTTCTTTGAAAAAGCTTTCTTTCTGAAAAAGCCCCCCTAGCTGAACTTCTAGTATGATTTATGCAGTCTTTTCCATCTGTGGCATTATAATTCAATGTTAACTGAAGCTGTTGTTATTTGTTAAAAATATTTATGTTCAATAGAACAACGAAGCTTCCCATGTTCATTATTTGTATTACTATTGGTACAGTGTATTTCCTCCTCCTATACAAATTATGAAAACAAATATCTAGAACTAACTGGCACTTTCAGTCTGAGAGTGAATATCTGCTCAGCTAGATACCACAACACCTACACAGTTATAAAAACAAACAAGAAAACAAAAGGCTGTCTGGTGTTAAGACAAATTTTTGTTCATTTATGCATTTATTCCTTACAGTAGCCACAGATGAGTTAAAATATGATCCTGATATTAATCTCTGCTTGATGTTACCCTGTGAAAATCAATGGATGAATGAATTTTCCCTCTGTTCACTCATTACAGCTTAAGGAACAAACCACTAGTAGTTTATGACGCTGCTCTGAAAGGCAGTGTATATGAGGCATGGAATCTAGTATCACTATTATAATTATGGTACTAGAACTATTTTGTTGAGAGGAAAAAAGAAAAAAAGACAAAATCTAGATCATTTGATCCTCAAACATGTGGTGCATAAACCTTAATGTAATCCCCAAGAGTCTAAATACTACCAGCTTCTCTGGTCCAGTTAAAGTATACATTACAAAGATGGTCTCTACCTATGAAAATTTCCAGTATGAGCAGAAGAGAATATATGCCTAATGTGATGGAAAAGAGCATCAGGAATAAATAAGATTCAGTATCCAAGATTCCTGCATTTGGATTTCTATGGATACAGGCCTACAGATACATCATATATAAATATATATATATATATATATATACTGGGACTCACCCAGAACTCGGTGACCTGGACTAAAGCATCTGGTGTACTATATGGTTTGTTTTATTAGTGGAGTATTTTCCTTTGGGCTCCAGTCACTGTTGTAGAATGGTATGGATCTCCTGCAAAGTGTATGTCACATCTACAGCCCCATATACATCCTGAATATCCTGAAAGAGCAAAAAACCCCTCAGTGTTTAAGCAACTGATCTTTGGAAAAAAAATACTGGTTTAGAGTGAGAGAAATTTCTCCCTAGGTTCTGTTGACTTATTAATGAACATCATAGTGAGATGGCCAAATACAGATACCTAAGCATTTGCTGTTTCAGACCTGGACAATGGAGACAAGGTATTGGCATGAAAGAAATGAGGTTTTCCTTGCATGGTGTTGTCAGTAGGGTAGCCTGCCAGTTTTCCACAAATCTTTGTTCTTTTTCCTGGTGAAGAATACAGATATTGTATCTTCAGTATGTAATTTTGATAGGCAAACCTCAACTAGAAGCTACACACCACATAGGTGTTCACTTGGAGAGTGTCCTCATACCTGTGTGATAAGGGAGACAATAGGGAAAAAAAAAAGCCAAAAAAACCCTCTTGAAGGTTAAGATAAAGATTAATAAATGAATAAGAAAGGAAAAAACACCTAGGTGATCCAACAGCAATCATGTCCATCCTCTGAGTAGACTGATGACAAGCCAATCTCCCAGGAGTGGCTACCATCCACAGAAGACTCCTTCTCTCTTTGTTTCTTGCTTAGTATGATATTAGGGAGTGGAACAGAATGGGATGGAACAGAATAACAGAGTGGAATGGAATGGAATATCCATTTGGTCAGCTCAGGCTCACTGTCCTCCTTGTGACAGCTTTGAACTACTTCCAACTACACTATTGAAACTCTATAAATACTGCTGAGCAATAGCTGAAATGCTGGTATGTTGTCAACATTGTTTTAGTCCCAAATCAAAACCACAACACCATATGGACTGCTAAGGAGCAAATGAATGTGAAGTCCCAGCCAGATGCATTACAGAGACCAGGCAAAGTGGTTTACCACTTTGCATAGCTCCATTAAGAGCTATTAGATTAGCTTTAACAATATCAACTTTTATCTGCATACAATATTGCTTCATTTTGAAGCCTGGAGAGTGTAACAGAGGGATTAAATTCTTTCTGGAGACATTTAAATTTGTGTGTCTAAAAGTGACTAGACATCAAATTATCATTAATCATTGTAAAACCTGAGACATTCATTGGCCTCATCTCACTCATCTTGGCTCATGCATCAGTGGTCTTCGGTGGTATATACTTGTATGAAATTAACCAAGATACTGAAAAAAACAGAATTTCATTCAAAGCCGTGACACAGGTGTCAGTGAGACCTGAAGACTTCTGGAAGTTGTACAGAGAGGTCAGTCTGGACACTCTGCAAGAACTTAAAATTACATTAGAGCTAAGTTCAGTTAGGTTAATAGGTATCCAGTGCTATTTGATATGCATAGGGTTACCAGAGACACCACCAGTGGCTCAGAGATTTCACTAAAGACTCCCAAAGGATCTTCACTCCATTAGAGAGGCAGATAGAAGCCAGGAAAGAGGCCTTAAGGCACCTAATACAGCATTATTGTCTTAGGCAATTTTATCTAGTATATACTTTATATAGATTCCTGCACTGTGAATCCATCCCAGACATCATGCCTCAAGAGTGGCTAATGGAAGAATATTCTTTGTATTTTTTCAGAGAAGAGATTAAATAATCACAATTTTTTTTATTTATTTATTTAGCTTTTAATTTTTGTTTTCACAAAACTTGTCATCTGTCACTGCTGGAAATAAGGAGTTGTTTTCTGGAGTGGAATCAATACGGCTTTTTTGCCAAGACCTGTAATTTAGGCTTTAATTGAACTTCTTAGCTCTTTGAGGATTAAAAGCCTGGGAAAGCTTAGATGAGTAAGGAGTAAAGAGAAGCTCAAACTGCTGTTCAGTTAAAAATTCATACATGTGTTCTGTGTTCACTTTTAAATCTTTGTATTATCAAAGCAAAGTTACTTTATGTAGACACCAGCAGGAATTATGCCATCCAAGACCTGATCCTCAACGGAAAAGTATAATAAACTTATCTCTGAGTATTGCCTGAGCCCCAGTAATTGATATCCAAGATGCTTCCAAGTCAGGACTATAATTTAAATCATTATGCAAGACACTATAAAATCTTTATCTTTCCCCAGTGTTAAGCTAGATGTTCATACCACCACAATTATGTGAAAAGTGGATGAAAGTTTATATATAATCCTGGTACTTGCACAATTTTTAACAACACAGTTCTGCCTACAGTAAAAGGAATATTAAGGATATAAAGGACAGTCTAGAAGATTTTGTTTTGTGGGATTTTTTTGTTTGGTTGCTTGTTTTTTTAGCAAGGATTGAAAAGTCATATCTCACCTTCAGAAGCTTCATCCATGAAGCAGATCTAAGTAAGATTTTTGTGACTTACCAAGCAATGATTAAAAGTTTGGGATCTTATGCAGGTAATACTAATCACTGCAGAAGCACTACACTAGGAAAGTAATATGATCTAGGTAATGAGTGCTTGTGCTTGTAAGCCTCCAGATATCAAACACTTAATAATAATAATAATAATAATAATGAATTTTATTATACAATAAAATAAATAATTACATTTCAGGCTATAATCTTGCCTCAAAAAACAGAATAAAACCAAGAACCTAAATTTCAGTATATGTTACAATTGCATCACTCAGAAGGTATTTATATTTCTTGTGATATTAGTATACTTTTCATGACTCCTAACCTTGCTTTCTGATATTTTGCAATATTCTTGTGTTATGGACATTTAGTAAGAAAGCTCTTTTTGAATTATGCAGCAGAAAAATATTTTGATTGTGTAGTTTTCAGTTGCCTTGAATTATCCTACCTGCAAAATTAATCCAGGGTGAAAACAAATCTCGCGAAATCTGATAAGTGAATTTTAATTTCTCAACGAATAAGCTTAATAATCTGAGTTCTTGACTTTTCTGTTGTCTCCATTTGAATATGAGTTTCATTATGAAATATACGAGAAACAAGGAAAATGCTTGCACCCACACAGGAAAAGTAGTCCTGTTTAGCACCATTGACACACAGCAAAGAAATGTGGCCAGATTTCCTAGCCAAAAACCATCGTATCTATCTGTCTGTCTATCTATCAATCTATCTAATCAATCAATCTAATCTATCTTATAAATTTATTTTCTTATTTATGGAAAAAAGAGCATGCCAGTGCACCTGAGCAAGCACAACCTTCCTATCATTTTCGTTTACTCTTTAGTTTACTACAAAATGGTTGAAATTGTGTGTTGTTACAAATTGTACCTTACAAGTTACTGCTGACAGACTATTTGTCAAAAATTAGCACCTTAGAAAACTTTTAAAGGCACATGAGCTGCATATCTCTTACTCAGAATTTCACAGAAGTGTATCATTCATGGTGAGACGTTCATCTACAAGAAACTTGGAAAAGTTAAGTGGTGATGGACAAAAGCACAGGATGACACAGAGAAGGTAAGAAGGAAAAGAGGGAAAGGCAAGTAACAGCAACTTATGTCAGCAAGCAGATAGCTTTTCAGCTCAGTTCACAGAACTCAGTTGAACCTAGAGTTCTATAACGATAAAAGAAATATTAGTTTCAGATCCTCACTCTAAAACCACTAGAAGAGTAAGGGAGACAATTAGTCTGACATTACCTACGACCTCTTTGTTAGGGAAATCGTAGCAAAACATGTTGATCAGCAACAAAGAGTTGAAAAAAGGTTTTCAGCTTGTGTTAGCAGTTCCTTGCAAAGGGATCCTCCCTGAAGGAAGAAGGACATGACTGTTATTCCCAAGTGCTCCAATTTCTTAAAAATATTCAAATTTTGATAAATACTCAATCATAAAAATAAAAAAAATAGTTGTTCCATTTCCCCATCACCTCAAAATATAAAAAAGGGAGACATTATTGGAAATAGGATCATAATCTTTTTTATGATAGGTGACAGAATGCCAGAAAATTTCTGGTTATATGTATTATACGATATATATGGTATTATAAAGTATGTAACTCTGGCTATGTTCTGCTGTACAAACCATGAATTATTTGTAAACTCCTTTTATTTTTGAAAAATAAGAACAAACCACCTTTAATACTAAATGCCTTACAGTACATCTTAATGGCACATAAATTCTGATTAAGATAGTTTACAAGTTATCCTCACAGATAACACCATGGGTACAGTAGACAGCTGGCTGAGATAAGCTTCAGAATACTCTTCTCATTTCTTTGAAATGGGTTTTCAACTGTATTTTGCCATGAGGTTTATATGCCTTTTAGAATTACAATTACCTAAGTTATCTGAAGTCTTCTAAAATCTGAGTTTATATGTAAAGCGTTGGTTATTCTTTTTTCAGCGCATTGCGGTATGTTTCATTTATAGCACTATTTAATTAGCTATTCTAGTATGCAAATTCCCTGTTGGGTACTTGTTCACATCATCCAGAACTCACAACAGCCCATTGTTGCCCGCCTTTCTCAGATCTTTTATTAAATGTGTGTATTTTAACCATTAAGATTTTCTTTGAGAATCTCAAATTAGACGGCAGAAGAGAGAAAACATCCATGTGATACTGCTGCCTGACAATTCAGTCTCTGACATAAATAAACAGAAAATATGTAGCATCAAATCTGTAAAATGGGAATAAAGTGACTTCCTCTATGTAATAGTCACATTCTAAATTTGGTGCTTTGAGTGGGAGAAAGGTACTGACAATTCTTACCACTGCTGAAAATATGGGATTATACAATGCATGAACTTGTGTCTCTGAAGCCTTTTTGCTGAGGGTTTATCACAAATCTGAAAGAAAAAATAAAGCCCTGTAGCAATTGCAAAAGCTAGTACATCTGGAAAGGCAAGACAAGGTGAGGAAAGACCAGCTTAGAAAAAAGAGATAATATAAACGTGAACATGTCCATTCTTCAGCTTTACTTTTTGGTTTTGGCACATAGAATTTTGTTTTTCAATTATGTTCCAATACACACCAAAGTGTTCACTTTGCAATTAGCAGCCCCCAAACTATTCCTGTGGCAAATACAAATTGCTCTGCACAAACAGCTTATAAAATTGGAAAAGCCAAATGAGGTGGAAGGATGAAAGAAAAAAAAAAAAAGAAAAGAAAAAAAAAAGAATTACACTATTCACTATTACAAGTTTGCAAAGCAGTATTTTCTTTTAAGGTCTCAACTTTTAAAGCCCCCTTGTGAAGAGGCAGTTCCCTCAGTGTGACAAATAGCTATAGGCTGCAGGGTTTTACACTTTTCCTTTCTTGTTCTTTCTTTTAGTACCTGTGTTAGAGCTAGCTGTCTATTTTCCCCATAGCAACCAGGAAAAAGGTTAGATTAAGAACAAGCTACTTGCCTGAGGCAAAGCACCTTCTACTTAGGTTGCTTCACTTATTGTTCAGGTAGATGACTCATGATGTTTTAGAAGAACCTTGAAATAAAATGGGCTATGGCATGGATCTGTCATTAACATCCTTTTTTCCTCCTCCTTTTCTTGAAGAACATATAGACACTGCAGTCTCCTGGTTTGGGTTTGAGCCTGCACCCTGGCAGCCAATACTTGTGAATGCCTGGACTGGGTTTAAGTTTCAACAGAAGGGACCTACAGGGATAGTTTCTGTGAGAAGCTGCTAAACACAGTCCCTGTGTCCAACATAACCAGTTCCAGCCAGCTCCAGGAGACACCAGATGCTGCCCAAAGCCAATCCAGTTATTGGTGGTAGTAACTTATTTAAGAAGAGTGTGATGGGGACATGGACAATGGCAATTCTGTGAGAGAGGAGTGAAAATATCTAAGAAACAACTCTGATTACGAAGTTCAATGAAAAGGGAGGACAAGTAGATGTTCCAGGTTATTCCTGCTGCAGCCCATGGAGGTTAATGGTAGCCCAGATATCCACCTGCAGGACAGGGAGAACCCCATGCTTAAGCAAGTGGGTGCCTGAAGGAGGTTGTGGCCCTGTGGGAAATCTGTGCTGTATCAGGCTCCTAGCAGGACCAGTAGAACCATGGAGAGAGGAGCTTTACATGGCCAGCATTAAGCAACCCAGGAAGATTTGGACAGAACTCCCTTATTTTCCAGGCTCTTTCATGGAGAGGAGCCAAGGTGTGGCTGGATCCAATCCTCCTCTCAGGCCTGGGTTTCTTATAGAGAGTAACTAAAATATTATGGTCCAAGGGAAAACTTAATCTTCCAATACCCCTTGATCAGATTAAGGATGAAGCATCACTCAAAGTCTGTTTCTTTTCCTTTTTTCATAATGAGTAAGTGTGATTGACTCATTATTTCTGAGAAGCTGGAGTGGACCTCCTCCTCCTCCGCCTCTCGATCTTTTCTGTTGATATGCAGGCCCTTGATCATGGGCAGGCTGTAACTGCTTTCTCCATCCTCTCAGGAAGTCCTTTTGGAATGGTAGGGAGGATTTTTTGGAGGGCTTACAATGGTGGTGTGAAACCACTCCCTGCAGACTTATCCCTTACAGAGCCCACGCTGGAAAATGTTTGCTGTCAGGGCTTGTGTCCCCACAGAAGTGACCCATGATGGAGCAGTTCATGAAGGACTGCAGCTTATGGGATGGATTCATGTCAGATAAGGTTGTGGGAGCACTGTCTCCCATAGGAGGGACCCCACACTGTACCAGGGGAAGAGTGTAAGGAGTCTTCCCCCTGAGGAGGACAGAGTGGCAGAAAGTTATGTGTGAAAAAAGGACCTTAAGCTCCATTCCCTGTCTGCCTCTGTCACTGGCAGAGGTGGAGGCATAGAATTTAGGAGAAAGTTAAGCCCAGGAAGAAGGGAGGTGTACAGAGTTGTTTTAAGATTTGGTGTGGTTTCTCAGTACACTTCTCTGATTTGACTAGTAATTCCCCAACTCAAGTGTCTTTTGACCATGAGTGTAATTTCTGAGTGATCTCTTCCTGTCCTTACCTTGACCCATGAGTCTTTTGTTGTATTTTCTCTCCTCTGTCCAGCTAAGGAGGGCAGTGACTGAGTGGCTTTGGCGGGCACCTGTTATCCATCCAGGGTCATTCACCACAATCCTCAACAACATAAAAAGGAAGCATCTGCCAAAGTGAATTTGTTCCTCTGTTGGGTAAGATGTATTCTCTGTCATGTTGGTCATTACTTTATCTGAGCCTAATAATGTTCTCAGGTTGATATGTAATGCATTACCAGGACATTAGCTTTTAACCAGGAGAGTATTCAAGGATGCACTATTAATACCACTGAGTCATTAGGTGAACTAATTAATCATTCCAATTTTCATTTATTGGCTTAAGTAATGGCTTTAGCTTTCTTTCCTCTCTCATAGCACTTGCACTGCTAGTAATGGTTGGTGAGCAAGAGAGCAGCTAACGAAGGAGATGTGTCCCCTACTATGGCAGTGACATGTCAGTGCAGTATCTGTAACCTTGGTGAGGCCTCTGTGTTAGATGGGTCCCTGGCTCTCTCATAGCACTTGCACTGCTAGTAATGGTTGGTGAGCAAGAGAGCAGCTAACGAAGGAGATGTGTCCCCTACTATGGCAGTGACATGTCAGTGCAGTATCTGTAACCTTGGTGAGGCCTCTGTGTTAGATGGGTCCCTGGCACTCTGGGTGTCTCTGTTGCAGACATCTGATTTAGGATGTGGCATCTTTCACAAATCTGTTTTGGGTGCTGGAGAAAAAATGGCTACCAGGTACTATATACACAGGCAAGCACATACACCCTCAAACTGAGTCACTAGAAGCAATCAGGATTAATAACTAAATTCATGAATTGAGGTAGGATATAGGACTGTGTTTTCAGCTTGATGTAATGGATGTACCTAAAAGCTATCTATTGTTTTCTTGCCTCAAAATCATGAAACAGCCAACCATATCTGGGGCTGCATCAAAAGAAGTGTGAACTGCAGGTGTAGCGAAGAGATGTTCTCCCTTTTCTCCACTCTCATGATACCTCACCTGCAGCGCTGTATCCAGTTTTGGAGCCCCTAATGTAAGAAAGGCATGGAGCTGTTGGATTGAGTCCAGAGGATGGCTATAAAGAGGATCAGAGGACTGCTGCACCTCTCCTATGAAGACAAAAAGTTGGAGTTGTTCAGCCTGGAAAAGTCCCTGAGTAGATCTTAGTGGCCTTCCAATACCTGAAGGGGCCTACAGAAAACCTGAGGAGAGACTTTATACAAGGACATGCAGTGACAGGATGAAAGGTAAGAATTTTAAGGTGAAAGAAGACAGATTGCGATTAAATATTAGGGAGAAATTCTTTACTGTGGAACTGGTGGGACACCGGAACAGGTTGCCCAGGAAGGTTGTGATTTCCCCACCCCTGGAAGTGTTCAAGACCAGGTTGGATGGGGCTTTGAGCAACCTGGTCTAGTGGAAGGCGGCCCTGCTGGGATTGGAATTAAATGATCTTTAAAGCCCCTTCCAGTTTAAACCATTCTAAGATTCTATGAAAAAAGTCATTAACAGGCTTGAAATTCTACTTAAATATTGCTGGGGCCTAGATCTGATTATGGCTGTTTAAAGTGTAATTATAAAGTGTTGTCCTGTGGCAATTAGAAACTGCCCACAGGATCACAGGATCATTCCAGGCCAGCTGGAGTGTAATATTCTGAAAGGCATACAGTGCCAATCCTGGGCTCTTGTTACCAACTGTATCACTAAGAAATATGTTCTCATTTCACTGGGAAAACTTTTTTCCATTTAAGTTTCCTTTCTGATGTAGACTTTTGAGCCAAATTTGACAATAGTAGAAATGGATAAAATAGCTGATAAATTCAGTTCAACGAGTTGCAGCACTGGGCTGTTTTATTGATAAATGTCAGTCTGATAAAGTGCAGAGTGCCAGAATGTTTCATCTGCTTAATTACTACTCTTGCTTTAACCTGTGTAGCACACTCTAAAAGCAATGAAAATGGTCAATAAACAATTGGAACAATTTATGTGACATTACTATAAATGCAATGTCACAGAGATTTAATAGTGAATTCAAGATACAGTCACACAATCTTTAAGCTACTAGATATTCAAACTTAGCATACATCTAATGCTTTTGTAAAAAAAAATTAATATATTTTTTGTTTTTTAAATGCCAAAAAAGCTTAAGAAGCTGGCTTTTGGTACTTGTTTGGGCAAAATTCCTAGTATCTGGTATGATGTAACGAGTAGACCTATGGTGGAAACTTTATTTAAATGATTATACTTACAAGCAGTAGAAAAGACATCTGTCAAAAAAACGTTACCTCAAGTGAGAAACCATAAACAGCACTGGTATACAGATAAATCCTCAAGGAACTTAATTTAGCAACTATTAAATGATGTTTTCATCATTAAATTCTTGAATCTATGAAGGAAAAGAAATGTATTTTTATTCCTTCAACTGTTTTTCACAGTGCAAAGCTGGTCATGCCCCTGATAAAAAAAAGCAAAATGCAATTTAAGGATTCAATGAATAGAAATAAAATTAAAAATGTGAGGGGTTTTTTGATGTAGAAAAATACCAATATACCCAAGTTTAAATGACCTGCAGAAATATGCTCATTTAATTACACACTTTTAATTTTTCTGTCACCAGCTCCTGATTTTTGTACCCATTAAGCTGACTCTCCTTTGGCCAGGGTGTAGATAGATCAGTCCAGAAATCTCTGCTATTCTTGTCAGCGTTGATAAAAATGCAATTTTTATTTTTGTTTTCAAAATAAAATTTCAGAACTTGCACTGGACAGAGAATGCAAAGGATTCATTCCAAAAGGAAGACATTTGGTTTTCATTTCAGTAGTTTCTGTGAAGTGAATTCCAATTAGCCCAAGCTGCATTCAGTCTGTGGCCTCTGTAGTACTCCCAAGTGCCCCAGGAACTTTTCCCAAAGTGCTGAGAATTGTCTAAAAATTTGCTTAGTACCAGCTCTCACTGATCCTCCCAAGCCTCTTGGAATGCCACCTTACTACCACTGCATGCTGTATTTACCAGCTGTACATTCCCCAGAAATTATTCACATGCTGCTAATCATCTTTGGATATACTCTAGGTTTGGTAACATATACAAGATACAGGAGAAAACCAACAAACTGACTACAAATACTCCTCATCAAGTCTGTGCTCACACCCTGAAAGCCTTTTGTAGAGTGGGTAGAATTTTCAGAATTTCTGAATTAGGCAGAATAGGCAGAATTTCTGCCTGTTCTCTACATCAAATAACATCCCTGTTCTCCCCTTCAGCTGGCTCATTTAGGAATAATACTTTTTATTCCAGTTTTCCATCCATTTATTAAACCTAGCTGTATTGAAATGGCAAGAGTCAGATCCTCAAGCCTCAAGTAACAGTGTCATCAAATGATAACTTTTTGACTTCTATCTTATGTGAGATGACATATGCAATTATGAAACATCTCTCTTGTTTGCAGAGGATTTTAATTGGCGTGATAGTTATGTATATCAAAATGCAGGCTACAAAGCAACTTTTTCTTTTAAACAGGTGAGTAAATAAGAATTGCATTGCAAAATATGATTTATTAAAATATTATTTCTAAAGAGAAGATAATTCTTAAAAGAATCAAGTTTCTTCTCTTTACAGAAAACTCTTCTCACGCTGTTGCTGTTATTAAAAATGCCCCCAAATTATGTGAAAGTGTTTACCAACATACAAGCTGCTACTATGATTTTATTCTCGTTTGCTCCCTTTCTCTTTTTTAAACTGTAGAATAGAAATACTGGAATTTGTGGTGTACTTAAAATTAAATACTTGAGTTGACCTGCAGTATATACCTTTCCTTATTCAGTAAAGTTTTTCATATTAGATCTCAAGTATCTGGATCTTTTCTTAGCACAACAAAATAGTAAGAATAGGTATATTTATCATGGTGTTTCAACATATTTCTTTACAAGAGCAAAAGAAATGTTTCTTCTTCCTCAGAAAACAGTTCCATTGTACACAAAAGAGAAAGTACAAATGTTATGATATATATACTGAGGGGGAAAAAAAATTAAACTGCACACATTTTGGTATTTAACAATCAGAAAATGCATAAAATATATGCATTTGTCCAATTGAAATGAAAATATAGTCTGTAATTTTTATGTGCATTTTAATAATATAACACTCTAATGACTATTTAGACATCTCTCCCACTGACAGATTCTAACTAAAAGCTGCCACAAGATGTGTCATTGACTGGAGGATTAAGATGAGAGGAGGGAGCAGTAATATAACGCCCAGAAATCCTACTTTAGTGATGAGAAAAACATAAACAAAGTTTAACTAGATGATTTGTTTTTAAAAAAGGAATTCCATCTATGATTCTTAAGACAGTGTTGAATAGGACTGATGAATTATTTCACAATCTTCTAGATACTGTATGCAAGTCAGTAAGATTTTCATCCTAACTCTGTGTCACCTTGGAAGTAAGCAGAATGAAGATAGTTTAACTGTGGCAAGATCTGAATTGTCTGATCAATCAAAACCAAAGGTAACGGTGCTTCCAAGCCCAGTTTTGGATTCACAGATTACTTCAAACAGTTCAAATCCCAGGGCTTTCTGTAGATTTACCTTCCAGGTGCAGCAATAGGTGCAGATACAGCAGGGACTGAGCTGTGAGGTAATGAAGAACTGTGCAATGAAAATGTTTCTTAGATGAAATGAGAAAGAAAAAGCAGACAACTTTTGGAGATACTGAAACTAAAAGGGTTTTTGGCTGTGTAGAAGTGCAGCAAAATAGATCATTGTGTACAACATAGCCTGTCATAAGAGAAAGTCATACAGAGCCACAATGGGAACTTACCTCCTGCATCTACGTTCTGAAACCTATAGTGCCCTCCAATTGCAGAGAGTAGTGGTTTAATTTTAGACCATTAATGAGTTTAATCTGGAGGCAGAAACTCTGAAATACTTAATTTGCAACTGATTCCAAACAGCGTTTCTTGTGTGTGATTTTAACTAAAATCCATAGTTTAGATAAATAGTTAGGACATGCTCAGTCAAAATGGTGTTTCCACTGTTGAATCAATTTATGCAGAAAAGAAAGGAACCCCTTTGGAAGAAACCTACATGAGAAGTTAGAGGAAAGTTATTTCTCACTTCTTCTCATCTGTGAGCAATGGAGTTTTATATTTCATACAAATAATGATCAAAATGACTCATAATATTTTTTTCTGTTGCTCCTCTCTCCAGAAAGTGTAATGGCTGGTTTATAAGGATTCAATGATATAAGAGCTCACAAGCACTTCCACTAAAAATGTGGGAATGATAAACATTTTTCAGACCCAGACAGTATTTAGCAATTAAAGTTTTTACTGTGTGTTGCTTCTGAAGGTCAGTGATTCCTTTGTTTTGCAAAGTAGCTACACAAAGGGAGACACTAGCCAGAAAAACCACATACAGATGAGGAAGGAAAATCCAAAGGAGCTGTTGGGAATATGCTAGTATATTCTTTTTGAAAGTATTAAAATTTTGTGGTCTTAATTACTCAGCATAGCATCCCATCTCATCAGGCAGTGAATTGCTTAGCATATATTCTCAAATCAAAAGCATTGGCTTCCACCTACTAAAATTGTATATTATCAAGACTCAGAAAAAAACCAGATAAATCACATGAATGCCCTCAAGCAACACTGTATTTCTGCATTCTGAAAGCTTTCTATATGTCATGCAATGCTTTCCAAGTCATCCAATCATTCTGTGTCTGGATTAATGTAGGACTCGTGCATATGAAAATAGGCAGATATGTAAGTAACCTTTTACATCATCCTAGCAGAGACTGCATGGTTTGTAATTGAGTGTTTATACACTTTTCAAGGTTAGCAAGTAAAATTACAGAAAAATCTGGAAGATGTTACGCTTATCATCACGTCCATCTCTATAAAACAAGGTACTTGCTTTGGTTTATTGCCAAAAACATACGGCTGCTGGCATCTCAGTTGCTGTTGATGGTCTCCTTTGAATTTCTGCAAACTGTCCAGAAACTCTTTCAGACTCTTATGGGGTTTCCCTATGTATGGTGAAGAAAGAGAGCATCTGGGCATCTATAGGATGCTGTTCACCATTCAGCATGATGCCTATTGTGTTAACACAAGCAATCCAAGTATATCTCCATTTCCACAGAACTTTCTTTTGATTTGAGTCAGGTATATGAAAGGAAAACTAACTTTCTGGTATCTTAGGATAAGTTGTTTGCTCTTTGTTTTTAGTGTCTTTTTGTTTTGGTTTGGTTTTGTTTTTTAGTTCAACAAGCAATTTATATTGACTTCAACGAGGCATCTTGTGGAATGTATGTTATGAAGCATGTAATGGTTTCAGTTGCTCAAGTTCATTTTTATTTGTGTCCTGGAATATCAAAAAAATTATATTAGTTACAAGAACAATCCTATCCTGCATAATGTATTAATTAGGCTACTCACAGATATTGGTAAGTTTTCCTGACAAACAGGTTTCCAAACTCCATCTCTCCATTTTTCTAGATATATTAACTCATGTTTAAACTTCATCAGTGACTAGATTTTTTAAAACAATAATTTCTTTGATTCAGAGAAAAATTCAGTTTGGAAAAGGCCCTAAAGAGCATCAAGTTAAGTGGTATGTGATGTCTATTATATGACAATGTGGTAAGATATCATATTCTTATGTTGTCCTGGTCTCTTAGAGAAGATAGCTTGACAGTAGGATTGTTCTTTTTTCTTCTTATATATTATTTCCTAAATTCACCCTGTTTATATTGGAACAATAGTTTTCCTGCTGCCTTTGCCATATAATTGTATAGACTGTTAAGGTGGGATTTACTCCTGAACTTATCTATCATAGATAGCTGAGATATTTACATAGATATTTACATTTGGACAGAACTAACTACATGCTCATTAGTCAATAGACACTCCTAAGGCAGAGTTCTGAAGTCCTGTTTTAGAATGAAAGATGTGATGTTGTGTCTTCAAGTTGAAACAGTTTTCTTCCTAGAGGGGCACAGACAGAGATGGTAAGTTCAGATCAAAGGAATCTTAGGATAAAATTTTGATTAGTATCTATGGTATTCAAGATTGTTAACTGGAATTTATAATTTTTAGTCCTCTGGAAATCTTTGCAATTTTCATCTGCAGACACTGAAGTTGCACTGACTTCTGCATTGTCCACGTGTTTAAGTTCATAGCAAACTCAGTGATATCTTTAAAGTTTAAGTATTTTATTTAAGATGCCTGGGGTTTGGAATTTTTTTAATTGAATTTATGGGGCAGTTAGGAACTTAATTGTTGTGAACATGGTGGATATTGTGTATTCCTTGCAAAGTTCAAGTCATGGAACCATGCAGCTTCCTGGCTCTCTTTTGAATATCAGAAATTCCCATCAGCTCCAGTGCAAGTTGCTGAGGGATGTAGCATTCAAAGCATGCAAAAAGAGCAGCTGTAGACATTCGTTCTCTTAACCAATGAAATTCACAAAATGTTCCTTTTTAATCAATAAAAAGTAACAATATTCCTTTGTATTTGTAAAGTTTTCTTCAAAAGAAATTGACATTTTCATCTTGTGTTACATCATACTGGTGAATAAAGTCAACAAGGGCAAGTCATTATCATGTTGTGTATTAGGTGCAATCAAGTGTGTAAGCAGAAAGAACATCCTGATGAGAAGTCAGAAGTCTTGAGAAATTAGTGTCACTCTGCATGAAACCGAGGTCATGCCTAAGGAGAGGCTTAGATTAATGATCTATCGCTTTCTGTAAACACACATTTCAAACACTATGAACTGTTTATGACTGCATGTCAATTATTTTAAATGGAGAATGCATTTAATGCTTTTTTGATATTATGGTTCTAAATATCAATGAGCTGGTTAAAAAAAATCTGCTGGTGAAGTATGGACCTTTTTACTTTAAATATATTAAATGTTAACTATTACTTATCCCAGAAAGTGACTATTAGTAGCTGCAAAGAACAGAATCTCAAAAGCTATTCTAAGCATATTTCTTGATGCCTAATTTGTTTATTAAGTCATCAAAAGCAAAGCTGTCATGCCCACCTTTCAGCTCTCTGCAGCTGCCAGTGAAGTCAAAGGGACTTCGATCACCGGCTTCATCAAGAGATCCACTGAGCTTCCTGCCCTTCTTGAGATGTACAGGATCTTCTAGGTAAAAAACTCTGAATTTCTCCATGATTACATTGAATTCTCTGCTCTATTTAAATACTCCCTACTTGTATCATTCATATATACTAATTCAGCAGTTTCTAAGCAACATTTAGCTTATGTATGAATGCTGTATGACAAAACTGACTCAAACATTTAATCAGCCAATGTAATGTGTTTTGACATCTCTGCAAATTGACTCAGTCTCCAGCAGCCTGTATCCTTTTCTCCAGATGCAAGACAATGAAAATGCCATGGCTTATTGATATCGCATGGGACCGAGTTTGGCTACAGAAAGGATCTTCTAAACTCCTAAACAACATAGAAGTCTAATCATTAAACAAGTCACTTTATGTTAGTTACCCTAAGAATCATATATTTTATAAGGTATCATTCCAGGACTGGAAATAAAGAGAATTTTACTGTTTAGGAAGAGTTCAGAAATTCCAAATAAATTCCAAGAAGAACAAAAGTAACAATCGAACATGATTTCAGATTAGAAGCCCCAGTGCCTTGGACATTTGTAGTCATGACATTAGTCTTTTCAAAGGGATAAGTAAATAATCCAATCTAGTCTTTGGCAAGTTCTTTCCCTTGCTTGTTTGTTCAAACCCCCTTGTTTAAGAAGCCAAGACTCCCTGTGGCAGTCTATGTTGCAGCTAGTAAAGTGGACATGGTTCCTTTAGACCAAACACA
Organism: Heliangelus exortis; assembly: GCF_036169615.1. Lineage (NCBI taxonomy): Eukaryota > Metazoa > Chordata > Aves > Apodiformes > Trochilidae > Heliangelus > Heliangelus exortis. The sequence continues at coordinate 95,421,603 of NC_092424.1, read as the reverse complement.
ACTGTCTTGTCTCCATTCTAGCATCTGAAACATTGCTTTTCTTACAGTGCTTAAGTGAGCCCCACAGTTTGATTTTCCCCCCTAGTTAAGAGAAGTGGATGGCAACTTACCTCCCTCTTAAGACCAATATTTGTAGCAACCAGGAGGATTGACTTTGGTCAGTACTTTTCCGTGATAGTCATGGTTAAGGTTGGACAGTCTTTGGCAACTTTCAGCCTGGGTCTGTGTTCTTAGCACGAGAGGTCTCAGGTACATTCTTCAAACAGAGTTTCAGGTACAGTTAGAGAGTGACTAGCACCCCAAAGTGCTGTGTTCACACTAGGATGAAAAAGTACCCAGTTACCTGGGCTCATTTCTCCAGTAGGCAAGATCAGAAAGTGCTAGATTGTATCAGCCTGCTGCACTTCCTATTGCATCAAGAACAATGTTATCTGCCGCTTATGCTACAACATAGCTCAGTGAACAGGGGGGCTGCACAACCACAGTTCCCATCCAGTGTGACCTGGGCAGCCTGGAGAACTGGGCATAGAGAAACTGCATTAGATTCAACATGGGTAAATGTAGGGTACTGCATCTAGGGAGGAATAACCCCATCCAGGTTTAGGGGCTCTAAGCGGCCCTGTGGAAAGGGACCTGGGAGTACTGGTGCACAAGAAGATGACCATGAGCCAGCAATGTGCTCTTGTGGCCAAGAAAGCCAATGGCATCCTGGGGTGCATCAAGAAGAGCGTGCCAAGAAGGTTGAGGGAGGTTCTCCTCCCCCTGTATTCTGCCCTGGTGAGGCCCCATCTGGAATATTTGCATTCAGTCCTGGGCTCCCCGGTTCAAAAAGGACAAGGAACTGCTGGAGAAAGTCCAGCATGAAGCTGCTAAAATGATTAGGGACTGGAGCATCTACAGTATGAGGGAAGGTTGAGTGAGCTGGGTCTGTTCAGCCTGGAGGAGGCTGAGGGGAGATTTCATCAATGCTTATAGATATATAAAGGGTGGGTATCAGGAGGTCAGGATCAGACTCTTCTCTGTGGTGTCCAGAGGCCAGTTCCATGAACTGGAACACAGGAGGTTCAAACTAAACATAAGGAAAAACTTCTTTGATGTGAGGATGACAGAGCACTGGAACAGGCTGCCCAGAGAAGTTGTGGAGTCTCTGTCTCTGGAGACATTCAAAACCTGCCTGGACACCAACCTGTGCCACCTGATCTTGGTGAGTCTGCTCTGGCAGGAGGTTGAGCTTGATGACCTCCAGAGGTCCCTTCCAATTGTTAACATTCTGTGATTCTATGTTTTCATGTTCTTACTCAAATACCCGATTATCCCAAAATCACAATTAGTTTAAATGACCAAGAGTCAGAATTCCATCTGAACTACATTTCATGGTATCTTGCATTATGCTTTGTGGTGCCACTCTGTTTAGAACTATTTCTGTCATATCTGTTTAGTCAGTAACATTTGATATCCTCTGAGATGCAATCCAGCTTACAAGGCCAGTTCAGAAACCCAGTCCATGAAGAAACGTGCACAATAATGTCAGATGTCTGACTGGTACTAGGAAAGAAATCCCAAAGCAAATATTTCTCCTTTTTAACCTTCTGGAGAAGAGAATAAAATTAGATAAAGTTTTGATACAGCATGGAGAGGAGAATAATAAAGAGAGCTAATCTTGTGGAAATTCAGTTTTCCCTTTTCTCTTTCTTGCTATGTAGTAGATAGTTAATACTTTCATGGTTCAATATAACTCAAATAAAGCAATTGTTATCATGTATATTTTAACCATAACAAAGAAAAAAAAAATCTATATTCTCCACCAGAAATACAATTAGATTGTTATGGATAGTGAAAGGAATATCTTTACTTACTGCAACAGACAAATAGTCTGCATATACAGTTTTCAGAATGCCAGTCACTCTACATTTTGAAAACTCAGACTTGCTTTTTGGTTTGCAGCAATGTTCTCTGCCGCACTGACATGTGCTCAGAATAAACTGTAGTGGAACAAAATCTTAAATTTCCATTTCTTCTGTCTCTAAACCATAAATAAAGTGGGATTCTTTCTATTCCTTCTTTAAGACTCATGTAATGTTCAACACACCTCTGGAATCAATTTTCTGAATGAAAGACAATATAACTCCAGGGTCTCAGTCTGTCAGTAAAGTTTACACCAGAAAAGGCAAAAAAAGTGATGCTTTTGTGGACACGAGAAGATGTTTTTCACAAACACACCATTATGGAGACAAAACATTCTAAATCACAGATATAATTAATTGATTTGCTGGGGGTGAATTATTTAAGTTCTTTTTAGTCAAGGTAGAAGCAGTACTGGCACAAAGCAATTTATAGATATTGGACACTTTAATTCCACCATTCTACCCTCAGACTAAGAACAAAAGACACAGAAAAAGCAGTCTTTTCCATTGACCAGGTCAGAGAAGTAACATATTCTGAAGAGTTTAAAATGCACTATTCAAAAAACAGATAAACACAGATAAACTTAACATTTTATTTAATCTTTTAAACTCTGAATATTTTTTCCATCAAATCATAGACTTATTGGAATATAAAAGCAGGATCATACTTTAAAAGAATACTTTTCAAAATTATTTAGTTATTTTGAAATCCTCAGCTAGAAGTAGATTTATTCTTTGCCATACAACTGACCCATGTTCAAGTCAAAGATGCTCTGAGTGAAAAGCTCTTTCAGCAGCCTAAGCCTTCCTTAAGGCATGGTCAGAGCCATTGTCAAGGAACCTGTAGATGTGGGTTTTTCTTCTTTTAGCAAAGCTTTTGATATTGCCTCTTACAGCATCGTGGACAAAATGTCTGGCATACAGCTAGACAAGTTTGTAATATTTTTGGTGAACAATTGGCTGAAGGATTGAGGTCAAAGCGCAAATGGGCTTACATCAGGTTGGTGGCCAATCACCAGTGGGGTTCCCCAGAGTTCAGCTTAAGAACCTGTTCACTTCATTGTTTTTATAAATATTTTGGAGGCAGGACTCAAATGTACATTATGTTTGATGATGATACTAAATTGGGAGGAGCTGTGGTCTCCCTCAAGAACAGAGAGAAAGAGATCATACAGAGAGACCTGGACAGACAAGAGAGCTGGGCAATAAGCACCTCTATGAAATTAGAGAAGAGAAAGTTCTAGATACTCCACCTGGAATGAGGTTATCTTGGTTATACAACAAATTGTGTGCTGAGAGGCTGCAGACCAGCTCCATGGAAAGTGATCTGATTGTTTGGGTTGAAGGCAAATAAAGCTGAATATGAGCCAACAGTGCTCCCCGGCTGCCAAAAAAGAGCCAAACATGTGCTGGGGTGCATCAGGCACAGTTACCCTGTCAGGGGAGATGATTGTCTCTACACTGCACTGGGGCAGTCCCACCTCAAGTGCTGTGTGCAGTTTTGGGGCACTTCAGTATAAGAGGGACATCAAACTATTAGACCATGTCTAATAAGATTCTTCACTGAGGGGGTAGCTGGTCACTGGAACATGTTCCCCAAGGGAGTGGTCACAGTACCGAGCCTGTCAGAGTTCAAGGAGCATCAGGATGATGCATTTAAGCATTTGGTTTAGTTTTATGTACTCCTGTGATGAGCAGATAGACTTGATTCTTCTGGGCCCCTTTCCACTTGAGATACTCTATGTTTAGCTCATTAATTCCACATATTCTGGATTACAGCTGAGTGGGAGAGGGCAAGAGGAGGTATATTTGGCAATGGGTGGTCTTTCCATTATGAACTAAAGGAATGTGAATACTTTGAATAACATTTAGTTTTTAAAACTATCCTTTCAGACATTAGCAACAGCTAAATTTTTTTCTTTTTTTTCCACAAAAGAAGTGAAATAATAGGAAGTAAAATATTTAGACCAACTGAGAGTGACATTTATGTAAACTGGTGCTATAGCAGTAAGTAACAACTTTGAAAAATTTATTGGTGCATGTGGGAGGACGACTTCATAGAAGTACTAATGAAGACTTTTCCTCTGAATCTCTGCCAGTGTATGTGATAATTCTGTTCCAAGCAGTCCTAGGAGAATCCAGTAGGATGCTTTTCACTAATGAGTTTCCTCATGTGAATGGCAGAAAACTCATGAGTTTTGATTGTATTTGCCTGCATTTGTTAAATGGGTGTGAACAGATTGATACAGATCCAGGTACTAACTGGCACAGCTGGGACACACACAGAATAATAAAGAAAAAATAAATAAAAATAAAGAAACAAAAACCACATTTCTCTTTGCAAAGAATTACTCAGCTCATAAAATGAACAGAAGTTGTTTCAGCATAAAAGCTAGAAGACATAATAAACCAGTAAAAGTGCTTTACTAAGACAGCAACACCTCCACAAAACAAACTATAAAAAAAAACAGAACTCAAAAAGAAAGAAAATGGAGGAGATGCATACAGGCTTAATAATTATCACTTTAGCTGAGGTTGGGTTTGTTAGTATTTTCATAATCTACTGTTTCAAACAGCCAGAACCACACCTGATATAAGCAGCTGAAATCCCCAGCCCACGATCTCTGTCACTACATGCTTACCTTTCACTCAGCTGAGTCTTTGTATCACTGATGTTGGGATGCAATTCAGACTACTTATCTAAGATTATAGCTTTTACAAGAAAACAGATTACCCTGGCTGTTCAGCTTCAAATAGATAGTAAAACCTTGAGGCTTTTTAAACTGTTTTCGGTAACTTTTTCCTGTTTATGTGCAAAGGTATTCAGAAAGACCACATTTTAAGGTCAAATTTTGAATTTTCCAAAATTAAATTTAAAATTGTAATTTCAAAGGTTACAATTATAGGTCACACTTGGTGCTTTTCCCTGGCTAGCTGATGGTACAACACTGATCATAGTATATAAGTGTAGTATGGGTACTGGCCCATTAAATATCTCTTGGGTTTCTTCAAAAACACCTGTGAGAAATTGAGGTGAAGGTACTTGTGACTCATTTCAAGTGGGAAGGGAAGAGCTCCTGTGAGGAGTGAGGAGGCATAAGAACAGTCAGAATTGAGAGAGGCTTCAGTAAGAGATAGTTTCAAAAGCTTATAAATGCTCTTATGAGGGAAATTATACATTATAGTCTTGTGAGTCTAGTCTTTCTCCAAGTTATATAGTTCTACAATGATTTCACAATACAGTTTAATTCTTCATTCCTGGCATTCCCAGTTGTTCCCATTTCAGCTTCTGTGGCTGCTGACTGTCCTCTTTGAAAGCTAAAGTATCTATTGGATAATCCTGAATTTTTAATTAGAAGTAGAGGGCTACATTATCATAAAACTTGACAGAATAGGAAACAAACAAACAAAAATAATCCTTTCTTCTTGGACAATCTTGGAAAAGTCACAAAAGCAAATTGGATTATATTATAAATCACATACATACACTGCATTCAAAAGTAGTTTCAGTAGGGATGTACATGAATTTCTTACCTGATATTAGTCCTAGTGGTGTGGCAATAGGTAGAGACAGCACATAGCCATATCCTCAGTGCAGCAGAAGGCTGTTTAACAGATCTGTGACCATCATCAGACAGGACTCTTCTAGTGTTTGGTACACTTGTGATAGACATTAGACTACAAAGCTCTGAGATTCTGAGCACTAATTAACCCTTCTGGTTGTTAAGAAGAGCTCAGTTATGTTATGAAAACCTCCAACATGTTGTCCTGCAAGCAGAGAGAATCACAGAATGTTTAGGTTGGAAGGGACCTCCGAGATCATCCAGTCCAACCTTTGACTAACACCACAGTCAAGTACTAAACCATGTCCTTAAGGACCAGGTCCAAATGCCTTTTAGATGCCTCCAGGGATGGTGACTCCACCACTGCCCTGCGCAGGCCATTCCAACGCCTGATGACTCAGTGAAAAAATATTTCCTAATAGCTAGCCTAATGGGAAATTAGCTAGACTTGACATTAGGAAGCATTTTTTTTACATAGACTGTGGTCAAACACTGGAACGGGCTTTCTAGAAGTGGTTGATACCCCAAGCATGACAGTGTTTGAGAGGCATTTGGACAATGCCCTCAGTAACATGCTTTAACTTTTGATCAGCTTTTAAGTGGTCAGACAGTTGGAGTAGATGATCACTGGAGGTCCCTTATGACTAAAATATGCTATTCTGGTTTTAGACACTGTTTTAATAATCTGCAAAACAAGGATAATGTTACTGAAAGTGTTTGCAGGGTTTTTTTCATTTTTTTTCCCCCAAAATCATTAAAGAAAGCCTTTGAAAGATGTTATCACTCCAACAAGAAAAATCCCATGAGAAGTGATGGAGCAAGTCAGAGAAACTGAAGGTTTTCCTTGTCATTTATGAACTGAGCACAGTTTTTATGTTTAATTTAATTTCACTTCCTGTCAGATGCACGAAGGATGCCTTGGAAGGAAGGAAAGATTAATCAATTAAAGATTAATATTTTAGGAGCACTTATTTTAGTATTTTCAGACACTGATCGATCTTCTGTGTGACAACTTAGTTCAATACAATAGGGCAACTCAAACTACAAGTCTGAATTCAGTAATGTAGTGTAAGAACTCTTAGAAGCTTGTGTCCTCTGTGAGTTTGTCTTGGTACCACTGAGGTAGCCAGTAAATTACTCTTGACATCAACAATGTAATAGTAATTATATAGAAACAGGGAGGGAAAAGTTAAAGAACTGATACTTAGTTTTACACTCCAATTCTACAGAAAGTAAGCCAATATTGAGAGGTTTCTACTTCCATACAACCACCAGGACCTAAATAGAGGTTTACATTGGCTGGTACAGGTAAAAGAGGTTAGAATCACTTTCAAAATAGTAATATCACTTGGATAACTTCATTTTTATAGTTTGATACTGCAGTGTCATAATTGCAGTGTCCAGAAATACTGCTATAAGTAACAGTAATAAATATCTGCAATGAATAATTTTACAGGATACGAAACCCAGACTCTCAGAGACACGAGGCAAATTCTACATGTGCCACAACACCTCATAAAGTTCCTCAGAGATTAGCATGGTCTGGTATTTATTCCAAAAATTATCTTGTTTTGAAAAGTACCTTAGCCTGAAGGGTTTCACAGTTCAAGTGCTGGAAATGAGCTAAAAGACACACAAAGAGAAAGGAGTGTAGAATGCCATCTTTCTGGTATATCTTCTTAAAGGATGACATCTGATTGATGCTTTTTTCCAGTGGTGGAGAAAAGGAGAAAGAGAAATCCTCAGCAAGGCATGCTAGAATTAGATGCTGATGATTCACTGATTTTACTCTGTATGCTCCATGATAACATTTTGAGAGTCCAAAAATAAAACCATGAAACAAGATACATCTAATCCAGTAGCAGTATCTGCTGCACCATCCGCTTAAGGCCGCAGATCCCTGCTGCCTCTCATTCATTTACTGCTGAGTAGAGAGCCAAGATAACAACCTGAGTTTTCAGGATGTCCTGATATTGCTTGTTTTAAACTCCTGATGATGGTTTTCTTGTGCTTTAACAAAAAAGCACTGATATAATCACCAGAATTTACACTACTAGCAAGATGGGAGCAGGCAGCAGTCCAGCAGTAGGATTTGAATTCCCAGTGAGAACGAGACACGAGCCAGTGACACAAGCAGCTGCCCCAGAAAATGTCCAGCCTTGCACCAGATTCCAGGAGCCTTTTGGGAATGATTGACACAACCCCCTAAGAAACCAGTTCACCAGATCTCCTTCTCCATCAGTCTGAACTAATTTGTGTGTATCTTCTTGCTCTTACTAAGGCAGACTTGTGATTTTGAGGTTCAAAAAGTTTGTCTGTAATTGCAACTTTTCCTTAAGCAGCAGAACTGTGCACAGACAACTTGACTAATGAGCACTCATTGGCACCTACTTGTACCTATAGTCATTACTCATTTAGCACCCTATGTCCTAATTATGTTCAATGAATTCAACAATTACTGTAATACAGTTTGATGGAACTAAAATAATTTTCTTTCCTTGTACATTCCTGACAGAAGGAGAATACCAGAAACACTATGGCTATTTAAAACATTCCATAGACATCCCTATCATTAAGTGTTATTTAAATGTAAGTTGAAGTTTTTATATTGTACAGAGAAATGCTTTAAGATATGATCAATAGATTACTTGCAAATTTAATTCTATTTAGACATATAATTTCACATATATTATAATTGCTTTTAAAGAGTTTGAAGCCTGAAGTACCTCTCCCCCCCAAATGCTTTCCTAAATTGCAGTCTCTGTTTTTTCACACAGAATTACTCTGAGTTGCACTTAGAAATAATATTATTATTATGTGCTTTTGGAAAGAAACAAAATGTTCAAACTGTATTTAATTCAATACTAAAAAAATATTTAAACATATTTATAATAATTGCTCTGTGGTGAGAAAGTAACATTTTGTGTTATCGACTCACAAAAAAACCCAACCAAACTAAAAACTTAGTTCTTCTTTTTTACGATTTGAGTGTTCTCAGTGTTCCTGAAAAATATATTTTGTTTATAGGAAGGATCTAACTGGGCTGAGTGGCAGAGTAAGGATATGAGAGTTAAATGGAAAAAGGGATAAATATGGAAAGTTTTTATTTGATGGGATTATTCTGTAGGCCTGTACAACACACTGTGATGTTGTTATTACAATAAGCAAACTTGTTATCAGAAATTCAGCCTATGTCTTGGATCTAGCCAACATTATTTAAGCTGTTTTGCTCACAGAAGGAATCCTAAAACCTTTCATGTCATGTTCAGTCCACCAAAGTACTAAGTCTAGTTTTGCACCAATGGAGAAAATGGAGATAGATAACCCACACCCACCACAATTACTCCCCAGGGCCATTAATGTCACCTGCCTCTTTTAGAAAGGAATAAAACCACCTCTCAAAATACAACTTCCCTCAACTATTATAGAGAAAATAAATTAAATTACTTAGTATTAAGATATAATTTTTAGACAGTTAAGTGAGAATGATCCTACAGATTATGGCACTAGAAAAGAAATTTATTTAGACTATAGAATACAAGCACTGCACTCCCAGAAACATTATTTTACCATCTGTTATTTACAGCTCTTATTTACTAGTTAATAAGCCATGAGCTTTGGGTACAGTTATTAAGACTGAAGAAAGGTTGAAAATAGAAAAAGGAAAACTACAAGTGGGCTTGATACACAGAGCCTGTGGCTTGGTACATTTAGCCTGTGGCTTGTAAAATGCATGTGCTTTGTAAAGCATATGGAAACACTCTACAAAATTATTACAAAGCCAACATGTCTGCAGATATTGCCAGTCCTTGATGACCGATGCCATTCATTCATTCTGTTACTGTGCATTAGCAGAGTAACTGCAAAATAAACAGTAGCAATAAAGTGGCCCATGCCTGGAGGTTTGGTATTTCTTCAGATTAAAAAAAAAAAAAACAAAGAAAAAACCTTATTCAAAACAGCATCTGTTTATGTAAAAAGATCTGTCTTTAAAAGAGTTACTGTATTGGGAGACCTCAGAGTTAGAAGCACCACAAAAAAATGAACAATAACCTCAGTTTTAACAAGTTTCTAAGCTGATGTTATGAGGTGATTTGTGGTACTGGGCACATTACCTCTACTACTCTTGTCTTGTGTTATTATGGGACCCATTTTTTATTTCAGGTTTTCAATTTGGATGGTCTGTTGGACCACATGCTTACTTTTTAAAACACTCTTATCAATCCTACATTATTTTCTTTTCTTAAAGTGATTGTTGTAATCATTTTACCACTTAATCACATTAGCATCTAAAAGCTCCCAAACTAGATTCTTGAGTTAACATCTCCTAGGCTTTTACTCAAATTTTAGCAGGCAAGTAAATGGTAATATTTCTGTGAAAATGTAAAATTGTGTAAGAAAGAAGTGTCAGAAAAAGGCTTAATAGGCCTTCAGTTCAATAGGGTATATCTTCTTTCCTGCATAGGAAAGCTGAAATGGGAATAGAGATCAGAAAATTAAAAATATTTTCACATTTATTCCTTATTGACAGTAGTGTGTATTTTCCTTTGAACTAAAACATGAACAGAAGCATGGAAACCTGAACAATTTGTTCATTAGGTTCTCAAATAACAACTCACATTTATGAAATCTGACAGATTGATGCCTTGTGTTTCTTTCACAAAGGGCAACAATTCCTTCGACGTAATATAAATTTCTGTGTTTTAAAAGTCCCTTTTTTTTTCAGATAAAACAAATCTGAAAACTTTTAAAAATTTACATATATATTGTAATTAAAAGTACCACCTACCTGGGAATATCCTCTACGCAAGCTGCACCCTAATTGCTGCATATTTAAAAATATATATCCTGAAATTTGGTCTTTCTTCAAAGAAGATGGATGTATTTCCTGTTACCGATTTGAGATGGCTTAAGAATAGATACTGAAAATGTCTACACTTACTTCCCTAGTTGCAGAAAACAGATCAGACTAGAGAATCTAAGATGCTGGGGGGTTGTAAGACAAAATCCATCTTATGTTCTATAAATATTTTATAAAACATCAGTTTATCTTGTCCATTCAGTGAAGTTATCACTCTTTCCGTTTTTTATATATGGTGACATCGTTAGGTAAAGTGTGCCTGATTAAGCCTGATGTTGAATTTAAGAAATATGTCTAAGGTAATTTAGCAATTAATCACTACCAAGAAAAAGAGGTCTCACATCCCTCCTCCTTTCCTGTTCTTTTCCCTTGTATAGCTATATCTTTGTGGTTTCATTTTTCCCCAAACGGTGTATCAGGTACTCAGTAGGTACTTTTCTGTGTCAGTTCAACTCACTGATCCTGCAACAAATATCCCATCAAAACAATTCTGATATTTCTTCCAGGTGAGTTGAATTACCTCACAGAAGGTTCTGGTTTGAACCAGAGTGACACTGGGTAAGAAACAGGTGTGTGCAATTTATTCCATTTTAAAGATGTTTCATGTGAGTGTGCTCCCTTTCTACTTGCAGCACTCAGAGTATGCTGTTAACATTTGTGTGATCTCCTGTAGCAGTTTAGCTAGTGGGTGTTCTATTGTATTACAATAAGAAAATCCAAAAGGTTCAGTTACAAAATTTTTATTTTCCTAAGAGCTTAATTATATTTTCAAAACCTGTAGGTTTTTACACTTATAGTTTATTTAACTAAACATTTATTTGTTTGTTATTTACACATTTCTTTCTAAATTTATTTCACATAAGTAAAGGAAACTGTTCCTGTGACAAGGTTGTTGGTATAAGCAGAATCTAGTAAGAGTTAATCTAAGTTGTTGATCATGAGTATTATCACTTTCAACAGCATCATTATAGAAATACTTTTGCATAGTTTATTGATGCGTGAATATTTACTGGCCTTAGCTACTTTTTGAATGCTTTGCTGCAGCTGTATGAATTCTGTGGAACTGGTATAATATTTGTAATCAGACACACAGAAAGGTTCTAGAGAGTTTGTGAATATGAGACAGAAAGATGGGCTTTACAGAATAATTTGAAACATTAAAAAAAAAGAAAATTGATGTTTAGATTAGTTGGAAACCCATACAGCTCGGTGTGCACTGACTTATTTTAATGAAGGTCAATAACTAAGCAGAATATGTTTTAATGAGCTAGTAAGACAAGTAGGTTTTGGAAACTATCAATAAGTCACCACATGCAGTAGTCTTTTGTGAAACTAAAATATAAGCAGCAGAACCTAAGGCAAAATAATGAGTGTAGTTCAAATACAATATGCTTATTGTCTCCATTACGAAATTTGAAGCCTCAGCAGGAGATAAAACCAACAAATGCTCTCCATTTTAATACTACCACATTTACTGCATGGCCTGCAGGGGCCATTGTGATCATCTTATCTGACCTCCTGCACAGCACAAGCAACAAGACTTCACTGATTTCAATCTTGATTGTAACAGAGTCCTGGCTGCACTCTGGACTCTCACATCATTTTTTATACAGCTGAGGGAGATTTCTGAGCAGAAACTCCAAGAAATTCAATATGGGCTTCATTACATGGCATTTATATACCTAAAATTATGGATTTGTATTTTCACACAGATAATGTTTTTAAAAAGACACTTGAAGTCCATTTTTCCCATGAGAACGAAAGAAGGAAATTCCACTTCTTTTCATAACTCACCAAAACTATGTTAGACTGTTAAAACAGTGCTTATTAAAGTACCGAAGGGACTATTTATTTTATATGCAGGTTTACAGCAAAGAAAAGGATGACCTTTCTCTTCTATAAAGTATACAAACTGTTGAAACAAACTCCTCCATGCTATCCCAGAAACACAAAGGAATAGTGTTAGCTATCAGAAACTATGTTTTACCTACTTGTTAAGACTCACATATCTGCATCTATTCAGACCTCACAACTGTTGGAAAATTTACTGAAATTAATTTTTAAAAAAGCTGTTATTAACTAATGAATAAATAAATTCCTGACTTTCTAGATGAGTGCAAGTTTTTGGTATTTCTTTACTAAAGCAAAGTCATCCCTTTGAGAGTAAAAGTTTCTCTATATTCTTCTTTTTCCTTCTGACAGCATGACTTGACAGCTTTAAGAAGGAAAAGTTAGACACTTTTTCTTACAAGGACTTTTCTTGAAATCTGATCCAGTTGAGCTTCCCCCCATTTTTAGATGCAGAGTGTAAGAATTAGAACATGCAATTTTAAGGCAACAGGTTTCCCTCTGGCTAGAATATACTCTTTGCTTTAAAACCAAATAACAAGTCAAGATGCTGAATAGAAAGAATGAGGTTATTATTTCTGATTACAAGAAAAACACTATGATATCTCTTCTGGGTTTCCAAAGGCATCTTTAAATATCTATGCTTAATATGTTTGTGTCTCAACTCAGGCAGGGCAATATAAAAACTGACAGTTATATAGCAAATTCCTGGCAACTATTTCACTAAATTCTACAAACTAATTAGAAATTGTATTTGCAGGGATCACTTTCCTGTCACTGAAAACTTGACAACTCTAAGATGAAAATCAGAAACACTCACAACAAAAACACAGTAAGCAGCATGTTCAAGATGGAAAATTATAAACATCATGTCCCCTGGAAACTTAAGTAGAAATTTAGAAAGGCAGGAAACATAATTCCTAGTGCAGTTCAGACAGAATTAGGTGAAAGCTGCAAAAAGAAGCTGTATCATGTATGCTTAGAAAAATTAAAGAGTCTAAAATAATCAACACATATATCTGCCTTACATTTAGGATCACTAACACTAAAGCAATCTATGCATTTGCACCTTATTCTAAAGGATTGAGGAGAGGTGAAGGTGTCCAAATAAGTGTGCTTCAGGGAAGAGGAGCTCAGCAAAGACTATGGGTAACTCGTGTCTTTTCACAGACATCAGCTCTGCTTTGTCTGTCCTAGGTCTCTAAAGAGCCGTAGCCTTATTACAGTGCTGAAGAACACAATGCTCATGTTCTTAAATCATGAAAATATTGTCAGCTGGAAGGTGCCTCATCAGCCTCCCCCAGCAGGACCTCAGCCTGTATTGAATGAACAGACCAATTTTCCTCTGGCATGCTGGAGCTCCCATGTCTGCTGGCATGCACACATTTTTCATACTGACAGCTCAAGATCACATGGCCATTTAATAGATAACACTCTTGTATACTCAAAAATAGTCTGGTAAGACCCCAAGAATATGTGTTTGAGATGTGTGTCAAGTGCAGAAGATGAGTTATTGTCAAACCCCAGAGTAAGGAACTGTCCCCATGCCTTTTGCTATCAGAGAGTGGTCTTCCTGTCAGTGTAGGCAGCACTGAACAAATAAAAAATAAAATGCAATTTCATCAAGTACTTTAAATAGCCAGCAGGTTACAGACAAATTTAGGCATTAGGAAAACGCTTTACTTCATTTTGTTTTTCTGGGATATTTATCCTCTTTTAGCATCTTCCCAGACCTTATGCTGTATTGATGATATCAGAAAATGTTACCAGCAGGGTTAGGTTATCTGTACAAATAATGCTCTTCTAAACCAATAATGTGGTTTACAATCAGCATTTATTTTTCACATATATAATTTTAAATTAAGGTAAAAGTGAGTTAGTTTAAAATTAAGTCATATCATAAATACAATTCCCATGTCATTTAACATTTAATCTATATTCTCCGTTTATTATATATTTTTAGAATAACGGTCTTCTATTTCCTTGTCATTACCTTGGTAATTTCCTCCACTACTTGATTTTAAAAATGGTATTCAGGAGGGCAGTAGAGGATGAGTGGGCTGAGCCACTGTAATCCTCTTTATTGTTTTACAGATTACAGGGAACAAGTTGTTTTATGAAGCATCACAGAACAAAACAAGCACTATTCTGGAAATGAAAGGTCTACCAGAGTCTTGCACAACTCTTCTGAATTAAAGATTAATTAAATATTTTTTAAAAAAATCAAAGTAAATGTCATATTCAAAGAGCTGAAATTAAAGGATATAGAATAATTACTACAAGCATAGCTGAGAAAAAATAATTTGAAATATTATCACTGATGATGCATAATAATGTCTGAAAAATTGTTTTCTCTTTCTCAGGTCTAGGATTCAGCATAAACAGATGATGTGATAACAATATGTTGGTGTGCACTTAATTACTGCGGGTTTAGAACTGAGGATGTGGCTTTCCTCTCATGTATATTTATCTACTTAAATTCTCAATTAAATAGTAAGGGATCTTATTTATGTAAACAGTGTTGATTGATGAAAAAGTCTTCTAGGGCTTTGTTTCTCCTAGAGAAAGAGCAAGGAACATGAAGGTTTTCAATTGAAGAGAGACAGTCACAAATACTGTAAAAATTGTCAACTGCTAACACAAAACTGGGACATCATAAATGAGAATTTCTCCTATGAAACTATTTTCCTCATTAACCCATGATTTACATATCAACTACTGTGAAACTTAAGCTTTTTTTTAAGAAAAAAAAAGACAAGATCCAAGAGTGACTTGAAGACTTCTTTCCAGTTTGCATTTTAGTAAAAAGCACATTAGGAGAGGGAGAGGAAGAGTGTTAAACAGTGAATATGAAAAGAAACAAAAAGCAGCAGCCTTCTTGAAGCTTTCTATTCAAGTTTTCCTTACCTATCCTAATGTTTACATATATTCCTTTTTTTGTATATTCTTCCCAATCTGTTACTTTGCATTCTAGCTCTTTTCATCTTCCTCTTTCTCTTCTGTATGATTTTTTGTAGTCTTGTGCATTCTGTAATTCTCATGCTAGAACTTGTTTATTGTAACTAACTTTTTTTAGCATGGTTAAAATGTTTAAAAACTGCATTAAAGCATGACCACCTCCTTTGTTTGAGAGCTGTGGTGAGCCCAGTCCAGCTGGCCTAGCATGACCTTTCTCTTAGGCAGAGAGAAAGGGACCCCTCTCTACTCTCTCCTGCTCAGACAGATGCTGACTTATCTTCATCCTTTGACAAGATTTTTAATTTTTTACAATTTTTTACTGTCCCTAGGTTCTGGTACTCTTAAATGTCACCTGTCCCACTTCGTAAATGAGGTAGTGTTACATGTTGACAGACATGACTAAATTAAAAGTCCTGCATACTTGGATATTAAAATATTTTACTGAATCTACAGATGAAAGAACAGTATTCGAGTCATTTAATACACTCTTCAAAGAGTTCTGAGCAGCAGAGAGCTGTGCTTATATCGTAGGGAAGAAGAAAAGGAAGAAATCAGGTGGTGTATTGACTTGCATTGATTAGAAACTCTTTCATGGAGCTTCTAAAGATATCTTAGATACTCATTTGAGAAATGAGAGATGGTTTTAGCTCAGAAACTATGTGCATTATATGCACCAGACTCAGAGAGAACAAATTCTCACTGTGAATTATCATTCAAGCATCTCAGTTCTCTATGTACACATACTTATGAATTTGCATTTCAACAGAATGTGAAGCTGAATTATATGAAATCTATTTTAGATAACAAACTTGCGCTTAGAGGGAGAAAATCTTCTCTACAGCTAAAAACCTTTTATCATTTTTGTCTATTTATACTTGCCATTTTACAGATAAAAGACAGGAGCTTAATGCTAGAGGTGATTCACTGGGTAGTGGAAACAAGCAAACAAAAAATTGGAAGAATAACACTTACGTTAATAATAACAACTTTTTAGGATTTATATATTTATGCATTTCAATGGATGCTGTAGTGTGTGTGTGGGCACGTCTATGTTTTATGAAACAGCTTTTTAAATAAAACAATGGAGTTGAATTTTTAGATGGGATTTCACTGAAGTGTTTAGTAGCATATCCAGGAGGGACTCTAATGAGCTGCCTATCAAAGATGACCAGAAAGGAATTTTAAAAGCAACACTGTCTTTATCTGCCCATTTAAATTGCCGAGGAAGCACAAAGCTTGTATGGATTGAACTGATCTCCGAAAATAAGAGAATACAACAAGAACAGAAGGAAAAGGCTGCAGATAACTGACTGGATGCATTTCTACATCTGTCATCTTTTGATGCCTGTAAGTCACTTTTAAAACACCTTTGGAAGCTATAACATGAAGCTGGAGTCATTCTTGCTTATCTTCATTAATTTATTTCTGACTCATCTATTGAGGTAATACTTATTAGTTGTTCTACATAGAATCACAGAATGGTTGAAGTTGGACCCCTGGACATCATCTGTACCAACACACCCTGTTCAAGTAGATCCACCCAGAGCCAGTTGCCCAGGACCATGTCTAGATGTCTTTTGAATATCTTCTTTTTCATCTGACTTTCAGGTGCTTCATTTTATTAAACTGGTTGATTTTTTATTTATTTAAAATAATCCTTTCTTTCTTTAGTAATGAAATTGTCATAGTTCTGATAGTAAAATATGACTAGCAGGAAATCCCACTGATCTGGTATAAAGGCAGAAAACAATAAAACTTTGGGGAACTTCCCTAACCTGACAGTGTTTAGCAATTTTTAGATTAAAAAGTTGGATGCTTCACTCTTGGAAACAGACCTTTTTGTTTACTGTTCTTTGGGGTTTTTTTAAAAGGATCTGTATTATCTCTTGCTGTCTCTATTTTACACATTGTACATTTTAAGAGTCCACAAATATCACTATAGTATGTTCACTATTTCATTTTTAAACAATTCCTGAACTTACACCTATGCTAACCACATTCAAAGAAATACTGTCAGTAGTCAGGCCAAAGATCTGCCCACACATCAGAGAGTTTACAATGCATACTGAAGCTTAGGAGGTTTAAGGCTTCTAACAGTGTCTCTCCTATGGAGAAAACATCATAATCCCTGTAGTAAAAGTAGAAAATTTTATGACTTGTGGATAGGCATCAATAAGTCTGCAGGCACCACTAAATTTCTTGTAGAGGCAAATGAGAACCAAACTCATTGGCAAATCCACAAATCTTCCTTTCTGCATTTTTCTGGCTCCTTGACTGTTTAAGAAATAAGACTTTTTTTCTATTGCATTTTTATTTTTTTCATCTGTCTTGGGGATGTATGGAGGTATGTGAAACATACCAGAACATTACTGACACGCACTGAACTACAAAGCAGGTGTGAGTTGTGCTCTACTTCTGTGCAGTTTTAGGTGACTTTTGACTTTATTCTGAACAATCCACACAGCTCCTTCTCTCTCACTCTATCTGGTGGTCACCAGGGGAACATCATTCTTTTACTTCAGTGGGTACAGAATCTACCTCTGAGAAAATATTACAGAATGGATATGTGAAACTCTTTGCTCAAAAATACTTTCATGTTAATTTTTTCCATCTTGGAATTTTTTTATAGCCACTATCACAGTTATTTTCCTACACTGCTTTGCACTGAATACTTGTATTAATAACTAACTGCTATATTCTTATGCTTTCTTCTACCCACAGTGTTTTTCCTAGTTACCTACCTGAGACAAATACATCATTTAAACAGTTAATATGTGCCATGTACGATACAATAGATTCCCAGGAATGCAATTGTGACAGATGTGTGTCAGTTTTCCCACAGGAATAAGGCTTTTGGCATCTCCTGTGTAATTTTTGGAGAGCTATTCCTAATTCTCATAAAATGGCAGATTTCAGGTTTACAGACTTCTTTATGAATAATTGCTGGTTTCAGGAGAGCCAATGCTCTGCTTTCATAATGATCTTTAATATCTTGGAAATTAATTATTTTTTTATAGAAAATTCCACACCTAGTTCTTCAAAGTCTCGGTAATTAACCCAGTCCATGAAAGGGAAAAAAATCACAGAATCATAGAAAGTTAGGGGTTGGAAGGGATCTCAAAAGATCTTCTAGTCCAACCCCCCGTGCCAGAGCAGAGTCACCTACAGCAGGTCACACAGGAACGTGTCCAGGTGGGCTTTGAATGTCTCCAGGGAAGGAGGCTCCACAACCTCCCTGGGCAGCCTGTTCCAGTGCTCTGTCACCCTCACAGTGAGAAAATTGTTCCTTATATTTATACAGAACCGCCTGTGCTCCAGTTTATAATCATTGCCCCTTGCCCTATTGTTAGTTACCCCTGAGAAAAGCTTGAAATGCAAGAACTGAGATTTTTATAGCAATTTTTTTAGTTACAGCAGATGTTATAGAAGTCTTATCTTTATATCATTTATTTCAGGAATATGGCACAATCAACTAAGTTTACTTACCAAGGTATTTAACTCTCACTGACTATTGAACTCTATCAGATTATTATTATTATTACCTTAATAAAATATATTGCTGCTTTTTTGTGAGGTGCACTCCACTTAGTTGTGAAACTTACTCAAGGATAATAAATTTTTAGAGGCTAAAGTGAGAGAAAATCTTGACCACAGATACCACATCATCAAGAAGTTCAAAGGGTCTCTGGTTCTCTGACTCACACTTAACTGTATTTCCCAAAATTACAGGGAGGATGCTTTGGCTTCTTCTTATCCAGATTGCTCCAATGTTATATTTCCTATAATACATTAATGCTACTCACCAAATTCTCTAAAAATACATAGTTTCACATGTAAACCCCGAGATTTTTCCAGAAAAAAATTATGAATACTGTTCATCATATGAAATTGGCATTCACTGAGATAGATCATCAGCTTGAAAGATCTTGATTTATGGCACAGACTTTTGTCTCTTGAGCTCCTGAACTGATTGACATAAATAATTAACATCCTTTGGATGAACAGGAAGTAAAAAGCATAAGATACTAAACATCTGTGTTTCACAGGTTATTCTTTAAGCAAAAGAAATATTAAGCTTCAGATTTTTTGTTCCTGTTCCTGTTGTTTCAGTCTGTCAGCCTCAGCCCCATACTTTGTGCATGTTTTCTTCTGCTCCTTGAGTTTTCTGCTGCAGAGCAGGTCTTCTTTTTGTGAAAACTGTTATCCAGTGCTATTCCTTAATAAAATCTGTAGCTGTAATTTCCAGCATCACCATATTCAATCTCCAAAAGATCACTGGCTCAAAAAGTTGTCACTATAATATATTTTTTGACCCTCCATAGGCAATAACTGAAACCAAAAGATTTCTAGCAATCAATAATGTAGACAAGGCTTTAACAAAAAGTGATTAAAAATGTTATCTAAATATACAATATTGTAAATAAAGACTTCACAGTCCAGATATGGCATAGACCATTGCTGATGTAAAATAGTGACATGAAATATACCCCAAATAAATATAGGATAATAAGAGAAATTTGTTTTCAAGCAAATAGGAAAAAAAGCAAAATGAGAACTATGGAAAATTTTCATCTCAGGCTGCTCCTCTGTTGCAAATGTTGTCAAGTTTTTGATAATAAGTGAGACTGAGGTGGAGTAAGAACAGTAAATGCCAAGTGATGCTACTGGGAGATGCAAAACTTACCATCAAGAGAGGAGTTGTAATTTGGCATACAGCAGAGTTTTGTTAATATTATTGAAGATGAACAGTGTTAGTAAGTAGATATGAGAGAATATAAAAAATATAACAATGAAAACGCCTTGGGCAAAGTGTTGCACATGATGGGATTTGGTATAAGCCAACTTAAGGTGAAAACAATGAATTAAATAATTTTTCAGGAGCTTGTAAGTGGCAGCAGGAGAGCAGATAGCAAAATAAACATTGTTGTTGCTGAATTCCTTATTATGTATTGTTTTCATGCAGGATAAGAAGAGTATCTGGTTGGGCATGAGCATGCAAGTCAATTCATTACTACAGTTAATCTGCTTTTTCACAAACATATACCTAATCATAAGAAATTAAATCTCGTGGTTTAAAGTGGTGAGTTCAGCCCCACTGAAAAGGTACATTATGAGCTATGATAACTGTTTTAAAAAGGTATGTTTGCAGTGCTATTAAAAAGGTGCACTGATTACTGCATTAATCTCATGTCAACCTTGAAGCTGAGAAGAGATAAATGCGAAAGATAATTAAGAAAGAGCAGTATAAGGAACATGCAAGCTCATCTCTGAGTTCTAAAAAAAAAAGGAAAAATATTCATTTGTCTCAATTATGTTTCTCTAGGAAAGGTAGAGGCTGAAAGGACAGCTGGATAACAGTGCTGTGAGAATCTGATAAGCAAAAAGGATCAAGGTAGATCTGCTCATTGGCCATTACAGAAGAAAAGATAATATAAGCCTTCTTCCAGATCTTAGATCTGGAGAGCACATTAGTCAGTGAAGCGAAGTGCTGAGCAGCACAGTTGTAGTTCCTATCAGTTTTTCAAAACTATGTAAAGAAATATCTCTTTATTCTGCCTCCAGCAATGTAAAACACAAACTCTATTACCCTTTGCTTCTTGCATTATTCATGCAGCTGTATTACTATTAAGAATAGCAAGACAACAGCTGATACCACTATTCTGTTGAGAAATTTACACTGTATTTAATATGGTCCATAGGTGAATATGACTCTTATTTATACAGCACGATACTCTAATTGGGGTTTTAGAGACAGTAAAAAGACACGAAAATTGCTTTATGTAAAGAAAGTCAAAAGGGATGCAGTACAGGAGCAGACAGGATCTCCTGAATCATGGGGTGGAGTCCTCAGCTTTAGCAGGAAAATCTGTCCCAGATGACTTTTATTACCACTGCCCTTCTGCTGAAAGAATCTCTTGGAATTGTGTTCTTTCAGTATTTATAAATAAGTTTCTCTTTTTCAATGTAAAGGTGGATATGGACAGTTATCCTCATTATTTGGTGTCAACAGTATACTTTTAACCTATATATTATGAGTGGAAGAAGCTTAATGCTGTTCCTAGGCTTTCCAGGAAAATATTCTCTTGTCCTAGAGTTTTGGAGTCATAGAACCATAGAATGATAAGGGTTGAAAGGGATCTTAAAGATCATATAGGTCTCCAACCATGGGCAGGGACAACTACCACTAGATCATGTTGCTTAGAGACTCATCCAACCTGTCCTTGAATACTGCCAGGGATGGGGCTGCCACTACTTCCCTGGGCAACCTATTTGTGTCTTACCACCCTCATAGTGAAGAATTTTCTCACAACATTTTACCTAAATCTCTCTTCAGGTTTTAAACCATTGCCCCTTGTCCTTTCACTACACACCTGTGCAAAATTCCTATCCCAGCTTTCTTGTAGGCCCCCTTCAGGTACTGGAAAGCTGCTATAAGGTCACCTCATCATCCTCTTGTCCAAGTTGAACAGCCCCAGCTTCCTCAGCCTAATTTCATAGGAGAGGTACTCTGGTCCTCTGCTCATTTTTGTGCCTCTCCTTTGGACACACTCAAGGAGCTCTGTGTCCTTCTTGTGTTGGGGACTCCATAACTGGACACAGTACTCCTGGTGGGGATCTCACAAGAGCAGAGTTGAAGGGGAGAGTCACTTCCCTTGACTGCCTATGTTTCTTTTGATGCAGCTCATGACACAGCTTTCTGGGCTCAAGCTCACATTGATGGCTTGTGGTCCACCGTCATCCCCAAGTCCTTCTCAGGGCTGTCCTTAATCCTTTCTCCTCCCGGCCTGTATTGGTGCATGAGATTGCCCCAACCCAGGTGCAGAACTGTTGAGCTTCATTCAGTTTGCACAAGCCCACATCTCGACCCTGTCAATGCCTCTGGGTGGCATCCCTTCCCTCTAGCACGTTGACTTCACCACACAGGGTGGTGTCATCAGCAAATTTCTTGAGGGTGCACTCACTGTCCATATCACTGACAAAGACAATATTAAATAACACCAGTCCAAGTACCAGCCCTTAAGGAACACCACTCATTGCATGTCTCCATTTGGACATTGAACCACTGGTCACAACTCTTTAGATGTCACCATCCAGCCAGTTCCATATCCAGTGAGTGGTCCATCTACTGAATCCATATTGTTCCAGTTTAGAGACCAGACTGTCATGTGGGACAGGGTAGAATGCTTTGCATAGGTCCAGGTAGATGACATCTGTTCCTCTGCTTTTGTCCACCATTAATGCGAAGGACAGAAGTGGCCTATAGGGAAGGAAATATAAAGCAGAAGGATGTGGAGCTTAAAAGGGAAGAAGTTTCAGAGAGGCACACTGTTTTCAAAGAAATTAATGTCTGAGAATCATAAAATATCATAACACTTCAATTTTGGTTTCTGGATGACTTTAAAACTTCCATAATAAACACTACATATAGAAGTTTTGCATTTCTCATTCCCATTCATTTAGACCTTAAAATTCTAATTCTGTTTTTGAAAGTATTTAAATCACTTTGCCACTTTCCTTTTTAAACTATAACATAAGTTCATTTTACAACTGTGGGCAGTGCGCATATTCACATTATCACCTGCACTGGATTTTGTTATAAATATTTATTACAATTCAATCTCCACTCAGATCTTCACTCAGAAAACTGCAGATGAAGAAAAGCCAAGATAACATGACACAGATGAATGCTAATACATGTGAACTTTTGTTACCAGTAGTCAGCTTTGACATTAACAAAGTCTCTTTTGTCATGCTCAGTATATTGAAAAGTTATTTTAACTGTCTAGAATCTCATAACATCACCAGTCATAATCCATTCCAGAATGTGAGGAAAGTCATTGACTTTTTTGCCCCTCAGTCATCTTCATCATCTGTCTAGACTGAACAAGACAAAACACTTTTCACTTACCAGGGATTTCATAAATCATTGATATTGTAAGAACTGCCAAATATCGTAAGAGTTCTGGTGGTATTTAAGGAAGTCTAGCTTGAAATTCATGCCACTGATGAATGAAAAAGTTTTCAGAGGGATTTTTTAATGCATTTTTTTGTCATATCACATTGGCCACGAAAGAATAAACATGATTTAAGTAATATACTTTTTTATTACTGAATTCACTGGTTTCCCCAGTGCCTGGGGAAAACTCAGGAGTTTTTTACTACAATTACATTGTAGTAAATTCTTCAGAACTGATCTGTTATGACTCTGCCCAAACTGTGTGAAGTTTGGGTGTGGCAAAATAACATCTAAAGGGAGCATGTTAAGTAAGAAACAAATTAGTAATTTAACACATAAAATCAGTTTTTAAATAAAAAAATCATATATAAGTAAAGAAAAATATTTTAAATATTGAAATAATTAATTAATTGATTATGACAGTATCTTGCACTCAATTTTAAAAGTGCATTTCTACTCTACCAAATAAAGCCTCTCCGTTATTAATTCAGATGTTAACAGAGCAGTTAACAAGTAAGAGTCAATTAGAAGTCACGGTGCTCTAAAAAGATCAAACAAATCCACAGTCCTTGAGTAAAACATAATCAATTTTATTATAATAATACTTGAACAGTCACAATCAAGATTTCTCAGGAGAATATATCAGCTAAGGAATCACATTTTAACAACAAAATTTAGGGGATGAAGAAAGCGGTATATCTATTTTAATTTTTTTTTACAGTATATGGACAATTTAAATGTGTATGGGCAGTATATAGACGATGATTTAAATTAGCAAATTTGTTCCCAAGACACAGAAAGGTAATCAACAAGTACTAAACTGAATGGAACAGGAATTAAGAAATTATTTCATTAGATTATGCATTTATCAACTGCACCATCATAAAAATTTAGTTTTATCTACAAAAATCATCCAGTAAAAATGTGAGGTGTTATCATCTGTCCTAATTCCAAATGCATAGTAAGTAATTTAAAATTACAAAGACAGACCTAGTTCTGGACTTAAAACTGAAGCAAAGAAATAAACAGAAATCTTTGGATGTCAAATATTGCAACAGTATTGATCAGCTAAATGATTAGGGGATGCTGGCAGACCCTGAAGACCAGCTAGCATGCACTCACATATGCACTCATACATTAAACTCTTTTGCTCTTTAAACCAAGGTGAGCATATCCAAAATGATTCTTCAGATCAAGTACCAGTTTTTGATATAGTATGAGTATGAGCTAAGGACTGTGCAGCAGATAACCAGTAGGTCTGGGCCAAAACCATTTTCTGGGATGCTAATTGTAGTATCTCAGCAGTATAAACTGTCTTCTCTGGGAATGGTTTCCTTTAGCCCTTAAGAAACAGGTGACTTCTCTGAGGTCTGTGTGTAGTTTCCAGGGGTGCCTTTTGTCACTGTGACTGCAGTTAAAGTACTAGAGAGATCATTGTCTCACTTAGCTTTAGACCCCCACTGTCTGTGCTCCTGTGGTAAAGTGATGCCTCAGGGAAGCAAGGTGTGTGTCATCCCAAAATGAGTGGGCTGAATTTCAGTAGGATACCTCACTATAATCATTGCCAACAGAGAAACAGAAAACAACTGTCTCAGGATGGATGTCTAACCTTTAGGAGACTGTAGTGAGGTGGAAATATATCCTGTAACCTCATTCACCCAGATCCTAATAATGAGGTAAATCCGGGGAGAAGACCTGAGACAGTAATTATTATATGAATATGTGGCATAAATATGACTCTCTGTTACATACATAGATAAAGTATTACAGAAGTAAGTATTACAGAAAACTGTGGACACACTGACCCATGGGCCAAGTTGAAGCTGTGTAACTGCTGTGTGAACCAACATACGTAGTCATTTGTGTTTTGCAAGCTCATGGAATGTCTTCTATTATTGAAAGGATTTTAAAACAGACAGAAAAAAATATCAGATGCAAACAAATATTGTTACTGGCAATAGGAAAGGGCTGAGATTTCATTATCCAGCAGGACTCCCTTATTCATATGTTCCTAACTAAAGTTTTATGTAGACAGAGTTCTGCATGTTCTCTACTTTTCTTTTACTTATTACTATTACTATTACTATCTATTACTATTATTACTGTTACTATCTACTTATTACTATTTAAATATTAGTATTTTATTAGACATGGAAATTGCCTATATTGATTTCATTTTAGGTCATTGTCAGAACAACCAGATAAGCATGAGTGAATTATATGATCAGTCATGAACCTAAAATAAAATTAAAATTCAATGTTATTCATGTTAATTCAATGCTATTGAATTAAAAGCAGGTGTTCAAGAACAGTCTGTCAGACATTATATGTGCTTGCAATGATGAAGGCAGGTGCAGTTTGTTAATAGCTCAGTGATTAATTAACAAGTTTGGGTTTTATTGAGTGGAATAGCATGAAACTGGTAACACTAACCAGTGTTAGTGACACAAATAATTTGCCTTCCAAAAAAAATGCCCTTGGTTGTCCTCTGGCTCAAACATGCTCTCAATACATGCTTTGAATATGAGGACAAAGCAGTGGAACTCTTGGTTCATTGCTACATTCCCAGGAACATCCAGTGATAGTTTTTTTGATTCTGCAGATTTTGCCTATATTTCTTCTGCCTCATGCTCCACACCAAGCACAGGTGCCCACAGTGTTTGCTGCAGTTGCTTGTTGTAGTTAAGGGTCAGAATAGCAGCCTGGGTGGTTATTTGGTACTGGATTCTCATGGAGGTTTGTGTTTGGTTTTGTTTTGTTGTTTTCTTTTATTTTATCCTCATAGAAGAGTGCTCCAGACTTCAGATGAGACAACACTGCAGTGGGAACCGGTTTCTGTGGTGATTTCAGAATAGGAAGATTATTTTATTTTAAAGTCTGAAAAGCAAGTGTTATATAAAATATCTAAAGATGCTTCACTTTCTGGGCAACTTTCCCAGTCATTTGCAGTAAACAGGCCACCTTTTGGAAGGCAAAAGCCAACAAAATTCCCACCCAGCAGGGATGGCAATGTTGAGCTACAATATGCTACTATTGCCTTCCACCATCATGGAAAACACAAAGCAGAGCACATAAGCTATTTAGCAAATAAATAAAATTGCTGGAAAGTTGCCATTGTTAAGACAAAAGCTGGTTATTTAGACAAACTCTTCAAGGTCTTACAACTCCTTGAGTATTCCTTAGCATGGTAAATAATTAAAACAAAATATAAGTTTTGCTGCATGAAAAAAAAAATAGAGTGTAGTAGTACTGAAGGCAAAATAATATGCATAATCTCCTCAGAAGACTACATGGCCCCAAATTCAGCTTTCACTTAATAAAGGTGACTTATTTTAAATAAATAGGACCTCTGTGGTTATCTAAAAAGAATGCAATCCAGATTTTCCTGTGAACATCAGTTCACAGTTACAAAGTAAGGTATATTTATGGCACCATTATTAACACAAATCATCATTGGTTTGCTTTTATTTCAGCAAATTGTTATTTTATATTTTGAACTACTGAAAGTGTTAAAAGTTGTTTTCCAAGTTTCTCTTCCAACATATCTGTCCAATAATATAAAAAGATTTTTATAAAAGGATAATTAGCTTATATTAACCTATTAAAAGCATAAAAATTTATTAATATTAGAGCTATTATTGTCTGATACTATTCGAAGTCAAATATTTTTTTTTTCATGCTTATGAACTTGCTGCCTTTCACTCTTTTAGTCAGCAATAATGACAGTGAACTAAAGATACAACTATGAGAATAGCTCCTTATCCCCTGATTAAATCAACTCAGCTTGAAACACCAGTATGTATACGAACACAGTGGCTTGGTCCACCCAGAACCAAACCTTACTTCATGAATAATTCTACCTCTGCATGTTCCTAACAGAATTAGAAATGTCTTTGCAATGAGAGACATTCTCATCAGTCACTGAGTAGTCAGGTGGACTAGATACTGATTTTGCCTGTGTGGTAGAGCTGCTGAACTACTTTAACACAGAGTACTCATCTTCAAATACTACAGTAATGTAGCTGGGCAAAATATCTCTGGCAGTGGGGCATCTCCATTGCCCTTTGCCTTAAGCTTATGAGGGCTAAAGTCAGCAATAACCAATCTATTTTTGTAAGTTGGCAAATATTTTCAATAGCACTGAATAAACACTTCTAACGATGGTGATAGTAAGAAAAGCCAGTTGCAGTTATGAATTGTGGTTGCTCCATCTTTCTTTTACAGAGAACTGGCTGCTGATTCAGTTCTCTTTACTTGTAAGTTTATCGTTTAAGATACATCATGGAAATCTCCAGAAAGCTCTGGTTACATTTATTTGAAGTCAGGCCTTCTTCTGGTAATTTACCTTCACAAACGAGTAATGTCATCAAAACCACCAGTCACCACTTCAAAACACTGACTCTACAGCTAAGTATGCTCCCACATCGACACCAGCAAATCTGAAAGAAAAAAACTGAGGCTTTGCTATATTTCAAGCCAAGAAAAGTACAGTTGAGAACTTGCAACTAAATTCTCTTTATTCCTATTTCCTACAAGCCTAAACATATCCTAAAGGAGTAAGAATAAATGCTAAAAAAAAGTTTGGTTTTAAAGAATGGAAATACATTATAATTCTTACATGTGGACAAGTTTTAGTAGTAATGTAGTTACTGTACACTGTCAAAGTAATAATATATACATACATTTGCAAAATGATATCTAATGGAAAAAAAACTTGATGAGTGGAATGGCAAGAAGGCTGAAGGCTCTGGTGTGTACATGGCACATGGACTAGAGCCCTCACCTCAAGTCTGTTAGTGGTGATTTTGCTTTTGCATGCAACACCAGCAATGAATGTTCAACATTAGGCACTACACCATGACTAAATACCAAAGGTCTTAAAAAGCCAACATATTTACACACATATTTAAATTTCAAAGCATGGATCTTACAATTTTAAAAAATATTGGATCACATTTGTTTTACACTAGCTGTTACTCAAGAGGATTTCGGAACTATGGACATAGGAATTCTTTGCTTTCCAGGTGATACTTCAAAATGCTAAAAATTAAGGCTGAAAATTCATAAGAAGCAAGATCAGAGAAATCTTCTAGCTTATTAGATATAACTTCATTATATTAAAGGTTGCTGCAGTTTATAATGCCTTTCATAAAATCAGCAACACCCTCTTGAAGATTCACTAAGACTACCCATGCCCTATCTTGCAGGAACAATTTTCTGACACAATTTATACTACTATGCTATACATTGCCATAGATATTTTGAAATTAAGCTTGATGGTTGCTCTGAAATTAACTTTGTTTTCTTGCTCTGATCATTCTCTGCCCTTTATAACTGATTGTCTTCTTACAGCAAGAATTTCCACAAGCTTTGGTTAAGGCCTCAGGCAAAGGAACATGTTTGCTAATCAGGTTCTTAGAAGCAGATTTAAAGCAATAATTACAAGCACCTGAACCCTCTAACCACTTGTCATTATGATCACACAGCAAGTTAAACAAGCAGCTTCCTCTCCTTCTTGCTAAAGGACAGCCAGGACCTGATAGCTGATTTATCTTTATCACTTAAACTACAGCAGAGGTCTTTTGCAGAAAATTTTTCTTATAAGCAAAAGTGGCCTATACATGTACTTCAAAAGTTCCTCAATATTTGTTACATAAGCCTATATAAGCAAATTAGAGTTTATCAACCAGTTTTCACTACTTTCAGCGACGGATCTGTCAAACAAGAAAGCAAGGTAATATTTTCATTTATTTTTTATATATCATTTTTTGGTTTGGTGGAGTAGAAGCTAATTTTTTATATTTATTTATAATTTTAATTTATAATTTTGTGATTTTTATATTTATATTATTATATATTAAAATTTACATCATAAGGATTACTGAAGTTTGATAATTCTTAATAATCCTTCTTTGTATTTATACTGAATTCTGTCCCATTTTTGTTGATATAACTAAAGACTACATACAGTGCTTTTGAAAATGTAGTAGTCTTAAGTTCCTCAGAAGAAATAAAATATTTGGTATGAAGACAGTACTTTTGTAAAAGTTTTATGCTCTCCATCTTAGAAGAGCCTCTATAAATGCAATTAGTCTTTTTGTTATTAAGTAGTTTGCATATTAATTGGAATCAAGAATTGAAATGAGGAGTCTTTTATAATGAAAACAGAAACCCTTCTTTGCAACTTATACAGTACAAGTCAAGCTGATTGTCCCTTCCTACAATCTAATTCTTTTTCTATGAGATCAAGGCTCTTATGTTAGATACAGTTTAGTAACACAATGGTTTTACTCCATTTTTTAAAATTTATGAAGATGTAAGAGGCATTTTATATATTTCACTAGACTTTTTTTTTTTAAAGAAGTAACTTGGAATAAAATTTTCAGATATTTTGACTCTGCAACACTGACTTTTCAGCACCCGTTTTACACTGTCCACCAGAACTGACGATGGCACTCCAGGCGTGAGCTCACAGTGACTTGAAGTAAATATAGGTTTTAAATACATCAGTTTTCAAATAAATTTTCCTGATGCCCTATTCTTTATCCTCCATCTGTTGTCTATCTGGGCTAAATGCAAGCACATTTCAGATGAGTGGATCACTGACAATGAACGAGAGTCTGGAGGTACAAGAAAATAGTTTCTTATGCTACAACTCAGAGAACAGCAGGCCAGATAGGTGAGGGCTACATCTACATATAAAAGGAATAAAACTCTAGACTGAGAAGGGAGAAAGCACCCCAGAAAGTTAGGGCTTGGGGTATTCTTGTCTAGTCTCATTTCTGCAGGGAGGTAGGGTGCCAGGTATGGTTTAATTTACAGAGGCAGATCACTTAATTCAGTCCTAATCTTATGATTGTTGAAAATTATCTTCCCATATCTAGTTAAGCATTCCTCTTCTGCTGCAAAAGTTGAGTATTTCTGATTTCTGAAGAAATTTTCCTCTCTACCAGTTGTTGTACAGTGAATGTGAGCTCATCAATCTTTTTCCAGGTTATTCATTGCCTGTTAGTGAACTGCCACTCCAAGTCAATTCATGTATAGATATGTGCATTTCTCTCTATGCATGATAAATATATATATAAATATAAAGTATATATCTTCTTTATTTTGAAGTTGTAATCTACAAATTTGAAACACAACAGTAATTTGGAAAAATTTTAGATTTCTTGGTATTTCCTTCATGGCTTCTTGCACTCCTGTGCCATCACCCTGCAGTGTTTTAAAGGAGGATATTTTCTTCCTTTTATCTGCCAAAGAATGGGTCTCATGAATAGTGGACTGTGGTATGCAATCTTTAGTCAGATGGAAGAAAGAATCATAGAATCATAGAATTTTCAGGGTTGGAAGGGACCTTTAAGATCATCTAGTTCCAATCCCCCTGCCATGGGCAAGGGACACCTCCCACTAGATATCAGAGCCCTGTCCACCCTGGCCATAAAAATTTCCAGGGATGGGGCTTCAACCACCTCTCTGGGCAACCTGTTCCAGTGTCTCACGACCCTCATCGTGAAGAACTTCTTCCTAGTTTCCAATCTAAATCTTCCCACTTCTAGTTGGAATCCATTCCCCCTAGTCCTGTCACTACCTGACATCCTAACAGGTCCCTCACCAGCTTTCTTGTAGCCCCCTTCAGATACTGGAAGGCTACAATACGGTCTCCTCAGAACCTTCTCCTTTCCAGACTGAATAACCCCAACTCAGTCTGTCTTCATAGGAGAGGTGCTCCAGCCCTCTGATCATCCCTTCTCTGGACACACTCCAGCGTGTCCATGCCTTCCTTGTAATAGGGGCTCCACACAAACCGGAGACAGATAAACCAGATCCTTGTTCCTCAGCAAGGGTTGGAGTATCTTGGCCGTTTCCTTAGTGACAATTACTTCACTCACCCCAGAACTGTATGAAGGAACCATCCCTGCCAACATGACATGAGTACTTACGTGATGTGTGACAGGGTGTGCTTTCCAGAAAAGGTTACAGACTGCTTTCTGGATCTTATTCGGGTATCTTTAAGGCAAGAGCTTTGGATTTCAAAACTGAATTTGCGTAAATACATAAATTTAGATCTGTCTCCAAAGTTTCACTTGTAAAAAAAATAGCACCCATGCTTCCCTGGAAATGTATTGCCTGTGTCATAGCTTTGCAGTGCCTCTATATGGAATCTTACCTTAAAATGTATAGACTATTTCAGTTCAGTCCATAAGCATCTGCATCTGAAGGAGTATGCTATTTATTCAAGTTAGGCAATATGCTTTTTAGCAAAAAGAGGTATTTTGCAAGAAATATAAAAAATTTTCTTTAAAATTCTTTTTCTTGTTTCCTTGAAACCCTTGCAGACTCTGTTAGTCAGGAGAACTATATTCAGTAATTTCAGTAGTAAAAGAAAATAATTAGACATAAACTGTTTCCGCTTCCGTTCTAATGAGTAGGACCTTGGTTTTTTGATTTCCTCTAGTCTGAGAGCATATACTTCTTTTTTCAATTTCTGTGTGTCTTGCTCCTGTAGGATTTGTACTGAATTGTACAGAATAAAATTGTACTGAATTCATGGTGTCATTACTACACACTCGAGGCACATAACATTTTACCCAAATTGATGCTATGTGACTTCCTGTGATGTTTTGTATTTTAAACAAACAAAGCAAGCTGAAATATGAACCTAAATAAAAGCTGGAGGGCAAAGGGAAGTGTGAAAGATGATATGCAGAGGTGGAGCTTTTCCTGAGGCCCTGGGTCTGACCCCAGCGCTGGCCCAGCTGGGGTTGCTGCAGCTACAGAGCAACATCGGAGCAAGCTGGAAGGAGCTGTGACTCCATCTCTCCAGGAAATTGGGATGAATTATTTTCAGACAGTATTTTAAAAGTGCTTTAGAGCAGCCTGTGTAGTGGTATGGATAATGGTATTTTTCTGGGTACATCTGTTGTCTGTTCAGACAAGTGTTTGCATTCAGCAAGCTGTCTCTTTTGGCCAGGAGGCTCTCTACCTGCCAGGTCTCTGTCACAAAAAATCCTGAAACACCTTATTCCATCTTAATTAGGTTATTCAAACAATGTGCTTTACCCCTTTCTTCCTTGTGTGGCCTTCAAATCCTGCTCCCCTGGCTTTGCCCATTTTTAGCTCAAAATGTTGCTGGCTGACAGCAGTTGCCAACCGATGGCTGTTCAGACATTCCTCCTCCCTCCTCTTGTCCCTCCTCACATCGTTTTCCCACCCCTGAGCTGTCACCACCTTTCTCTGAGCTACACCAGGGAGAAGAGGAGAAAATTAATTGTGTCATTTTTGCATAACATCTTTCTACCATCATAACCCTGCAAATGTTATCTCCTTGCAATTACAGCGAGTTTCCACAGGCGCAACTTCGTTTATTTAAATAGACCTGGTTCTGATTGACACATGCAAGTATGTGAGGAGAATCTTGGCCTACTTCTTTGTCATTGTGAGTTATTTCAGATGTAAGAACATTATTTACTCCTTCAGTTATATAAGGAAAAATATATAGAGACATTCATTGCTGCTGTCACTTCTCCCAAAAAATATAGAATTAATGAGTTCTGACCACAGAATCTTGGCTTGTCTCAGGTGGGTCTTGTGGAGGTTTCAGAGGCAACATGTACACAGCTTTTTATTGAAGGAAAATATTTTGACTAGTTAAGTTTTAAGTTTGCTATAAAACTTTAGTCATGACTTACTTTATAAATAATCCTATAAATAATCCTATGAAACTTTTGCTTTGCTGTAAAACTCCTCCTTTTAAATCTGACCTGTGGAACAGAAAATATTATTTCCTGGTATTCATATTGTGGCTGAATTTTTTCAGTCTTGAAGGGTTCTCTCAAATGGAGGAGTTAATTTGTTCCTTTGTTGCATTCAAAATCCTGATGTAGAAAAAAAGGAAACATTATATGCAAAGTCTGAAATTCATTGCTAGGTGTAGATGAAAACCGCACTGTCAAAATGAAGAATCATTATTATTCCAGACCTGACTGAACAGAAAGGGAAGGATAAAAGGATTAAGAGAATTCCTCTTTAAGGAAAAGTCTCAATAAAAACAATGTGACTCAAATTGTTACACTCAGGCTTTTAGTATTTGCACATTGCTCTAGCCTTATGCCACCTCGCATCCTATGGTTGTTGGTTTCAGAATGGGGTGTCTGGGAGCTTTACACCATCCTCAGTCTCTCACCAGGATGAGTATGACTTTGATACTGATTGTTTCTTTTTCCATACTGTAGAGGCCATTTACATACTTTTGTATGCTTCCTGAGCATTTTTATACCTTGTTCATGCTGCACTGATCTGAAATGCCACATTAAATACTAATTTACTATATTGTCAGTGTGACTATTCTGCATGCATGCTCTTTGTTCTCTCTTACCCTTATAGCTGGTTTTGCTCAAATCCCTAAGCTGGCATTTCTGCACTGGTGAGGTGTTCATAAGCTTGGGGATGCAGGATCCTCTTGAGCCCAACTGTTATCATCCCACAACATCCCTATCCTGCTATGCAAGGATGTGCCTGTGTTCCAGTTTCCAACACCTTGCTCTCATCCTATCCTTATTCTCTGCGCTACATCAAGATGCAACACAAATATTTCATCCTACACAAAAAAAGCTACTTCCTATTAGGATTAATTTAAAAATTTACTACAGGGTTATACACCTCAGTTACAAAAAAGCTACACAAATAGTAAATCAAATCAAATAATAATAAATTTTCATTATAAAACTGCTTCTACCAATAAACAAAGTTGAATAAAACTCCAGGTTGACCAAGCAAAGCCTAGACCATAAGTCTGACAAGTCCTACTTCTGAAGCCTTATGAAAGGCAAGGAAAAAACCAAACGTATTCCATTTAACTAAAATATGACTTACATTGTTACTTGTTTTGAAAAATTTTTTTTAAGCAACAAACAATGAACAATTTGCATCAGATAATCATAGATCCTGCAAATGGATATGTTTTGATTACATGTGCACCCTCGCTCCTGGACTGCACCCTTTAGACACTATATACTTCCACATCCCACTGGAGATGGGGGTTGTCCTGGTCTACATACATCCCTGCATGTGCTTTCAGTCTAATCTTTGCAAGAGACAGATCCTTCCTTGGTCTTTTCTTTTGAAGGACAAGCCCAGTTCTTCCAGCTGCTCCTCACAGGTCCTGTGTAATGTTAGCCCCTAAGCCATCCTCTTTGGCATCTTGCCAGTTTATAAGTCTTTCTACGGGGGGCCCAAAACTGGTGTGATCTCATCACTACCTTTGGCTTTACAATGTCAAAATGCAGCCCAAGATGCTGCTGCCAGAACTCACCCCTTACTTCAGTTCAGTTTGCTGCCCACCAGGAGCCCCAGGGGCTCTTCAGCAGAGCTGCTGCCTGGGTAGGCAGGCCCTGGGCTGTATTGGTAACTCAGGGTTATTTCTTCCCAGATAAACTTCCTGAGTTTTCTGCTTTCTCTAAGGTCCCTCCAGCCTGCCCTACAGCACAGTGACCTCTCTCTCCAATTCTCTGTGGTCCACAGGCCTGCTCAGGCTGTATTCCATCTCATCAGTCAGATAAAAACAATTGAGTTGATTGTTAATACTTTAGGAAATCCCTATTTAAAAAGACTCCTAATTGATATTGCAATAGAAGAGACTTGGAGTAGCATTTCCCAGAATGGGAATTAAATTAAACTCCTGGAAGGAAGGCAATACAGGCTGAACTTCAGGGTTCTGAATTTGGGACTCCTATTTTTTGAATAAAAATCTAAAACCCCTGAATATTGAGGGGTGTTTTTTTGGTTTTTTTTTTGTTGTTTTTTGTTTGCTGTTTTTTTTTTTTTTTCTCGGATTTTGTTACACCTGACCAGAATTGTATAATAATTTTTAAATTTCCATTTTTAAACTTAATTTAAATATTTCTTTATTCAAATATATTTGGAATAATTGATAGTTTCATCTACCTTAAAATAGAACTCCACAGGTTTTTCCAGACAAATCTAGTGTTACTGAATTTAGGAAGTACAGTGTGCTTGCTGCTGTTTGAAGTCTGATGTCTGAAAAGCCACAAAATATTTTCTGGCTTCTAAGGCCTGCTCTTCAGCCCAGAGGCAAAAGGCATTGTGCTTGTCAATTGCAAATGCAAAAGTAACTTTCATTTCATTAACAATGGTTACATTATAGTGTTGATTATTATAAAACTATGGTTTCAATTTTGCTGGGTTTTTAGCTTTCTTCCCTTAATCCGCAAACTGCCATAACATATCAAAGCTTCTCTAAATTCCAAGATGAACTGATTCTTGTGTTAAAAAACTTTCAGCAACTCAACTGTATGCCACAGCAACGAAGCTGTGTAGGACAACACCTTACAATATTTTTCTTTTTTTGTCTCAAACTTTTCTGGTCTTTCTCAAAACAAAATCATTTCTAGTGTTATCAGTGTATGAAGTCTTCAGTATTAAAGATGTGAAGACAGAATTAGTATTATTGCCTCGGAATATTATTTTGCATACCTCATGCAAATTATCCTTTTTAAAAATGCAGGCTGAACCAGGAATAAAGCCTGAACCTTATTGTTTAAATTTCTAGGATGTTTCTTTTCCTTTGGTATCAACAAAGTGCCAATTTTTTTCAGGATTAACTTCCTAAATTCCCTTAAAAGGGTGAGAAATTGGTCAGGAGATTGTGCAAAGCCTGCATGACTAAATAATTCACTGTGATTCTGTGATTCTTTCATTATTTTGGCCGTATTTCTTACTGGGGTAAATGGGAGGATAGAATTTCAAAGTGGATTTTTCTCCTTCCACCAGAAAAGATCAGAAAATTCATTTCTCTAACAGGGACAAATAGCATGGATTTGAGGGATAATGAATAAGAACTTTAAATACTTTTAGCATTCATTTTAATATGAAGTGTCTTCTCTCTGGAGAAACTCTGAGTCAAACTCTCAAAATTTAAATTTTTTTTTCTCAGCAGTTAATTTTTAATCAAGTCTAGTTTAGATTTAGACAATTTATTGGATTTACTCAGTTTAGAAATAATTAAATTATATCCCTCTATTATTACCTCTGTGTTGAAAACATTCCCTTCTGTCTCCATTAGGCTTGTACCCAATTGCTCACATCTTTCCTCACTGGCAGTAATTGTTTCATGCAGAGAGTCCAGCTGTTGGGTCATAATATCATCATCCCAATCTATCATATTCAATGACTTCTGGAAAGCTAAATCACTTCTGAAGCCTTAAATGAGGAGGTATTTAGAGATAACATTGCATATATGTGACAAGATGCTTTTACTGATAGAAGTGACACTTTTTCTTGTTTTCAGCAGTCCCAAAAATAATTTTAAAACTTTTAAAGTTTAAAGCCCTATGTAATGTATATACAAGTTATTGTTGTTGCTATTATTAAACAAGTTTAAGCAGCATTAGGTTTTAAGTGTGATGAGGTATTGTAAGTTTATAAAAACTGTCATATTGTAACCTTTAAAGAACTAGGAGGAGCTGACATGATGCTCACTTAATATTCTTCACTCATACTGTTGAATACCTAAGGCAGTTTGTCACCTGAGTATTAACCAGCGTGACAGAGACTATAGGGATATTTTGACACATGTCACATCAGGGTAATAGCTATATTATCCATTCAGCATAAGGAGATTATTATGAAATTCTACTGTGTTGCAAACCTGTCATCATCTGAAATAGAACCTGAATTTTTAGAGAAAAATTTTGGGGGGTGGGTTTTTTGGGGGGTGGGTCTTTTTTATATCTATATACCTCTATATATCTATATACCTTTTTTATATATATATACCTATAACTTAACCTAGGTATGGATATTCCAGTTACAGAATTTTAGAGTAAAGAACTTTATGCTTTGCGACTATGTTTTTTGTTGGGTTTTGTTTGTTTGTTTGGGTTTTCCTTGTTTTTTGTTTTTTAGAATAAGTAAAAATCCTGTTTGGATGATTTTCCTGAATTTAATCTGGGGGATAAGTAAACTGAACTCCTATGCCTTAGGTCTTTTAATGGAAATATATACGAGTAACATTTATAACCCAAATTGAAGCACATGAAAAAAACCCAGAAAAGAAACGCTGGGGCTGCTCATTTATTCAGATGATTAATGCTGCTGTAAGTGACTGTTCAGATATGTTTACAAGTAACAGGAAAAATTCACCATATCCCTAAAAGCAAACTAAACACAGCCAAGACACAGGCCCAGGAGTTACTGCTGAGTCTTCAGGGCTGTTGCTCACTCAGCAATATCTGGAGCTTCGCTTTGTCCTGAGCTGGCAGCCGTCTCTCAAAAGAGTGGAGAATATAGGTGCCTGAACAGGTCCAGAGAAGAGCAAGGAGGCTGTGAAGGGATCCAGCACAAGTCCTGTGAGGAAGGGCTGAGGGATCTGGGGGTGTCCAGTCTGGAGAAGAGGAGGCTCAGGGGAGACCTCATCACTCTCAACAACTCCCTGAAAGGAGGTTGGAGCCAGGGGGGGTCGGTCTCTTCTCCCAGGCAACTACCAGTAAGACAAGAGGGCATGGACTTAAGCTCTGCCAGGGGAGGTTTAGGTTGGATATTAGGAAGAAATTCTTTACAGAGAGGGTGATCAGGCATTGTTCAGGAAGGTGGTGGATTCTCTGTCCATGGAGGTTTTTAAGAAGAGACTGATGTGGCACTCAGTGCCATGGTCTGGTAACCATGGTGGCAGTGGATCAAGGGTTGGACTTGTTGGTCTTAGAGGTCCTTTCCAACTTGCCTGATTCTGGGATTCTATGAAATGAGGGCCACAACAGCATGGTCGCTTTTGGCAGAGTTCAGCCCCTATTAGGCAGCTGTGTGGACACATGCAGAGCCACGGCACGCATCGCTTCACAGGCAGAAAAATCTCTCTTCTCTGTTATATTTGCTAATAGCTGCTGTCTCTGTAGAGCAATTCTGTCTTGTGCCAGGGGCTGTGTGACTGCAAGGGGAGGACAACATAGCCGTGTATAAGCCTGCTTCTTGCCATGCAACTGTCTCATTATATTCACCCTATGCTGCAGTCTCCCTGACCTCCTAGAAAGAGGTGTAGGACACCTGGCCATTGCTAAATGACCACAGGACAATTCTACAACACCAACTGACAGCAGGGAAGATGTCGCACCCATCGGTGGGTGGTGCCAGGTTCAGCACCATGAATAGAACCTCAGGGGACTGGCAGCTCTGTTCATGGTGCTCTGATTTCTGCAAGGAAACTGCATGTATATACATATATACACATTTCAATCAAATGTGAAAAATGTTAAATGAATCTAACTATAAACAGTGAGCATTATCAGTTCTAGAAGCTGCTACTGACTGAGAAACTTGCTGTTAATTTCAGCAAGTGCAGCTACTTATGAGAGACTTAGCTGAATGCAAAATTGCAAGACATAAAATTAGCTCTATTCTGGCACAACCCAGGACAGTAATATTAAGCAAATAAAATTTTAAGACATCAGAATACTTTTTCAGTACTGCAACATAAAAGGAGCTATCCATAATACTTCTGATTGAATTGCCTATATCTCGGTAATTTTTCATGTTAAAAATTGTGCATCTCATACACTTGAACTCCCCTATATATACACAGTGTCCTGATAGCAATCAGAGCACCATGAACAGAGCTGCCTGTCCCCAGGGCTGCTGAGTGACCATCACCTGCTGATCAGTGTGCAGTTGTCCTGCTGGAGGGTCAGCAGTGTACAAGTGTCTGGTGGCCATTTGGCCCTCTCCCTGTATAAATCCCTT
Source organism: Heliangelus exortis (assembly GCF_036169615.1). Lineage (NCBI taxonomy): Eukaryota > Metazoa > Chordata > Aves > Apodiformes > Trochilidae > Heliangelus > Heliangelus exortis. Next base: position 95,382,762 of record NC_092424.1, on the reverse strand, counting down.
AGAAAACCATAAAATACCAAGGCACAAAGGCAGGGATGAACAGAGCAGGTGGTAAGACAGCATTAAGTCATTCATATTAGAGAGATGGGTCACTTTGCTATACAAGGATAGGGAAATGGGAGTAATTACTACTGTAAAGGAATGTCATTTGAGCTATTTTCTCTGTAGCTCAGGTCGCTGACAATGCATATGCTACTGTAAAGATGCATGTATTGGCCTTATCAGAGAAAGGGGCTGAGTTGTTCCAAATACTACCTAACTGACAAAGACATGATTGCACAATTAAAATCCTGCCTATAACAGGGTTTTATATATATATATATAAGTATATAAATATATATATAAATATAACAGGCTGAACAGGTGAACAGGCTGGAGAGGGTCCAGAGAAGAGTCCTGAGGATGATCAGAGGATTGGAGTACCTGCCATACACGGACAGGCTGAGAAAAATGGGTTTGCTGAGCCTTGAGAAGAGGAGGCTTAGGGATCTTATTACAATGTTCCAGTACTATATAACAGCAACAAAGAAGATGGAGATTCCCTATTTACAAGGAGTCACGTGGGCAAGACAAGGGGCGATGGGCACAAATTGCTCCTCGGGAGATTCTGTTTGAACACAAGAAGAAAATTTTTCACTATGAGGACCGTCAGACATTGCAATTGTCTCCCAGGGGAAGTGGCAGATTTCCTCACCTTGGAAAGTTTTAAGTCTCAGCCTGATAGGGTACTGGGACATATGATATAAGCAATAATATTAGAAGGGTTGGACCAGATGATCCTTGAGGTCTCTTCCAGCTTAACCTTCTATCATTCTATGTCATGCTATGATTGATCACTGTTACATATATTTTCAAAAAACAAATGTGAGAAAAGAGGGTGTTCATCGTTTAACATTTCTGTACGTGTACATGTCAGGAGAATTTTCTGAATATTCTCCTTTACTCTATGAATACTATCTGATTTGCCCATGCAGACAAGAATTAAGTAGAGGAAGAAAAGAGAGTTTACCACAATATATATTTCTTTACCATTTGAAAGGTTTTTTACCAGCAGAAAGACACAGCTGAGCATATTACACGTCCATATGCTACCTATGGCATCCTTATTAAAATTCCTTGGAGAAAAGGTCTCTTCTCCTGTATTACTACATTTGTATGCAGTGATAATTACTGAAATCACAAAATGGAGGAGATGGCAGCATGGACAGCCTGGAGAGTGTCTCTAAGGTAATATCAAGTATGAGGTATGGAAGACAGATTACTTGAGCCAGAACTAGTTGCACTTCTTATTTATAGTATTTTGTCTTTTGATTGTCACCTCAGATATTAAAACAAAGTGGCTGTTGTCCTTTTTTCTTTCTGGCATGAAAAATATCAACAATCTCTGCCTTTTTTACTGAGAATATGTAAAATACAAGTTACTCAAAAGTATTTTTTTTTCCACATTGCTAAAATAAACACCACATTGTTTTGTTTTGGTAATTATTATGTTAGCATAGTTTTAGCAAACATAATCAAATGCCAAGATGCTGTTCCCTATAGTGCTTTATATAAAGAATGTAAAATCATTTAAGATTGTTGCCAGTAAATCCATTCATTAGCAGAATTTTGAATCATCTATTTAGAGCTGGAGAGGCCTGCATTTAGTCTTGCAAATTATTGCAGTAGCTAATAAAAAATGTAGGTGCAAATCTATCCCTCTCAAAAAAACCAAACAAAAAAAAAAAAATCCAGGTACTGAATAGCAAAGATTTACCAGCAATAAACTCAAATAAGCTACTCATACGAGCAAGTGGTGGACAAGTTGAATGAGGAGGAAACTTTGGTCCCATTAAGTGTAAGCATGGCAGCAAGGAGCTAAGGAAACAATATAAATCAGTGAACCATAGCCAGAATTATTAAAAGAAAATTGATTTCTTAAAATGCAGAAAATAAATCTTAATAGCTACATATGCCACAGAATGCAGCAAATTTCTCCAACAGAACAAACTGATAAATCTAGTCCACTTCACTGCCAGATGTTACTGAAATTATTTCAGGATCTATAAGCAAGAGTGGTGTATGCATAATCACATGTTGTCAGAAATTTGGCAGCTACTTTCATCTTTGCTTCATTGCATTGCATGGTTCCCATTTGTCATTTCATGTCACAAACCCTCAAGTAGGAGCCATTAGAGTGCTTCAGCTAACATGCTGCTACAATGGTTTAAATGAGAATCAGAAACTCACTTTCTAAATGTAGTCCTTAGAGACAGACAAGTAAGATTACTCATAAATGCCTAACTGAGTTGATTAACAGTTATGCTTCCAAGACTCATGTCCTTCAATTAGGTGTCAAAAGTGCAAAAATTATCACACCTTTATCAATTCAGCTAATCTATCTACTGAAGGTCTCTCTCGAAATTAGTACAAACCCATTTAAGGGTTATTATTGTACCTTTCTTTCATACTACTTTCTATGTAACTTGTCATTAAAGTCTTTTATGTCTCTGATTAGTTGAACCCATTAACTGCATGGCACTCACTGAAAAAAATTGTCTCTGCAAATGAGTAACTAGAAAGGGATTGTTATTTTAAGGCACAATCTAAAATGAAAAAGATAAAATAAATATTTGACTTGTTTTTTTTAAATTGCTCCAGGGACACTGCTAACACAAAAGAAAAATTTTCAGTGCTCTTCTTTTTAAGATGGACTATCATGTTTTAGGGTGCAGTTTTTAGGATTACCTACAAGGACCTTTTAAGCAAGTACATGCCATAATTTATTAGAGAAAATTCTTTGTTTGTGATGTTAAAACTGACAAACTCCTATACATAGCCAAAACATATTTCGAACTCACTCATGTTTGTCTACAAATACATTTATACATAACAAATTTGATGCCCTGTGTTTGCAATACTATAATGTTTCAGCAGACGGTGAATTGTTTTGGTTTTTTTTTGTTCCCACTATCAATCATAGTATTACTCCTGAAAATTGTCCAAAAGGTTATGCTAAATTCATTTTGAGTATTCCATATACCCTCCTTTCTTCTGCATAATATTATTTCACTCCTTCTCTCTTACTGTTAGACTAAACAGCCACCATAAGCTTCTTCTCCACTATTTTTTCCACTTGAAAGTACTTGTCAAAAATATGAATTGTTTACTTATCATAACTAGGAGGAAGCTAGATTTACATGCAATGCACAGAATATTTAACAACAAAAATCCCTAAAAATATTTTCAGACTTGATCATTCAGCTGTGTTGCATATATTGATTCACTGACATTTCTCTTATAGCTGTGTGTTTGTTGCAATTTTTAAATACCTTACACAATGACACTGGCATTTGTTCTGAATTCACTTGTAATAATTACAACATTCAGTGGATGTACATTTACCGTTGAGTACATAAAGTTATCACATCTCTTATTTTCTCTTATTCTTTTGCATAATGTCTATATTGAGACATTGCTTATGCTTTGGTATACAACACAAATGGGCAAAAAGTAAAATAAGGAGTAAAAAAATAACAGGGTGTTCAAAATCTCATTGGTGTTTATATCAGGTGGACAAATAAGATGATGTATAATTCCGTTAATCATAAAAATATCTCATAATTCTATGAGAGCTTTAAAAATCAGAATGGGGTTCAACATTTATCCTCCTCTTACTTTTTTGTTTTATACTTACCTGAGCTCTATTTTTGTGGGTTTTTTTCAGAAATCAGATGAGATAAACTTTTGCAGTGGCAACCTTGCAAAGGAAACTAAATTAGAAAAAGACTGTGTTTTAACTCATTTCTTACATACTGTGATTATATGTATCTATACACACAGGTCTGTACATACATTATATTTTATACATATATTTTAATTCTGAGTTCAACCTGTACTCTGACCTGTTTAGTGGATAAGGAGAAGGCTATGGATGATGTTTTTACCTGGACTGTAATAAAGCCTTTGACACTGTCCCCCTCACAGTTCTCCTGGAGAAGCTGGCAGCTTGTGGCATAGAGAGGTGTACTCTTTGCTGGATAAAAACTTGGACAGGTGGCAGGGCACAGAGATGATGTGAATGGAGATAAATCCAGTTGGTGGCCAGGCACAAGTGTGTTCTCCATGGCTCAGTGCTGGGGCCAGTTCTCTCTAATATCTCTATCAATAATAGGGATGAGGGGATCGAGGGCACACTCAGAAAGTTTGTAGATGACACTATGTTGGGATGGAGTGTTGATCTCCCTGAGGTTAGGAAGGGTCTGCAGAGGGACCTGGACAGCCTGGAGCATGGCCTGAGGCCAACTGCATGAGATTCAACAAGGGCAAGTGTCAGGTCCTGCACTTGGGTCACAACAACCCTATGCAGTGCTTACAGGCTTGGGGAAGACTGGCTGGAAAGCTGCCTAGAAAAAGGGACCTGGGGGTATTGATTAACAGCTGGCTTAATGTGAGGCAACAGTGTGTCCAGGCAACCAGGAAGGCCAACAGCACCCTGGCTGGTACCAGAAATAGTGTGGTCAGCAGGACTAGGGAAGTGATTGCCCCCTGTACACAGCACAGAAGCTTCATCTTAAACACTGTTCAGTTTTGGACCCCCCAATACAAAAAAGACATTGAGGTGCTGGAGCTGGTGAAAGGACACTGGTGAAAGGTCTAGAGCACAAGGCTCATGAGGAGAGGCTGAGAGAATTGGGCTTGTTTAGCCTGGAGAAAGGGAGGCTGGGGGAAGACCTTATCACTCTCTACAACTACCTGAAAGTTTGCAGTGACATGGGGGATAGTCTCTCCTCTCTAGAAAGAAAGGAAATGGTCTTATGTTGCACCAGAGAATATTTAGATTGGATATTGAAAGAAACTTCTTCATTGAAAAGGTTACCAAACATTTGAATAGGCTGTCCAGGGAGTTGGTTGAATCACCATCCCTGGAGGTGTTTTAAAGACATAAAGATGTGGTGTTTAGGAACATGATTTAGCACTGGACTCAGCAGTTAGCTTAATTGTTGGACTCAATGATCTTAAAGGTCTTTTCCAAGCAGAATTATTCTATGATTCTATGTTCTGTTCAGCAGAGGCATCTGGAGACCTGTTTAGCCTGGAGAAGAGGGACACCTCAGCAATAAGTGCCAGTTTCTGGAGGATGCTGTGACTGTGTATGGAAGGGTCCATAGGGCAAGGCACCTGGAAAAACAAAAGATTCAGAGGCAGCTCCTGGGCAGTTCGAGTGCCTGAGCCCAGCTGCTTCAATATATCCATATATGTACTTTCCACTAATGGACCTCCAACCTGCTCAGCTAGAGAAGAAATAAGATAAAAGCTGTTGGTATTGCTCATGTGTGTGTGAGATTGTGTCTGCCTGTGTTATATGTGTGGCCATCCATGTCTGTGAATGCCTGTGTGTTGGATGAGGATTTCTGTGTGCCTCCTGGGGATATATGTACAGCCTCACAATTTGTTTGACCTGGGGACATGGAGACATATTTGCCTCCTGGCTGCATGATTCAGCCTTCTTAACACCCAATGGCTCAAACAGACCCTGCTCCAAGCAGAGTGTTGAACTAGAGTATGTACAGAGGTCTGTTCCCATCTCAGCCATTCCATAAGTCCAGCATCCTCTTCTCCTTTGTAGGCAGGTCAATTTATCTCTGTGAAGTGGGAAACATCCCTCAGTATAACTAGCACATCTTGCCCTAAAAGGACCTGCAAAGACTTCTTAATAATGAAGTGTTTGGTAGTATACAGTCCTGAAAATGGAGGAAAAGATTTGGGAATGTTATGGGGGAAATTTGAGATACAGTTCAGTTTATGGTGCAGCTTTTACCTCTTCAGGGACTCAGGAGGAGTTTGGATTTGGTGGCTCCTGACAGCTCCTTCTCTTTCTATGGAGTCCCAGTGAGCCCTGTGGAACAAAAGGCTTGAGACAGAAAATTTGGTGCCCATGGGGAGGCTCATGGCTAGTTAGGTAGGTGGCAGCCATCAACAGGAATGTCACTGGGCTGTGCTGGGGATGCCAGGTCTGCTTTTGCAGAGTAAGACAACTGTTCAGGGAGAAGGGATGCAAATAAGCTCACCCATGCTGTCTCCTGGGAGTTGTCCTAGTGTGAAGGACATATATTGATGTACTCTAGCTGAGGAAAAAAAAACAAAAGCACAAAACAAACAAATTCCCCCCCAAAAAAGGAAAAAGAAGAAAAGAAAAAAAAAAAAAAAAAAAAAAAAGAAGGCAAGACTATTTTTGTGTACAGCACCTTAAAATATGCATATTCTTTAGAACAGTGTCTTTTTTCTCCAAACAATCACGAAAAATATGTATATACCTTTAATTCTATGTATAATTTTGTTCTCCCTTTATACGATCGTCCTTAATTTTCTTGCACATTCCCAATTCTCATCCACATAGTTCATTTTTCAGTTTTCCCCATAGCCATTATTTCACTGTTCTCTTATACATAGCTTATTTGCATGGTATGACTCCCAGGTCTTATCTGTGTGATTTATATCTATTCCTCATTAAACATCACTCAAAGACCTATTCCTGCAGTGTGCTCCCCACAAAGGCATTAATGCTATTCAAAGCACTAATATTAAAAGTTTAATATTAGATCTCTATACATTCCCTCCTCTCTAACCTTTGCCTGTTTGTCTACTTACCCGTCACCATGAAATTCTCCAGAAGCAAATGCCTGTTCCTGAATAATAAGTACCAAACAGACATCAGCCAGTACTAAATAATGGATAAGTGTGGTACAGAAAATGAGGTTGTACTCGATACTCAATGTGTTGAGTCAGCAGAAGTTTGTAGTAATGACTGAATTTATCTTGTCTCCTTCTATAAGGAAGTCCATTGTTTTCTAAGTTCCAAATTCTGCTTTCTTAGAAGTTCAGGTAACCGGGTCAATTGACATTTAAGTCAATGTTTATTTCAGTCCAACAACGCTCTTGGGCAAAATTACATAATTTGTCATCTTATTTTATCATTCCATCTTTTTGTCTGCCAGTGAAGATATTAATACCAGAAGCGACCTGTGGCCTTTGAAACCTTACAATATTAATTGGAAGAGATAGCCTAGAAATTTGATTTGGTACTGAAGGATTTTAAATTTTAGTACTCTTTGCAATTTTCTCTCTCCCAATTAGAAAATGAGGAAAATATTTAGTTTATTCTATAATGGAAAAATCCATAGAAAATAGGCAGTACATTTTGTAGTAAATGTGAGTAAAGGAGTTGATAAAGCTGTGGATGCAAGGTAAATGTCATTAAAATGAGCAACACTTGAAAATAATGAAATGTTGAGGCTTTATGCTAGCTCGAATTATCAAAGGATGTACCAAAGTTTTATTATTTATTTTTGTTCCTCTTTCTCTTAATCATCATAAGAAGGGAAAAGCAGTAACAACCCTTCTAAGAAAATTAGTCAGAGGATCATCATTTTAGAAAACCAGTAGAGACCAGACACAAGTAATAGATGTGTCTATTTATTTAGGAAAATTACTTCAACTGCTCTGTGGCATATTTTATATTCTAAATTTTCATAACGAATGACTGCACATTTGTGAACTTTAGTAGTGGGCTTTCAATGAATTGCTTATTATTAGTGTACTCTATAATGACAAAGTTTTACATTTCATTTATGAAATTATGGTTCAATTATTTCATTATGGTTCAAAGAAAACACAATAAAAAAACTAACACACAAAGTCTGCAGAGCTCCCACATCAGTGAGTAACTGATCAATTTTAGTGGTTTTATTCTGGATGGTATTAAATGATCCGGGAATCTGAAATACATCAGTAAACCTTGCCCAACAGTCCCCAAAGGGCTCATGTCCTAGCAGTAGCTCAGCATCCTCTACCAAGTCTTTTGATAATGACTTGAGTGGCAGCTGAATCAAGTCCAAGCACTAAAAGCCAAGAACAAGCCCTGCCTCCATGCCAGTGGCTTCTGCCTACCCACTCCCAGGCTTATCTGGAGTTATCAGAACAAACACAATGTAGATCTATCAAACCCTGACAGCTCATGGGCCAAACACACTGCCAGTGTCCACCCCAACACTAATTCTAACAACAGTTCAATAATTATTATTATTAGACTCATTCCGAAGACTTCTCCATCAGTCTCTGATGGATTAGACCTTGACCTAATTCTAACTAGTTTAAGTGTTTGTTTCTATTCAGGTTTTACACAACTTCACTGTCTGAATTTGCTCATTTATTTTTCTTTGGTTTTAACTCTGGAAGACTCAACCCTTATGGTACTGCAATGGTTCCTGTTAGTTCCTGTTTGGTCAAATTCTTTTCCTGATCTCAGTCCTAAAACTGGTCTGGTAGAACCATAAAATAAAAATATCAGAACTATCTCACACTGTATTCAGAATAAAAGAGAAATTCTAATCATAATACAAAAAATGTAAAGATTTTATATTGTACCTGAGAATCGTTCCTTTTCTTGTTGTAAAATTAATTTCTGTGCTTTTTAAGACCAAAGACACTGATTTCCTCACCATATTATATTGTCTAAAACTTCACTGTAAAATCTTCATCAGCCTTTGTTTTTTCTGATAGCATGAATATAGCAGCAAATAGATTATGGTCTAATTGAGGTGTCATGCAAGTGTCACTATTTTTGCTTTAGTCATAGGTTATTAGGCTCAAAGATGTGGCTTTGCAAGTACATCAATACCATTTTTCTGGAATTGTTCCATAGAGTAACTGATGGCTTCCATGTGACAACAGTGATACCCTTTCATGTGATCCTCCTCCTCCATGAATATCATACATAATTAACTGTCAGCATCATAAAAGTCATTCTTAGTCCTTTCATCAACATTTTCTTTCGTGGATGGTGACACCAAGACTTTCTTACCAGAGTAGCATCACTTCTTTGCACATGGCTTATGAAGAATGTCCTTGAAGAATAATTTCTTTCTCACAACCTTTGTTCTGAGGCATTTTTTTTCCCTGAATGTTCCATAGTGAGAGAGTTTTTTCATTCACTATTAAAACCCAGAAAACTTACAGAAGAAATTGATCACTGAGATATATTTTATTAAGGAACTGAGAAAGAGTAGTGTTATAAAAATAATCTGAAATTACTTGAAGTAAAAAAGTGGTGGGAAAATGCTATTTTTTCCTTCAGAAAATCTGCCTAGGTGCAAAATGCACCAATTAAGAAATACGTAGGGAATGATGAAAGGGTATATTTATTCTAAAATGTTGTTAGTTAGAATCCTCCTATTGTTCATGTAGAGACAAATTGCCTCAGACAACAATTTACTGACCTATCAGAAATATATTAGGCTAAGGTAAACCACAATCAGGACATGCCACTTATCATCCTTTTTTTTCCTGTTATGAGCCTCAAATTCTCAGCTGTTCACATCGACCATTACAGTTTGAGACAGACAAAATGAACTCCATCAGCCTAAGGTTGCATATATACTGCTGCCAGCCAGTCACCAATAGACAGACTTCAGCTGAATCATTCTTGGCAGACACATGTTTGGTCCAATTAAAATGTCTGCAATTAAGGAAATATGGTGAATCTTGTTATGTGTTGCATAAAACCTTTCAGAGCTGAAGAAATAAAAGCAGAAAAATCAGGGTAGCATTTGTATGGAATAAAACCTATAAGCATCCATTGGGGGAAAAAAAGAAAAACAACCAAACCAACATGTTTCAGAAAGATTTTTGATAATTTAGAATTTGAATTTAAAAATTTAACTTGTGCTATCTTTAAACTCTGATTCCAGCTGTCTAAAAATCTAGATGCCTACCCTTTTCAACGCACTGAGTGGATTTTCAGTCTCCAAAAGATTAAATGTTTAATCAAACTAATGTTTGATCCCAGTTACTAGGAAGAGAATAAATTCTAATACTTCTGATATGGTACTAATTTGTTCACTCTGAATCGTGGCTGAGTAAAGCAACTAAAAGAGACAATGTGGTATGAGATGATTCAGGAAAGTCATTTTACTACAGAAATACAAAGGGATTATGTGTACCAAAATTAGAATTTAAAAAAGTTTCTAAAATTGATTGAAACTCAGCTTGAATTTTAGTAATTGTCAGCCTCGTCATTAACTCAAATTGATTCTATTTAATTGATTTTCTATAAGTTCAATTTTATAATTTAGAATATCTCAGATTTAAGTAGACCAAAATATTTCACACATTTTGTATACCAGTTAAACCCTGTGTTTAATACACAAACTGCTTCTTCAATATTGCTGACTTTTTCTTCTAATGATACAGGATTTTACAAGTCTGTTTAACTGAGCTATCACACTCTAAATCCCTAACTGCCTGAAAAACATTAAAGATTCATTTAATGAATCTAAATTATTTTATTCTATCTGGTTCCATTAAAAAAGAATAGTTTTAGAATTAAGGCATGGTTAAATAATTTCTGAACTCCTTACAAAGCTAACAATTTCTGGGACCATGGAGCGTGTCTAGGCTGATTGTATCTCTCTAGCTCTTTCATAACTATAATTCACACACTATTTCTTCTCTCAGAATAGGTCTGCAGAGATGTATAAACCTGTCAACACATTCAATTAAACTATTTTAATACGGTGAGGAAAGTTACATCAAAAAAAAAATTAACACAAGATTAATTAAGTCAGGGTGTTCCTGGGGAGGTGATTAATGTCAGTAGGAAGCTGGATAAGTAGATTGCCATTTAAGGCATGTCTGAGTAAGAGCCTTCCTCTTGTGTCTAATGTGACACAACAGTGTGGCATGTTAGTGTGACAAGATGTATGATTTTTACCAAGATCTCACTATCAAAAGCTTAACAAACTGCCTTAACTACTTTTAAATATGATGCATAGACATCTTTATACATCTTCTTTTGATTTATAATATATAGTAGCTTAGAATATTTTTGTGGCTATAATTTATTTCCTGTCTGATTCAGAAGAAGGGAACTAACCTGAAAAACCATCAGAGCATGAAGTGGGACCCATGGATTCTCCGTTTGTACTGTATTTAGTCCAGAAACCTGGATGAACATGCCTCAGAGAAGAAGGAGAAGACAAACCCGTGAGGATTTGCCAGCAACACGTTTACCTCATGTATTGCAGGTTACTTGCTCTCCTGCACAGTATTTGTCACAGTGATTGCAGGTGATGTATACTGTAGAAGATAGGTATGTTGGCAGAGTAACTCTAATTTTTTAAAATATTTAAATTTTTGCTAATGTATTGTTCCTCTATAGAATTTTAATTAAAACTTTAATAGTCAGCTTAACTTTTTGTTACTTGAAAGTGGTATTGAAGACACCAGGACTAAAACTGAAGAATATAAGACTGTCCCTGTGTGTCTGTGATCAAAATTGTAATATCAAAATCTATGTCAGTCCAGCGCTCTCCAGTTCTGTCATTGCCCTGAACAACACACTCCTACAGATCATCATTTAGAAATTTTTTCATGTACCTTTACAGCTAGTGAAAATATATTTCTACCAATTGTTGCTTGAATATTTTGGCCTGATTTAATGAATCTTTTTCTTTTAGATGTGATTCAGGACTTAGTTTTCAACAGAGTTCCTTGAAGTGGAGAATTTTTTGTTCCCAGGAATCAAAAATGTATGTTTTTGATCAATTTTTCAAGCTCTGTATTCTCCTTCTCCAAGCAACAATAAGATAATTTCTAGAGATTTAGTTCAATTGCAACTTCTAAACTGGCCAACATGTCCTTTAAAGACTCTTTCTCACCTTCAGTCAGAAAAATAATACTTGAATAATGATATTTTCTGAGTTTCCATCTTTCCTTATTATTTTTAAGATCAGCCTAATATCTACTATTTTATTTCAGATGGATTATAAAAATCCTTCCTCTTGACTTAAAGGATAAATACACAGCAAGCTTTTGCCTACTTTCATGCTCCTCATTTTCCTGGTTCTTCAGTTAGGTGTGATCACATTTATCTCTGAACAAGCACTGGAAAAGGAGCTTTCTTCAGCCTTTGTGTCCAGTGTTGGACACACCAGACCTGTGGTCAGCAAAGACAAAAAATGCACTGCTGGCAGTCACAACCAGAATGAATTCTGGCATTCATCATGTGCAGGTGCTTGACAAAATGTAACCACCCTCTCAGTTACAGAGCTCTGCACACCTGGAAATTGATAACCTGGTAGCAATGTGCTGCTATAAAGGACAGGGGGATATACAGAAGTGACACAGAAGTTCTCTCCATATAGTTATAAAAGATCCTAATGGTCCATGGAGATAGCAGAATAATATCATTTCAGTGAAAGTGGAAGAGGCACTTTCAGAGAGCTTGTTGTTTTTTATTGAATAAGTTAATTTGAAAGAACCAAACCTTTCACTGAAGTCACTGTATGGCCAGAAAACTGAAGAATTCTGTCCTAGCTCCAGTATAAACAAAGACATTCTTCACAGTACTGTGTAGCATATCCATATTTATGATTTTTTAATTTGTAATTGGTTTTCAAAATAATCTTACATGTATTGTCAAATGCATCTTTGATTTACAGTGTATACCAACTAAGAAAGCTGCATAATGCAGTCTGTCTACAATATTCCTGTATGAATAACCACTGTCAGTAATTTTCAACTAATTTTGAAGAACAGACTTTGAAAATCAGTTACTATGCATATAAATGGTATTTTAGTAATTCCATTTCACAAGTATGTATACCTATTCCAAATATCATCAGTCAGGCAATGACATATGTGCTACTAACCTTCAGTACACAGGATGTGCAAAAAGAGTTATTGCTGTGGTACACAGCAGTCGTGTAGGGTTCTCTAATCAGAGATTCATAGGTTTGTGTTGGAAGGGACCTTAACGAGCATCTATTTCCATCCTCTCTGTCATGGGCATAGATACTTGCCACGGGACCAGGTTGCTCAAAGTCCCATCCAACCTGGCCTTGAACACTTCCAGAGGGGTTCAGCCACAACTCCTCTGGGAAATCTGTGCCAGTGTCTCACCCCCTGCAATACCAATAAACTTTACAACATTTCTCCACAGATACAGATTCAAGCTCATCTACTTTAGTTAACAAAGTTATATGGACATGAAACTAGATTGCATGAATTGGGGTTGAGTAAGTGACTAATAAAAGCAGAGTCCAGTTGAATTTTTATATTAAAACTTTTGAGCTTTAAAGGAATAGTTCATATTTTAAAAAACATTTTTAATTTTTAGTACTGATGTTGGTTACATTGTTCCCTAAATATAAACAGAACAATTACTAAGGTATCATAATTTTTTTGCTTTTTATAAATTAGTGCAATTTCTATCGTAATGAAAACCAAGGAAATTGTTCAGATATAATGATTTTTTAACTATTTTATAGTTTCATATTTACGCTTGATTCTAAATTTGATCATAAAAGTAAATATTAAAAAAAATAGGAAACCTTTCTAGGGAGACTGTGTTGCTGTCAATAATTTCTGAAAATTCTACCTACACTTATTCTACCTACAATTCTACCTGTACATTCTTACATGCAAAATCAATTTTGGAACTGTTTGCTTTTATAAGAGACAATAAAGTTCTGCAAGTGCTAAGACACATAGAATTTAACAAAATGATTGCCCTGGAAGTTGTAATAAAGCATCTGTAAGTTTTTAGATGCATTTCTAAAAATTAATACATTCTGGCCTAAAATTAGAGAGGCTCCTATATTATCTAAACTTTCAGACTTCAATAGAGAGCTGAAAAGCTGTTATAAAGTGATGGAGTGATTTTATTCAGCAAATAAAAAGTCTAAATTAATGAAGATAAACATTTTCAAACAATGCACAGGTTTGAGCATCAAACTGATGGATGTTTTACAGTTTAAAGAAGCTTTTAACTGTCTCAAGACCAGTTCTGTTTTTCTTATAGAAGCAACAGGAGAAGAGAACTCAAGCATAAAGATATGAAAAATATGAAGAAAAGGACAAGCAGTCTGTGGGGAAAAGGGAAAGATTTTTGTAAAGACAAAATAATTTTCCATAATAAAAAAACTGTGAGCAGACAGTGGTCTTAGTAACTCATGAAGAAAATGAACATTTGCTACCTACAGCATTAAATGCACTGTTTCTTACACTTCTGTACACATAAGTGAACCCCACACTTACCAGAAAGGTCATGAAATCCCTAGAAAAGGTTCTCTGAAGCATGACTGGCTTGTGGATGACTTTCAGTAACTTTGGCTGTGACCACCTGATCCTCGGACTTTTACAGGACTCAAAATCTGATCAACTTGCTGAATGCAAAAGACCTTAAAAAGCCTTGGATGACAGAACTGTGGCCCAGTGAGTTCATAGTCTTGGAGAAAGGGCTGCAGAAAAGAAAATATTAGCAGAACCCACCACTTTTGAGTTGAAACATTCACTTTTTTTCAGCATTACAGGGCAGCTGACTACACTTAGTTGCAAACTGATAAGCAAAACTGTTTCAACATCAGTAAGATTGTAAAGGAAATTTTATTGATTCTAAGAAATCAATCAATTTTTTATTGATTTAGAACCTATTAAAATTGACCTTAAATAGTGCATTTTTATGCTTAATTTGTGTGATCTGTGTTTTTTTTCCAGAGAGTGTCTAACGTTTGATGTTCCAAGAAAATGCAAATATGTGTTAGTCATCCAATTCTGGGCTGCTTCTGTTAAGTAGCCTTCAGAGATGCTAGAAACAAGATTTGCGATGTCTGAAAAAGGGAACTAGCAATTCCTTTCTAGCTCTTAGAAATCTAAAGCCAGGTAGCATGAAGCTATGTCATTTGTTCTAAATGCATTAGTTTTCTTGAAGTATTTAAAGCTGGCTGCCAGCAGATAATATATTAGTCATAGGATAAAAGTCTAACAGCAACATGGTTTGGAAGAGGAGAGAAGAGTTTTCCTAGGTCATAGAACACAGTTTCCAGCTTAGCTCATCATCTAACCCAAGCATAAATTTACCAACATCTACTTTAATATATGCATGTTGGTTCCTCCTATTCTGGAAGCTACTCCAGAACCACTTTCCATGAGGTTTAGAATCAATAGTGTCTATACCAGGTTACGTCTATATAAACCACGTGTAATGAGAGTGCAATCCTTTTTCAGAGAAAAATACAGATCTGTAGTTCCACCAAGTTATAAGTAAAGGCTGTGGTTGGCAGCAGACCATTACATCTCCTATAATGCCTGTGGAGATATTAAAACACATCTGTATCTCCTTGTATTGCTGCAAACTTCCAAAATAATTTCTGCCAAACTTTGTCTCCATGATATTATGATTTTAATGCATATGAGAAATTATCTTCACTTTCCTGTAAATATCATCCATTTTTTTTTCTCTTGAATAGCGTGTATGTAAATAATGGTTTACATTTCTGGTTTGATACTTAGAGCATCTTTGCTTCTTAATTATCTGCCACTAGAAAACTGACATAATGGTATGAAAAACAAAATGAAAAATAATGCTATGAAAAACAGAAACACAAACCAAAAGAAAAAAAAATAAAGCATGTCAGAATTTGCTATATTTATAATTTTATTTGTGCCAGCAATATTGCTTAACACTGGGTTGATAAACCTGTCTTATCTTAAGCTCTCATTATTGAAACAGAAACACATCAAAACTTTCATCAGATTATGTATCATTACTTTCTCTAGAATTTTTTGCTTGGTTTTTAGCCTGGGCCACAAATCTGGTATGTGCTGGCAGTCCTCTCCCATGCCAGACAAATAGTAGATGGTTATCTGGGCACATGCTTGCTCAGACAGCCTTCTCACTTTCCTTTATACTGAGATTGTTAAAGTTTATAAGTATTACCATCTCCAGATGATAATTCACATAACTGCTTTTATTGTGCCACTGAGCTGTGAGTTCAAAGCTATCAAATCCTGCTCTGAAAGACATGTGCTCTGATAAGGTCTGTGTTTATTCTTTGAGGTGTTTCCACTTCACCACTATACATTTATTTACAAAACCAAAGTCTGAGAGAACCAAGGATCTTTGCATTGTCAGTTATTCCCATTTAAATGCTGTTACAAGCAATGCAAATTCACAGAAGCTCAAACCGACATAATTTTAGGTGGAAGATCAAGTTCTTCCTACCACTGACACTAAGCCCATAATATTTACCCTGGGGTAGCTTTTGTGTATCTTAAGAAACGTATTAGACAGACCTGTGCAATAAATGGAATGACTGCCAGAACATCATTAATATTTACACTTAACATTGGTATTTTTCTTTTCTAAATACTTTATGAGTATGTGCCAAAAATAGTATCTAGTATTCCTACTATGCAGGCACACTTCTATTTATTATAGTATTGTCCTTCCACATAGGAGAAAGGAGGGTTAGGAGAGATGGACAAAGCTATGCCAAGATTGGCAGTCAGGAACTCTGGATTCCTCAACCAGTCTTCAAATTTCTAAGCCAGAAACTGCAAGTTTAATTTAAGCTACTAAGTTTATTCCAGAAATTCAGGATTATCATCTTGGACTAGACTTGCAAACCTTGTGAGCAATGTGCTGTCCAATAGACTCACTCTGTTACCTCAGGAGATTAAAAAAATAAAATGAAGGCCAAGAAATAAAAAGCAAATCATAATGCAGTATGAAGGTTATTTAATCAATATTGCTGTTCATGGTCCAGAAAATAATGGACATTCCTCTAAAAGAAACTGAATCTTCTTATCAAAGCACTTACACTGATTCAGAATTTATCTGAGATAGACTAATGCCTGGAAATCTCAAGATTACTAAAAAGACTCTGGTGAAATGACCCAAAACAAGTTTTCTCTTCTCTGGAAATATTTTTCTTCACATTTATGATTATGTGAATTTTCAATAGATAATTTTTGGGTAGAATATCAAACTACAATATAAAAAGTTAAAAACTGAAAAATGTGATTAAAAGATATTGCAGAAATTGCTATGTACTCCACTTCTCACTGAAGACCAGTTAAGAGTAGATTTCATCTTTCCTGAAAAAATTCTCACAGGAAACTGAAATATTTCAAGGGGTTTTTTTTGTTTGTTTTTTTCTTTTTTTAACTAAAATGTTTCAACCTCCTCCTCAGTCAGCATCTTCAAATTTGTTTTTCACAGAATTAAAACACACCTCATTGCATTATTTTATATCATCCTTTCTATCATGTTTTCTTTTCAGAGGAAAACAAAGATACTCAGTTTCATAATCTTCAACACTGAAATACCATAGAATGATAGAATGTTAGGTTGGAAGGGACCTCAAGGATCATCCAGTCTAACCCTTCTAATATTGTTGTTTATATGATATGTCCCATCACCCCACTGAGCTGAGACTTAAAACTTTCCAAAGTATCCACATGGCAAATACATAATACACTATTGCCAGTCTTCTAGTTAATCATACTCATACAGGGATTATGCCTTTTTGGATAATTTGGTGAGGTAAATGCCTGATACATTCATCAAAAGAGCTACATGCATGAGAGGTATCATCTTGCTTTCCTTTGCTGAGCTCTGTGCTGCACAGTGTCAATCAGTTTTGCTCATTAGCTTTGACAGCATCAGTTCATAATCACTGACACCGCAGATAATTTTTTAGCTGCATTGCCCCATGTTGTAGAACCATTGCTACACAGCTGAAGATTTGCTTTTATCATTTCTGGTTAACAATTCATTGGTTGACCTCCCAGCTGCTAACACGTTTTAAAATAAGAAAATAGCTCTGAGCCATCATTTTTAAAGAGATAAGCATCAGATGCATGGACCAGTGTAGCTCAGTCCTGGAGGAAAATTGCCTCAGCCTGGCTTGGGATCATATCGTGCTATACATTTTAACAACATTAAGGGCAGAAAGATAAAGCACATGGAACCGGTTGGAAGGCTTGATGTGAAAAATGTTAATTATTCCAAGTGCTATAATCATATAAAAGGATGGTGACAACCATAAAATGCACATTAACTTTTGTTTGAAGTCAGATGCCCTTTTAATTCCAGACATACTGATACAATCTCTCAAAAGCTACACGAGCTTTTCTATCCTCTGCATGACTTCATTATCAAGAAAGGCAATGAGACAGGATGCTGTCAGACTGGCAGATTTTGTCTACACATTTCCATACTGTATTGCCAGTACACACGACTGGGAGAAGAAGAGGTTTGATTGCTGTGTCCCTCATGCTGAGGTGCAGGATGAGATGCTCAATGGTTTAGACAAGGCAAGCAGTGATGAGGGCTGAAGCCTGTATCAGGCACAGACCCTCGACTGCAGAGCAGCTTCCTCAGTGGCCCTCAGCTCTGCTCAGAGTCTCTGTAGGTCCCACGTGTCACCATCCACACCAAAGGAAGGGGGGATGCATGGCATCCTGCCTAAATGTCAGGAGTTTTGCTCACAACAGTCTGGTAGAACAATTGAGCATTCCTGAAGACA